>NC_140083.1:16756107-17356107 GCF_964194135.1 Talpa europaea | reverse complement strand
CAGGTTAAAACTGAAAACCCATTGCTTTCATTCCTAGAGGCCCTAAGATTACTTAATCACAGTGAGATATTGCTGCGGGTCAGATCATTTCCTCATTACCATCTCTTTCTACCTTCTTCCTCTGGACAATCTAATTCAGGCTAGCTTTTAGTGTTTGGTCCTGTTCCATACTCATCAAACAGCAAACTCCAGACAGCTGCCCCAAATAGCACACTGAATATTGCATTTCCTGAGGGCAACAAATTCAACCTGATCCAGCTAAGGCATACTCAGCAGTTAGGTTATGACAAAACTTAGTTTCTTATGAATGAGAAAGAGTTTCAAAAGAAATAGTTTGGTGCACTGATTTTTTTTTTTAGCTGAATAGTTCACAATTCTCAGCTAAAATGGGATTACCAGTTGAGGGGAGGAGAGGGAGGTTTTTAAAAAAATGCCCTGGATGACTCAAATGTACAGCCAAGGGCATCCTAGTTCCTTCCAGATTATCCTATACTAAGCTACTCTATCCCTTAATTCCCATATAAGAAATCTGAAGAGGTTAACTAAGTTATCTAGCTGCCCTGAGTTTCACTCATTATCTTGTATTAAGATTTGAAATCAAGGTTCATTCTTGCACTTATGTTGTCTAGTAGCCTTGAAAGCAACCATTAGACTCTGTTTCCTAGTTTTTGTTTTGAAATCACTTATTCTGTGGTGACTACTAAACAGTATCCAATAGACTTATTCTCACAGGGCTCATGGATCCTGGTGACCAAGGGCATTATCTAGACGCAGTTTGATCACTGAAGCTGCTAATCTTCCATCCAGAATACAGATGGTTGAACACTGCCTTTTATCTTACCCAGACACAACTGATTTCTAAGATCCCACATTTCTTTGATAGTCTTTTGCCTACAACTCATTCTCTGGAACCAATCTGGATATTAGCTGAAGTTCTTTTGTTTGTGAACAACAACAAATCAATAACCCTAGTCAGCTTAAAGAAATAAAAATATATTGGAATGGATCCTGGGATAGTTCACAGATCCAAATAAACCATCAAAGAACCAAAACTCAGGAAATAATAAATCTCTGATAACCTTCCTAGAGAGCTACCACAAAAGCCATCCAGTTCTGATTACTCTTAGCTTCTGAGTCTCCAAGTTTCATATGCCCATAAGAAAACACCTGTTAAACTCAGAGCAGTTTGAGGTCTTCCTCTATCAATCAGCTGTGATAGTGAGGTAGATGGCAAAGCATAGACACCACGAGGAGCAACTGTGGACCAGGCAGCCTTCTTGGTTTAGAAGGTGACTTCAATTACCATGTTTTTAAGATTCCATTTGTAGCTGATGAATGATAAGGTAAGGGCAAAAAGGCAACGGTCACACTGCATAATCAAACAATTTTAATTGACTTAATAATCAGTAAAAGTGTAGTTACATGAAAAGTCCCATATTTTGCATGTTTATATTGTTTCTGCCATTATTTGTAAGGTGTTGAAGGTGGGACCCACTCATGAATCTTCTTTCTAGTGGTCGAATAAGGTACATATTGTTGTGGAGTGCCACTCACGTTGAATTTATGGTTTGTCCAGATGAATTTACGAGGAGTAGGTGGTTTTGTTGTTGGAGGATCATCAGTCATACAGTGAAGCCAACGGTGCCTTAAAGGGGGGAAAAAAAAGACCATTATGAAGAGGAAGCATAGCACTGTGGGGGAAGGGTGGCAAGGGCAACTCTGGAAGTATTTTGTTGCTTGAACTCTCATCTCAGCTCCATGACTTATTAGCTAAACTTTTCTATGCCTGAGCTTTTTCATTATCTTACTTCCTAAGGATGCTTAAGGATTGAATATAAAGCACCTAGAAAAACTGCCACAAATACTAGGTATTCAACAGATGATAGTTAAGGATATTATTAGTACCATATTTCATCAAATCCAGGGCACCATCAATTTTAAGATATGCCATTGCTTTATGTGTCTCTAGGAAAGAAAAAGTGCCAATCAAATTATGACACTGTTTAGACAATATTCATTCTAATTTTAGATGTAAAAGCAGATTTCAGAATTGATGAATACAGTATTACTATTACATGCTAGAGCCTGATTCTGGATTTTTAGTATGCTCGGCTTGCTCTGGCTGATGAAACTAGTTTGAAACCCAGTCAGGCTCCTGCTGAGAAGAGGGTCTCTGCACGCATCTTACATTCAAGCTTAGGCCTAACACTTTGAAATTTACTTATATGAAAAATACTAAATCACAGCCCAAAGTTTACAGGTGTTTCAGTTTTACATCTTTAATAATTTAATTTCAATGGACACTTGCTGGAAGGTGCCAGAAATCTGGTCTGAAGAAGGAAGCTGGGTGTAGCATAAGAAGGGAAGAGATAGGGATTCTGCTGTGAATGACAGAGAAAGGCAAAATCAAAGTCCAAAAGATAAAAGTGGAACAGAGCAGGAAGCCAAGCTTCCTCAAAATAGCTTAAGACTCAAAGCTCGCAAGACAGAGATGACCCTATGAGGAAGTGGAAGGAGGGGGAAAAAAGCAATTGCCTTGCTACAAGAAAAAGGGCAAGTGGACATACCTGTAAAATAACTAAGACTAAAGTGAATGAGGAAAATGTATTACACTCTTTAAGAATATTTGCTAGCAGTAACTGACAGATACAGCTAGGGAACTGGCTTAAACCTGTAACACAAAATATTATTACTGTTGCTGTATTTGTGCCTAAGAACAGGGCCTCCCCGGTGGCGCAGCGGTTGAACGCTGGGTTGCGAGGCTGCCCGCTGCCTCTGCAGCGCCGGTTTGATCCCCGGCTGCTCCCCGGCCACCAGAGGAGGGTCCCACATGGAGCGCAGACCTCTCCTGCCGCCCGCTGCTCCCCTCAGCAGTGTACTTTGGTCCTTCTGCCTGCTCTGCTCCCCGCTCTGGCTCTGGTGAATTCTCTCACCCTCCCGTGCTTCTGACTGTACCCAGTGCTTGTATAAATAAATAAATAAATAAATAAATAAATAAATAAATAAATAAATAAATAAATAAAAATAAATCTTAAAAAAAAAAAAAAAAAAAACAACTGTATCATGAACAGCTAACACAATGAAGAAGTCTGTATACATTGGGCTGGTGTCTTTCTTACATCCTCCAAAGGAAACCAGGGGTTGGCAATGTGATCTGGAACAATAAACCACAACTATTAACATGAAACAGCTCTGAAACCTGTGAGAGGCTGGTGGCCAGACAGACTCTATTAGCCACACAAAGGAGGGATTTAGCTTTCAAATCTAAGGCTGTTATATAAAGCTTAAGGCACAGCAGAAATATTTAACTTTTATCTATTGAATCAGCTTAAGTAACTAAAGAAAAATTTATTCAAATAAGTGCTGTCAAGGCTACTAAAGGTTAAAATGGTATTTAAGGAACCACACTCTAGAGCTTACATATGCCTGTTCAGATACTTCAGTGAGGAAATGAAGAAATAGTAAATGCTCATGAAAAAAAAAAAAAGGAAACCTGAAAATATTTATCTAGCAAGGTTACCAACAAGAGTCAAGGATACTTTATTCTCATTATGGCAATACAAAGAACAACTAGGAAACAGGAAAATGTTTATACTGATCTAGGCTAATACAACCCTTCTGTTATTAGTATTAAATAAAAGCTAAAGAAACCATACTGTGTAGATTTCTACACTAAAGAGTTGTTGCAAAATTTTCAGCTTGGCTACTTTTATTCTAATCAATTAAAGATGTCAATAAGACAGCAATGCCTAGAAAACTGTAGTTGGCAACAGACCCACTTCAATCAGTTATTATTTTAAACAACAATATATAAATTTTCTTAAACCTGATGGCAAATAAAAGGAGACTGACAGATAAAAAGTTATAAATACATAAGAAAAGAATAATTATAATAAAAATATACTACAGTTTTGGAAAAATACAGCATTCAAATATATTGAAATTGGAAAAAAGATATTAAATCAAAATAATTGGAAAAAAGATATTAAATCAGAATTACAACCCAACTCATGGAAATAAATCTCATAAGAGGTCTCTCCTATTTTCAATTTTTTAAAAGGAAAAAGTGCGTCAAAGAACAGGAAGGAAGACGTGTGGACAAATGCTTACATAAAAGGGACTGACTACAGATTTATTTCTATCAGTAAAAAGCACGAAAGAACAAAACCAAGAATAATAGGGAATATTTAAATAAATCATGGCATATCCAAATGACAGAAGACTAAAGCATCCTTAAAAATTGCACTATGGAGTGTATCTTATGACTTGTGAAAATGTTCATTATTTGTTATTGTAAAAAGCTAGTTAATTTATTCACAAATACTTGGATAGCATTTATAAGTCACTGTTCTGAACATTTCACAAATATTAAACTCATTTAATCTTTATAAGATTATTTTATGAAATAGACGCTGTTTTAATTTAATAAAGGAGGAAAAATAGGGCACCATGAGTTTAAATAATTTGCCCAAGTTGCTGGAGGTAAGATTCAAACCCAGGATGCCCTTTCAAAAAGCCCACTCGCATTAAACAAAAACAGGCTATACATGCATACAGAAAAGGGGTATCAGAAGTCTATCAAATTTGTCTCTGTAGTAGTAATAGATTACTTTTATTTCCTTAAGTTTTTATTATTTTTAAAGATTTATTTATTCATGCATACAAGTGCTGCAGTATATGTGGTGAGAGGATTCACCAGAGACAGACTGGGGAAAAGAACAGGCAGACTGAATGAAATACACTGCTGAGGGGGGCAGCAGGAGAGTCAGAAGAGGTCCGCTGCACCATGTGGGTCAACTCCCTGGCTGGGGACTGAACTCAGGCTAAAGCAATGATAGCACTGAGCTTTAACCCCTGGTCACCAGGGGAACCCTAATTCCTTAAGTTTTTATAATGAACTTGTACTGTTTTATAAAAGAAAGCTAGCAGAGACTTCCTCCTGGGCCTTGCATGTCTGCTCTCTCCTTCCCGGCCCAAGGCCTCTCCTGGAACCATGCTGCCAGCTCCTTAAGTCAGGTCAAGGAGCATCTGAGTTTGACCCTCTGTGTAGATTGGAGCCTGAGGTACAGAGGCCACGCTGTAGGTCAAGTGTTTGGATTAATTCAATTCTGATGCCAGTTGGGACAGAAAGAGTAATCCAGAGCATAGGAACAAACTGCGTCTCATGAGCAACACAAGTTCTAGTCAGTGAACATAGATGACAGCAAACTGAAGAAAGAAGGTCCAGACTCCCAAGGGAAATATTTCACTATAAAGCTGCTTAAAATAATGTCTTCCAAAAGCCATTCAAACAATTTTCAACGTAACCAGGAAATATTTCTCCTCTATATGCATGAAATCAAGTTGGTGTATTGTGTTGGGATTTATACCAATAGATATCTAAAACTTAAAGGGAAAAAAACTGTTGAAAAGAAAAATCTTTCTTCTAACCCAAACCAGTGAGAGATGATTTTTAAATTCTGCCCATCACCTTTCATCTACTTTGAAACTATAAATAGGTTCTCTCTACTTCTAACCCCAGGTTATCATATGTAAGCCACCATTAAAAAAAAAAAATCACTCTCTAAAGTACTCAAATGTTTTAGGGGCATATAGTTTCTTGCAGTCCATCTGAACGATTTTTTTTTTCTATGTCAATTCCAAATGCAATGTCTCTCACTAAAGTTACACAGAAGAGAGTCAAACTGCCATTTTTATCTAAAAACTTCAAAAATTCTACAAATGACTATGTCTACCATGTTCTATGCCCTGACATCTGGGCACAAAAGGATTTATTCTGGAATCAAGAGCAATAGTAAATGAAACACATTAAACAACAGTTTAATTAAAATAATCAAAACAATCTGTTCTGCTTATAATACACATTAACAGAAAAAAGGTTATAATGTAACATTCTGGAACACAGGCAATCTGACTAAACATGTAGTTTTGTAGTATTTTAAAAGTCTTTGGCTATTCTGATTTTCTAGAGCGAAACATAAAGCCAACATTAGTTAGAATCTTTTTTTGTAAAGAATCTTGCAACCTACTGTACCAGGTAGCATTCATTTCAATTCAATTCAAGGATATTTAAATAAAAAACAATACAATTAGAAAAGAAAGAATGCATGGGGGGGAAGGGGTATGGGAACCAAAAGGTGTTTTACAGAACAGCTACCCACTGCCTGCAAAAGCAAACACACCAAAAGAGAGAAGACAATATTCTCTGCCTTTGACAGGTAGCAATTTATTTAGGGGAATATTTTTAAAAACTGCAACAAGTAATTCAGTATGACAAAGTATTAAAAAGGACAGTTTCAAGTAAGAATAGAATTCAGAGATAAATCGCTTTAAATTTATACAAAAACTACAAAAGGAGTGACAAACATAAGATTTTCATATTATAAAGTATTTTATATTGTATCTAAATAAGTAAAATAACAGCTGTTTGAAGTAAAATAATTCATCTACATCCATTCAACAAGTATTTATTGAGTAACTAATATGTCCTAGACTGTTTTAGGCACTTGCAACAGTGAACAAAGTTCTTATCAACAACAATCATGGTAGTTGGGGAAATAATAGATTAAATTATATATAATAAAACACCAGGCAGAGATTAAATGCTAACAAGGGAAAAACTGGAGCAGGGAAAAGGGACAGAGTGAGAGAGAACAGGGCTCTTTTAGGTGGCGGAGTTTGAGGAGCCGCTGTAGCAGGCACTTGAATAAACCAAACGTGAAAGCCAGGCCTCATCTAGGAAAATAGCTACTGCAGAGCGCTGAGGTGTGAGAGTGCTCACAGTCCAAGGAAAAGCAAGGCTAATGTCCCTAATTCAAGAGTCAGAAGTCCTGTGAACAGGGCCTGGCAGGGTTGAGATGATCCCATAAAGCTGTGCAGATTGTATGTTGTTGAGGATGGGATTTTAATTCTTACTATGAGGAGAAACCAATGGATAGCTCTGAGAAGAGATTTTTGAGACCTGCTTCATACTTTAAAAGAATCATTCTAGATTATGGGTGCCTTGGTGGTGTGTGTGTGTGTGGTAACATACATCTAAAGAGGTGTGAACCTATACTCCTGAATCATATGGTGGTGTATACCAACATTACCTAAAAAAAAATATGATGCCCTCCCTGGTGGTGCGAGGGGTTAAGCACCACACTATGAAGCAAACAAAAGCCTTTGCAGCATGAGTTCAATCCCTGGCCGGCCAGGGAGAAACCCACATGGTGAGGCTGACCTCTCCTGTCTTGCCCGCTGCTCCCCTCAGCAGCATATTTCACTCAGTCTGCCTGTTCTGCTCTCCACCCTGTCTCGGTGGATCTTCTTACCCCGCGTCTCTGGCCTGTACCCCAGCTCTTGTATGCATAAATAAAAAAATATATTTTATATATATATATATGATTTAAAAAATAAAGCAGATGTGTCAAAGAATTGTGGCAAAAAAGTAACTAATCACTTAGTATGTGGAGAATACCAGTGTGCTGCTAGTTACTGTAATCAGACAACTGGGAGGCAATTACAGAAATCCAGGTAAGAGATGATTGTGGTTTGGAATAGGGTAACATTATAGAGGTAGTGATCAGATGTGGGATGTTTAGAAAATAAAGCAACAGGGCCTCCCTGGTGGCGCAGGCAGTTGAGCGCTGCACTGTGAAGCTGTCCGCAGCCTCTGCAGCGCGGATTCCATCCTGGCTGGCCTGCGAGAATCCCACATGGCGCAGCAGACCTCTCCTGTCTTGCCCGCTGCTCCTCTCAGCAGTGTATTTCAGTCAGTCTGCCTGTTCTGTTCCCCGCTCTGTCTCTGGTGAATTCTCTCACCCTCCAGCGCATCTGGCCTGTACCCCAGTTCTTGTATAAAAATAAATAATAAATCTTTAAAAAAAAAAAAAGAAGAAAAGAAAGCAAAAAGAACCTTCTGGTGGACAGGATATTAGAGAAAGAATAGTTGTAAAGATTACCCTTACATTTTCTGGCTTGAGCGAGTCTTTAAGCGCTTTGGAACATTTCACTTGATAGGTCTGTTTCTCTACGCACATTGCACATTTAAAGATACTGAGAAGAAATCCAATAATTTACATTTATAAATGTCACCTAAAATGCTTAAAGTGATATAATTAACAAAACTTGCAAATGGAGATAATTGTTTAGGAGAATTTAATCCTTTCCATTAGAGTTTATCAAACATTCATCAAAGAACAAAAGAAAATTATTGTTCTCTATTTCTCTGAAAAAAAAAAAAAATTCAGTTTACTAATATTATTATCCTATTTACAAATGAACCCCAGGGCTTAAGAACACATCCAGTTTTTAAAAATTGCAGCTGCAGACCTCCCAGTGGAATAGGGGTTAAGTCTCAGAGTGATCACCACTATGGACAGAGTTTGAGCCCCAGCCAAGGAGCTGACTCACATGACGCAGCAGACCTCTCCTGTGTTGCCCACTGCTCCCCTTAGCAGTATATTTCAGTAAATCCACCTATTCTGTTCCCCACTCTGTCTCTGGTGAATCCTTTCACCTCTCGCCCGCACCTCTGGACTGTATCCCAGTTCTTTTACACACACACACACACACACACACACACACAAATTGTGGCTGCAATAAATAGAATATTAATTTTAAATCCAAACTGCCATTAAGCTCTTCTACACAAATAAAGCCCTTAAGAAACTGAAAACCTCAAACTGACAAATAGAATTTATTTAGTGCAAATGGAAAATGTTTATGATATACTGAATCAAGGTAATGGGAAAACAAACAAAATATTGTGTATAATCAATATATATATATATCCATAGATGGAAGTATACACACATATATAGCTATATCTGTTGTTATTTATTTTAAATAATGCATGACCAATAAACAATCTCTTTTCACATTGTGATCCCCTAAAAATATTCCTTCTCTACTAGAAAGTATAGCCTCAAATGTTCATTCAGTCAGTGAATGAAATGTTAACAATGCTTGTTTCTGGGCCAAGGAATTAGCTTGTTTCTACTTGGTATTTTTCTGGATTTCCCATGTTTTCTTGTAACAATTGTATAGTTTTATAATCAGTAAAAAAATATAATGGTGACTGCATTGATTATTTTGTAAGTTAGAAAGCTGCTTATAACACAGAAAAAAAGCAAAATAAAACCAAGTATTATGAACAGAATTACATAAAAAACTATTTAAAAGAATTAAAGGAAATATGCCAAATGTTAAGCATGGTTGTGTCTTAAAAGGCTAGATTAGTGATGGTGCATGGGTGCAACTGGTGAAGGAAACTATGGGGACTACACCTGAGGGGGTGGGGGGACGAAAATATTGTTTTAAAATGAACAATGATGTAAAAAAATAAAAATAAATAAAATTCTTGATTCTTAAAAAAAAGGGGGGCTATGTGATTTGTCCCCATCCTTGCTAGATCCTTTTCTGATCTCTCCACATTTTTTTAAAGAACAGATTCTATTTAGATTCAAAGAAGCTCATATTGTCAAATCAACAGGGATACCTCTCTGTCCTAATCTTACTCAATAACAATCAACACTGGGAGTCTTCCCACATTTGTTGAAAAGCTAATTTCTCTTGCTTTTCCTCTTACTTTGCTATTTATTTCTCATTCTTTTTACCTCTGTGTTAAGTTCCAGACTCACATCTACACAATATTGTTTCTCTTGGATTTCTGATCATTACTACATCCAAAGAGATGGTTCTAAATTCCAAGCGCTCTCTCTCTCTCTCTCTCTCTCTCACTCACACACACACACACACACACACACACACACACGTGCGTGCACGTCCCTTCACCCAGTCTTCCCATATCAATGAACAGTGCTACCATCCATCTAATCTTTCAAACCCAAACCTCTATATCACATTGGAGTCTATACTATCACCTTAAGTAATCCCTCCACCACCTGCCATCCTACTCTACAATGTCTTCCCAAAGAGCTGACTATAATGATGTTAATTGTCCTAAAGGAATCAATCTTATAAGGGCAAAGCAATTTGCCATTTTCATCATGACCCTGAAAAAACCTTCAATGATAAAATTATTATTTTTTTTAGAAAAGAAACTTTTCAACATGATATTGTTTTTAAAAGAATGTATTTATGTATTAGTTGAGGGGGAAAAAATCAATACATGAGGAGAGATTAGTGTGCTACACTAAGCGAGAAAAGACATGTTACTTAGAAATGAACAAAAGGTGCCACCAAGTGGGAAAAAAGTATATACACAGTAGAGAAAAATCTAGGCAAGCCATTTTTTTTTTAACACTTGAGTCAAAGGATTTCAGGGTTATATTTCAAACCACAAAAAGTATCTTTGCTTCTTCTGATGTAAGTAAAAACAGTAATTTTATATTATTGTGCATAAAATAGCCCAAACTTTCAACCTTTGACCGCAACAACATTTTGTCTCGTCAAATTTCATGTAGATACGAATTACTTACTTGATTTATCTGCCACTAATTCTATGCAAAAGCTAACTGCCACAAAATTGAAAAAAAAACTTTTGTGTGTTACTGTATATTAATAGATGGTAGCAATTGCTAACTTGAAACAAAGACAAAGGGCAATCAAAAGTGTTGTAAAAACAACCTTTATAGTTTCTTTGGTAACTGACTGATATATTGAGTATAATTCAATCAAGTTAAACTAATGAATTCCTAAAGAAATTAAAATCTTATTTCTGATCCTATAAGAGAATAAACTACAAGAAAATTAAAATATTACAACAAAGAAAGACAACAAACTCTAAGTTATAGTACAGTATAATGACTATACACTTCAAAAGAACAAGGACCATAGTTTTTGTTTACCATGTGAATGTATAAATCCATCAATGTTGTAAATCCATCACACAGAATGTATAAATCCATCACACAGAATGAGCTCAATAACTAGTTGTTGAATGAATGAACTGTCAGTAAGCTGAGTAGAGTGCTAGGTTCTAGGCAGTACGTTTTTTATTTAAGGCATCTGAAGCTCCACTACCTACTCCAAACATTCTCACCAGCACTTCACCTCTTGTTTATCTACTGGTAGACCTAGCAGCCTTATTGGCTGCTGAGAGACTTAAAGAAATGAAGACTTTCAGACAAGACAAAATGAAATAATTTTCCCACAAGAATTCTCATTTTCCCACAAGATGAAAGAACATTTAGCCACAGAAGTCCACCAAAGATATCCCTTGACTCAATTAAAACCACTGATGCTTCTGAAGGGAAACACTTCTCTGGAGGAGATTAAGCAGTTACTGAACAGACCCATAGATTACCAAAAGTCAGACGCAGCACCAGCTGACTCAGAGGTCAGTAGACAGGAAACACCTGCCAACTGGGCATCATGTGTTCCTCTTGCTGGCATCTAGGAGCTATTTTCTCTGACTTCCTAGGTAACAAAGGACAGGTTCAAGGCAGATGAGAGCCACAACAGGCAGGAGTAGGAGCGGCCCTATTTAAAAGCTTCATATGCCACAAAAGCTAACATTTCTAACAACTCCACAAGCATACCTTCAGGATTCCCATTCTCACGAGGAACATGCAGGCCCCTAAAAGCAGCAACACTCAGAGAACCCCAAACACAGCTAGTTAACTTATCAGGTATTTATCCTTCCTCTCAATCCAGATGCAGTTCACCATTCAAGGATCACTTTTACCTAGCAATATAGCTGGTGCAATCTAATCTGGTTTCTAGGGTAACAGTGCTAGGCATTTAACTGAAGATCAGACTCTCTTAACCCTTTCACCCATAATTTATGAAGTTAAATTGTATTCTGTACTAGGTAAAAATCACACTGATGTCCTATTTCTAGCACTAACCTTTATCCTGACCTGAAGGCTAGTGCTTTCAACTGTCTAGCTGCCATACCCACTTGGTTGTCTAACAGGCACCTCAAATTTAACAAGGACAAAGTACAACTCTTTTTTAAAAAAAGATTTATTTATTTATGCATACAAGAACTGGGGTACAGGCCAGATGCAGGGGTTGAGAGGATTCACCAGAGAAAGAGTGGGGAGAAGAACAGGCAGATCTACCGAAATGCACTGTAGTGGGTGAGACAGTCTAGAGGTCTGCTGCGCCAAGTGGGTCAGCAACCCGGCCGGAGATTGAACTTGTGCTTCAGTGACTAAAGATAACTTCATAGTGGGCCTCCCTGGTGGTGCAAGGGGTTAAGCACAGCACAGCACAGCACAGCACTGTGAAGCTATCCGCAGCCTCTGCAGCACGAGTTCGATCCCCGCCGGCACGAGAACTATCCACATGGCGCAGCAGACCTCTCCTGTCTCACCCTCTGCTCCCCTCAGCAGTATATTTCAGTCAGTCTGCCTGTTCTGTTCCTTACTCTGTCTCTGGCGAATTCTCTCACCACCTCTCCCACGCCTCTGGCCTGTACCCCAGTTCTTGTATGCATAAATAAATAAACCTTAAAAAAAAAACAAACAGAAAGCTTCATAGTGCTGCGACTTAACCCCTTGCACCACCAGAGAGGCCCACAACTCTTGATTACCTCTTCCAATTTTGCTTCCCCCTCCTCCCCTGTCTCCCTCATGTCAGTAAAGGTACCACTAGTAGTTTAGACCAAAAATCTTAACATCATCATGTACTCGTTTCTCTCTAAAAATCTAACCCATCAGCAAATCCCGTTGACTCTATATTACTTTAAAATATATCCCTGCGGCAGGCAGCTTCTAAGATGGTCTCCATGACAACATCCTTCTGGTATTCAAGCATCCTTGGTTAAGGCTAGAGTTAATGACTACTGAAGGGGCTACACTTACTGACTTGTTTCTAGTAAAGAGAAGACAGCAGAAATGTGGGATGCCACATCTGAGAATAGGTTTAAAAAGACTGGCATCCACCTCACATATTCTCTTTTGCTCATTCCCAGATCATTTGCTCAGCCATCTCCTGTATCATGAGGTGGTCCTGTGAAGAAGCCCAGAAGAAAGAACTTGGAAATAAAACTTTTGAGGTCTATAGCCACGTGGATGACTTTGACAGCGGGTCCTTCGAAGTCATACCTTGAGATGCCTGCAGCCATAGACAGTATCTGGTAAGTCCCTTGAAAGTCCCTAAACCACACGTATCCAGCTAAGTTGCTCTAAAATTCCTTACCCATCGAAATAATAAGAAAATGTTTGTTGATTTAAACTAAATTTGAGATAATCTCTTACACATGTACACCTAACTGACACAATCCCAAATCTCATAAACTGCATCACTAGCACTCAAGTCCAGTCTTTATCATCTCCTGCCCAAACATCTACATACGATAGTTTCCTGAATGGTGAGCTTGCATCCACACTGTCCCCTTCCGCTATTCTTCACAACAACCATAGTGATACTGAAAAAATGTAAACCAGAATCCAAAAGTAATTAGCTGAGGCTGACCAAAGTAGGCATCTATGCTTGGCATGAAGTGTGGGAAGGAACACTGCAATAGTCCGTTCGGAGTGTCAGAGCCTGCACCAGGAAAGGGTCTCCACACAGGCAGGGGAAGACGGTAGCAACCTGGTGTGTGGTGCTGAAGACAAAGTGAGGTAAGGAGGGAGTCCAATGGGGAAGGGGAGTAGCAGCAATAGAATCTTAATCACATACAGAGGAACTGATCAAGTAAGTAACTATATTCAGAAACAACATAAATATGGAAACGGAGAAAATCAGAACATAAACTGTGGTTTGGAATGGAATCCATAGCACTGCTGAGGATTCGTGGTTTTTCAATATATACAGACAAAATGATAAAGATACAGAAACAAATATGCAGGTGCTCATGCACACACACACAGACACACACACACACACACACACTCTCTCTCTCCATATAGTCTCTACCATGTTTACTAAGAAGGCCTGAGAGCACGGATCCCCCAACAATGAACGTGCCTTGCATTCAGATCTTAGTTTCCAAATATTACTCATCACTGAAAAATAGCAAGCAAGAAAACAAAACAAACACACAGGGCCTCTCAGACAAATGGTTGTTTTCATGGGGAAGACAGGGAAAATATATGATGAACCTGGTACACCTGCTGTCAGCAAGCAAGAATGTGCTTCAAGAATGATGGGGACATTTCGAAAGGGCCCCAAAGGCATCTTGAATAGGTGACTATTAGTCAAATTGAGTTCAATTTGAGCAATACAAGGACCAATTATAGTAATGGATTATATATAACCCACTGACTAAAATAGGAATTGATACTGATATATAAGCATATATACAAGTGAGATGATTGAAAGTCTGTTACAGGGCAGAAGGCACCTCGGGACCCCCAAACCTGCCTGCTCTAAATGGGTTCTGCCATCCACTGCATCAAGACAAAACATATTCTAGTGGGTAAGACTTAATGGAAAATAACTTTAATTCAAGTAGTGTGCAATATAGAGAAGAGAAAGAGAAAAAAATATATAGTTTCCAAATCAAGCACCCAAAGTTACCCATCCCTTCGTGGAAAAATGCCCAGCCAAACAGGGTTGGCCCAAAGCAGTACCACTGAGGCCCAAAGGCTTGCTAGAAGTCTAAGGCACCTTCTGGCGAGAACCTCTAGAAAAGGGGTAAAAGGGACCAGGCAAGTCTGGAAGGAAAGGAGCAAAGTCAAAACCCAAGTCAAGATTAAGGCAGCTATTGTCACCTCGCTACGGGTCTCTCGCCCACGTCTCGGTCACTTTCAAATGTCTCTTTCTATGTCCCCCAAGTTCCTGGTACAAGTCCAAGGCCAGGGAGCAAGCGCTGCTTCTTCACTTGTCTCTCTGTTCCAATTGCGTCCTCCAGGTCTCCTCCTCGATCCCCTTCCCTCCCCTTCACTGTCTTCTCTAATTTCTCCTCCCTGCTCAGCTCTACCCTTCCTTGGGTGGGGCAGGGAACCTGGAACCTCCCCTTTCCCTGGGGATTTACCCTGTTACATGATGAGTGATGGGATAATCTCAAAGTATCTCCCCACAAAATGCAAATTAACTAGCATGTAAAGGCAAAATGAGTATCTTTAGAGTGGAGAAACCTAGCTAATACAGAGACAGAAGTTACCAGTAATGGGCCAAATCAAAACTGTGTGCCACTTAATATAAAGCAAGAAGAGGAGCATGACATTGCTTCTGTTGCATTTCTGCCAAAGAGGCAGAGCCAGAACTTAGTCATGAGGAAACACTGGACAAACCCAAAATGAGAGACCTTCTTCAACATAACCAGCCTGTAATTTTCAAAAGTACTATGGTCATGAAAATAAAAGTTCAGGAACCAGTTCAGCGTGAAAGAGATTAAAGATAGAAGTGAAGCCCGTATGAAATGTGTGTTTAGAACACAAATCATGACACTTGAATAGGATGTGAAAATTAGCTGGTAGAGGTGTATCACTCATTTCCTCACTTTGAAGGTTAATGTAGCACAATACCCTTGTTTGTAAAACTACACCCTGAGGTGCTCGGGAGTGATAGGACATCAATTCGGCAACTTCTTTGAAATCATCCAAATATTTTTAACTTTTCAGAAAGTTTGAGATGTTCCCAATTTTAAAAAATTATGAAGTAGGTCATCTCCCACCTTACCTTCCCATACCTTTCAAAGAAATTTACAAAAGAAGTTAGTGTTTATCAAGGCTTACAAGACCTATATGATCTGGGCCTTAGTTATTTCTCCTACCTCATTTCTTAACATCTTTCCCATACTCACTCCATTCCAGGCAAACTGGCTGAATTGCTATTCTTTGAACACAAGCAGTACATCTCAAATACACAGGGCTGGGGACTTGGGGTTCCCGATGTCTAAAGCTCTTTCCACCTTCCCCTGGCTTGCTGCCTTCCCTCTTCAAAAGTCACTTTCTCAAAGAAGTCTTGGCTAACCCCTATAGAAAAGTCACCGGACCCTTCTATTGCTCCTTTACAAATGCCAGCTTCATATTATCTTTTTTGCATTTATTGTTGTCTAAGATACATCAGACATTTGTTTTTCTGACTCAGCAAGAATTAGCTTTATTCATTGTTGTACAATAGTTCTCGGCACTTGGTAGGTGTGCAGTAGTTATTTGAATAAATAAAGTTGATAAATTGTATGTGTTATTCATTATATGTAAACTAATTAAAGATAAAACAACCCGATTTCAAATTTATTCATGGGTCAAATCAAAGGCAAAAATATGCAGATTCAGAATTCTACAATGAATTATACCCAGTAAGGGGGGTGGGGGAGGTATGGGAGAAACAACAACTGAGCTTGTCCAACACTACTTTCTCCACAAAGACTCATCATACACCTTTGTTTCCCTTAGAAACAAGGGCTATCAAAGATATTTAGCCCTTAGAAGGCTCCACTCCACAGAGAAATTCAGCTTTGTATCCTCACTTGCCCTCAGGCACCTACCAGAGTCATGTTATCCTCTACAGCTTTTAACTTCTTTTTCATGTGATCTTAGATCATATAAAAGGACTTGCTTAGATGACTAATACTTTTATCTTTTCAGATTTTTTTCACCATTTTATTATTTAAATGTGTTTCATTTCACATAATTTAAATCAGTTTCCTAATCAAGTGATAGAGGTGATCTACGCTCTCATCCCATGCCATCTCCCAAAATATAGATCCAAGGCATAACGCTGGATGAATGCTTTGAAGAAGACAGTCATCAATCCCAAGAAGCCAGTCCACAGCCTCCCACATCGCCCACCAACCCCACCCAAAAAACAACCAAGCAAACAAAACTAGAAGGGCATCTCACCTTCTAAAGTCAACAGTCCACTTTAAGACAATGGTTTCAAATAGTGCTCCTGACACACAGAATGTCCTTTTGGAAAAGGGACACCTCAGTCATACCTCTTCAGAATTTAACCGCCATAGGTTACTATTCCCCATTAAAAAGAGGGCAAAATCCAGCCACAAATGTAGCATCAGTGCTGCTTTCTCATGTTAAGAGCAAAAGTAGACCAGAGGTTGAAAACTGGTTGTAGATGAAATCTTACAAACATGTTTTGTTTACCTCATGAAAAGTTTAAAAAAAAAAATTCTGTCCAATCAAGTGGTGTATTTAAATAAAATAAAAAGAATGCCTCCTTAGTCACATTCAAAGTGCTCTGCACCTCATATGGTTGGTAGATGCACCACCAGCAGAGATAAGGATTTCCATCATTGCAGAAAGTTCCACTGGATAGTGCTACATTTAAAGTCACAAATATTTAAAAAATTTTACACTTAAAAAACAAGAGATTTCGCAAGAAGATACAAATTTCCACTTTCTTTCGAAAAATCCTATCTAGAGAAAGCCTTGGTTGAGTTCTCACCTAATGGAATTGGTAACAGATGAATAAGGCTGTTGCCCTCTTTGAAGCAAGATGTGTTTTTCAGTTTATTACAGGTTCCACTACTCATTTTCTCACATCTGCATTTCACTCATTTGTGTTCCATGCCTGGGTTTTTAATTGAATCCTTAGAAGGGAAGTGAGGGCCTCCCCAGTGGCGCAGTGGTTGAGCGCTGGGTTGCGAAGCTGCCCGCAGCCTCTGCGGCGCCGGTTTGATCCCCGGCTGCTCCCCGGCCACCGGAGGAGGGTCCCACATGGTGCGCAGACCTCTCCTGCCGCCCGCTGCTCCCCTCAGCAGTGTACTTCGGTCCTTCTGCCTGCTCTGCTCCCCGCTCTGGCTCTGGTGAATTCTCTCACCCTCCTGTGCTTCTGACTGTACCCAGTGCATGTATAAACAAACAAACAAATAAATAAATAAAGCATGCCTCTATTTAAAAAAAAAAAAAAAAAAGAAGGGAAGTGAATATTCAGATTATTCCAGTTTCTATTAATAGGGCCCAAAACTTGTGATGACCAAGTTCAACCAAAATAAAATGTCAGTTAACTTATTTTTAGGTTTTTGGTGAAATTTTCTACACTAGACCAACCAAAAAGGAGCTACAGAGTTAACTCTGTATCAAGTACAGAGTTTTAGTTCAGCAATTTATGAAATAGATATAATAAATTTATTTTGAAACATTTTATACAAAATTTGGTCATTCAAGAGCACTTAGAATTTCACTACAATATAGGTATGTTACAAAATCATAGTTTTATACATCTAAGGAATTTTGCAGTTCTCATCTTTCAAGAGGCAGTCCCAGACAGTTTGAGTAAAACTCTCCACACCATTACATATCCAACATAAAATATGATGTTGATACATGTCTATGAAGACACAGGGTCTATGTTCTCTCCTGTTGAACTTGGGCAGTTTTCTAATTGCCTTAATCAATGGAATGAGGAACTGATGTTGGATGATTTCCAAGAATAAGTCAAATAAAGCAATATGGCTTCTGTCTGGTGCCTTCTCAGAGTACAAGTACTTGCCTCAGGAATCTCAAACTGTGTGAAAATAATCCAGCCCAAAGTCCCAGCTGACAGCCAGGACTAAATACCATGCACTGACTGAACCAATCTTCAGATAATTCCAGTATCTTGCTTTTGACCCTTCTATCTGAGGCTTCAGGTATCCTGAAACAGAGATAAGCCATTTTGGCAACCTTGTCTGAACTCCTAGCCCACAAAAATGATGAGAGATACTTTTTATTGTTTTCAGGTTCTAAGTTTTAGGATAACTTATCGCATAGCTATTGAAGCTGGGACAAGAGATGTTTCCAGAACACCAAGGACAGCTTTATAAATAAATATTCAATAAGTATTTGTTTAATGAAACATATTGCCAAATAAAATAAAATGTTGGCTTGGCTTACCATTCAGGGGGCACCATGCTTCCATCCACATCCCAGAATGTGTTTTTGCCATTCATTTCAGTAGTATATATAACCCATCGGTGACGGCCTGGGTAGAAAGATAAACATTTAGAAAGATGTAAGGAAATACAGAAAACCTTAAGTTAAAAAAAAGCATAAATGCATAACATTAAAGAAGACGATCTTAATAAGACTTTTATATGCTCTTACATCAGAGAAATTTAATAGTTCCATCTGCATATTAGTGAAGGTGAGCTCCAGGAAGTCTGTGACAAGCCATCAACAACCTGATGGCTGCCATAACAAAGTCCCTGTGCACAGACTGAGACTCACTCTTTGGGAGTTAGCAGGCTTTTCCCAGAGTGGTGAACCCTTGCTTCTCCCCTAGCTACCCCACCAAAAGAGTAACAGAGAAGGCAGGTAACGTGTTCCTGGCAATTCAAGCTATTCATTAGAGAAAGTGCGCCTCCTGTGACTCAGACAAGAAAAATGTATCCACAGCAATCATACTTGAATTATGTTTCCATATAAATATTATAAAATGACCATTAGAGATGCTTTCAGAAATGATGAATATATAAAATATAAATGAATATATGATGATTATAAGAGACAGCTCATGTCATCAAAATAGTATAGCCACACTAATTATTTAACAAATTTACATGGAAGAATTAGGGGCCTAATACAACACTGTTTCTATTTGGTCCTTAACTTGGGCAGAATAGATTAAAATAAGACTTTGTCGCTTATTATCAGTTGATTAAAGCAAATTATTTAAGTCTCTTTTTTAAAAAATCTATTTAAATAGATGTTTATACTGACATTTTTAGATTGGCATGAAAATTAAATATCATACGCATATACCTAATTCAATATTGGGTATATAAGTACACAATAAAAATAAATTCCTTCTACCCCTCTTCACTGCCCCTGACCACCAAAAAGAGAATATTAAATTCACCCTTATAATAAATTTTAAACCAAAAAGCAAAAGGTAATCTGAATTTACAATTTTCCTACATAAACGTACAGTCAATGTTTAACAACTAATGGTATTTAAACATGATCTTACTAAAGAAAAAAAATATTCCAGTCAGGATTTGTTTCTTCTGTTAGAGAAATCAATAGTGAAAATAATCAACAGAAGGAAAACATAATCCAATGAGGCAGGGGAATGTGAAGGTAAATGAAAGAAACTATGGGAAAGGTTTCATAGGTCACAAAGTTATAAAGTGTGAGAATGTTGAATACTGTACGTGACCTAATTGTACTTGTTTATTGTGTTACCTTCCAAAATTAAATGTGCATACAAAAAGTATATATTTGCTCCCTTTGAGGGTATCAAACATTACTCTGCAACTGGAGTTTTTCACGTTACACACATCTATGACATCCATCTATATAGAATTTAAAGGTTGATGCCATTCTTAATAGCAACAAACTAACCCAAAAAAACTCCCATGTAGGGCCTCCCCGGTGGCACAGTGGTTGGGCCCTGGGTTGCGAGGCTGCCCGCGGCCTCAGTGGTGCCGGTTTGATCCCCGGCTGCTCCCTGGCCACCAGAGGAGGGTCCCACATGGCGCGCAGACCTCTCCTGCCGCCCGCTGCTCCCCTCAGCAGTGTGCTTCCGTCCTTCTGCCTGCTCTGCTCCCCGCTCTGGCGAGTTCTCTCGCCCTCCCGCGCTTCTGACTGTACCCGGTGCATGTGTAAGCAGGACAAGCAAACAAACAAATAAATGAATAAAAGCATGCCTCTGTGGGAGAAAAGAAAAGGAAGGAAAAAAAAAAAAAACTCCCATGTAATTCATTAGTATAAAATTGATAAACATTAATGGTGATTTTATTTGTGTATTTTTTTAACTGAGATAACATTAAATTAGAATATTATGAGTTTCAGGTGTGCATTCTTGAATATACTACTAAAACAACACTGCAATAGATGTCTGTGTTTTGCAAGATTATTTGCAGAATAAATTCTCAGTAGAAATACTAGGACAAAGGACATGTGCAGTGTAAATTTTGACAAATATTAACAATTGTCTTCTAAAAAGACTGCATTATCTTATAAAGTCCCATAGCCCTTCTCTACATCAGGATTTATTAGATTGGTAAGAACTTCAAAATTGTATAGATGAAAAAAGGCCAAGTTTTTTTGTCTTTGTTTTTTAAAAGATTTATTTATTTATTTATACAAGCACTGGGTACAGTCAGAAGCACGGGAGGGTGAGAGAATTCATCAGAGCCAGAGGGGAAAGCAGAGCAGGCAGACCAAGGAAGTACACTGCTGAGGGGAGCAGTGGGCGCGGCAGGAGAGGTCTGTGCGCCATATGGGACCCTCGCCTGGTGGCCGGGGATCGAACCTGCACTGCAGAGGATGCTGGCAGCTTTGCAACCCAGTGCTCAACCACTGCGCCACCAGGGAGGCCCAAAGGCCAAGTTTTTTAACTGCAATTCTGTAATTACAAATGAGGGTAAGTGTCTTTTCATGCCTTTGTCAAGTAATTTTGTTTTCCAGGGAATTATCTTTTTCCTTTTTTCTACTGAGTTTCTCATTTTTTTTTTTTTTAATAGAGGCATGTTTTATTTATTTGCTTGTTTTGTTTTATACATGCACTGGGTACAGTCAGAAGCGCGGGAGGGTGAGAGAATTCACCAGAGCCAGAGCGGGGAGCAGAGGGCGGCAGGAGAGGTCTGCAGGCCATGTGGGACCCTCCTCTGGTGGCCGGGGAGCAGCCGGGGATCGAACCGGCGCCGCAGAGGCCGCGGGCAGCTTTGCAACCCAGCGCTCAACCGCTGCGCCACCGGGGAGGCCCAAGTTTCTCATTTTTTTACAAGTGCTCTGTAAAAGCTCCTTGTATGTTATGGAAAACAGAGTCAAATCAAATCCCAATCTCAATATTCATACCAAAAAAAAAAAGGTACTCACCAAAGAATTGCTTGTTGTCTTCATAGTACTTGTTTCCATATTTATCTTCACCCACTAGTGTGCCGACCCTCACATCATTTGCCCTGTGAATGCCGAAAAGAGATTTAAAAAATGGCTTTTTGTTCAAAACACAAGTGTAAATAAAGTATGAGGGCAACCTTCCAAAACAAAAGCTGAATTGACCCAAATCACGCTCAAAATATATAAGCAATGTCGTCAAATAACAAGACTCTTGTCTACTATCCCAGGCCATGAGACACTAAGTTAGCAAAAAACTTCAGGCTATCAGGGAGTCAAGGTTTTCATCTTAAGATGGTTTAAATGTCCCCTGGCTCTTGCATGCGACTCTGATTTGCTTATCCTAGTCAACGAAAGTCAGAACTAATAGGGACAATTTTATGACTTGGTTCAAAGCTTTACTGTACAGAAAAGGAAACCGAGGGCGAGTGAAGGGGAAATAAAACTTTCCCAAGGTCACACAACGCTTCGCAATCTTGACTATTCTCCAAGAAACAAGGCAAGGATGTAGCCCAGGTCCCCTGTCTCCAGGTCACGGCTGTGTCTTCAGAGCGGGTTTTGGGGCTGCCCCCGGGACCCCCCCCCTCCCGGCCGGGGCCGGGTCAGGCACAGCCAAGGCCGGCTGCCCTTGACGAGAGCTGTGGGCTCTCAGGGTGACCCAGGCCGGCTCCTTTCCAAGAAACTAGCCGGCGCAAGGCCAGCTCCGACGCGAGAGCAAGGACGCTTACCTGAAGAAAATGCGAAGATAGCCGCTGAGACCGCCGTGGCCGGAAACCTGCTGCAGCCCGCGCTTTAGGACCTGCACTAACTCCATCTTGCCCGCAGGCCCAGCCTCGCAGGTGCGCCGCAAAAAATGCTCCGGCGGGAAGCGAACGCTCGAGCCGCAGGGAGCCGACCGCGGAAGGGTCTCACGCACGCGCTTCCGGGGGGGGGGGGGGGGGGCTCTGCGCATGCGCGGAGGTGGCGCTCCGCAGAGCTGGCTACTTCACATTGTCTGAAAATGTGCGGTAGGTTTCTATGGGAAGCATAGACCTGATAAATTACGAATGTTGAGGAGGTTGCATTTAGAAAGCTGGGAATGTGGTGGGCAATTCACCTGAACTAGGCTTCCCCAAGTAGAGATTTCTTTGGGGTTTTCTGTTAATTCATCTAAAATGATCGATTCCGAAAATCCTTTCCAGCGCCAAGATTCTTTAGAAACAAGACACCACTTAAGAACTCAATATTGGGCATATGATGATTTTGCGTATTCTAAGTACGTGTAAGTAAGCGAACCGTATAGGTAGGTGAGCAAGGAGGAGGAATAGCAAAGTGTAAGATTATCTGCTCTCAAGAATTTACTGAATTAGCGCCAAAGCTAAAATTCAAAAATTAAGTATTTAAAATTAGAAAAGTAATCCGTGCGTGATACTAAAAAAATAATAAAGGATATTAGTGTGTGCTATTATTTCTAATTTCCTATGGCCACTTTATAATTTTAAATATACTTCATATTCCTTGTCCCCGTGATTTGGAACAGTCTATGTTCTCAACTAAAGATGATAAAACTTTTAGCTCACAAAATTTCTAATGTTATCAATTTATAAACCCCGTTAAATAAGACACTCCAGCAAATCTTGTCACATGAAGCTGCCGATAGGTCATTTCCGCCAAATGGGGCAACATTTCTGGTTCCACACGCCCTTCCAGAAGCTTGCCACTTCTGCACAGGCCTTTGTGATTTCTTATGATCAAGTCAAACGCAGGGAATATGTAAAGATACATATTCGGCCTCATCTTAAGTCCATATTCTAACATTCAGCTGAGACCCAGCAGTGATTGCATGGGCGACAAATGTCCTCATTGTAGCTTCATTAACTCAGTAACTTGTTTTAAATCACTAAGTTTTAGGGTTGCTTATTAGAAAGAGAATCGTAATACTATTAGTACTTTGGAAGTAACTTGCATATCCCTGTTTACATCCTACCCCAGAAGTTAACTAGTGTTCTAAATTTATTAAGATTTCCCTTGTTTTTTAATAGTTTTACCACATATAGAAATACTTCTCAAAATTATATCGAATTTGCCTGTAACCGCCAGCATTCTGGGAACACCGCTAGCCTACATTCAGAAAGCAGATTTCATTTATCATTACATCCAATCCTGTATCTAAAATCATGTTATCCCTGGTTTCCTTAAGTGCTGTGATTGTCAAGTTTCTCAAAAGAATTAACTTATTAACTCTGGCCTTCTGTTTGAAGAATGGGAGGTGGCCACTTGACCTGAGTGAATCAGTATAGATTTGTAACTATTTCTTTACTATACAAATATGAGCACCTAGTTCCTAAGCCTCTTTCCTGGATGCTTCAAAGAGTACTGGCTTCTTTCTTCAATTGCCTTTTGTAGGTATTCAGATGAGAACTTGCTTGGGTCTGGCTCTGCTAAGTCACTCTCCACCTGCACATTGTTTTCTAAAAAATTATTAAACTCTTATCCTGGTATTTTCAGTCCTATTTTATTTGTCATTGTGTGGTTACACTTTATGTCATGTTACTGAGGTTTCCGTTAAGAAAATAGTCATTCCCCAATATTTAGCTGGAATTCTTCAAACTGAATTGTAAAAAATTCTAAAATACTGCATATGGAAATGTCTGCCATGTTTTCCCCCTCCTGGAAGTACTTTAATCTTTAACTAGAGTTTTCTTAATAACAGACCAGACAGAAAAAAGGATGACCAAACACTGGACAAATATGACTCTGAATCAAATATACTGGCAGGAAACAGAAATTTGTAGTGCAGGTCATATTTTAATATAGTTTAAAAAAACACTTCCAAATAGAACTACAAATTTAATCAGGAAAAATACCTGAAGGAAACATGTATCTTAATTAACCATTAGTACATTATTTTAAAGTTATTTTTCTGAATCTTTGGCTTATTTCATTGGATTTATACAGGTATAAACCTACTGATTTTTCCATTTGAGTATTCTGTATTAAATGTAGTTTTTCCCTGCTGATAATTATAAATAAACTTGTTGGCAAAATGTTTTAAAAGGAAAAAAAATTCCCTTAATAAGTTGGTAAAGATTGATAAATTGTTAAACTTTTGATTTACTATAAAGTAGCAAGTAGTAAAAATCCACATCCTCCCCCTCGAAATTCAGCTTCTCTTCTGTTGCAAAAAATCTTTATAAAAACTGTACTGAGTGTAGTATCTCTACATTTGCTTTAAAAAAAAAAAAATGCCATACCAAAATAACTCATCATGAAATCAAAGAAATGTTTTAAAGTATCAGGTTTGCTAAGGAAAACATTACTGTGGAAGACATCCAAGGAGTCTAAAATGTTTTTGTAGCAATAATAAAGCTTCAGGCTGATACTTACATAGTTGTTAAAGCAGTCCTCCCCCCTTTAAAAATTCAGTGCATATTCCTGCATATATTAAAAAGTTAAATTTAAAAAAATTATCAATTTGCTTTAAAATAACTGTTAAACTCACCTTGAAAACAGATCACCTGTGATAAATCCATTATTTAACAAATAGAGTTTTTCTAATGACCTAAAAAGAAATTGGCTAAAAACCCAGGAAGGGTCAGGAACCATATAATATAGGCAGGTGAGAAAAGAGGAAGATGCTTTTTGTGGAATGGAAGAGCAACAATTTTAATGTCTATTTTGAAATACTGAAACATATTGGGTTCAATTAATCTCTACTACTTTTAAAACACAGTAGTAAACCAAAAATATTGAAACATGACTCCTTATTCTCAAAAACAATTTTTAGCTACATACATAAATAAAAAGTGCTTATAACTAATAATACAACACTAAAAAAGTCAATTCTAAGATCATGAATGGCCAATGTCTCATTGCCAGCAATGAGAGTGGTATAAGCTAAAGGATGACATGATATTTACAAAAGACAAAAAATATATATATTTGATTATTTGCTATAGTTCTAATATTATCATTATACCATTGAGCATAAAATAATCTTTTTTTTTGACATGGTAATTAAAACAAACAGTTTATCTTATGGAACAGTAAAATACAAGGAAATCCCCCTTAGAGATTTCTAACGAGTGTTTGAACTAGTTCATAATGAAGTTAAACATGAATAGAACACAATTCTGGGAGGGAAAAAAAAGACTAATTTATTTTTTTATAAAATAAAATATAATGAGAGATCTTAGTTTAGATAGTGGAGTGATGGCTTTAGATGTCATCTTAACCAAGAATAAGTTCATAGTATTTCTTATTCACTTAAATAAGACAGGAAGGGAAATTCTAATTCCTGCCACCTGCCTAGTCACTTAGAAAATTCTTCATAAGGAAGTTAAAACACACACACACACAAAACCCTTAGATTTTGGTTATTCTTTAAAGTTAAAATTTCCAGATTCCCTGGAAGTAACAAGTTCAATTTGGTGTCTTCTTGTATTCTGGGAAAGAACACTAAGTTTACACTGAGATCTCTGGTTTTCAAATGCTATGACCAATTATTTGTGAGTTATAGTCTGCAGGTTCCATTTTTAAGATATGTGGGATTACACTGTCAATTCGTACATTGCCAATGAGACCTTTGAAAAATAATTCTTCAGTGATGGTAGCATTCATCAGTCTCAAAGCTGGCAATCTGAGTAGTAGCCTAGACAACCTAAAAAGAAAAAAAAGGAGGGAGAAAACAAGGCTGTAATTAAAAATAAATTTAGTAGAAAAATGAGTAATTTCTGCATGCATATTGTTTGTGGGATAATATAATGAAGACTTTATTTCTAAAAGTTAAAATAAAAACTTCAGCATTCTCAAGCCACAGAATGCGCGACAATCACCAGGATACAAAATGCAGCTGAACAGATTTTATGGGAAAGTCTTGCTCTTAACTGTTATACTGTGCTGACTCCACCTGGCTATAAGAACTATGAATCGAAGTTATTAAATGGATCAGGTGATAAATTTAAGACTCGCTTAGAATCTCAATAGAGGCTTTAAGAATAGCAATGTTTTGTGCTACTAGAACACATGAGGCACAATTCTTGGTTTTACTTTGCAAAAATCTACTGAAAATGATTTCAAGAGGCAATAGTTGTTATCACTGGGAAAAGATTCTAGAATCAAGTCCCTTGGGTGCAAATCTTGAGTCAGTTGTTCCCTAGCTATGTGAATGTGTGTAAAAGTCACTCTCTGCCTCTCTCACATAGTTGTTGGGGAGATTAACAAAATGATCACTGACAGTTGCTGTGTAGGTACTTAAAGGTAGGATCATACCTTCTATGAAAGTATATTGTAAAACTGCTATCCAAAGGCAATTTATTAAATAACTACGATTATTAGAAACAATTTTTAAAAAGCTTGTGTTAATTTATACATCATCAATTCTAAAGTCTTGCACTCTTAACACCTCAAACACGAAACCTGCAGTCCCGGGATTAAGGGACCTTCCTCATAAATCACTCAATTCCTGTCTATTCCCACCACCTGAACTGCATCGATGTATACGGAACTGGTATCAAACAGGGTAGGAAAACTGGTTAAAGTCGATTTCATTATGAAATTGACATGTCTTAATATATGTAAAGAATTAATACATGCAAAATGTTCTTATATTAGTTTGAAGAATATTAAAGTAATAATATTGGTATATATGGCCATTAGACTGCTTTAATTTTGATATTTGGTTTATTATATTTCTACCCAGGTATTCCTTATGAAGATCCTTTTCAAGGGCTTTTTTTTTTTTTTAATAAGATCAACTTAACTTTTGAAGAGGGGCAGTATTACAGAGTAGTTAATTATATGTCTACCAAAGAGAATACCTGGGTTTGACTACTGACTCTGCTACATAATAATTATATGACCATGGGCAAGTTGTTTAACTTACCTGATTCAGTTTCTTTATCTGTAAAATGGAAATAGTAAGAGTACCCATGTTTCACAATTAGTCTAAGAAGTAAATTATTTAATATATGTAAAGACCTTAGGACAGTGCCTGTTACATTATAAAGGCTATATAAGTGGTTACTAATATTATTAATTTAATATTCTTCAAACTAACATAAGAACATTTTGCATTAATTTTTTTCCATTAATTTTTAATACATGCAAAATGTTCTTATGTTAGTTTGAAGAATATTAAATTAATAATATTAGTAACCACTTATATAGCCTTTATAATGTAACAGGCACTGTCCTAAGGTCTTTACATATATTAAATAATTTACTTCTTAGACTAATTGTGAAACATGGGTACTCTTACTATTTCCATTTTACAGATAAAGAAACTGAATCAGGTAAGTTAAACAACTTGCCCATGGTCATATAATTATTATGTAGCAGAGTCAGTAGTCAAACCCAGGTATTCTCTTTGGTAGACATATAGTTAACTACTCTGTAATACTGCCCCTCTTCAAAAGTTAAGTTGATCTTATTAAAAAAAAAAAAAAAGCCCTTGAAAAGGATCTTCATAAGGAATACCTGGGTAGAAATATAATAAACCAAATATCAAAATTATTTATAAAGCAGTCTAATGGTATTTTAAAAAATAATCACTCTCCCCCCTCCACTTTACTAATAAAAATTCAGGGTTTCATCTTAAGAAAATAGTTTAGATACTAGAGTGACCCCACCTGGGGTGACAGGATCTGCCGCATGCTGTGTACCTTTGAGCATGTGATTCAACCTGTCTGTGGTGAAGCCTCCTCTTACATAAAATGTAAGGCCTCGATGAAATATTACATTAAAGCACTTACAACAATACATAGCTGCCTTTATCAGCACTAGCTATTTCGAAGGTAAAAGCTAGCCACATATTTATTCACACTTGAAATGGAAAATAGTGAGAAATAATAGATTCATAAAAAAGTTTTAAGATAAATCTAATTATCTAATTAAATAGTACTGAAGTTCTAGATACCTGTAGGTGTCGTCTGGATATGTTTTGGTTATATAATCTTGGAATTCCACATAAGCCTTTTCCTGAAATTTCTCAATCTGTTCCATGTTTTCTAGTCCTGGATGATCTAAAACATTGAAGAATGTATTATTACCGTAATTCTGAATGCTCATTTAATAAGGTACCAAGAGTGGAGACTGAAAGGGGGAAGAATAGTTGAGTGAAAAACAAAACAAGAAAAGCCCATCTTATATGTGGCACTTAGTCCCCGAATTTTATATTTAGTAGCCCCCCTACTAAATCCTAGGCACTGTACTTGAACCCCCAAAATAATTTGGTCTCATGTATATATTCTAGTATCTAATAAAATAAGACCAGAGCTCTACTGCCCACCTCTGACTCTGCAGGTGCTTCTCTTTTTTCTTAATAAACCTGTACTTTTAAAATGTTAAAAAAAAAAAAAAAAAAAAAAAGGAGAGAGAAGGAACTATTTCAAAAGTGGTAGAAAGGAGTTGGTCATTTTGATTTCTACAGGAACAAAAACTAAAATGATTCCATTTACTTAAAAAAAAAAACACTTTTTAATGTAATATTTTATTAGCATCGCCCCCACCATTGTTAGGTAGAAAGGTATTTATGAAATCATGTAACTGTGAACATCATTTCTAATGCCTAGTTTAAGAAATACTGAAAATATGGAAAGTACTGTCCAGATGAAAGAAAATAAAAAATGAACAGAAAATATGGGAAGTATTTAATAAAATTACATTATAATTCTAATTTCAAATCTATGTTTCTTCAATTTTCAGGAAAATGAATGTGGCAAATTGGCTGTGATAAAAATGAAGATACATGTTATTAACTGAAGCTATTAGAAAACCTTTAGTTATCTTATTGTTATCATTGAGGGTAAGAACCAAGTTTCCTTAGATCCTTCTCTTATGATACACAGGAACAGAAATACACACCAAAATGAATAAAACAGAAACTATGAGACAACGTATTCTTCTTATTCTGAAATTAACTGTTGAGTCTACTATACTTTTTACTGTATGTGAAAACTAAAAGAAAGTTGTAGAAAATTAAGAGATTTATTTTTTGATTTGGTGGTAACTCCAAGAGGTTACTTAAAATTTAATCCATTAGGGCCTCCCTGGTGGCGCAGCGGTTGAGCGCTGGGTTGCGAAGCTGCCCGCAGCCTCCGCGGCGCCGGTTCGATCCCCGGCTGCTCCCCGGCCACCGGAGGAGGGTCCCACATGGCGCAGACCTCTCCTGCCGCCCACTGCTCCCCTCAGCAGTGTACTTCGGTCCTCCTGCCTGCTCTGCTCCCCGCTCTGGCTCTGGTGAATTCTCTCACCCTCCCACGCTTCTGACTGTACCCAGTGCATGTATAAACAAAAACAAACAAACAATCAAACAAATAAATAAAACATGCCACTATTTAAAAAAAAAAAATTTAATCCATTAAAACAAACATACACTAAAGTGGGCCTCCCTTGGTGGCGCAGAGGTTGAGCGCTGGGCTGTGAAGCTGCTCGCAGCCTCTGCAGAGCCGGTTCAATCCCGGGCCACTGGTGAGGGTCCCACATGGCGTGCAGACCTCTCCTGCCACACCTGCTGCTCCCCTCAGCAGTGTATTTCGTCAGTCTGCCTGTTCTTTTCCCTGATCTGGCTCTGGTGAATTCTCTCACCCTCCCACGCTTCTGACTGTACCCAGTGCTTGTATAAATGAATAAATAAATCTTTTAAAAAAAATACACTAAAGAATTCAAATGTTAATGTTATCACAAAACTAGAGGCCCATGATGTCATTTCACTAACTTTAACTTTCCTTTTCATAGCCATAAGAAGTTTAACGTTCATAATATTTCACTGATTAAAATGCGGAATTCAATAGATTTAAACACTAATATCTTCAGAGTTGTGCAACCATCACCATATTCTAATTTTAGAACATTTTTGTCACCCCACCAAAAAAATCTGTACCTATTAACCAGTAGTCTCTCTTCTCCCTTTTCCTAGTTCCTGGTAACCACTAACCTACTTTAAGTCTACAGAGTTGCCTGTTCTAGACCTTTAATAAAATGAAATCATGTAACATATTATCTTTAATGTCTAGCTTCTTTCACTTAGCATACTGTTTTCAAGGGTCATTCATATTGTAACATGCATCAGAATTTCATTCCGTTTTATGGCTGAATGATATGTGGAGTAATCATGAATCGTGAATTTTTAAAAATCCATTCATTTGTTGGGCCTCCCCAGTGGCGCAACAGTTGAGCGCTGGGTTGCAAAGCTGCCCGCAGCTCTGCAGCACCAGTTCGATTCCCGGCCACTGGGTGAGGGTCCCACATGGCGCCAGGCCTCTCCGGCCACCCGCTGCTCCCCTCAGCAGTATACTTCCTCAGTCTGCCTGCTCTGCTCCCCGCTCTGACTCTTGTGAATTCTCTCACCCTCCCGCGCTTCTGATTGTTCCCAGTGCTTGTGTAAATAAATAAATCTTTAAAAAAAAAAATCCATTCATTTGTTAATAGACACTTAGGTTATTTCTATTTTATTCCATTTAACATTCATACCAGCAATGTACGAAGGTTCCAATTTCTCCCTACCTTCAAACATTGTATTTTAGATAACAAGTAAATGTTTATATACCTGGACTGAAGAGTACTATTGCCTTCAGATAGGCATATTCATATCCATCAATGCAGAGTTTAACCATGCTGTTACAAAACTCCTGTAGTTTGAAGATGTGTTCCATCAATAATTTTCTTCTTTCTGTTGACATTTTATCTTTAATTAAAAACAAAAGAAACAAAAGTTTCTAGCTTTCTGTGAAAATGCATGACCTTTTAACCAGTATATTTCCTTCTCACTAGTTTTTGGGCTTAAATATAATCAATCATTAAATACTTAAAATTCTTATCTCTGAAAGTATAGATGAAACTAATGAATTTTCTTCAGATACTATTTATTCAAGAAAAAAAGAAACCAAGATGTTATCATATAAATTCCTAAGTATAATGTTTTCTTTCAAACACACCTCTGAGAAGATATGCTGTAAAGATAACCTCCTGGAAAAACTGGCAAACCAAAGTACAAAAGACTCAAATTTTGGTAACAAAATTTTATTTAATCCTATATTACATTGGTTGAAAAATCTGAGCAAAATCAACTAGATTTTTAAACTTATCAGCACTAAGTTAAAAACAAGTATTTAGCAAAAACACTACCAACACCAAAGAAAAGTTGAGCAAAACAAAGTTTAATGATAAATATTTGTATTTATTGTGTAGTGATATATTTAATGCACATCTTACTGATCACACATAATTTGTTGTATACAACACATTACAAATTTATGAGAAATAAATCAAGACTGGGAGTCCCTAATACGAAATGTAGTGCTGACTTCTAACAGATCTGTTGATAAGACTTAAAGGTGACTTCTCTATCCATAAACAGGAGGAGGAAGCAGATTATTTAAAAATAACACAATGAGAAATGAAATGTACCAAGATAACAAAACATAATTCCCAATTTATATAAATTATTTCTGAATTTAAAGGGCAATTCTTCCCATTTGAGGATGGGTGCCCTATATGTAGTCATTGTAAAGTCAAATATTTACAAATCAATGATTGTCTCCTCAAATCAGAATTGTAAGCACCTTCACATCACAAAAAGGAAAAAGGATAAGGATTGCTCTGTGACTCTTTAGTACTATTTAAGGGAGAGAATATATCCTGATGGTAAAAAGAAAATCAACCTATCTTGACAGTCAAAGCAGCTTAAAAATTCATGGGAAACATGCATTTATAAATATATTTGATCACCTTTGTGTAAATTAATCCTGGATTATTTGGTACCTATAATGAAGTATGAAAATGTACAAGGTCTAGTCAGAAATAGCCAACCAGAATTAAATACACTGTTTCAATTTTGTTGTGCTCTCATTTAAAAATATATCAGGATGCTTAATGAGCAAATCATTCAAAATTTTAAAATTATCTAAAATAAAAAGGGTATTGGCATCTAGAACAATCACCAAGTAACACATGTCAATCACAATACTTATAAAACTGATGGACCCTCTACTGGAAAAGGAAAGTGTTTTGTTAGGTTTTTTTTTTTACCTTGTTGAAGACTACTGTGAAGACAATTGACAAATGTTGCTAATATAGTGGCCACATTCATCACTTGCCAGCACTGTGCAAGACCAAGAGTAAAAAGTTCATTCCAATAAGCTTTCACCAATGATATGCTGTTCTCTTGCCTATTAAAAAAAATACATAAAAATCAGGTATTATTAAAACATGTTATAAACTTTATAACTGATTTATAAAATACTCCTGAACTGAAATTACTTTATATTAACTGGGCTTGAACTTGATCAATTCTGCATCCCATAGAGCTAATAGCAATTAATAAGTAAGGCTTAGAAATGAAAATATGAGTTGGCTCAGTAATCAGTCAGTTGATACAAACAATTGTAGGTAATATTTCAAACTACAAACTAAAAATATTGAGGCTTTAACCTGTTTCAAGAAAACAGGGAACAAAGAATTGTTCTAAAAAAAAAAAAAAAGGTATACATTTTAAAAATCTTTCCCAAGTATTCCTTTGTTCTAAATGCAGGCACTGCTTTTTTAAGGTGGGAAATTAGAATTATTTGATGGTAGGGGAAGCAACCAGTTTCCTGGGAGAAATGGTCTATGCCTTTAGCATGTTTCAGATGAGCTATCAGTTTGACACACCAAGGATTTTATGAGTGACCCATTGATAAGAATGGTCAAAATTCCTTTCCTGAATTTTTTTGAGTTATTTATTTGTTTGTTTGTTTGTTTGTTTATACAAGCACTGGGTACAGTCAGAAACGCGGGAGGGTGAGAGAATTCACCAGAGCCAGAGCGGGGAGCAGAGCAGGCAGAAGGACCGAAGTACACTGCTGAAGGGAGCAGTGGGCGGCAGAAGAGGTCTGCGCGCCATGCGGGAGCCTCCTCCGGTGGCCGGGGAGCAGCCGGGGATCGAAACGGCCCTGTAGAGGCTGCCGGAAGCTTCGCAACCCAGCGCTCAACCGCTGCGCCACCGGGGAGGCCCTCCTGAATTTCTTGAATAAAACATCTCAGTAGCATGAGAGAATAGAAAAAATATTAAGATTCAAGACACCAAGGTTTTTAAACATAGATTAGGTAAACCACAGGGCTCATGCTGCTTAGCTATAAAAAATGCAGAGACAATTTAAGTCTTATATCTTGCTTGGAGTTACTATGAGATGCAAACATAGTAACTATGTAAACAGGCTATGCACTGGAGAAACAGCAACAAACAAGATGGATCAAGTCTGTCTTCATGAAACAGAAGGGAAATCTAATAAACATTTATTTCAAATATTTTAATTAAACACTGCATACATATATGCATTTGGCTACATGTACATTAAATTGGTTTCACGTAATAAAAATTGTGCAATACTATAAAGCATGATAATGCACTGGAAATTGGGGCTGGTGTGGTTCAGTTAAGGTGGAAGAGAAAGTCTTCCTTAAAGACTAATAACTTAATAGACAAAGACAAGGAAGAACTTAAAAAAAAAAAAAAAGAAAGAAATCTAGGAGCATAATATTCCAGAAAGAATAAGAGCAAATCTTCCATTAAATACTTAGGTCTAAAAATTGATCTTTTAAAATTCCACTAAAACAAGGTAATGTTTATTATATGTGTGTTCTGGAAACCAGCTCTGTTGCTTTATCACTGACACTTGTCCTAAGGACTGTGCCTTCATTTGAAATAGTTGCTACAGGTGAAATAAAGTATTTTGTTGTTTTTTTTAACGTGGAAGCTAAATGGTTCGGTTATCCCCTAGTATGGATGACTTCAAAAGTTGTATTCCTTTATCAAAATAGTATAAACAAAGATCTGATTGTTAATTATGAGTACTATGCACATGCATTAGTGAATATTAACAATATAGTAGAGAAAAAATACATATACCTATTTCTAAGAAAACTGACATATTTAGTGTTACACAATTAATGCTTTGTTTTTTTAAAGATTTATTTATTTATACAAGGTCAGAGGTGTGGGAGAGTAAGAGAATTCACCAGACACAGCGGGGAGCAGAAGAGGCAGATGGACTAAGACACTGCTGAGGGGAGCAGCGGGCAAGGCAGAAGAGGTCTGCCATGCCATGTGGGTATGTCCCTGGCCAGCGGGAATAGAACCTGCACTGCAGAGACTGTGGACAGCTTCACAGCACAGGCGCTCAACCTGCTGCACCATGGGGGAGGCCCAACTTAATGTCTTTTTAAGTTACTGTTTGTGTTACAACTACCTCCTCTATCCCGTTCTTGTTGCCTCTCAAATTGTTTTGAAAATAGATAGCATAAAGTGACTACAATATTTGTTCCATCATTTTCCTTCACAAGAAAAAAGCTGTTAGCAAGCATTCCCTTACCATCACAAAATATTATTCTTCAAAAGGAAATCTCTATTGAGAAATTTGACTTTAGCATTTTACTTGCTAAAATTTATAATTATTTATAAAAGAGCACAGAACAACAGGGTTCAACTCTTGATTTATTTGTTATTTAACTCAGGCTCCATTTCTACATTAGGAGCAGAAATGCTTTCTTGTGAGCTGTGTAATTTAGGTGAGATGATGAATGTAAATTTACTAATCCAATGCTGCTAAAAAATAGATTATTAATGCCCATTTTCCTTCATTCTTTTAGGAACTTTCTTTACATTGTGAATTTACCGGGTTTTTTCCTATTGAACTTAAAAAAATTACTTGAACAAGGTAGCTACCTAAATTGCAAGAATCTTCCTATAATTGATCTCTATATTTAGCACTTTCATTTTTCTTTTGGAAACAAAATCGTCTGGTTGTTTATTTTTCAATTGCTACTTTTTTCCCCATAGGGGTTCTCATAACAATTTTGATATTTTTCATCCTCTGCACTGATACTCCTTAACTTTTGCTCTGAGTCTCTTCCTGAACTGTCAGGAAGAGACAAAGTACTTTCTTACTACAAGATATTGCACAGCTCAATAAGTGCTCTGTTTTTTGTTTTTTTTTGGGTCAACTCACTGTTTTTTTTCCTATTCTGTGTTTCACTAATTACCTTGTTTAGCCAGTTTTTAGAGTCAGAATAGTTTTTATTACCACAAAATAATCTTCCATCATTAGCACTTAGTTCTCATCTATCCCATTACTTCAAGCTATAAAATATTTAGAAAGGGATAATAATGTAGTTAATTTTAATTGCAAAGAATTTTTTGGCTATTACATTGAAACTGATTTTCATACAGAGCACAGGGAAATGTGGTTGCCATTATAAAATTATTTTTGGTTTGTTCGATACATGGATTATTTCCATAGGATAATCACACTAAATTTAGCAGAAGAACTTTAGATTAATAATGTTATAAATAATTCAAGGAGTTCAAATCACTCCCCTAAAATCTTTCCTTTTGCCATTTCACTGTAACAGCCTACTATTATTAAAAGTAACAGTAGGTTACTTTTCAAGGCAGAATTGTGTGGGACACTTAGGCAACTACACTTAATGTTTTAAAATAAATAAAGTATTAATATGGAAACTTACATTGTATTTTATTTTATTTTTTTCTAAAAAAAAAAAACAAAACAGACCAGTGACATTCTGGAAGTTGTCAGATAGACATATATGTATTTTAAAGATTTATTTATTTATATAAGCACTGGGTGCAGTCACAAGCATGGGAGGGTGAGAGAATTCACCAGAGCCAGAGCGGGGAACAGAACAGGAAGATTGACAGAGTACACTGCTGAGGAGCAGCGGGTGTGGCAAGAGAGGTCTGCATGCCATGTGGGACCCTCGCCAGCGGCCGGGGATCGAACCGAACCGGTGCTGCAGAGGCTGCGGGCAGCTTCGCAGCCCAACACTTAACAGCTGCACCACCAGGGGAGGCCTGTCAGATATTATTTTTAAGAGAAAGGGCTAACAGTCATTTTAAATATTAACAATCTGAATCAGGCTTCTGGTCAATGCAATTGTATAATTTAAATACATGATTTAATGCATGATATAGTCAATAATGATTAATAAACAAAATTATAATGGGGTTTTATGCATGCCTTTTAGTTTCTTAGTTATATCCAAAATATTCTCTAAGGATAGTGTAGCAAATTATTAATCCTATTTAACAAAAATGAAAAGAGATGCATAGTACATGAAAGAGAACTATTCATAAAATCATACTGGTGAACAGGGTCCTGTAACCAGAATAATTTTCTAGCTACTGGCTTAACTTTTTCTACAGGCTCATTACTTCTTCATAAACCAGTTACTTTAAAGCAATCTCAGTAAACCTGGCAAACTTTAGGTAAAGCATGGGTTTCCCATAACAGACGATTACCTTAGAGCAGAACAGAGATGTGCTCTATAGGGTAGGACCAAATTTCTAAATTATTGTGGTGATACTATGGGTTTTACATCCATACCTTTTTGTAACTACACAATGGAAAAACAATTATTTGTATTTTTAATCGTGTTTACTCTATGCAAGCTTATTTTCAGCTCATATTACTAACATGCCTTAGATGACACTGAAACGGTAGTGGAAGAGAACCAACAACCCCAAGATATTCCTCTCTCTCTTCCATCAAAGATAATCTATGACAAATACTGGCCATGATTTATTAGCTCCACTTCACGTATTTCATGTGAATTATGTTATATTATAAAATAAGAATATTCTTTTATAAAATAAATACAAAATACCAGCTGTCATGATTTGTCATGTAAATAACAAAACTTTAGCTATCATGTTATACTAATTTTTTCCTTTAATGCGAATTCTTCCAAAATAAAAGCTCTTGTTTAAAATGCGTATGTGCTACAAAATCACATTTATCTTTAAGGACTTCAGAATACTTACCCTAGAGCCTGGAAGGAAGGAATTGAAAGTGCCCAATGCATTGATAAGAACAGCAGTCTGGATGCAGACTCCCCAATGTAGTGCACATTCAGGTACTCAGGCATAGGAGAAGGCATGGTGAGCTAGTGCGAACAGGATTGGGGTAAATTATCTTCTGACATAAAGTTCTAAATTATTGTCTTTGAAAAAGGTAACATAAACATAACACATCAAATATGAATAACATATACACCATAAAAGGCAAATCTTGAAGCAATCTAAGTCACTGGATTTTACAGCTAATAAAAGGATTTACAATAATTGACAGACTACCTAGTTTCCAACAAAACAACACTCAAACAATTCCATTAATAGGTACCAACCATAATATTATCTGGTTGTGTTTTTTTATATTAATTTTTTTTATTTTTTACATCATTGTTCATTTTTAAGTAATATTTGCTTCCCCCACCCCCTCAGGTGTAGTCCCCAGTTTCCTTCACCAATGCACCTGTGCACCATCACCTTAGTCCCGTGCTCCTCCCTCCCTCTAATCCCTCTCCCTCCTACTCCCCTGCAGGATGTCTCTGACTTATAATTGTCCATTTTTGCTTTGTTGTGTTTTGTACTTTTTTTTTTTAATACTGATGTCTTATTTGGTTCCCCTATATTCCTGCTATAAGTGAAACCATCCGATATTTTTCTTTTTCCTCCTGGCTTATTTCACTGAGCCTAATTCCTTCTAATTCCATCCACGCTGCTGTGAATGGCATGAGTTTATCTTTTTTGATTGCTGAATAACATTCCATTGTGTATATATGCCACATCTTCTTGATCCAGTCATCTATTTTTGAGCATTTGGGTTGTTTCCAGGTAGTGTTTTTACGTTGCTTTCTATTTTGGTCTAAGGGGTTTTTTCTTCCCTCCTTTCCTCTATTAACAAGAGTATAGGGCCTCCCTGGTGGCACAGGTGGTTAAGCGCAGTGCTGTGAAGCTGTCTACACCCTCTGCAGTGTCGGTTCAATCCCCGCCAGCCACAGAGCAACCCATATGGTGTGGCAAACCTCTCCTGTCTCGCCCGCTGCTAATCTCAGCAGTGTATTTCGGTCAGTTTCCTGTTCTGTTCCCTTCTCTGTCTCTGGTGAATCCTCTTGCCCTCCCGCACATCTGGCCTGTACCCCGGTTCTTGTATAAATAAATAAATCTTTAAAAAAAAAAAAGTATACAAGAAATTTAGTTTAAGAAGCAACCCTGATGTTAAATGCTCCTTTCATACAAATTGGGGTAACAATTTCAGATGCTGCGTAGGGTCAGGAGAATAAAGAGTGAAGCTGCCAGTGAAGCTGTCATTCGGGGAGAACAAATTCCCAGATAAAGGGCACTGCTGTGTTTTTAATTCAATGTATTGAAAATGTGGGAATTCAGATGCAGTACTGTCAGCTTGTTCAATTTTTCAAAGAGCATATTCTGCATGAACTCTCCTTATTTAATATGCAGGTAAAACAAAATATTTCTGTGGCCATACTACTCATAGAATGTTTGAGCACTGTTGAAAATTAACATTCCACATCAAACACTACGAAAAGAATTTTGAGGCTCTTGCTAAACAGAACTTCTATTACTTTAAGTAAAAATGTAATTTCACCCATTAGAATTTTGTTTTCTATTTTAAAATTATTGAAGTAATACTAAGAGTAGGTAGGTGATGATGAAGGAAAACAAGTACTCACATACTACGAAAGGTAGGTTAAGTAGGGGGGCAATTTAGCTATATCTATCAAAATTTTAAAAACAAGTACATCCTGTGACCTATTAATGCTACCTCTAAATACCTAGTCCATAATAAACAAATGAACAAACAATCTGTATTCCAGGAAAAGATTCACATACATGCACAAAAATACATGTATGATGGTGTATTCTTAATGAAATTAAATGCTGATAATAACCTACATATCTATCACTATGGAAAAGAATAATCTATGCTATAGAGTACTTAGAGGTATTAAAATAAGTAAGATAAACTGAAATGACGTAAGGAAAACAGACATCTAAATGGGAGAAACTGCAAAACAAACAGATATGTTTAAGAGTGAAAGAATGAATTCGCCAGGGAGTGTGTGCATGCGTGCGTGTTTTATGACTAGGACAGGAGATATATTACATAGCTAACAGTGGCTATCTCTGGGGCATAACTGAGAAATGAAGGGCAAGTAGATCCGAACATGGAGAGTCCCAAGTGGTCATGTTATAGACTGGGCATTATCTCATAAGGCAATACATATGGAAATACAGCTTTCACCAGATCTCACAGGTGTCTATCAAAAAATCATCATCAAAATGATATATAAGTTCTCTAAATATGTAAGAAATATCAACTGGGGCCTCCCCGGTGGTGCAGCGGTTGAATGCTGGGTTGCGAAGCTGCCTGCAGCCTCTGCAGTGCTGGTTTGATCCCTGGTCGCCAGGTGAGGGTCCCACATGGTGCGCAGACCTCTCCTGCCGCCCGCTGCTCCCCTCAGCAGTGTATCATCACTCTGCCTGTTCTGTTCCCCACTCTGGCTCTGGTGAATTCTCTCACCCTCCTGCACTTCTGACTGTACCCAGTGCTTGTATAAATAAATAAATAAATCTTTAAAAAAAGAAAAAAAAGAAATATCAACTGCCTTTGTTCAATGTTAGTCACAAATGGCTTACCTATTTATAATAGTGCCAAGTAATAAAATAAAGCAATTAACAGTTAAAGTTCCATGTATGAAAAAGGAATTTCTTAAATGTCTTGAGAAGTATTTATTGGAGCAACAAATTAAGATACCATCACCTAAGACACTTCTTAAGGGAATTGTAGGCAAATAGATATCAAACATTTTAAATTTTATTATTAGGATGCAACTCTTTTATAAGGGAATAAAAAAATAAACTGGGAACTATTATACCTTTTCAGAATTGCCCAAGATGAGTAGAGAAAAAAGCTTGAAAAATTAGGGGAATTACTAACAACAAAGAATACCTTTTGCTAACCAGTTTAAAATCATTTTTAAATAAAATACTGTGGTGTGTCAAAATTGGATATAAGAGCTAAAAGACACAAATGCACCTTGATTTATACAATAGTGATGGAAATGTTGAAAACTGCTGCTTTAACCATAAGGCTGAAATAAATGCTCGAGGAACTCATTACTTAATGTATAATTTTATAAAGAGACAAATGACTCAATCTGTCTTACATACTTAATTTTTTAAAAGACAGATCTCTAATATCATGAATGAGAAAGCTAATGCTGGCTGAAAATATGGTAATTCACAAACAAGTCCTTAAGATTGACAAAGACTTCTTGCTCTAAAAAAAATTTAACTATAAAGATGTTCAAAGGCTTCTAGAACGAAACTTGGCTACCTGTTTTAGAAGTTAGTACTCTGCAAGTGCCTTTCTAACAGTTTCTGTATATAATTCTGTTCACAGCTTCAATGATACATAGCTTTGAAAAAAATCATTTAATTTGAGTTAGGGGATCTGGATTTTACCACCCATTTGTCTTTAATTAGTTGTGTGACCTTAATTCAGCAAGTATTTACTGAAACTTCACTGTGAGTCGCTAAACTAAGTACTGCAGTCTCAACAGAGGAATAAAAAAGAAAACTGAATCAGTTATAGGAAGAACTAAGGAAGGTAAAAGGCATAGCAGAACAATGAAGGGCAACTGGATCTGAATGTGGAGAGTCCTAAAAGGTCATGTTATAGACCGGATTTTATCTCATAGGGCAATGGGATAATATTGAAGGCTTTTAAGTAGTAGGGTAATATAAACGGATTATTTTTAACAAATATAACTTGTTATCAGCACAGAGGACAAGATGGAGTCAACAGGTATTACTTTATCAGTTAAAGTAAGAAATTTCAGAAAGTCTCAAACATGGGGATGAAAATGACGAGAAAAGGAAGAATTCAAACATAGTATGGTTAGGATTCAGTGATGTGACAAAAGGGAGTGAAGTGAGGAGAAAATGACAATGACTGCCAAGTTGCAAATACAGGTGACTACAAAGACTGTGATTCTAAAACTGAGATACTACACATCAAAGAAACTGCAAAATCAATCTATATCATGTACCAAACTAATTTAAAACAAATCTACATATTTATTGAAACAGGAAAACAAAAACCAAAATAAAATCCAGTGCATTCAACAGACCACGAATATTAATCCTTAGAAACTAATTTTTTAGAGACCTAAACACATCAATTAGTATTATAACTATGATTTATAAAGAGGATGCTTTAGGGAGTCATTTTATTTAGGTGGTGTTTTGAAATTCTGTCGGGATATATAGGGGTATTTCCAACTTTAAGAGCACACAAATATACTTTGAGTTTTGCAAAAAAAGATTAAAATCAAAATGGAGAACACAAGAATTTAAAAAAAAAAAAGGGAAATACCCTGAAAGCTACATGTGAATCGCTGAGAAGCGGCCCCTCCTTTTCGATGTAATTTATGCTTGAATCACCAGCAATTAGGTTTACGCTTCCCTCTATGCTCTCTACTGAGCTCTGACAGGCTGTGCTCTCTCCAGGATTCAACGCTTTTGCAAGAGTGTCAAATGCCCTACAAGAGACATCAGAAATTTTTAACTTGACCATCTCCACAATAAAATAAAGTCTATATAAAATTCTAGAATTAAGATTGTAATATATTTAGGGAAAAAAACAAACATGGTGTATTAGAGTGGTATCTTTGTTTCTCTTCAAAAGCAACAAATTAAACTTCATATGTATAGCTTGAAAAACTATTATTAATATATTATCAGAGAATTAGTCTTTTAAAATAATCTGAGAGAAAAATCCTTGTACTTTGGCATGAAAACGTATTTTTAAAAGTTATACATTTGATGCAAGATAGCAGTTCATACATTTCACATGTAGAAGTTATTTAGAAAGAACAAGGCAGGAATTTATGTTGCCTTTACTATATTCTACACAATAAAAAGCTAGCTATAAGTTTTATATAAATATGCAAGAATAAAAATCCAAGAATATTTAAAACCCATGGTCACAGAGCTTATACTTAAACTGATAGAATATGATATTAGGAAGGCATATAATTAACTAATGTGAGAGCAAATATTATTTAAAACAGCTCCCCATATTTTTTAATAAGATGCCCTCTAGAGTTCCTTAAACTCTAATGTTCAACAAAGCACTTAAGATTCTTAAATGTTTTAGGACAATGAACAAAGTATGAAAAAAGTACAAGGAAATCGAGTTTCTATATCCTAAGTATTACTACTGAGAGAAGGAAAACTAGAAATCTGATATGAGTTTCCTCAAGTGTAATTTCAAAATGTAGTTGATTCAACAAAATCTCTTAAACTTATTTTCATCATTGGAATTTGGTGACTGCCTAGTAATACATATTTCACTTAAAATACACAGACGATAAAATATGGCAACTAAAATATTTCAAAGGTCAGACCCAAATTATCTTCTTCAGAGGGGAAAAAATTCCTAAATTTTATGACATTTGAAATTTCATAAAATTCACTTTTTATATGATGCACTCATTTAGAATGTAACCTGCACACACATTTTATTGAATGTAGTTTTTCAGTTAACGCTTAATATCTTAAATTTTCTAAGTCTAATAGAAATATCTGCTTCTAAAACTTGTTAGTATTCAATATAGAAATATTTTAAGAAACACTAAATACACTTATGTAAAAGGACATTTTAGCTCAAAATAGATCTTACCTTGAAACATCACCGTTGGTCTGCATTTCTTGATGAAATTCACACAAAGAAGTATCACCATTGCTTAAGTTTTCAACCACAGCCATCTCACTACTACTTTGAGAAAGGTCTTTAGTTTTTCCAAGATTTGCTAATGATGTAACCACACTGGCCAATGTACTTAAATCTCCCTGACATGACTCAGCCTTAAAAAAAAAAAAAGTATTAAAATTCTGCAAGTTGGTATCCATAAAATTTAAATCTGAAATATTCAATACTATATTATGAAATGTCATAAGAAAAAGCAATCTGATCAAGATAAATGAAACAGAGAAAGTAAAACACAAAAGGCCCTAAATTTTTTAGATATTTCTGGAGGAAATACAAGTTGAAAAACATCAAGTACATTTCCTAAGAAATGTTTATGCAAAAGTGACTTAAACTCCAAACTTCACTTAAGGGCTATTCTATCCACATCACAATTGCTTCCTCTGTAAAGGATATTAAATTAGATGATCTTTTAAGTTCTTTTTTAGCACTGAAATTCTCTCAGTGTTAATGACAATTTCCAAAACAGATTATAAAAACTAGGAGGTTGCACACAACGCACTAAAATTTGTATTAATGAAAAGAGGGGGGAAATGTATTATTCAACAGAGTCCCTAGGGTAACAATTTTTACCAGTCACTTACTGTCAATGTGTTAAATACCAGGCACTGTGCAGCCGAAAAACCACTTTACAAATTGAAGATTCTGAGCTTTTGTTATATATTGTATATTTTTTCATTTGTCTTCAGTGTTTTTTAAAAGATGTATATATTCTTTTCAATTAGCTACAATTCCTTTAAATAGAAATTTCTTGGGCATGATGTGGTAACATACATTTGAAGAGGTGTTAACCTATACCCACAACTATATACAGTGTTGTAAACCAATGTTAACTCAAAAAATATTTTAATTAAAAAATAAACAACTTTCCTTAACTCTTTGACTATCTAGAAATATAATTTGCCCTTATCGGCAGCCACTGCAGCAGGAGTTCGATCCCCTGCCAGGGAGCTAACCCACATGGTGCAGCAGACCTCTCCTGTCTCGCCACCCACTGCTCCCCTCAGCAGTGTATTTCAGTACATCTGCCTGCTCTGCTCCCCACTTTGTTTCTGGTGAATCCTCTCACCTCTCTGCACCTCTGGCTTACACCCCAGCTCTTGTATGCATAAATAAATAAACCTCAAAATATATATATATATGTATATATAATTTACAGAGTAAAGGCAGGTCAGTGCTTGATTTTTTTCTTCCTTTTATCAACTTTCAGAGCAATGAGTCAAAGCCCTAGTAAATTTTAATGGTGACAGGTGAGTTCTGATCTTTTTAAATTCATAGATTTTATATAATTGATGTTTCAAACCATTAGTCAAATTATCCCATCCTAATCTAATGAGAGGTTCTTCAGTTGCCTTCTGTGACTTATTGTCAAGTTCTCTTGACAGCATTTTTAATTTTTCCTGTATTGCTTTTAATATCATAGTTCTTTTTATTTTTTAAAAAAGATTTATTTATTTTTATACGAGAACCAGGGTACAGGACAGATGTGCGGGAGAGTGAGAGGATTCACTGGAGACAGAATGGGGAACAGAACAGGCAGTCTGATGAAATACACTGCTGAGGGGAGCAGCGGGTGAGACAGGAGAGGTCTGCTGCACCATGTGGGATTCTCGCCGGCCGCCAGGATCAAACCCATGCTCCAGAGGCTGCGGACAGCCTCACGGTGTGGCGCTCAACCAGGGAGGCCCAGTATCATAATTCTGAAAAGAATTGTTCCTTGATACTTCATTTGTTTTATCAATTCTTCAGTTTATTTGAAATTGATTTTGCAAATAAGTAGAATATTTTTGTTCCCTCCCTAATTAAATATTTCAGAATCATTTGTTAAGTAACTCAGATAACTCAATTCTTATGTAATTACTACTGTGGGGTCAGTCCTACCAAAAAAAGACAGAGAGGCTATTTTCAGTAGGCTCAGAATAGGCCTCTAGTCACCATGACATAGAGACTAAGGGTCAGTCATGGCCCTGCGAGCTACAGGAATTCTATTACCACTCTCCAAAGAATGCAAATTGTTTTGGGCTGAGAACACTGAGAGACTACAAGGCTAGAAGCAAAGCGTCCATCCTTGCCTAAGTCTTTTGCCCATCCTTAATTGAAGGAAAGATTTTAAGGTCTTGCCTTTTTCCTAAATGAAGAAACCATCACTACTCCTCCTTTTAAATGACCTAGAGGGATGTCATCTAGTTCTAGGTTATCAGTTAACACTTCTATCTAAGAGAGTAAGGATTAGGTCACTCCCCTTATCTGTCACGTGATGTCTCCCCTAGACACTCTAAGTCCCAAAATGGTGGATAATTACTCCTGATCTGCTCCACTGTTTTTCAGAATATACAACCATGCAAATTCTCCACATTATTAAACTGATTGTTTTGCCTTTGCTGCTTTGATTATTTGTCCAGACCAAGAGAACCCAGAGGGATACAGGATAAAATCTGATTCTAGCACACAAATATTAGGAGTTTCTTAAAGTATCAAGCAAGAAACAGATAACAAATCTGGCCCTAACAAATCTTATAGGTGATGTAAAACGAGATCACATTATAGAGTGAGGGAAACACTAGTCAAAGGCAAACTGAAAACTGCTTTTAGTTAAATCTTTTGGAGATTTTTTTGCTTTTCTCATAAGGGGCTTCTGAAAACTACATATATCCTCAACATACACTTAAAAATTTGCCCATAAGCAAATAATTCCTCTTTTTTTTTTTTTTTAAAGATTTATTTATTTATTTATACAAGCACTGGGTACAGCCAGAAGTGCGGGAGGGTGAGAGAATCCACCAGAGCCAGAGCAGGGAGCAGAGCAGGCAGAAGGACCGAAGTACACTGCCGAGGGGAGCCACAGGCGGCAGGAGAGGTCTGCGCGCCATGTGGGACCCTCCTCCGGTGGCCGGGGAGCAGCCGGGGATCGAACGGTGGCCGGGGAGCAGCCAGGGATCGAACCGGCGCTGCAGAGGCCGCGGGCAGCCTCGCAACCCAGCGCCCAACCGCTGCGCCACCGGGGAGGCCCGCAAATAATTCCTCTTTAGACCAAAAGTCTAAGAGAACTCTGATTAATTAGATACTTAACTGGGATACTTATTAGCTTTTACAATGCTAGTCCTACTTGATTCAAGTCAACGTCTGAGTGAAGCGTGCTAGGAATTTCTCTTCACTTGAAATGTGACACATTATAAAATTTGCAGGGGAACATAATGGAAAACTATATTTGTTATAAATTCTCTGAGAATTTTTAATTCAAGATGAGAGAAACCTGGAAGACTTTTATAAACATTTGCCACTTTCACACTGAATTGTCCTACTAGAAAAACGTATCTACCAAAGAGCTGACAATTTTTTTTTTAAAAGAAACCTTGTAATGAGGAATATTTAAGACCAAATCCATTGACCAAATTGATGGAAAATATACAGGAAAATAATTTTTTTTTTTAACTTTCAATTAATTGCACTAAACATACCTTATCTGGTGTCATCAGTACAGTTGACTCAGTTTTCATTCCAGACTGATGAATATTCACAAACATTCCTGAGTCTAGCAATCCTGCAGACCTGTTACAAAAAGTACAAATTTTACCCATAGTTTCTCTGGGAAGGGAAACAAATAATCAGCTACATGATGTATTTTGTTGGCTGTTTTTACTATACCTTGCAGTTTCACTATCTGTTACAAAAGTGGGAGTTGCAGCTAATGGACTTCGAAGATCTTTTCTGATATAGATTTTTTCTGTTGAAGCGGCACAGTTGGAAGATTTTTCTCTTGATACTTCAATGGGTTTTCTTTCACACTGAACAGCTACAAAATGTGTTAAACTAATTACAACACAATGCAGAACTTATAGGTAATGATAAATATTATGTTGCTTATGGAAGACAGGGTTACCGAACTCCAAAGACAACCGTCAATTTTTAGAAATTCTTATTTGCAAGTGCAATAAAGTTGCTTTAGAATAGTAAAACTGGCCACTGCATTTCCTTCTCTTTTCTCTCCCTGCTCCAGATGTGGCAGAAATTTTATTTTTTAAAAGTTTACTGATGAAAATGAAAAACTGAAGTTAGGAGTCCCTTTATCTAAATAAATTTTTTTTTTAAAAAAATGAAGTATTTAACCAATTGAAAATGATACTAATAAAGAGTCACAAAAAGACCAAAGTTATATCTCTTTTTAAGCCAAGGACAAGTCAATTTTTTGAGAAGTAATTCAACTGCTTAGTCTTAATTTATAAAATGTAGTTAACATATTTCACTTTTTAAAATAGACTGATTTATTTATACATACAAGAGCTGGGGTAGAGACCAGAGGTGTGGGGGGTGAGAAGAGTCACCAGAGACAGAGTGGGGAGCAAAACAGGCAAATTGACTGGAATATATTGCTGAGGGGAATAGCAGGCGAGACAGAAGAGGTCTGCTGTGCCATGTGAGTCACCTCCCTGGCTGGGGATGGAACTTGTGCTGCGTTAGCTGTGGACTGCTTCATAGTGCTGATGCTTAACCCCTTGCGCCAGCAGGGAGGCCCCTATTTTATAGGAATTTTATTTTCTGATACTTAGGATATTATTATACAGTAATTATTAAAGGTACATTTTCTGAGAAGAAAAAAAAAACCCCAAGTTTCAAATCCAAATTCTGCCAATTATTGTGTGACCTGTGTTGGGCAAGTTACTCAATTTATTCAAATATAAATGACCGAACAGTAGTAAACTAATGAACAGAATTTTGCTTTAGGGTAAATAAATTCATACACATAGTTAGGCACAGTGAGTGCTCAATCAATATTAGCTATTCTCATTATCTTACTAGTTGCTTTTGCAGTTTAATCAGAAGATAAACTGGTATATGGTTAGCTGTTTTTTTTTTTTTCTTTTACCATATTCAAACTACAAATACATGTGTGGCACACAGGCAATAATAAATACTATATGAATAAAACATAGTATATGCATACTTATTTCTATATTTTTAGTTAGAAAGCTGTAAATTAAAAAGTATATATACTTAAGATGTGTTAATGTGTTAACTTTAATATGCTTCTAGAGTTTGCCTGAATCCTTAAAAGTACTTTCTCCTTTAAGGTTAATACATACAGTCTTGTTTCATTCCAAACGCAATACATCTCTGTAACCTGCAGTATTGACAGCGGTTTCGATGGTGTTTATTGATAATACAGTCCTTTGATCCGCGGCATGAATAAACTAAGTTTTTTCGGATGCTTCTTTTAAAAAATCCTTTGCAGCCTTCACAAGTTACTGCTCCATAATGACGCCCTAGAGACAAAATTTTTAAGAAAACATAAAAGTCACATATTTTAGAACAAAAGTGAAACAAGCCCATTAAACAATATGTGAGATGAAACAGATTTGTGAGTATATCACATAATAAAAATTGGGGGGAGTTATTAGAGAGAGACTGTAATAACCATATTCTTTGACAAACTAAACAATGAGTTTCTTAAATTTTACAAAGTAACCTTAGCAGTGCTATGGGAAATTAAGAGAAGAAACAAAACCACCCATAGTCCAATTATTTACTATAAAAACCACTTATACTTCTGAGATCACCTACAAATTGTAATTGTTACATATTGTATAAATCTGTCTCATTCTGAAAACTATGCCTCAGAAAAAAGAATATTAATGTTGAATTACTTCTCAGTATTAACTTAAATAGTATCTCTGCATTGTGGGTTCATCTTTGATTAATCATTTCACAAACCATTTCTTTGGTACACATCTATTAACAATGAACATATTCTGGGAAAAGCTCTAGTGAAGGTTTCTGTACTGAAGCTATTGGGAAGATAGGCCCCTCCAAGATGTTCAGAACAGGGCTCCCTAAAACATGTCACTTTGGAATGTGAATTATTTTGAGCTAAGGTCATTTGAGGCCCTGCAGCTTCACGAGAAACAATTTCCCACTCCCCTAGCTACCTATAAGATGAAAATTGGGGATATTATCCAGACTTAGGATTTTTACCAGAAATAAACTTTTGTCAGAGAAACCTATCAATATAGCAGGAAGACATCTAAATAGAGAGCACCTAAATAGAGAGCATATTATCTTTGTCATACAGCCATGTGTCTCTTTGTCACAGCAGTCCCCCTGCTATACCCTTAAGTCCCAGGCTCGTATTCTATCTCTTAGCTCTGGATGTAAACAACCTCATTTTGCCTCACTAACTTTAGAATCTGTATCTATGTAGATTCTCCATTAATATGTAATTGCATTTGTTCTTTTCTCCCACTTATCTGACTGAAGTTAATTTGTTTTTTTTTTTAAAGACTTATTTTATTTATGCATACAAGAATTGGGGTGTAGGCCTTGTGCCACCAGGGAGGTCTGTCAGAAGTTAATTTGACTGCTTGATCAGTCTGAGAATAACCCTGAGTGGTAGTGAGAAATTTCCTTTTCACCCCTACACTAGGGAAAAGATAAACTGAATTTCATTGGCACTTGTGAATATATATGAATGAATATGGCTGTGTATTTCTGACAGGAAATAATGGTCCCAACTAAAATGATTCAACCCTGAGTACTACTTGTAATAAGCTTGGAGACAAGCCTGCTCATCTATGCAGAGTATTAAATTAAACAGGGCTTTTTCTACTTCAGTAACTTGTATTACTCTGTATTCCTGGAATGACAACAGGTCTCAATAGGTTAACAAGTTACTGTTATATATTAAGGATCACAACTAATTTTTAAACAATTTCTTTGACAAAGCTGGTTTCTCATTCAAGTGTTCCACATGTTCAGTTTACTTTCGTAATTTTTTGAAGTATACATTTTATGTCATTGCAATATCAAATTAAACGGTACCAATGAGAAAAATGTTTATTTTTAAATAAAAAGCTTTAAAGGAAAAATCACTTAAATTCCATAGACTATAAATAAGAAACACAAAAATGACAAGCTCCATTGCTTTTATTTTTACTTCTAGTTGAAGAAACATGGTAGTATGGTAGTTATTTGAACAACACAACACAACACACAGGTAGGGTTTTTTTTTTTTTAATGTTACCTGATGCTTTGTCTCCACATACTACGCAAAGATCAAAAACCTTATTTGGTCCTTGGTCCGGGGAAGAATTATCTGTTAAGAGCTAAAGAAAATCCCCCAAAACAAACAAACAGAAACAATTTATTGTTACTCAATAATGCTCGTATTCCATAAAAAGCTAAAAGAACATTCAGTCTTGCTTTTTTTTAATAACTTACTCTAAAACACTGAAATCAATTACTATGCATATATTAAACTAGTCTCAATTTTCTACCTATGTAGGTTAAAATTTCAATGTTACAACCAAGAATAGTATCTAAAATTTTTCCATAAAAATTTAATTAATATAAACACACAAATATGGAGTTTTAAAAAGGCATATCATTCATTAAACAATTATTCATATGAAACATGTCAAATTGTGGTAGCAGTTATCAGTCTTATCATGGCATTTTCTTTGAAGAGCTCAGAACCTTTCCAGACAGAATAACATGACTAAAATAAGCTATCATAAAATAAAAAGATATGAATTTTTCAAATGGTGAAGGAATTATAAAGAAAAAGCCATATTGGTAAATTTAATTATAATCATGGATATATGATTGATATACAAAGGTATAAACTTTTCATTACGGAGTTGTTCAAGATTTGGGTTAGATGTAGTGGTTAAGAGCATGAACTCTGGAGTTTGATAAATGGCAGCAAGTCAGAGAAACTTGGTGGAATGGCCTTGGTCAAATTACTAACCCTCCATAATGAAGTCATCACTAAAGTAATATAATACTGGTAAATACTGGTTTCTTCTTTTAAGGTTATCCTTCAACCATAACATCATTTTTTCAAAATTTTAAAACAAATTAATTTAATCCCAAAAATGTGATACGGCATTTAATAAACATGTACATGCCTACCCTCTTGCCCTCAGTTTTAAAACAACCCACATAGTAATCCTCTACTTTGATTCTTTTTCTTAGACGTGTAAATGCTTCCAGAAGTAATTCTGACTTAAAAAACTGTAAACATTTCTTAGAACAACTGCCTCTTACTACATGATAGTGGCACTCCTTCTTACCACAAAAATCAGTCTTTAATACAAATGTAAAAACAACTTCTAATATTAGATGTCCTCTGAAAGCATCTATAACAAATATCACTCTTTTCCTTAATAGCGTTTCTATGGAAAGTGGTGTCAATCTTTTATCTACTATTATTCCTGAGAGTAGGAGAGATATTGAGAGGTTAAAGGACTTGCCCACACTATCACAGATCACTAGTATGGAAATCAAATCTTGGACCAGGGGAATTCCCTTTCATTAAAAATGATCCATAAGATAGAAAAAGTATCAAAATAATCTTTACCTCAAAAATTGAGAAATTGAAAAAAAAGTAACTTTACAGTACAGAAATGTGACACACATTACTTTAGCCAAGTGATCCAGGTCAACATCACCAGTCATAAAACATGATGGCAAGTACCTCTGACACAATGTGCTGAAAGAGTCACTTAACCTCTGCAGTTCTCAAACCCACAACCCCAGTCTAACCATGAGGAAAATGTCAGCCAAAGTCCCACAGTGAGGCAACCTCTATCTGTCAAAGCTAAGAAAAGCTAAGGAAATTAAGTGTTTAAGGAGATATGACAATTAAACATAATATGGTATCATGGAAGAATAAAAGATCAGGTTAAAAGTATCAAATTAGGTTAAAATGTATCAAAATTAATGATAACAAATGTATTATATTAATGTAAAATGTTAATAGCAAAAACTGTGTTGGGAAGCTGTATGGAACTTTCTGTACTAACTGCTCAATATTTCTGTAAATGCAAAACTATTATTAAAAAATCAATTCTAACTGGTAATTAGGTATGCATAATATTATAAAATTTTTAGTGACTTCTATTTGGTGTAAAATAACATTGATAAATCCTATCAATTTTCTAGCTTAACAGTTTCTAAACATAATACAAAAAATACAAATGGAAGAATAACGGGATCTATCAAATAGGTAATTTTGTATTCTATTAGTTTTTCAATTCTGAAAGAACTTTCTTTGATTCATTGTTCATCATAAAATATGGAATTCAATTTCAAGTGGACACTCCTTAAAAAAGTCTCTGAAGGCAAACTTAAGGACTCATTGTATTTGTATTCGAACATAGTAACCAGCAGTAAAGATGTCTACATAACCATAGGCATTTAGTGTGTAAAGCCTTCACCAGCACTTCAAAAAACGATGTATAATTAGCAAAAATTAAAATGATATAAATTTACACTGCCGAGTTCCAGAGTAAAGAGTCTACCATGGGGTAGACTGCATGTCACACCAGTGAAGATGATACACCAAAGAAGAAGCTATAGCAAGAATTGCTAAGATTTGGCAATTTCTTGGGCCTCCCTGGTGGCGCAGCGGTTGAGCGCTGGGTTGCGAAGCTGCCTGCAGCCTCTGCAGCATGGGTTCGATCCCTGACCACTGGGTGAGGGTACCACATGGCTCGCAGACCTGCCACCCACTGCTCCTGCCGCCCGCTGCTCCCCTCAGCAGTGTACTTTGTCAATCTGCCTGCTCTGCTCTCCCCTCTGGCTCTGGTGAATTCTCTCACCCTCCCGCACTTCTGACTGTACCCAGTGCTTGCATAAATAAATAAATCTTTAAAAAAAAAAAGATTTGGCAATTTCTTGTTTGAGGCACAAGCAGCCTGTTCCCAGGAAACCCCCAAGATACTTATGTGTGAAGAAAAGTACAGTGCCCATAGAAGAGGGCAGTCACCAGATACTCTGCACAGCACCTAACTTTATGCAAGACTTTTTCCCCTACTAAAAAAATGCATATATGTAAAGTCATAAACAGCAGGTCTTAAGTGTTATGACATGCTTTTTTATTTTTTCAAGTGTAAGATGAAAAGACACTTCCACAGTTACATACCTGAAGGTGTTGTGCAGACAGATCAGGAGTTGCAAAAAATAATTGGTTCACACCTGCTGCATCTGGAGTTGTGAGGTAAACTTTCCCTGGAGTAGAATCTTGTCTCGCCAGAATGACTTTGCTTGGAGTAGAGCCATCATGATTTGTCAAAATGAACTGCTTGCCTGGTGTATTGTGATCAAGTGCTGTCACTATCTGGATTTTTTGGCCAGTCTGTTGTTCTGTAACAATCTAGCACAATTGTGTCAAATCAGTAATCAATTTTCCCCCAACACACAAATTTCTCATATCTTCAGAAAAAGTACACCTTACTCATTACATATATATTCAATATACACACATATACCTTTTAAATTAGCAATTCTACTTACACAATATGCTATCCTACAGAAATAAACAAATATGCAAATACATAAAAGCACAATAGTAAGAATATCTGGACCTCACTATTTTGTTTCCTTCCTTCCCCTTCCCTTCGACCTTCTGTATAGAGAAACATACTGGGTGCATTCTATCTGCTAAGAACAATTTATCCTGGGCCCCAGGATAGAGCAAAAAACAAGACAAAATTTTTATTCTTATAAAGCTTTTATTTTATTTTTAAGATTCATTTTTCTATGCATACAAGAACTGGGTGTCCATGCCAGGGGTGCGGGGGGTGAAAGGATTCACTGGGGAACAGAACAGGCAGACTGACTGAAACACACTGCTGAGGGGAGCAGTGGGTGAGACAGGGGAGGTCTGCGCCATGTGGGTTGCTCCCTGGCCGGTCCGGGGATCGAACTAGCACTGCAGAGGCTGTGAATAGCCTCATAGTGCTGTGCTTAACCTCTTGCTCCACCGGGGAGGCCCTAAAACTTTTAGTTTAGTGATGACAGATTGAAAAACAAAAAAGCAAATGATACAGCTTCATGGTATTAAGTACCAAGAAGAAAAACAAAGCAGGGTAAGCTGAGAGTCACTGATGGAATGAATCAAGAGTGATGATGTTCTCTGGGTTGAGAACATTTTTGCACATACCTGAGTGAAGTAACAGGTCAAGGTTTGGCAGTGGGTAAGGGAAGTGCATCCCAAGGTAGAGGAAATAGAATATAAAGAAGGCCATAGGGCAGGAAGGATGTGCTCAACACCTTGCAGACACGAGGCACACCTTGCAGATATGAGGGGAACAGAGTGGCAGAAAGGGCCTATAGTAAAGATGGGATCTAAGTGACAATTGAAGCCAGATTATATAGGGCTTGATAGGCCATACAAAAGCCTGGACTTTCTACTATGTGAAATGGAGATCAACTGAAAGATTTACACAACAGAGGAGTGGTAGGAGCTTCTTCAAAAACCATCAGTCTAGAATTTACTGTAAAGACAAGACTGTGAATGTTCATGAGTAAAATTATGGGAGACTAGGACTATCTGGGCATTATTTATAGGCAAAGATTACAGATATCTCGGATACCTGATAGGGTAGTGGCTATGCTGGAGATGAAAAAAGTCAAGGATTACTACAGAATTTTGGCCTAAGCAGCCAGGAAGACAAAAATGCTTTCTGCTGAGATGAAATGGTCTGGGGAAGAGGAAGTTCATAAATAAAGAGAAACAGCCCAGCTTTGAGAGGTTTTATTGTTACAGAGCAAATATTTTACAGCATAAACTCATTAAACCAACTTAATTCCTTGGTTTAAGGGCTTGTTTCCATTTTCCTTAAGTTATTTTCACCAAAATTCTTTTCTATGCAAAATTTACAACAAAGTTCATTAGTTTTTGGCTACAGCAAACTGTATCAATTATAGCTGCTGTCAATTTCAGTTCTTTGTGGACCATTATTTTTACTATGTCCTAGTAGAGTGAATTTTTAACTATTGACAATTTAATTTTTATACAATTTTTATTTTTATACAATTTTATTTTTATTGACAATTTTATTTTTATACAAGTTATTTCTACCAAGTCTCACCTTCATCCTTTCTAATGATTTTCTGCAATTTCCAATAATAAACGTAAGCTGTGACATCAAATCAATTGATCTGTAGCAAATTTACCAAGTAAAGATTGAGCTGTCAGTTTTACTGTGGATTAATTCTATCAGTAATATTCAAAGTGAAATGAATAAAATATGGGCCTTACATCTTACAGAAAAGAGCATTAGGAACATGTGGGGTGCAACTGCCATGGACTGAAGTATTTTGCTTAAGTGATTAAAAGAATGTTTACTACAGCATAATAATTACAACTGGAAATGTAATACAATCCAAATGACCTTCAATAAAAAAGAGAAAATAGATTATGGGAACAGTTCTGAGGTATCAGGATCCCTTTACACTCTAAAAAAATTACTGAGAGTTCCAAACGGCTTTTGGTTATACCTACTGATATTTACCACACTAAAGATACAAACAGAAATTTTTAAATCTTAAAATAACTCATTAAATGTTAACATAAGTAACATATTTTATATGAAAAATTAATATATTTTCCAGACAAAAATCTAGTGGGAATAGTGCCATTGTTTTACATTTTTTGCAAATGGCTCTAATGTTTGGTTAGTATAATAATTAGCTGTACCCTGTCTGCCTCTGCATTCAATCTATTGCAATCTATGTTGTTTTGGTTAAAATATACAAAGAAAATACAGCCTTACATTTATCGGATGAAAGTGGGAAGCTTATCTTAATAGCCCCTTTGAACTGTGGAAACTGTTCTTTTATACTACACCAAAACTCAAAAACTAGTAGTTTTTTTAAAGATTAGTTGCAATGTGAAGTCAGAAACTCTATTAAAATCTATAGCTCTATCCTGTAATTTGAGGGGACCCATTACTCATGGTGATTTGTAACATCAAGCATTGGTCATTTGGAAAACACTGGTTCACTGAGTTGCATTCATCTTATGTTAACACATTTCATCATACAATATCATGTCATGTAATCTTTGCAAAATTCTACTATGTACATATGAATGATAATTATAAGGCAAATAATGTTTCAAGTATTATGATGAAAATGGCTTTGACCTTGCTGTGAGTCTTTCAGAGGCCCTAAATGATACTTTCAAAACCTCTGGACGCCGGTACCTTTTACTAAGGAATAGCACATAACTATTTTAAAAGTGAAACTCTACTGTTTATTGACATGCTCTCCTTCCACTGTTCCACTGACCAAGACTCAGATTTTGCACTCTCCAAAAAACATTCTTTAACTAGGTTTCTATAACCCTCTACAACTTGTCATTAGCTGTTTTTCTTCTGTGTTCCCATAGCACCCATGCAATTATCCACAAAGTTCGGGGTATCTTTTATTCTGTACCTCCAAAACCTAGTTGGTGAATCACTGAATTAACACTAAACATACCTCTCCCATCTGTTGTTCAATAATTTGGTGTGCAATTTCTTCTATAGTAGCCATGATCTAACTGCCAAAATGTCCTGCCAAAAATAAAGAGATGTTTTTTACACAATTATACCCATAAAATGAGATTCATTGAAGATTTACACATGAAGTTATATGCTAGTATTTGCTTTAAAATAATACAGCTGGGGTGAGGGAATAAGCAAAACAAGATTGGCCTTGGGATGACAATTACTGAAGACTGATGAAGCATATACAAGGGATCATAAAACTATTCTATTGCTATATATTTTGAAAATGTCTACTAGGAAAAAACTATTGACCATCAAACATTTTCACTTTTCAGAGTTACAGAAGCCTAAACAGAAGTCCAGTATAAGTCAAGAGTATCCATTTGTTAATTTAAATAAGAGCAACTAGGGCCTCCCCGGTGGCGCAGCAGTTGAGCGCTGGGTTGGGAAGCTGCCCGCGGCCTCTGCAGTGCCGGTTCGATTCCCGGCTGCTCCCCGGCCACCGGAGGAGGGTCCCACATGGCGCGCAGACCTCTCCTGCCGCCCGCTGCTCCCCTCAGCAGTGTACTTCGGTCCTTCTGCCTGCTCTGCCCCTCGCTCTGGCTCTGGTGAATTCTCTCACCCTCCTGTGCTTCTGACTGTACCCAGTGCATGTATAAAAACAAAACAAACAAACTAACTAAATAAATAAAACATGCTTCTATTAAAAAAAAAATAAGGGCAACTCTTATCTGTAAATAAATACATCACTACAGCTATTAAACACACTCCCACCAAGACACCATAAAATTGACAATTGTGTTCCTTCAGGACAGATTTCTCTAAAATTTTGTGATTAGTCTGCATTAGGGGCAATTTCTGACATATTAAAGTCAATCTGAATTTAATGTAAAACTGTTACCAAGTAAATTTTAGAGCTGTAAGATTAATGGCATGACTTTGACTTTTGCTTTATCTCTATATCAAGTTGTCAAGAGCATACAAATTATGTTGTTCTATCATATTGCATTAATGTCTGTCATAAATTCGCTAATATTCTGTGATTAATTATAATATTGTAATATTAATTATAATTAATCCTAACTGTAAAGTTGGATTTACTTTTCTTTCAATTACTTTTAAAATGTTTCCGTGAGTTGTGCTAAAAACAATATTCAATATTTAGCTTGATTATTTAACTCTCTCTCTCTCCTGGAAAAGCAATGGATTTAACCTCACTGAAACCAACAGAACAGAGAGTATTGCTTCCTGGGCCTGTGGTAGCAGGGATAACCCTTTAAACCTCTGACACATCTTCAGTTCGTTTTTCTTTTCTTGAAGGATAACATGTTTGAACCTTAACAGTTGTACTGGGTGATTCCACAGAATCCCAGAAGTCCAAAAGTCTTCCTTCATTTCTCCCCATCTCTCTTCTTTTCAGTACAAGCCAGCAGCATTTTTGCTAGTATAAAATTCTCAAAAATCTAGTTGTCAGCCATGTAGATCACGGGCGTGGGGGGGAGGGGGCGCGCGCGCAGGCTGTTGGGGGGGGGTGTTGGGGGGGGGTGTCCCTCCTAAGCCATCAGGTTAAGAGTTCTGTACAGATCTTTCCTGGATAACCCACCTCTATTTCTAACCTCCGTTGAGATGGTTGATTGGATCCATAAACAACATGCCAGTAATCTCTTTAGCAAATGGTTGTCCAGTCACTGGATTGTCAGAACACAGTTTTCTTTCTTTTGCAATATGGATTATGAATTTTCCAAATCTTCTAGTTCTGGTTCCATTTTTCTTATCAATTCCTTCTTCAAATACCTCTATTCTCACATTTTACTATATGGACTAAGGAAAACCCAGGCCATGTCTCCAATAATTTACTTAGAAATCCTAATCTAAGGGCCTCCCCTGGTGGTGCAGCAGTTGAGCACTGGGCTGTGAAGCTGCCCGCAGCATCTGCAGCGCCGGTTTGATGCCTGGTTCGATCCCTGGCCACCAGCGAGGGTCCCATTTGGCGCACAGACCTCTCCTGCTGTGCCCGCTGCTCCCCTCAGCAGTGTCGTCGGTCTGCCTGTTCTGTTCCCTGCTCTGGTGAATTCTCTCACTCTCCCGCGCTTCTGACTGTACCCAGTACTTGCATAAATAAATAAATCTTTAAAAAAAAAAAAGCCTAATCTAAGATGGCAGGGGCATAGGCAATATAAAGTCCAATCTATAATTTTATTTTCATCATTCTTATTTCCCTCATTAGCTATCCAAGAATATAATAAATATTTCTATGTAAGTAGTTAAAATACATCATATAATTGAGCTTATTTCAAAAGACTTCCACCATTTAAAAAAAAAGGCAGGCTACCTAAATTATAAATGCTATCCAAATATATTAAGTTCTACTAAAATCAAGAAATTCATAGCATAGTATTATTCACTTTGATTAAAAAAATTAGCACGGGGCAAATGATAAAAATTGATGAGAAGGGACACAGGATTTTAGCAGGAAACATTTGGATATTCATTGAGTGTGCATTAATTACTTTGTGATAAAAGCTCAATTTCTGCTAGTTTTAGCAAAAAGTAACAACAAAGTGGTCGGGAGGGGGATTAAAGCCCACTAGTAGAGCACACCTTGGGAAACACTGGAGTTGTTGGTTGAGCAGCCTTCCTGTCTCTGTTCTCAGACATCCCCTATGTGACTTCTTATTTTTGACAGTGGGAAGCACCAGGGAAGGAAAAGTAATCTCTAATTCCAATTTGAAGATCTTGATAATGGATTCTGAGCTGCCCAGCTGAGGGCCTCATATTATCCTATTCAACAAATTCTTGCTGAGTGCTGATTATGGGTCAAGAAGTTTTCTGTGTGTTAAGGATGAAGTAGGCAATATTAAAACAAATAAACCTCTTCTGCTTTTGTGAAGTTTGTATTTGATGGAATGAAACAAACAAATACACAATATTGACAAATGATGAAAGAGCAGAACAGAGAAAAACAGAGCAAGGACTACTGACAGAAAATGCCTGGGAGTTGGGGAGCAAGTCGCGATTTTTAATAAGTGGTCAGAGATAGCCTTACAGAGACGATGACATTTTAGTAAAGACAAAGATTTCTGCAGAAGCACATTCTTGTTAGCATCATGTATAATGAAAATGTTTGATGATGAAAATGCTCATGAGAAACTAAGTTCAAAGATCAAGAAACCAAAATTTACACTTGATTTTAACTATCCAGAACAGGCAAGGATGAAAAATAGACATTCTCAAGTAGTAACAGTTATTTTTCTAGGTGGAGTTTCATGGCCATTTATTCTCTCCGGTAGGCTTTCTGAATGTGTATCTGAGAAAAGCAAGCAGTCCCTCAGTGGTAACATACTCTATCTTCTGTCCATGTATCTTCTGAAGCATCCTGCACTCATTTGCATAAATGACCATCTCCAATAAAAAGAACTGTGTGATTTTTCAACAAATGCTTTTGCTTTTTTATTTTCCCAACAAACTTGTTTCATAGCACCTAGCATTCACATCTTAACTCAGCACACACTTACTGAAACTAATCAGGCACTATTAGTTTAGTGAACAAGACAGAAGAGATCTCTGCCCTATGATGAGAAAAGGGATTTTCAATTACTACTATGCTATGATGCAAACTAGGAAGGAGTGATAAGGAGCGAAATAGAGAGAGACAGGGAATTTATACAGGTAGATGTGTCCTAGACCTTAAGCCAAAAAACTAGACTTCCAACCCCATTTTTACAACTTACTAAAATGAATGACTACTCGCTAGTCACTTAACCTAAGCCTCAGTTTTCTCATAAAGAGGGATTAAATAAAGTTGCTGTAAAGATTCGAGAGAAGTGAAAATATCAACTATACCAATGATTAACAGCTCCTGATAAGTAAAAGATCCTGAAAGATGAATGAATAAAAAACTCAGTAAATTAACAAGAACTCAGAAGAACTACCACATGGAGTATCTGAGAAACCTTTTTATAAGCCTAAGAGACAAAGCAAAAAACACCAAGATTCTGCCATCATCACTCTAAAACTAAGTAATAAACACAGGACACACAATCCTATATTTTTTACCTTGTTTCCCTATTTGCTCCAATTTCACTTCCACATGTTCCCTACTGGAAAAGAAAAAACAGGCAGTGCAAAAAAGGGCTATTCTAAAATTTTAAGTCTGTGCTCTTTGACTCATTCTCTATCTCAAATACAGTTCATTTTCTTTTCACAGCATCCACTCTCCCCATATTCTTTTCCCATCACACTCACTCTCATCAACTGAATGTAGGCTGTCTGTTATCATCCAAAGTAATATTTTGCAAACATTGTTTTGTGAGTCAATTATAGAGGTGGAAATTTAGTAGGCCAGAATCTTTTTTTAAAGGAAAACAGTATAGAAATTAGTGCACTGGGTGTAATGAGGTTATGAATAGCCTAAGAAAGCTTTAACTGTGTAAGTGTGCTTAAAGGGCAAAACATTTCTTTCCATGGCATGTACTAAAAAAAAGGTTGAAAATACAGACAATGCTTCTCCTTTTTTCTTTTCCATTGGAATGGGTCAAATGTCTCTTTGAAAAATCTGATGGAAAGTAAGGTTTCCCTCACCAGAAAACACAAGCTCATGTTCATTCACACTACAGTGCATATGCTGAAGGTCAGGAGGCTCATAGACTCTTCTGTTGCCAGTCCAAGGTCTTCAAGTTAAGAACCCTGAGGGTAAAATTTCAGCTACTACCAGAATTGTTCCCCGAACTATATTTAATATATGCAACTTTATATATATGAAAAACCCATAGACGGCAAGAACCATTTTTTGTAATTTTAAACTCCCAAAAAGGCAAAAATTATCTATGTGTCAGCACCTTTGATAAAGAGCAAGTTCTCAGAATGCTTACACAATTGAAACATATCTTTATTATCTTGCTTCAGAATTACCAGCGTCCCTTTAAAGGTTGAAGAATACAGATTCCGCCTTCTGGTAATTTTTCAGTATTTATCCCTACAATATGCCTGGCACTATGGCCACAAAGGTGAGTTCCTTTATAATGCGACTTTCTTGTCTTATTTTCTGTTCTATCACTCCCTAAAGGGGCAACTGTCAGGTCAAACCCTCAATAAACTATTCCTCAATAAACTATTCCAAGTTCCTCCTTCCTCATTTAAATTCCACCTGACCTTTAGGACTCTGTTCAAAAAAATTTTTATTCAATTTTTTTGGATTAGTCCAGCATATATCACGTATGCTGAGAATGTTAAGGAGGACTTACAGATACCCGTTTACTTCTAGTATTGCATGCAAAATTTTATGCAAAGGTTCGTTTTTTTTTTTCTGGAGAGGCAGTCCATGCTTTCACAAAAGATTTTAAGAGGTTGCAGATGGTCTGATGACTCAAAAAAAAAAGCAAACAATTGCATTTACAGTACACTATTAATTATTTATGGTGTGTTTTGTCTTTTCTACTCCCCAAGGGTAGGAATTACGCGGTTATGTGGCAGACACACAGACAGCAGTAGGTATTCTGGGAATGTTTGCTGCCTGACTTATGTCTCCCTCAAAACTCTTCCTAAAAGACGACGTAAATGCCCCTACCAAAAAAAAAAACAAATGATAGTTGTATCTCAAAGAGCCACATTTCTTATGGAAATACAATTATCACTCTTAAACCTACCAACTGTACAAATGAAAATTTAAAAACAATCATCGGGCGCGAACTAACCCAACATGGCTCAAAGACCTCCAAATCGAAGGCCTATTTACAACTTCCAGAGGCACAAAAAACCACCCCTAAAAGCCTGAATTTTAGCGCTCTGCTTTCCCCTTGCAGCTCTTTATTCAAACCACCAGCCACCAAGCTGATGGACTCAGTGACGGTTCTGAAGTGACCTGACAATCTTTGCAATTCATAAAACGGTGTCTGCGGGAGCTGGCGGCGGGGTGTGCTAACAAAAGAGCTTCTGGAAGCTGAGCCCTGCCTAATGCAGCGAGCACCCCGGGCCGCCCCCCGCCTCAAAAAGACACGCGTCCTACTGCAGCGGCGGCTCAGGCCCCACTGGAAGAGAAAGTTAAAGGAGGTGCCAGCAGTTCCCGTGTTAGCACGAGAACGAGCAAGAGGCCCGGGGGTGGGGGGCGGGATTCCGGCCTCGGCTCGCGGCCCCTCGCGGCGGGAGCCGGCCTCGCCCGCAGCCCACGGGGCGCCCCAGCCCACGGGCCCGGCGGCGGCGCGCGGCTCCCTGGGGCGGGGGAAGCGGCGGCGGAGCCAAGACGGAAGCTTTTCCTGCAGGTGAAAGGTCAGAGGCGCCGCGGGAGGCGCCGCAGGAGAGGCTGCTGCGCGCGCCCCGAGCGCCCCGCGAAGACCCTCCCGCGCCCCGGCCGGTCTCCAAACGCCGGGCCCGCGCCCCGACGACGGCCTCGGTCTCTCCGACCCCCCTCGGCGCCCCCCACCCGTTCGGGCAGCCGGTCGTGGCACAGCCCGACGGGCGGGCCCGCCGGGCCGCAGACCGCAAGTTGTGGGGGTGGGTCGAGGGGCGCGCCCGTTGGCCCCCGCGAAGAAGGGACACCTCCCACCCCGCCCCCGACGGGCCGCTTTCCTGCCCGCCCGGCGCTGCTTACCGGCGCGTCTCTGCCGCGCAAGGTCCTGCGCCGGGCGGAGACCGGACAGTCCGGTGGCGGCGGCGGCTGCTGTGTGGGAGTGGGGGGGCCTGGGAGGAGACAGGCCCCAGAAAACGGAGGGAGGGGGAAGGGTAAAGGAAAGTGGGGGGGAAGGGAGCGCTCCGGGTTTGTGTATTTGGGGGGGGGTCAGAGTTCGTGACCCCTCCCTCAGATCCGCGGTGCGTGTTCCCGGCCGCGCCTGCGCAGTAGTGGTGAGGAGCAGCGGCGCGGGCGTGACGTTCCCTCGGTGGAGGGATCCGGGAACTGAGGCGCTGGCAGCAGACTGCCCCCTGTCGGTGTGGAGGAGACGCGCCAGCGGCCCGAGGCCGTGCTTGCAGGAGCCAGGTGCGTTTGTTTAGCATCCTGTTTGCCCAATGCCGTCGTTAGAGGAAGTTTTGGGACAAGAGTTTCAGATTTGAGGGATAATAGGTATTATTTCTGACTTGTGGAAAACTGACTTCGTACAGGCTGTCTTGCCTTATTAAAGGTTTATTAGAGGACAGATGGATAGAGCCCAGTTCTTGTGAGCAAATAGGTATAATGGCTAAATGGAACAAGAATAAAATCACTGTAGAATTTAAGCTTCCCCTGGGCCTCCCCGGTGGTGCAGCGGTTGAGCGCTGGGCTGCGAAGCTGCCCGTCAGCCTCTGCAGCGCCGGTTCGATCCCCGGCCGACCCCGAGAGGGTCCCACATGGCGCGCAGACCTCTCCTGACACCCACTGCTCCCCTCAGCAGTGTACTTCGGTCCTTCTGCCTGTTCTGTTCCCCACTCTGGCTGTGGTGAATTCTCTCATCCTCACGCGCTTCTGACTGTACCCAGTGCTTGTATAAAAAAATAATTAAATCCTTAAAAAAAAAATTTAAGCAGCCGTAAGGTCGCTTTTTGTCTGTTTTGCTCAGCGGTGTGTTCCCAAACAACATAGGATGCCTGATGGTCAGTAAGGATGTGTAGAGAATTGCAGGAACACATTCCAGCGGTAGCCACCTGTAGTGCAAGGTGTGGCAGTAAGAGCTGCCCTGTGGACATAGTACTGTGTGGTGTGGTTTTCGAGAAGGGCCCTTTTACTTTTTTTAGTATTGATTAGCACCTGAAAATTAGTCACAAATTCAAGCCAGAAATCCAAGTCCGGAAAAACAAATGTGCACCAGGAATGGAACCATTTTTCTGTCCTTTCCCACTGGATCTAGGCAGCTGGACGCTGAAAAGGGAATGCAGCAGTCCCTAACAAGTAGAAATATGCTTTAGGTTTCATTCTCTAAAATTTGCCCTTTTCCTGTTAGTATTATTTGCTGTGTATTAGATGATTTTCAGGTCGTCTCTTTCCTCCCCGTCCCCAAATGGCCCCAGTGGTGAAAGCTAAGAAAGTACACTGAAGGTGCAATGGGAAAAGGCAGTCTAAGACCTTTTCTTTGTTCCTAATCTTAATATACATGTCTACAGTGGTGCTTGTAACCACATTAATTGCTTATGCAATGAATTCATTTAAGTCATGAACAATTCACTTATTAAAACTTGGAAGTAGATGTTATTTTAGGAATATGATTTTGTGCGTGAATAAGCTTTTCCTAATTATGCTTAGGAAACCATATCAGTGAAGTTCATCCTGAAATGTGAGACTCTAAAGAAAATAATGGCTTAAAAGACATCATCACACCAAAAATGGATATAAGTACATTTATTCTTTATGAATATCATACATATTAACATTATTTACAAAGCTAATATTTTATTTATAAAGGACCTCTATTTCTATATGAACAACAAGATACAAACTAGTATCACTTGAAGTAAGAAGTGCTTCTAGAAATATATTTTAAGTCATTTAAAAAACAGTATTTCAAGATTGGCTTTTTAACATACTATGACCAACTTACATAAAAGAGAAAGTTGCTTCTTTTCATCTATTCCCTCTCATGCCCCCCCAAAGGGACTTTGACACTGAGGCTTTTTGAAAATTTCCTACACCTTTATTAAACAACAACAAAAAATACCCCTACAAGTAGTTATTTCTTTTCTTAGAGGAGTAAGTCACAGGTAAGATTTTCCTTGAGAAACTAACATGAAAAGTGGCACAGGCTCCAGAATGATATTAGAGGCACTTAAAGGGACCAACAGGAAGAAATTTAATTAATAAAAAAATACTGAGTGTCTACTGCCTGCAAGGCACTCTTCCAGATGCTGAGGGGCAGTCTCACTAGAGTAAGATAGAGTTGTTGTTCTCAAGGTTAGAATGTGTTAAGTACATAAGAAAGATTGTTTATGAGCTAAAGGCTCTAGAAATATAGTGGAAGAATAGACTAGATTTAGAGTGGAGGAATAGCGGAGAGGACTGGGATGGACTGTCACAGAGAACTTTCACATACATAGAGTCTGAAAAGAAAGATTGGACTGGGATTAGCTGAAGTGCATGATCCCTGAGGAAAAGTGTTCCATGTCAAGCTACTGAGCAAAGAGCAGGGTTGAAACTGGATGAAAGCAGTGCTTTAAAAGAGGACTCTGGCAGGGTTTACAATGAGACCATGCACAGAAGGCATTGGACTGAGAGGGAAAGTTATCCCAATCATTGGGGAGAGGTAAGGAGGACTTGAGCCAGGCCTATGTAATAACAGTAGGACAATGAAGATGGAAAGGAAACAGTAACTGCAAGTCGTGTTGCCATTTAGAGGTAGATTCTGGAGCCCATTATGGTGTTTCTCCATTACTAAAGAAAATAAACAGTTTTGAATGAAAAGAAAGTTAGCTGTGTTTTAGTCACCTAAAGTTTAAAATGCTTAAGCAGGTCTTGTGTAGATATCCAACAGGTAGTTATAACTGTGACCTTGCAGAATGATGAAAAGAATGTCTCTAAGTTATTTATAACAAGGGCCTTTGGGGGACAAGGATATGTCCTCACTTAATTCAACTGAACACATATTGTCTCTTAAAAATAATGTAAATATTTTGTGAGAAACTGCTACTCAGTAAGTGTTTGTTTACCATTGTTACAGATTCTTGGAAACTGAGACTATAAGCCAAGTGACCTGTAAGGAAACCAGGTTGTTAGGATTGTTTTTTTTCTTCAAAAGTGATGTTGTTTCAATGTTATTTGAAGATGTGCTGCATTAAGTGTAGTACCTGCCTTCAAGGAGGGGACAGTATAGTAAGAGATATAGGATTTACTGCTGGAAATCCAGGTGACTACAGATGAATACAATGGATTTCATACTTAAACACAGTACAACTGTTGTACTCATCCCCAAGACCTAAAAAAGTACATTTACATCTTAATGAAGTTACTAAATAGCAGGCTTTCCCTATTTCTAGATATATTCTACCATATAAATATAAAACAAAGACTACACTTTAAATTTGTCCTCTTCATTTGGTTGTTTCATTACAGTATTATATTAAACAAGGGTTGCTCTGATAATTTTATTTTTAAAAATGCTCCTGTACTCTCAAAGATGGAAGCTTTTATTTGAAGAAGAGATAAGTGTTACTAGTAAAGGATAATAGGAGGATGCCATCTACATCAGGGAACAAAAAGAGGCTGTAGAGAGAGATGTAGGTGACACCAAAGATAACCCTTTTCATTTTCCTTAGACCTTGGTGGATCCTCTACATTTACAGGTGCCACAGATAAAGGAGAAACACAGGTTGGAGAACTCACTAAAAATACCAGTCTTTCCAGTTTAACCCGGCCTCTTTTGTTTCGGTTACTTTCATCATTCTTTTTATTAGCTTAGCTTTATGACTGCTCTTCTTGCTCCTTAAAATGAAAAGGATTAGATGGAAGCACATGGATCAGTGAAATAAACATAGTACCCTTGGAATTTAAGTGACATTTATACTTTCTCCTCATTTATAGAATGCACCAAATACTATTTTTTTCTTCAAAAAGGTTAGCTTTCAAGATACACACACACACACACACACACACACACACACACTAAAGAATCTATACAACTACATGGATGTTAGTATAGGTTTCTTGGTTGACACTGAATAAGTCAGGTTAAATAAATGACAATTGATCGGCTTTAATAAGTTATGAAGGACTGATAAAGAGGAAAGAGATTATAATACTATTCCACATTTAAAACTTCTTTATGGGGGAGTATAATTGATACCCTCCTCAAACAGCTGTATTTTACATTTTTTGTTAGGGGGAAAAGGATGTCCTAAAGCTAATTCCTTACAGGCTTTGTGGACTCCACCCCCACCCCAGGCCAAAGCCAAAAGACACTGGGAACTCCAAATCCCATCACCACCAAAGGGAAGGTGGCTGGGACCTGAGGGTGGGGTTAAGCAGCCAGGTTGGTATAAAGCCAGACACGTGGGCTTTGGAGGGGTTCCCCCCATTTTGGCTCTCCGCCAGCTCGCAGCCAGCTCTGAGAGTGCTTTTTGGGTTTCCAGGTCGTCGGATCGGGTAGGACACATTAAAGACTTTATTTCCCTATTTTCTCCCTGAGTTGTACATTTTCCTAATTCCTTTTCCCTTGTAAATAAACCTTTTATTAACCTTTTGTGTGTGCCTGTAGTGGAGTATTAATAAGTCCCTTTTAAGCGTGCGGGTGAGGCCCCACAGCCAGGCAACCCGTTCAATATCGGGGCTGCTCTATAACATTTTCAGTAACTTCCACAGGGTCAAGTCAATAGCTAATATGATCATACAGGTGTTTTGCATAGAAGAATTACTAGCAGTTTGTGTTTCTTTAAGATTTAAAACTGGTTCTTGATTCAGTCAGCTGTTGGAATATAGATTATCCTGGCTGATATTTTTTAGATTCTGATGTTTAATCCAAATCTTGTGGTTAAGAAGAGCTCAAGAAGAGCGAGGAAGAACTCCAAAAAACTTGTCTTGTGAATAATGCTGGATCCAGTGAAGCAGACTGAAACACTAAAAGGTATAACCTTGGTCTCCAGAAAGGATACAATAAAAAACGTGGGTATTGTAACATGTAAGTTAGAAATTATTTATGCCATCTTAATTAAAATCAGTGAGCAGTAAAGATGTATTAGTTTCTCTACTGTGGCATAAAGACTTCGGAGATAATGTGAGGATTGTGGATGAGAGTGAAACAGGGTCTAATAGAAATATATAGTCGAAAAACCTGCAGCAGCCAACTCTAGATTTGGTAGGTACCTGTGCTGAACAAAGCGCATTTAAAAGGCTTTAGAAAGACACTCAGTAATTCTCATGGCAATCACAAGTATCACGCTGAATTAGAAATCTTTTATGTAAAAGGAGAAAGGAAAATTCTCTCCACTACTGATATGTGCTAAGAACAACCTTGCCTTTTAAGATACTTTATACTTAGTTTAAGCTCAGTCCATAAATATATATTATGAACATTAGGAATAATGTTAATCATAGTTTTAACTTCATTGTTCTTCTGCTAATCAATAATTTTATATACAAAATAGCTCATGGTAAAATAAATGCACCAAATTTATGAATATAAATCTTTCCTGATGAGATGCACTGACAATTGGCCAAAGAAATAATTTTTTTAAACAAAACTCTTTAAAAAATTAACACAAAATGGTATTTGAAACCTTTAAGAGAGAGTATATAATTTCAGTTAATAACTGGCTTAGAATTTGTGCTTCTCTGATATGGTAGTTCCAGTTTATTTTTGAAAGCACAATGTTGTAGGAAATGTAACATTCATTTTAGATACAAATACAATATTGACTTGGACTCAGAACTTTTACAATAGCAACAGACATTATGTAATATAATGCTTAGCCATATTTAGCTTTTTAAAAAAGTACATTTATGCTGTGTTGCATTGCTAACAAGAAGACTGAATTTAATGTACAGTCCCTAAAATTGATTATCTATGTTCCTTTGCAAGTGAAAATATCCTCTATCATATTCATAGTTCGTTAAGTAAAAATTCAGATTCTGTCCCTTTGCTGTGATTCCTTGATGATGTCACATTATCCCATGCCAAAGGGTATGTAACAGTAGAAATACTTATATAAGTTCACTGGAATTTCACTCATAGTTACTGAGGTAGAAGTTATGTGTTTTTTTCATTAAAAGATATAAAAATTCAGTTAAGTTTGATTCAAAAACTTAAATTTCTTTCATCATCAGTTGTATAATAAACAATTTCTAAACCAAACACTGCATGGAAATTTGTTCCTTGATGTTATGTGTGTTTTTATTTACCAAACTTACCACTAGTGAGAATGTCACAATATAACACTGTAAAACACATTGAGAAAACAGTGTAGACCTTGTGGCAAACAACTATAGTATAAAGTAATAAGTTTTGTGGACTCTAAAAAAAAGTACTTTAGAATTCAGTGTGAGTCTCAGAAATAATTCTGACCATTAAGTAAACATCAAAATTTTAATAAATAACATACATGAAAAAAATAACATTAAAAAATTACCTTATACTTAACAAAATAATTTCCTATAATTGATGAAGATTTGGGTTGGATATATCTTGGCAGTGTCCATTTTTTAAAGTTTTGTATTGCATTTACTCCATTCTGATGAAATTCCATCCTTCTTTAGAATCACAGAAGAGATGAAACCAATATTGCTACAATATTGTGCCTTCCTGAAACGCTTCTATCCACCTAATGATAAGGGAAATTCATTAGATTTGTAAAATGCAGTCTTCCAATATATATAACAGTGTACCTGTGGATAAAATTAATTTAACACTGTATTTAAGATCTTTTCTATAACAAACTAGAATTCTGAAAATATGGAAAGTATCTTTATTTGGTATTTTGGCCCAAATTTTGGCCTAAAAATTGCATTTCGGTTCTATGAGACATGACGAAGGAGCTATCTCATGCAAAAGCTCTAAGTCCTAATGATACCATTCAATTGTTTTGGAAGTGTCTATGTCTGCAAAGGCCTTTATTTCAACTCCCTTTCTGTTTTTAGGAGCACTAGCTATGCTCCTGCCTCCTTTAACTGTACTAATGAGAGTTTCTTGGGGCAACCAAAGTCTAGATCTATTCCATTATTTTCAATAGAAGGGAATCTAATATATAGTCTATTCCCAGTTGGTCAAAATTTTGCATGCAATATAAAAATGTCTTACAGTTTCATAGAAGTATTTGCAAAATTCTTTTGTTTCAAAATTTATCTAACAATGCACACAGCTGCAATTATTCAGGAGACATTCTGGTAGTCTCTTTGTACATCCCTAGTAATGTAATTGCTTTTGAACTTACTATGAATGTTTGAAATCATTCAATTTAATTAGTAAATGCAGCCTATGACAAATTCTGCTCAAACTTGAAGGATATAATTTTTAATTTAAATATTTTAAATGTAAAGGCATACAATTATAGCATAAAAGGCTTTTCAAAGGCCCCAACATTTCCATTAAAATCAATAAATACATCTTAATATTCTATTATATGCAAAAAAGCAACCCATATGATATTAATGACCTCAAAGAGAAATTTATTACTTCTTTGTTATCCTAAAGTACAAGTAAGCTGATTTCATTACCCAAATAAATTCAGTCTTGGAGGGATTTCTACCTTGTCAACAATATCAGCAAAAGATGTATATTCAAAAGCAGTAACTTTATCAACACAATGATAAAATCCAGGTGAAAATTACAAGAAATAATACCTACCAGAAACTGAGGCCAATTATTTTATCTAAGTACTTTTTACAGAAAAAATAGTGACCTTTTTTTCAGTAACATAATTTAAAAATATACCTAAAAGGAATTATGTGGAGGAACAGCTTTACACAGCTGGATAAAACATAAATTGAGTGTGTGTGTGTGGGTGGGATCTTGTAGACTATTAGTAACATTGTACCTGATTAATACTCAGAAATATGTAATCCTGGTACATTGATTTTGTTTTAAGAAATTGCAAGCCTTCCTTAAAGCATTCTTTTCATTCTGCATGTGTTTTTGAAAACTATTGACAAAATAATGAGGACATCTTAGTGCAAATAAAAGTGTGAGGCCTAAATAAAAATTAAATGAAAGGTGAACTGTTTTGTTCAGAAAGGGTCCAGATTTCCAGATTTCTCTGTGTTAAGCAATCTCATGACATCTAAATAAATATTCTTCATGGAATTTTGAAGAGACTGTTTCAGCCTGTTCCATCTACAGTGATAACCATTTCCTTCTACTCAGTCATTCGTAACAGCATGGGAGCTGTTTAATGTGTTTGACCTTTTTCCCAAAGAAGTAAGTTAGCAGGCAGCTGTTTAAACTCCTGCTGTTCCATGGGACAATTGAATCATTGGATTGCCAAAGTCCTGGAATGTTTGAAGGAAAGATTTTTACTCTCACTGAAGCAGGTCAAATGCCTCAGCTTCCTTTTCCCTCCCTTTCAGCTGAGCAGCAGTATGCTGCCTCCTCAGAGGTCATGCCTGGACAAAATATTTTGGACAAAACTACCTATGTTCTTTGCTCCTCTGTCACCTAAAAATATTTCATATACTCATGCCTTGTTTTTAAAATACTTCTGAAGAATTTGCATAATGTTAAATCTTTCTAATTTGAATCTCTGATTGAAATTCTGAGTTTCCTCATGCATGAAAATAAGTCATTTTAAAACCAATCATTTAAAGTAACAACTTGACTTCTCATTTGTAAAAGAAAAATAAGTCTAAATTACTTACTTCTGAGCTGAGTGAGCATCATCTGCTTTGAATACATAAAATAACATGCTTTTGTGCAATAACTGAAATACTCTAGACTCTGAATTCGCATCTTTGACTTGAGTGACAGTGAATCCTAATAAAGGTTGACTCTCCAAAGCTGCCACGTCCTAATTTTAAAAAATACAAATGGTGATGCATTTTCTAATTGATGTCAACTTCAGATTTGCAAATTCTTGATCTATATAGTGCTAGTTTTATACACACATACATAAAACAATAACTATTACTTTTTCATTTTTCATTTATCCAACAATATTTACTGAGCCCCCACCCCACCTACCTTATGAATCAGATACTATGCTAGACAGTGTTTTTAACATGTTCACATTATACTATATTCCACGACCACCATGGGATGTAGATAATTATATTACTTTCATTTTATGGATGGAGAAAACAGCTCAGAAAGGTAAGTAATTTACCCCATCCCACTAAGAAAAAGCTCAAACACTAGAGCAGCGGTTTCCATAGGATGCTGGCACAAAGGGTGATCAGATAGAAGATAGCATTACAAAGAACAAACAAATAATTTATAACCCAAACAAAGCCTATGTTATTTAGGCTGATGGCCTGATCAACACAATCTGGGAACAGTCTAGGGAGTGTCACCCAAGACAACTTTGCAGAAAGGTTAAGGACCTCTGCCTTTAGTGAAGCGGTATAGTCACATACATCAAATATAACTGCATTTTAATTCTATGGAAAATTCCTCACACTTTTGTGTATGTACTTTCTATGTACAATGCAAGAACACACTTCACAAACACAGTAGCACCATCCACTCTCCAAAAGCAAACAAAACAAAAAGCATACCTAAAACAAATGGAATAATTAAATACTTTAAATATTTCCATTTGGCATTACAAAATAAGACCCAAAACTACTCTTACCTCACTCGCAGCATATGTATATAGCACTTTATTTTTTATGACAAACCAGAAGTGTTTCCAAGGTTTTTTATTGCCCTTTGATCTGTACAAGTAGCCACTCATAGAAGAATCTTCTGTGTTTGCTGATACCTAGGTAAACAAAGCCCATACACGACTTAATGATTTTTATACAAATGTTTAAAGTAAAAAAAATCACTTTTAATCATTAGGTGCTAAAAGCAATAATCATAATAATACATTTCACAATAAAATTGTATACTTTCAAAATCTGCTGCTATACAAATTGAATATTACTATTAACAAGCATTCTAAAATTTTACCTGGTTTAACTGTGCTTGCATGTGTTTATGTATGTATTTCTTTGTGGTTTTACCTACATGCTGTGTTGTCAGGAGATGAAAAATAATTCCGAGGGTCAACAATACTTTTTTAAGCTGCACTTCTGGAACTGTGTATGTTGTTGATTGTTCCTCTTTTTTTGGCTGTTAGGGAAAATTACTTAAACCTTTTAACTCCATCTTAAAATAATGTCTCAGACTTCTAAAATAGCATCAACAGAAAGGTAAAGAGAAAATGGAGATGATTTACAGATCATTCTTTGGTCCAAAAGAAGCCTATTTTTGCTTTAAAAAAGGCTGATTTTTTAAAGCAGGTAAAAAATAGTGTTCTTTTTTTTTTTTAAAGATTTATTTTTTTACTTATACAAGCACTGGGTACAGTCAGAAGCACAGGAGGGTGAGAGAATTCACCAGAGCCAGAGCAGGGAACAGAACAGGCAGACTGAGGAAATACACTGCTGAGGGGAGCAGCGGGCATGGTAGGAGAGGTCTGTCAAGCCATGTGGGACCCTTGCCGGTGGCAGGGATCAAAACTGCGAAGCAGAGGCTGCGGGCAGCTTCGCAGCCCAGCACTCAACCACTGCGCCACCAGGGGAGCCCCAAGATAGTACTCTTTTAATGATTATAATCTGGCAATTGAAATGTATCCCTGCCTTGGACAATCATACTGCTGTACAATCACCTCCCCTTTGAGTGTGGGCAGCTTGTGACTTGTGCCCTGTGACTTGCTCCTAATCAATAAAATGTAATGGAGGCGATGCCATGGCATCCCCATGATTTTGTTATATCAAGTAAGACTCCATATCTTGCTAGCAGTGTAGCTCTAGAGACCTTCTCCCATGCTGACTTTAAAGAAGTTAGCAGTCATAGTGGTAGGTCCACGTGGCAAGGAGCTGAGGTGATCTCCAGCCAAAAGTCAGTTAAGAAACTGGGCCCTCAAGTCTTACAACTACAAAGACATGAATTCTGCCAGCAACTTGAATGAACTTGGACCCTTCTGTAGCCAGCTTCTAGATAAGAACTTTACACTGGTCAACACCTTGATTGCAGTACTGCAGTGGCCCCTGCTAAGTGGTGCTTAGACTCCTGAGAGAAAAAATATGGAGTTTTAAGTCAATATGTTAAGTTCTAATTAGCCTTTTTTTTTTTAATTTGTGCTAATTTGTTACATAGCAGTAGAAAACAAATACAGGTGGGGTCTATTTATATTTTTATTCATGTATTATTTGATGAATTCTATGAATTTCTTACACATTTCTTGAAAGGGATTATATATTTTTATTGGAAAATTTAATACATAATGTTATGTTAGGAATATGTACAAGTAAATTTGTATATAAAGAAATACATCTGTATAAAACTACCAACTAATCAGAAAAAAAACTATAATGTTAATATTTCAGTGACATTTTGCTTAAAATGTAGTTATGCTGGGATACTACTATGTACATATGTTGGTATATGCATGTATATGCATGCATGTACACATATACATACATAGGTACTTATATAAAGTGTTACTATTCTTGCTCAGTATAGTACTGTCCTTGTACTATTCATACAAGTAGATCAATTAAAATACTGAACAGTCATCCAGAGTCCTCTACTATCTTTTTTAAAAATATAAATTGGTGCTAACAGCTTAATCACCTGACTCAAAACTTTCTTCCAGTGATTGGATCGTTTAAAAAAGTCAAGGGGTCTCCCTAGTGGCACAAGGGGTTTAAGTCTCAGCACTATCAAGCCATCAGCAGCCACTGCAACACAAGTTCAATTCCTGGCCAGGAAGCTAACCCACATGGCATAGCAGACCTCTCCTGTCTTGCCCACTGCTTCCCTCAGCAGTGTATTTCAGTCAATCTGCCTCTTCTGCTCCCCACTGTCTCTAGTGAATCTTTTCATACCACCCCCCCCCACACCTCTGGCCTACACCCCAGCTCTTGTAATGCATTAATGAATAAAATAAAAATAAATCTTTAAAAATAAAAAAGTCAAACCCAACTCAAGCAATATAGTCTGCCATTACTGAGGGTAATGAATATAAGTCTCTGAATATAATTCTAAAAATGAAGAATTTCTAAAAGTACTGAACATTACTGGAATAAACATATAATGCCCATTTCTCAAAAAGTTAAACAATAGAAATATTTTATGACCAAGTAATTTTATTCCTAAGTATATACCCAAACCTATGTCCATGTAGAAATTTGTGTACAGTGTATATAGTAGCACTTTTTCATAATAACCTAACATGAAAATAACTCAAATGTCCATCAAGAGATGAATGGGCAAATTGTGGTATATACATATAATGGAATATTATTCAAGACAAAAAGAAACAACATATCATGAGCCTTGAAAACACTGTGTGCGATGAAAGAAGCCAGACACAGAAGGTCACATATTGCATGATTCTTTTTCTATGCTCTATTCAGACAGACAAAAACTTAAAGATTAATGGCTTTTAGGGAGTGAGGGGAAAAAGAAATAGAACTGATTACTTCATGGTCCAGGGTGATTTTATGAAGTAATGAATATTTTGAAATTAGAGTAATGTGGCAATTGTACAATATTGAGTACACTAAATACCACTGAATTATATATATTAAAGTGGTTAACTGTACCTCATTTAAATTTCACCTCAACTGAAATTCAACAACAACAAAAAGAACACAGCTTTCCAAAGAACATGTTGACTTTTTAACTAGATACATTAACTGCCCCAGACTGAAGGCAAAGGGTATAGCAGTGATTCTCAAATGTCAACATACACTTAAATCACCCAGAGTGCTGGTTAATGTTTCTGATTCTGTGGACCTCAGGAAGGCCCAAGAAATTGCATTCTTCGTAAGATAATGCCAATGCTGCTAGTCTAGAGGATGCTTTGAGAACCAGCGGAGTAATGGAAGGAATGGCCACAGTCAAAGGAAATAGAAGCTGGAAAGCCTGATTATCTGGCTTGGTGAAAACTGCAATTAGAATCTAGGCTGAGTCTAGTCTAGTCTATAAAGAGTTTTGTAATCAATGTTGTGGAGCTTACAGGGGAGTAAGTATAAGAATTGTCTTCATAAACTGTAGCATCAGCCTGGAGAGACAAAAATCACAGGGACTACTTCAACTCATTAAGAACTTTAACTTTCTGCATGTAGATTTAGATTCAGAAAATGAGTGATAGAAGAGGTAGTTCAGTGGTACTCACTGAACTGGCTTAACTAGTTTCATATGAAACTTGGAAAATAGAAATTTAAGTCTAATAAGAGCTATTTCATGACATTGGCTATAAATCACTTCCTATAATTTCAATTGCTATGTTGGAATACACTCAACTTTACATAAGAAATGTAGTCTTGTTCAAATTGTTAGAGTGTCTGTTTCTACTCTCTGTGATAGAACACCACCATAGTACCAAGAGAACAAAAATTAAAACTACTCTGCTGGCCCCAAACTAGCAGAGGTGGAATTGACTTGTAAATTAATCAGAATGGGACTGGCCAGAAAAACCACAAAAGGTCAGTTGCATGATTCCGCTTAGATGATATATCCAGAATAGGCAAAGACATGGAATGCTCTCAGATCTCTGACACTGGTTGATGAAACACCTTAATTTGAGGAATGGGGATATCAGTGAGGTCTGTGGATTATGCCACTGGCATATCTTAGTGTGCAAGCTATTACCACTTTTTAAATTTTTCCTTTAAATTTAAAGGGAAGAAAACCTATTATCAGTGACACCAGCTATATATAACCAACAAATGTCTGCAAATAAGGAATTGTGCAGACCAGTAAATGCTAATAAAGTACCCAAAATATTCTATTAACTTCTTCCCTTTGGTAAGGAGGGTTCCTCAAATAATTAAAAAAAAATTCACATGTGTCCAAGTTATCTTTCTATCATTGTGAGAAAATGGTCTCCAAACATTTCATCAACACCCATTTCTAAATGACTCAGGTCATAAGGGAGATCAAGCAATATTGTAAGGCATCAGCCACATCTATCACTACCATGTCTTAATAGCAGTGGGAAATAACATCTTGCTCTATGAAAGAAAAATAATGTATTATATGCATATAAATAATTTAGTTTCTATCAGGTTGCAAGTTTAATAGAATCAGTTACCTCTTTGAGAGCTGCTGGAATTTTTTTCTGTTTCCTCCCTGATGGAATACTATGTAAGACTGATGATAAGGCACTTGAAGGAGATTTGTGATTTCCGGGAGAGCCAATCTTAGGAGATTTGTGATTTCTGGGAGATCCAATCTTAGGGGAGTGCTGGTGATCTAAAAAAAAATAAAGTACACTTATAGAGCCAATGATAAGCATTCTGCAATTCAATTCAATTCAAATCAATGAAGATTGTTGCATAAAATATCTATGGGAGGATACTGAAGAAACTGATGGCACTGGGGCCTCTGGGAAAGGAAGATGGATGACCAAAAATGAAAGGGAGCAAGACTTTCTATGACCTATATTTTATACTTTTTATATGTAAAACATATGAAAGAGTTATGCTTTTATGCCTTCAGAATTGTGAAAAATGCTAACATCATGCCAATTAAAAAAAATTTCCCTCCTGGGACTCCCTGGTGGCGCAAGGGGTTAAGCACCACACTATGAAGCTATCTGCAGCCTCTGCAGCACGAGTTCCATGCCTGCTCGGCCAGGGAGCAACCCACATGGTGAAGCAGACCTCTCCTGTCTTACCCGCTGCTCCCCTCAGCAGTGTATTTCAGTCAGTCTGCCTATTCTGCTCCTGGCTTTGTCCCTAGTGAATCCTCTCAACCCCCGCATCTCTGACCTGTACCCCTGCTCTTGTATGCATAAATATTTTTTAAAAAAATAAATAGTTTAAAAGAAAAACTTCCCTCCTGACTTAAAAAACAATCTAATAACATTGTTTATTTTGAAGATACCAGACCAAGTAATAACAAGCGCTAGAAAGGGGGTTATGGGACAAAATGAGGAAGCAATTGTTGGGACTGCAAAGTTCAGAGAAAGTTGGGAAGATGATGAGATGTTTGAGTTCACCAATAAGATAAAGTAGGAGTGTCCAGGCAAAAAGAGAGGAAAAACACCCCACAGAGAGATGTCAACTTAAGCAAAAGCAAAAACAAATCATTTACTAGGAGAATAACAAGGCTGGGAGAAGAAAAGACTGGCTCCAAGGGCTTTTGTTTAGAGATGGAAATCGAAGACTTTTTGGGCTAGGAATGAAATGAGCAGAATGAATTTAGAAAAATAAATGTGGCAGTAGCAAGAAGGAAAGACTTGTGCAGAAAATAAAGTTAGGAAATTATAAAATGTTAGGCTATGAAGGACTGAATAAGTCAGAGATAAAGAAATCAGGAAAAGGACAGACTTTCAAAGATAAATTTGACAAGATTTAAAGAGCAAGTGGTGTGGATGAAGAGTAAGGAGGCCAGAAAGATGAATTGTGAGTGTTGCAGCTACATTATATAACCTTAGAACAGAGGGAGCAACATAAAGGCTGGCAAAGGATGTATTTTCCTGGGAAATGTATAGCCAATAACAAACGGCTAATCTTTTAAAAATTTATATCCGGATGGCCTTCAGAAATTTAATTAATCTTATCCCAAAATACAGACCTGAGCAGCCCAGCTAGCTGCATTCCTCTAAACTATAAGGATGAATATCTTTGAGTGATAAGTAGGCAGATACATTATTTTCTATTTTCTTGTACATAAATTAGTTTAGTTGTATAATAAAACCTCACTTAATAAGTCCAACTGGGGCCTCCCTGGTAGCACAGGGGTTAGAGACACGGTGCTATCAAGCCATCACCAGCCACGGCAACATTAGTTCAATCCCCAGCCAGGGAGCTAACCCATATGGCGCAGCAGACCTCTCCTGTCTCGCCCGCTGCTCCCCTCAGCAGTGTATGTCAGTGGATCCGCCTGTTCTGCTCCCCACTCTGTTGCTGGTGAATCCTCTCACCCCCCGCCCCTCACTGCTGGCCTATATCCCAGTTCTTATATGCATAAATAAATAAATAAATAAATAAATAAATAAATAAATAAATAAATATTTAAAAAAAAAGTCCAACTGACCAAAATTATAATTATAAACCACCACCTAGATTTTCAAAGAGAATAATTTTTCAGATACATAAAAATAATTTGTTGTGAGCACACTGCTGTGAAAATAGAAAACTTTAAATCATTGAAAATTAAAATTCCCTTGTAACTGTTTTAAGCACTTCACCCTGTGATTACAGTTCTACATTTAGCATGTAGAGAATAAAGGGATTTTCAGTTAAATATTTACTGATATATTACCTAATTTCTGCAGTTCTTGGTAACAATGTTCACACACTCTTGCTGGTTGATTTTTCAGGTAATCTAAGCCATACTTATTTGATGAACAAGCTTGACATACAATCTGAAAACACATTGGGATTATTTCATTTAGAATAACCTTGGTATCCAAAACATAAGCTATATTACAAGTATAGAGCTGTCTCTATTTCAAACCTTTTTTCAGTCACTGAATTTCAGTAAAAGCCATGGAGTTTAGGCAGGAAGTGAATTCACAAAACTACACTTGAAGATGAAAAGGTCACAGATTATTACTGAGTGCTTATTACATAAAATAATATATAAAAGGAGTTAAAATGTGCAAATGTTTGGAACAGTGTCTGGCATGCAGTAAGTCCTCTATATTTATCATCAAGGTCATCGCTGGTATCCTCACAACTGAGGCGACCAGGCAGCTGGTCTAGATGAGGTGTGTGGCCCTGTGCTGACCACTCTCTACATGCACTAGTTTAATCTTTACCATAACTCTCATGTCATTGTCACGATGCTCACTTTACTAATGAGGTGATTAGACTTAGAAACATCACTAGGGAGAACTTCCACTCTGAATGTCCTGCTTATGAAATACTCAGCATTTAGATAGAGTTTAAATAATTAGCTATGAATGTGGGGGTCTGGTTATTGTGAATTTCTTGGGTATTTTAAAAATGAAAAGTGTCTATTACTGGCATTCTAAAGTAGCCCAGAGGTAGGAGAGGGTAACTTCCCTAACAAGATTGCTGCCTCATATTAAAAAAACTAGCAACAACAAATGTTGATGAGGGTGTGGAGAAAAAGGAACTCTTCTGCATGTTGGTGGGAGTGCAAACTGGTCCAACCACTATGGAGAGCTGTGTGGAGATTTCTGGACCTACTAAACATAGAGCTTCCATAGGATCCAGCAATTCCACTCCTAGGTATTTACCCAAAGGACACAGAAACATCAATTCCAAAGAGCACCTGCACCCCTATGTTTATAGCAGCACTATTTACAATAGCTAAGCTTTGGAAACAACCCAGATGCCCAAAAATAGATGACTGGATCAAGAAGATATGGTACCTATATACCATGGAATATAACTCAGCATTCAAAAAAGATAAACACATGCAATTTGCAGCAACATGGATGGCGCTGGAAGGGATCATGCTCAGCGAAATAAGCCAGAAAGAAAAAGAAAAATACCGGATGGTCTCACTCATAGCAGGAATCTAGAAAACTTAAGTGAGGGACCAGGAAAATGAATAACTATAAGAAAGTGAAAATCAAAATCAACGGAAAACTATGAACCAGAGACACTTTTTTGGGGGGTGGGGGGCGGGAGGGGAGGGATTGGGGTCAGAATGGGGGGGTTGCAATTATATGGGGAATATAAAAATAAAATTTATTATTAAAAAAAAAAAGATTGCTGCCTAAATATTTAGAGAAAACACCACTAAGCCTCAGTATCTTGGTTTGTTTTCCTACAATGGTTTAAGAGATGCTACAAAAGGTGCAGCCGGGTATTTTTAATATCGCAATGGAGATGGGTGTTATCTCCTCCAACCTTTCCACAGGCCCGGCAGTGATGTCGCCTCCAGGTCAGAGTAAATTCACTTGTGCAGATCATACACATTGTGGCTCTGGTATCAGGAATCCAGATGGGAGCCTTTGATCCAAGAGGACTAACTTCCTCTTTATTTTCTGAGTCTGCCTGTGGAAGAAGAAGGGCTTCTGATTATCTCCATGCACACTGACACACTCCATGCACACATCCTCATTAGTTTCTTCGTTAAGCTATATTGTATTTTCTAATTTCTAAATTTTCTACAATGAGGTTTTTATGACTAGAAAAAATATGATACACTCTATGCTACCCTAGAATTATAGTTAGACCTTAATAAGATATTTAGTTCTGAAATTATGTACTTACCTTCAGTCCTTTGTGAAACATATATTGCTTTCCTAAACCCCTGGGAAAAGTCTCCTAAAGGTAAAAACTGAAGCACTCTGAAAATGAAATCAGGAAAAGACAATACCTCCTCAAGACTCCGAGTAGGACAGAATGTGATTCTTTTCTTGGCATACTCTTCTATTGATCTGGAGATTGCTTCCAGCCATTCATCCCTCTCTGTGGCAGAACTGTTGGGGGCAAAAGAAGGTTCCATCAACCAGATGTCAGCTTTTATTCCATATCTTTTCTTTTCTTTCTTCCATGGCAACAGAGTCCCCCACCCTCCAAGAAGGCTGGCCACAGGCAGCCAGTCTGAGGTTTATGTGCGCAAACAATCAGAGGGACATTAGAGAACACATGTCATTGTATCACTAGCAACCACAGTGCTTTTTTCCTTTCCTGAAGTGCTGCTTTACATCGGATGGCTTTCAGAGTCTCCTATATATGAAAGTATTTTGGTTTGGTTGAAATGCTATACACTCAATTAATTATGATTATTTATGTAACCAAGGAGATTCCAGGGACATAACCCCAGAGTTTAAAAATATTCCAAGGAATGAAGTTTCAAATACACATTAATATTACTGAAATGTAATTATTTTCAGATGACTAAAAGGGTAAAGGAATATATTTTTGGTGTCATAACAGATGTATAAGGAGTGGTTGATAAGAGAAATAGTCTGCAATTATCACCACAACTCTTCCACCTATTTATTTACCACATTCTGTTTCTACCCTCAGTTCATTAAGAGCTATCTGATTCAAACCTAGATGGAAAAGGGCCAAACAGGTGAACAGCCTGTATAGAAAAAGGCATTCTCGTTCTGCTTTGTTGAAACACACCTCCCCCCAAATCCCAACATCACCACTAACCATCAGCGCTTACAGATAAGGAAACTAAGGATTTGAAATGTTAGATAATTTGCAGTAGATACTAAATGATGAATTGGTATCAAACCAAAGTGGGGAGAAAGACTGAACCCTTCACCACCCTGTCATCTCTGACCTCTATTCATGTTCTCTGAAGAAGTATACTATAAGAACATATGTTCAGGCACCCACTAAACACTCATAAAGCACAACACTCTCCTCTCCCCACTTTTCACAAGAAGAGGTAACAGAAAGCATAGAGGCAGATGGCTAATTTGAGAATTACTGATTTTTCTGGAGCCCTGGGAGCACATGGAATGTGATTTGACTGTGCAAATCATGTCACATAAGCTGTTCTTCCATTTAATCATTCCTGGCTCTCTTATGTGGGATTCTGCCAAACAATGTTTGCCAGCTCTTGATAAAGCATTTCTCCCAGACCACACACATCTGCCTGCAGCATTGAGTGGAGACTTCCTAGATCTCCTTTTCTAACATGGTTAGCAGAAAAATTAGCAGCTACCTCAGATCAAAAAAACAGTTAAACCAAGTATTTCTTTTTCCTTTATGGAAAATAACTTGTAGACTAACTTTATGAAAAGCAAGCTTGTATAAAATAAGCACCACTTTCCCATTGAGTGGGACACATCTTGAAGGGGAAAGGCCTTCCAATAGAAGGTATTTCTGGTGTGTCACCATTGGCACACCACTTGCTATTTGTGTTTGCTGTCAGATGCTGCTCCCTTTCACAGGTCACTTTAATTCAAATGATTTAAGTAACATTTACTGGGAGCCCTCTAAAGCCCATTCAGCTATGAGCACAATAAAATCTCACTTGTAAGAGCTCACAGCTAATTGAGGTAAAGCACAAAAACAAGTAATTGCACATGATATAATAAAGGCTAGTAAATAACATTAGGTAGCAGAGATGGCTTTGCACAGATTATGACTAAGAATCTAAAGAACAATAGGAGTTTGAAAGGTGACTCTGCAGGCTATCTGTGCACACTCATTCAGTCCCCTGGCTTTTGTTACATCTAGGCTGGTGACTCCCAAATATATGTTCTAGTCCAAGATTGCTTCTGATATCCAGATCCTTACACAAGCTACCTCTTTGATGGCTCCATTTTGATGATTCATAGATATCTCACATTCAGTATTGTGGCATTCAGAAACTAAATTCTTGTTTTTTCTGCCAAAGCTGCTCCTTACCTAGTGTTCCTGAACATGGTGGTGCTATTCATCATGTGTTAGGTGGTATTAGGTAAGCTGCTCCTTTCCTAGTGAACCACCATGATCAGGAACACTAGGTAAGGAGCAGCTTACCTAATAGCACCACCACCTAACACATTGCATAAGAAGAGGGCTTTTTCTTAATGCCCCCTCTCTCATCCCCTATTTTCAATGAGTCAACTCCTTTACTTCCCCTTGCAAATCATTCTTCACACAGCAACCAGATGTTCTTTGAAAAGTGCCAATCTGGGCCTCCCTGGTGGCACAAGGGTTTAAGCACAGCAGTGATATCAGACCTCAGCATAACAAGGGAAGACAAATCCCCATGTTCAGGACTTGTCAGGAGATTTACTTGCTGGAAAGTATCTGACAAGTCCTGAACATGGGGATTTGTCTTCCCCTGTTATGCTGAGATCTGGTATCAGGTAACAGTGGCTATTTCATTTCAGAGACCATTCCAGCTAGCTGCTCTTGTGGTCCCCTAATCTTGGGAAGCCAGACATTTATCCATGAACAAATACAACATTATAATGGTTAAAAACAAGAATTCCAGTGCCAGATGTGCTACTAATAGTCATGTAACCTTGGACATAGTGTTATACTACTCGGTGTCTCCATTTTTCTTACCTGGAAGGTCAAGATAATACTTATCCCACAAGTCAGGATGGGAATTAAAAGAGTACAGAAGCATAAGTATTTAGTGCTGTACCTTACACAGAGGTCTGTTATGAATCCAGAATTACTAAGATCCTAGTTGATTTTAGTGATTATGGACACAGCTGGAAGTAGCCTGGGTTCAAATCCCAACTCTGCTACTTAATAGCTGGGTGGCTTTACTTACCATAAAATGGTAGCTTAACTTAAAAGGTTGCTGGGAGCATTTACTGGGACAAGCATGGCAATGAAAAGTATTTGCTACTATCTTTGTTACAACAAAGGTTAGATGTGAAAGCTCCCCAGACTCACAGTCCAGATCCAGAAGGGGCACATACTATGGCTGTTGGTGTCTCCCTTCACCAGTCAATTCTGATCAGATATCTATTTCTGTCACTGGGCCAAGATCTCACTAATGTGTGTCTATGAGCCCTCCACAACCAGCTTTCCTTAACACTTAATTTACATGATACAATATACTTTGTGTTTTATTTTATTTTATTTTTATTTATTTATACAAGAACTGGGGTAGAGGCAAGAGGTGTGGTTGGGGGCGGGGGGGTGGGGGAGAGGAGTCATCAGGGATAGAAGTGAGGAAAAGAAGAGGCAGATTGACTGAAATACATTGCTGAGGGGGGCAGCGAGTGAGACAGGAGAGGTCTGCTGTGCCATGTGGGTTAGGTCCCTGGATGGGGATCGAACTCGTGCTGCAGTGGCTGTGGATAGCTTCACAGTGCTGAGATTTAACACCTTGGGCCACCAGGGAGGCCCTACGTAACATGCTTTTATTTATTTATTTACTTGTTTGTTTGTTTTTGAAGATTTATTTATTTATTTATACAAGCACTGGGTACAGTCAGAAGCGTGCGAGGGTGAGAGAATTCACCAGAGCCAGAGTGGGGAACAGAACAGGCAGACTGATGAAATACACTGCTGAGGGGAGCAGCGGGTGGCAGGAGAGGTCTGCGCACCATGTGGGACCCTCGCCGGCAGCCGGGGATTGAACCAGCACTGCAGAGGCTGTGGGCAGCTTTGCAGCCCAGCGCCCAACCAGTGCGCCACCAGGGGAGGCCCAACCTGCTTTGATTTAAACATAAGTCACTGCAGGTTCTAGTTTGAGGCAACACGGTATCATAATAGATACCATAATAGATACCATTTAACAGCAAAAAATTCTATTAATTTCCTGGCTTTGCCAGTTATGTATCCTTATGATGGCAACTCAATTTTTCTGCAACTTAATTAACTTCTTCAATATTAATATCATGTGACACCTACCTTGCAGATTGTTATGACCTTTCAAAGTTATGTATAAACTTCCCAATAAACTATAAGGCACTGGGTCTTTTTAAAAATATTATGTGCCAGTATAAAAATATTTGAAACATTCACTTAAAAAATGATCAGTAAAGAGGGGGCTTCCCTAGTGGCACGGGGTTAAGACGCAACCTATGAAGCTATCCACAGCCACCACAGCATGAGTTCGATCTCTGGCCAAGGAGCAACCCACATGGCGCAGCAGACCTCTCCTGTCTCACCCGCTGCTCCCCTCAGCAGTGTATTTCAGTCTGCCTGTTCTGCTCCCCGCTGTCTCTGGTGAATCCTCACCTCTGGCCTGTACACCCGTTCTTGTATGCATAAATAAATAAATCTTTTAAAAAAAAAAGATCAGTAAAGTACTTTTCAGCATTATTATTCAAAGGAACATCTTTATCTTTGTGCTTCTAACATGCTATTATATTAGCTCTCAGCTATTCTCCCTGCATGGTAAAGCAAAAGTAAACTGAATGGTCTTGGGAAGAAAATAAGTGTGTGTGCGTGGGGAGAGAGGGGTGTGGTAGGGAGGAGAGAGTGAGGAAATCTAGTAATTAACCAAATATGAAAAATACTAGTGACGTCTGCCTTGGTACTTTTAGTAAACATTCATTCATATATATTTTTAACGATTACCTAGCAGAGAGGATGAAGGATCGTTCTACACTTTCAATCTTTAGTTCATTCTGATATGCTTCTTGGGTGGGTTTTCTGACCTGAAAGAAAGCAAAACAATTTGAGCAAATTCATCCTTTTGAAAATCTCATCTCTGAAGCATAGTTGAAAGTGCTCTATGACCCCAGTTAACATTCACAACCAACCTCTCTATCCAGCTTTATCTACCTCTAGTCTCCCTGATCTCCTCTGAGCTCCTAAGGAATTTAAATACCCAAATACAGGTCCAATTTTCCTACCTTTGCTTAAGTTCTCTAACTTAAGTGCCTTGCCGCCTGTGACCATGGCCAGATGTGGCCCACCTATGACCATGGCCAGATGTGGCCCGCCTATGAAAGCTCTTGGTTCTTCCTCCAAAAAGACTTTCACAATTCTCTTTCCCAGCTGCCAGCAATCCCTCTACCATGTCCCATGAAAGTTACACATTCTTTATTTTACAAACTCTCCCAAACTTATTCCTTTATAGTGATACAGCTGTCTAATTTTTTTAAGATTTATTTATTTATTTATACAAGAACTGGGGTACAAGCCAGATGTGCGGGAGAGTGAGAGGATTCACCAGAGACAGAGTGGGGAACAGAACAGGCAGACTGACGAAATACACTCTGAGGGGGAGCAGCGGGCGTGACAGGAGAGGTCTGCTGTGCCATGTGGGACCCTCGCCAGCCAGCTGGGATCGAACCGGCACTGCAGAGGCTGCGGACAGCTTCACAGCGCAGCGCTCAACTGCCTGCGCCACCAGGGGAGGCCCCACTACTGTCTATTTTATAGGTATTCATAGTATAGGTATTTATAGTATATTATAGGTATAGGTATTTATAGTATATAGTATATTTATAGTATGTTATCTTATAGGTATTTATAGTATATTATCTTTCATAGTATAGGTATTTATAGTATATAGTATATTTATAGTATATTATCTTATAGGTATTTATAGTATATTATCTTTCAAACTAATTGCTAAGTTCCTAGGGGGATTGGGAAAGAGTAGGCACACAAAAAAATCATACTTTAATGCATCAGTGTATTTTTCAAGCCTACTAATATGCTTTGTTTATAGTAGTTCTCAATAAATATCCTATGAATAAATTATGAATCTGTGAGCAAATGACTACATGAATGAATAAACTATCACATCAACAGTAACATACGGGAGAGAGAAAAGTTAAGAATGTGAGAAAGATAATTATCATGGAGATTTTTCTCTAAATATAGTTGGGCTAAAAAAATCTTCTGACAGATGCACAGACCTTCATTCCAGCCAATGAGAGCATGTTGTTCAGTTTATACATCCCAGACTGCACCGGTGTTGTATATAATAGGGCATCATTAAACTGAAAGTAGAAACATTTCCCAATAAAGAAACAAAGATCAGCTACAGAGACATTGATGAGATACAAGAATAAAAGAAACATTACCTCTTTGTTAATAACTGTCTGAATAAAATATTTATGTTGTTTATATAAACTAGAACCACCTAGAATATTTTATTAGATTATTAAAACGGCAATTTCTAGAAAATGTGCTTCCTTTCACGTTCTGTAAACAGAACTTAAGTTTTCTGAAATCTAAGTCTCACACACAACACACCACAATCTGCCTGTTTGATTGAATTAATTCTTGCAATTAATTTTTCATCTAGAAGTGAAATAAATTAAACTCAAAAAGGAAATAATTTTCTGATTAAGTATCAGAGAAGGCTTTTTCCTATACTAGCAATGCAAATAGGCGATACAGCCAGTCAAAAATCCCACTAAAACTGCTATTTGAACGTGCTAAGCTTGTGTTATTAACAAATGTCTTCTTCTATTAAGCAATTACCCCTGCCTTGGGTACATCACAATCTTACATCACCACTTACCAGGAAAAACATTCCAGGCTGCATGACTTTCCGAGAAAGCTTCATCAGAGTTCCTTCTTTGATAAAAACCTGATTAACCCAAGCAAATGCCCATTTAGTCCTACTATCATAACACAATTGCAATATGCATTTTCATATAATTTCCTTTCCCCAGAATATTTTTATGGGGGGCTGGGTGGTGGATTTGTGACCTTTTTTATAATCATGGTTTCTTTTTAAAGCCTGTAAGTCATTTCAGAATTGGACAAGCCAGAGAGTTTCATAAATCCAATACTGGCCCCAGGGGTGCAATGTGGTCTGAAATGTAATTAACCAAGCGTGTACTTGATCCTGAAGCACAGCCAACATCCTGACAACTGCGTTTTATAATTTTCCTGAAGTCATTCCATAGGCCACTATAGTGCTCTCTGAGGAGCACCGAAATACCAATTTTCTCCTTCCCTTCACAATTCCCTATTACATTAAAGATTTTAAATGAAACTGTCTTTAAAGCTGTGCGAGGTCAGCTAGTATGACACAATAAAATGATCCTATTTAATCAGATACTTTGTGGAATCCCTTGCAATTCTCCTAATTGAGCTGGACTTCTTGTCAGAGTAACTTAAATCATGAATGATTTGAATGGATAGAATCAACTTCTTTGAGCTAAACTGGGTAAGTGAAGAGTAACAATAACAAATAAGCCTATTTTCATAAATGAGATGAAAAATAGTTACAAATGGTGCTTAAACACATAGTATTAAATTTGCAAAAGACAGTCTAAAGCACTTACCCTTCCAGGCTGCACTATTTCATGGTGTCCATTTAAGCTATACTGGATTTGCATAAGCTTCTGGAAGTTGTCCTACAAAAAGAGATGTAGAGCACATGAAATCTCACACTCCCAGGTCCAACAGTACACCATCCACCAAAATCAAGACACTCACCCCTTGCTTCATGGTGTCATTGGCGTGGTTGGCCACCTCTATAACAACTGCAAGAGCATCTAAAACATACAGGAACAGAAGGAGCAGTTGGTCTATATCACTGAAGCAAAGGTTTGTAACATTTACAACACCTTATTCATAAAAAGCAATCTTTGGAGGATCCTGGTTAACTGTGAATATGTAGCTCTGAGGCTCGATGATATAGATGAAGAGGTTGGATGAGGTCAAACTCATAGAAAAAAAGGCAAAAACAGTACTTTCGTAAAAGAAAGACTCTAAAGAGACTCTGTGTTTTAACAATATAAATATCAGGGTAGTTTTGTGCTAAGATTTAATACAAGAATAATGACTGATTTAACCTGGCAGCTAAGGCTTCCTGGGGTACAGTTGCCTTGGGAGAGAGAGATCCTGGGTTAGGAAACCAGAACTATAACAAGCTATTATTTAAGAGTCAAGACTTACCTGCCTTCACTTAGTCTGCTCCCAACAGGGAAGAAATGCCATGTGGAAGCATACTAGACCATAGGAAATTACAAGCATTCTTTTTTAAGTTGGGATATTTAGCCTCATCTATGTTTTACTCTTTTTATTTACCCCTTGCTTTTTTATTACCAAGGTGTTTTCTGAATGGCCCAGTCTGGATAAATCTGTTCTGATCCCAAAAAAAAAAAAAAAAAAAAAAAAAAACAATGCTCCCCGAGTGACATTTAGACACACCTAGGGACAAATTTTGGTTGACACAATGACTAGAAAGGTCCACTGGCCTTCAGTGGGTATGAGTCAGAGATGCAGGGAAGCAGTGACAATAATCCTCAATGAAAAGACAATTAAAAGAAAAGAAAAAGAGATCAATTTCTGGAAAGGGATTTAGGTTTTTTGGACCAGCTACTATAACCTACCAAGAAATTCTCTTTCTGGTACCAACCCTGATGGTTTCTATATTCTTTTAACATGTATGATTGTCCCTAGTATTAAAGGAAAGTAGTATTTCATCACAGACTCCAACCAAAGATGAGAATTTGCTGCACCTGGTACTTTCCTCATGGCAGATATTCAAGAATTTACTCTGGACACAAGTCCTGCTTTCTGCCGGCTTGAGGTCCCAGTAGGCAGGGGGAATAGCTTTAGGATTTCAATGAATATATTGCACTGGTAAGGTGCTATTTGGTCACAGGGCTTCCAAGTTCTCCTAGTTCTATCCACTCTGCAATTCTACTTTCCCATGCCATCCCTTTAAAAGGCTCTGCTGACTGTTCCTTTAACCCTTCTGCCTCCCTTTTAAAGGTATATTTGTCTCATTTTTCCTCCCTCTTGGGCAATTTCATCAACTGCTCACCACCTTATGCTATGCCTCTTGCCAGACAATGCGCCTCACTGTTCACCATTTACTCGAATCCATGTCTTTGCAGAGTTGTGTAATTTCAATGAGCCTTTTAATCTCTTACATTATATTTGTTTTATCTGTAAACAGAGCTAACAACTCACTTTTCTTGAAGGGAAAACCTTGGGACAGATACTTCTTGAGATCCCATTTGCTAAGATCTGTCTACAATTTTTATCCTCAAGAGACAGACTCGGGCTAGCAATGCCTACTCTCTTTCTTGCCACTCTTAGCTCATCTCCAGTTCCTTTGCTCTGAACAAAACTCTGCCTCTTCAACCTCTACACTTTTCTCCCTTTTTGAAGTGACTTTGTATTGCTCAGTGTGTCCTTACTTCAAAGCCATCTGCTTTAGAAAAGACTCTCTAGAAAATGAATTAAAAACCTTCTTAGTGTTGTAACCTGAAAATGTAAAGAATCATAAGAACATGATCAAACTGATAAAATTCATGGGAGTGGCCATGGACTTGCTTAATGTGTTTTTGCAGGAATACAATGTGTTTTTGCAGGAATATACAAGAATATACAAGACATTTGAAAGAAGTGGTTTGGATGTAAATATGGAAAGAAATACTAGTAGCCTGACTACAGAACTTTTTCTCTCTCTCTGGATTATCCCATGAACATCAATGACAGCTTTGCACTGTAATGGACTATAAACAAACAGTGTCAGAATAATGTGCTATTTTAGATGTTATCCTTGATTTGTATGGTTTGGTCACTTCAAGGATTCATGATTATAAAGCCTAAAATAAGCTTGCTAGTCAACTTGTTCAAGCCTTGCTTTAGAAAACACTGGACATCTAGAGAAGGTGAATTTACATGGGCACAAAGTGACCAAGCATGGGGAAATAAAGCTTCCTAACCCCAGGACATATTGGATCCACTCTCTTAGGAGAATGGCACTCATGGTAGGCTGGCCATGTGCCTCCCATGTCCCTATAAACTCACCTGAATCCACCAACATATGCCACTTTAGTACTATTTAAATCCACCCAAAATAGAATTTTAAAAAAGTTTCTAATGAAAGGGTTTTGTATATGGGTTTAGTTATTGGTTTACATTCATATTCAGGGTGCACAGAAACAAAATATAAAAACTTCTATAACATATGAGACCACAAAAGTCATTTACCTTGAGTGTCTCTATAATCTCCAGAATCTTCTAAGAGATTTTTCAAATAATCTGAAAAAGGAGAAAAATGATAGCATTTAGTATAATTAAAGCACTAAGGAAAAATATTTATCATTGAATACTTCAATAATTTTTGCTGGTTAATATACACACTGGTCGAATTTTGTGTTAACTTCTTAAAAATTTGAAATAAGCCCTGGTCAATTTGAAATCAGGACATTGGAAAAAGCATTAGCAACCACACTGGTCATTTCACTGATAAGGAATCAGGTTAATAAGTACAAATTCTTGCTCAAGTCACAAAACTGCTTTGTGGCAGACAGGACTAGAATCAGCTCTCCTGGTGCCCAGTCTAGCTGTCTTACTCCAAAACACACAAAATACTGTAAGCCTATTTGATAGGTAATGGGAAGCCATTTCTCAACAGAGAAGGAAGTGTTACCTTGAAATCCTATGACATTCCTCGGTGTTAAAGATTTACTAAATATAATAATCAATTGAACCTGCCTTTTTTCAACATTATAAGAACCACGGTACCACACTTCTCTTATAGAGTATCTTCATATAGACCTTGGCCCTATTGACATTTTGGGTCAAATAATTCTATGTTGTAGGATTTTCCTGTGTATTATAGGATGTTTAGCAGCACCCCTGGTTAGAACCATTAGATTCTGTAAGCCTGTAAGCCTAAGGGATGCTTAGACTTGTTGCTCTAAGTATTTAATAATGCTCAGAACATCAAGGAGTTTAAGACATGTGTCTAGTCCATTGGTTCTCAAATGGGGATGAATTTGTCCCTCAGGGGACATTTGGATATGTCTAGAGACAATTCTGATGGTCATGCTGGAGGAAAGGAGGCATCATTAGGGAAGAATCTAATGGTTCTAACCAGGGGTGCTGACAAGAAATAATGAATAAAAATGTTTTATTTTTGGCAAGATTGTGTCTTAGTTTAGATAAAAGACAATAAAAAACTGAAAAAAATCCCAATGCCAGTGGGAGTTGAGAAAATAGAAGGAGGAAAGGCATATTAAGAGAAGAATTCATTTTTATTAAATTCACCCTCTATTTGCCAATATTATAGACAGATACAATCTCATCCCATGGATTTATGAAGTCATACTCACCGGGAAACTTGGATGCTAGTGCTAGCTTTCCAATCTTTTTTTTTTTAAAATATCTTAAGCAGGTTTTTTTTTTTTTTTTAGATTTATTTATTTATACAAGCGCTGGGTATATAGTCAGAAGCGCGGGAGGGTGAGAGAGTTCACCAGAGAGAGAGAGAGAGTGGAGAGCAGAACAGGCAGAAGGACCAAAGTACACTGCTGAGGGGAGCAGCGGGTGCAGCAGGAGAGGTCTGCGGGCCATGTGGGACCCTCACCAGCGGCAGGGGATCGAACCAGCATTACAGATGCTGCTGGCAGCCTCGCAGCCCAGCGCTCAACCGCTGCACCACCAGGGGAGGCCCGATACTGCCTTTTTTTAAAACTAATTGAAAGCTTGTGGCAAAAAGATTATGATTTGCTAAAGACTAAGATGATCTCATCACTTTTCAGCAACAAAGTATTTTTAAATTATGTGCATTTATTTTAGACAAAATGCTTTTATATGCTTTACAAAGTATAGTATAGTATAAACATAACTTTCTATGCACTGTGAAACCAGCAGTCTGGAATTGAATCCACAGTATCTCCAAGGTTAGCCTGCAATTTTTTTTTTTAAGATTTATTTATATATGCATACAAGAGCTGGGGTACAGGCCAGAGATGTGGTGGGTGAGAGGATTCACCAGAGACAGAGTGGGGAACAGAACAGGCAGACTGCCTGAAGTACACTGCTGAGGGGAGCGGCGGGCGAGTCAGGGGAGGTCTATTGCACATGTGGGTAGCTCCCTGGCTGGCCGGGGATCGAACTCATGCTGTAGAGGCTGTGGATATCTTCATAGGTTGTGTCTTAACCCCTTGCGCCACCAGGGAGGCCCAGCCTGCAATTTTTAATTCCCAAGTTGGAGAACATGCTTCTCACCAAATAGATAATAAACTACAAAAACTGGGCCTCCCTGGTGGTGCAAAGGGTTAAGACCCAGCACTATCAAGCTATCCACAGCCACTGCAGCACGTGTTCAATCCCCGGCCAGGGAGGTGACCCACATAGTACACCTCTCCTGTCTCACCTGCTGCTCCCCTCAGCAGTGTATTTCAGTCTATCCACCTGTTTTGCTCCCCACTCCCTCTGGTGAATCCTCTCATCCTCTGCATCTCTGGCCTGCACCCCAGTTCTTGTATGCATAAATAAATACATCTTTTAAAAACTACAAAAATTAATAAAATATATTAGTTACATATTACATTTAGCCTCATCTAGAGATAAAAAATTAATCTCACTGACCCTACCCAGAATGTAGTCTATATATATATATATATATATATACATACACACACATATATGTTATATAATATATTATTACATTATATTATATATTATATTATATGTAATATATTATATATATTATATATATATAATATATATAATGTTTGATGAGTCCAAATAATTTAACTTTTCTTTGAGAGTGATAAGGTTCGGTAGAAAAACATACTATATGTTCTCAATGCCTAGGATAACCTTACTAATCAAAAGTGATGTTCATAAAAGCCCCTAGTTACTAAGAGTGTGGAAAGGAAAGCAGGTTAACCTAAGCATCAGATTCATGGCAATTTGCTATTTTGTCCTCAATTCTTGGCCTTTAAAATAGATGTCTACAAAAGCAAACCAAGATAGTCCTCTAAACCAACAGAGATCATTAGAAAATGCCTGTAGGAAGTTCTGACCTCACAATCACCATGCTAATCCTGATAAGCTTCTGAGTTAACTTTTCTTGGCTTGTACTCAAGTTCAGCTGCTCTGACTATCTGAATTTTGAGGAAGGGGGGGCTGGAGATGGGGCTGGGGAGAGAAGTATACAAATTGGCTGGACAGAAAACGTACCATTAAGATGTTACAAAATAGGGCCTCCCCAGTGGCGCAGTGGTTGAGCACTGGGTTGCGAAGCTGTCCGCGGCCTCTGCGCCGCCAGTTTGATCCCTGGCTGCTCCCCGGCCACCAGAGGAGGGTCCCACATGGCGCAGACCTCTCCTGCCGCCCGCTGCTCCCCTCAGCAGTGTACTTCCGTCCTTCTGCCTGCTCTGTTCCCTGCTCTGGCTCTGGTGAATTCTCTCACCCTCCCGTGCTTCTGACTGTACCCAGTGCATGTATAAACAAACCATCAAACAAACAAATAAATAAATAAATAAAACATGCCTCTATTTAAAAAAAAGTTACAAAATAATGCTATTAATCAAGGGGGCAATGATTTATTCTCCATACAAATTATAAAAAATATCTTGACTTCAACATTCCAAAACTGAATTTTTTAAATGCAATTTTGCAATATTTCAATGTGTCCATCCATCCTCCCATGTTCTCAGGACATCTGTTGCAGTACATTCTTTGAGAACTTTCACTTTTTCAAAGAAAACAAGATCACCATGTCTTCAGTTATGACTCACCCAGTTCCTTAACTACAGAAGGAGATTACAGGTGACTGATCAGACTATGAGTCAGATGGGAGGAACACTAACATCACCAGATACCCCAGTGACTGTTATGACGCAGGTGAAACCCAGGAAAAGACACCAGACAGACACACCTGTGTTGGTCACAGGAAATTGTTCGCAATGTACTATTTAATATCCTGCAGAAGTTTTCATTACAATAAGAGCAGTCATTTCAACCTGCCATGTTAGACTTATAGTATTCTGTGACTTCCCTGCTTTTGCAAAACCAAAATGTCTGAAATGCTGCTGAAGGTATTGATCCAAATTTTTTTAAAACCCAAACAAAAAGACCCACAATGGTCAGTACAGCTTACGTGGGCACCATAAAGTGCACTTTCTGGCCACCAGGTGGCATCATTGGTTAAGAGACTTTAATTAACCCCATCATGACCATTATCCAAAAAGCAGCAAAAAATTAACAGTTTATGTAGCCTTTAGGGATATACAAGGTAACCTTTTTCTCATATATAAGACTTAAAGTAAAAGTCTGAAGAACCAACAAATATGTATCTTGATAGAGGTCTAAGTTTTCTGTTACCCTTTGATTACATAAGTAACAAATAATCAACTTATAGTAGAAACTATTCAGAAGTGCACCTGACCTTTTCTAAAATGAGTCATCTGTGGGAATCTGAGACCATGTACACTTAATAACACCCAGTCAGATTCCTGGACTGTGTGCTGAAAAGCAGTTAATGACAGAGTACAAAGGAAAAGATAATATAAGACAGTATCATTCCAAAGTCAAGTGTTCCAAGCCTGAGGACATGCTTGTTTTGTATTTTCCAGGTTACTTCCTTCTTCTCTAAAATAAATAATGAGACCACCAGTACATTTAGAATTATCTAATGCAGAGAAAAGTAAGATTAGCCAAAAACCTGTTATCCAAAGTTTCAAATTTTGAAAGTAGCAACCTAAAATTATCCTGACTTAAGAAACAAAGTACAGGTTATTTTAAATACCAAAAATAAAGATCATGTGTCAAATTAAAAGATGTATCATCAGTTATAAGGCAGCCTGGTGAAGAGGTCAAGAGTCCTACTGGAAGGGAGAAGATTAATTCTTACTCTCCTCATCCAGCCATGTCTATCAGAGGACATGCAGCATTTCTATGTGTCAGTGTCCCCATACATACAATAAGAGGGTTGGAACACGTTGAAATGATGATTTCAGTGCAATGATTCTCCTTCTAAATATTATATTTTTTAATTCTAAAATGCTCTATAGACAATATGGAAGATTAAATAATAGAAAGCAAATCATGAATTCTCTTAAAATAACTATTAAGATTACTTTCTGTTGGGGCATAACTGGTGTTGCAAGGGCTTAAGTCTCAGTGCTATGAAGCTATCTGTAGCCACTGCAGCATGAGTTCCATCCTGGCCAGGGAGCTAACTGACATGGCACAGTAGACCTCTCCTTCCTCTCCCGCTGCTCCCCTCAGCAGTATACTTCAGTCAATCCGTCTGTTCTGTTCCTCACTCTGCCTCTGGTCAATCTTCTTACCCTGCACACCTCTGGCCTATACCCCAGTTCTTGAATGCATAAATAAATCTTTTTTTAAAAAAGTAAACATGCGCTATTTTGACTTGGCTGAGACTCCTTTTCTTTATGGCTACATTTTCCAATCATTAAGGCTGTCAGTTTATCAAATGAGAATCTCTAAGGTACAGAAACAGTGTTGGTATAGTCATGCCCCACTTAAAAGCTAAGTGAAGATTGAAGCAATATAAACACCAAAGCAAATTCAAGTTCTTTAGCTGGAAAAATATCTGATATAAGAAACTCTTAGCAACAAAGTCAGCTTTCTAGATATTTAGTTAGGCAAGTCTTAGCAACAGAGGCATCTGGCTACTTGCAGAGAATCTGGGTCAAATCTATACTTAGAATTGGAAAAGGGATGGCATTGTAGTAATGTCTATGGGTAGAATTGGGTGTGATCTGCAACCTTGGATGAACAAAACAAATGAACAAACTGTATTTTTACTAATTTCTAAGCAACTTCCTTCCATTATAAATGTAGGCACCAAACTACAGTCTCATTAATGAGACCAGTGACTTTATCACCACAGGAATCATGTATTTTTTAATATCACAGTGTGGTTACTGAAAACATCTCAAATTATTGTTTAATTCTCATCACCACTTCAAAAAAAAAAGGGATTTACTAGATCTGCAAGATCTTCTTATTAAATGTATTTCTAAAGAAGTACATAGAATACTAAGTCACTCTTTAAAAATATTTTAGTAACTATTTCAGTCCCAGTGGTTTCCTTTTAATCACCTATATTTTATTATAGCCCAAAAAAAAAAAAAATTCTAAGAAGGAGCCATAAGCACAAAAAAGGTTAAGATCTTCTTTTCTATTAAAAAAAGTTATGACTGGATCATAAAATAAAAAAATAGATGACTGGATCAAGAAGATGTGGTACATATATACCATGGAATATTACTCAGCATTCAAAAAAGATAAACACATGCAATTTGCAGCAACATGGATGGCGCTGGAAGGGATCATGCTCAGCGAAATAAGCCAAAAAGAAAAAGAAAAATACCGGATGGTCTCACTCATAGCAGGAATCTAGGAAACTTAAATAAGGGATCAGGAAAAAGAATAACTATAAGAAAGTGAAAATCAAAATCAACAAAAAACTATGAACCAGAGACACTTTTTGGGGGGTGGGGGCCGGGAGGGGAGGGAGTGGGGTCAGAATGGGGCATGTGCAGTTGTATGGGGGAATATAAAAATAAAATTTATTATTTAATTAAAAAAATTAAAAATAAATAAAAATAAAAAATAAATTAAAAAGCTTCAAGCTAGGGTCTCCCCAGTGGCGCAGAGGTTGAGCGCTGGGTTGCAAAGCTGCCCACAGCCTCTGCAGGGCCGGTTTGATCCCCGGCTGCTCCCCAGCCACTGGAGGAGGGTCCTGCATGGTGCGCAGACCTCTCCTGCCGCCCACTGCTCCCCTCAGCAGTGTACTTCGGTCCTTCTGCCTGCTCTGCTCCCCGGCTCTGGTGAATTCTCTCACCCTCCCGTGCTTCTGACTGTACCCAGTGCTTGTATAAATAAATAAATAAATAAATAAATCTTTAAAAAAAAAAAAAAAGCTTCAAGCTAATAGGACAGGTAAAATGAGCAGATCCCTCTTATATCCTAAAATCTTATTAGAATATTGATATGTTTCATGGATAATCATTTATTCAATACTATCTCCCAAAATATGATGTTCATATCTATAATTAAAAACAAATTGCAACAGAAAAAGAGCTGAGTTAATTACAATAAGATAATATAAGAATATTATCATCTTCCCGTGGAAGACGCCTTATACCAGGGACTTTGGTTCCTCAGAAACTAAAACTTGGCTACTATCCAAGGACAGCCCCATCCTTCATCAAGTTCTGCCCTAGACAAAGTGTCAGAGTGACTTTTGATGCAGACAATAAGCTCTGGATTCTGAAACAAATACTTACTGAGCCAAGTTTCATTTTTCACCAAGGTTTATAAGAGTCATGCATTAATTCTATTTTCAGCATAAGATTATGCTGAAATCTGCTGAATCTGCTTATTAACTTATTAACTTATGCTGCTTATGCTGAATCTGCTTATTAACTTATTCATAGCTCAAATTTATAGCTTCAGGGTCTCCCTGGTGGCCTAGGGGTTAATTCTCAGTGCTATCACAACTATGGCCTAAATTCAATCTCCTCTCCCCTGGGCGCCCTCCCCTCCCCTGCCCCAGCCACAGGGAGCTAACCCACATATGGTGCAGCAGACCTCTCCTGTCTCACCTGCTGCTCCCCTCAGCAATGTATTTCAGTCAATCTGCCTGTTCTGCTACTCTGTGTCTCTGGTGAATCCTCTCACCACCACCCCCCAACACATACACCTCTGTTTTACACCCCTATTCTTCTAAGTAAAAATAAATAAAAATTTAAAAAAAATTATGGCTTCAAAACACCATAGCAGATGTTTTTAATACCCATAGTCCATTTTTACCCAGCATGGGAAATCCTGGATTTCTAAAACCTAGAGGGAGTTAATACTATTGCAGACTAAAGGCAAAAACTACAGGAAAAAATAATGTAATATGTTGTTAAAGTAACTTTTAATGTACCATAAATATTTTGAACAAGATCAAAGAGAATACCTGATGCAAATTTAATCAAAGTTCAAAGGACCGATTTTCCCCCTCTAAATATAAAAGTGGAAAAGATACTTCAGATGGATTTTTAAATTATATTTTTCATTATATTTTTCTCCACCATGATCCTCACTGAATCAACTTGGTTCAACATTAGTAACTTTCCATAAATAAAAGATTTTTTATTGAAAAAAAACTAAACATATAAACACAGATAGAAACAAAAAATGTCAAAAGAAACAAGCTAGCCATCCCTGAATGGTATATAACATATAGACTGACACTTTATATTACTTACATATATTATTATATGCAAAAAAGATTAGTCAAAGAAAAAAAGGAACTCTTACAAATACAATAAATCTTCAGAATATACTCTCAAAATGAATGAATATTTGTTGTGACTACAACTTGCATTAAATTCAGCCTCTGTCTTTAAAGGGTTTACAGTCTAGTTGAGAAGATCTGACAGAGACTGGTAGAATAATTAAACAACTAAAAAGATTTAAGTCAGAAAACAAATGGTAAGATCAACACAATTCTTAGGAATTAAGAGGAAGCGCTTACTGGGATGCTGAGTGGATGCTCATGGCCCCAAAGAGGATATATGTGAGTTCCATCAGGACAGGGACCACCAAGGCACTATCTGCCAGCATGTACAGGTGTCCAGCTCAGGATCAGGCCATACAAAACTTCCTTGAGTAAGCTGGTGAATGATTAATGGAGGAGATTCTGCCTTAAAGGCCAGGTATCAGGAGACACTAAGAAACCTATTGCAGCTAGAGCAAAGGAACATAAGGTTTCGGCGAGTCTGAGTTATATATTGTAGTCTTTATACTGTAGATAAATTGGTTATTTTCTAAAAAATAAGACATAATTTTTAGAGCAATTTTAGATAGTAGCAAAATTGAGAGGAAGGTACACAGATTTTCCACATGTCCCCTGCCTCCTTAGAAGCATAGTCTTCTCCATCATTAACATCCCTCACCAGAGTAACACATCCCACAGAACAGACAAACCCAAACTGATACATCATTGTCACCTGGTTTCTGGCACAGGGCACCTAAAATCCTTGTCATTTTCTAAATAGGAGCAGTAGGGGTGGCTTTTGTTCTCAAATATTGTCTTTGACCTTAGTATGTACACAGTCCCTAAATCACTTGGAATTTCCTGGGTGATAGAGGTGTCTTTTGATCTAATGAGGTGACTCTGGGTGGGTTCCTGAATAGCTCCTGAATAGCACCAGGAAAACCCAGTCATGGTTAGAAGTTTAGAATTTTCAACTCCAGTGTCCACCCTTTAGGAAGGGGAAAGGAGCTAGCAGTTGAATTAAGTGATTGATCCTACTTACCTATGAAGCTGCCTTGAAAATTCCATGAGTGTGAGGTCTGGAGAATGTCTGGTTGTTAAACACATGGAGATTCTGGGAGAGCCGTGTGCTTGGAGCCAGCACAGACATCCTGCACCCCTTCCCATGTGCCCTAGCCAACACACCCCTTCCATCTGGATGGTCCTCTATGTCACTTATTATAGATACCCTTTTACCATACAGTGGTTTAAGTAGTAAGTAAACTGATTTCCTGAGTTCTTCAGGTGGCTCTAGCAAATGAATTGAATGAAAGAAAGGGGTTGTGGAACTTTGATTTATTGGTGATTTGTCAGGATAGGTGCCAAACTGAAACTCACAATTGGCAAATGACAGTGGAGGGCAGTGGGCCAGTTTTGCGGGATTGAACTCTGTGGGATGTGGCACTATCTCCAGGTGGATAGTATCAGGTTTGGACTGAATTACAGGACACCTTATATGTTGTATATAATTGCTGATGTTGCAGAGAGCCTGGCGTTGGGAGCGGAGCCCACATATCTGGTATCAGAAGTGTTGTAAATGTTATGGTAATGTGAGAATAGAGAGGACACACCGGAGAAGTGTATTTAGCTGTGTGTTTTTCCTTTAGGGTGTTCTTAGAAGAGAAATCAAGCAATGATGGGCCACCTACACAAGGGAGCAGTAAGACAAAGCATGGAGCAGGAAGATATTCCACAATTTGGCCAGAGTTTAGAAAGGCCTGGAGTACAAGGGAAATGGAAAGAGCAGGTAGCAGAGGAAAATGGGTCAACAGATCCTATGAGGAGGAAAGGGAAGTATTTCAGAGTCCTTTCCATAACTTTGTGCTTGGGTGACAAGAGTGTTTTTACTCTTAAAGGTAATTTATTGATCCATTTATCTATCGGACATTATAAGCATCACGACGTATGGATTCTTAACCTCATAAAAAGGAGCAATGCTCCCTTTGCTTAAGCCTTTCAGTTTACTGAGCTCTGTTTTGTGCCCGAATCAATGGCAGACATTGAGTTAGAATAATAAAAATTGTCTCTACCTGGAAGAGATGAGGAGGAAGGAACTATGCAGTGGTAAAAAGTTAATGTTGTTCCTATAGCAGTGTTTCTGTTTTCTCTTACTGTTTCCTCACTGCAGCCTTAAGATTTCCATTTCTCCTAACTCCAAATAGGTTCTGGGTCCCTTATGGATTTATTTATTTATTTTTAAAGACTTATTTATTTATTTAGACAAGCACTAGGTACAGTCAGAAGCGCAGGAGGGTGAGAGAATTCACCAGAGCCAGAACGGGGAACAGAACAGGCAGAAGGACAAAGTACACTGCTGAGGGGAGCAGCGGGCATGGCAGGAGAGGTCTGTGTGCCATGTGGGACCCTCGCCCGTGGCTGGGGATCGAACCGGCATTGCGGAGGCTACGGGCAGCTTTGCAGCCCAGCACTCAACTGCTGCGCCACCAGGGAGGCCCCCCTTATGGATTTAAACATCTAGCTAGATCTATTGATGGTGACTAGTTAAAACAAAGGGAAAATCTGTAAGTTTTCCTCCTTAAGTATATTACTCACTTTGTTTAATAATTTTAATGTCATGATTCTAATTGTAAAATCATAAACATTTCATTATTTTATAACAGATACTTTCTTTGAGCAGAATTTAAGAAAATACTACCAAAAATTTAACTTAAATTTTTTTTACTACAATGAAGGAAGAGATAGACTAAGCAGTAAACCCATTAGAAATCCTAATTCTGACCTGAATAATACACTGCCAGTCAGGAAGATGGTTGTTTGAATAGTAGGGGCAGGACTGCTGTATCTGGGAATTTCTACTCACCTTTCTTTAAAGGAATTCCAAAATAAACTATAAACTATGCTATCTTATCTTTACTTCATCTCTGCATTTCTCAATCTTCTCCTCCAAGAAACCTCCTCCTAGGCGTGTGCAGATCTACTTATACTGAGTCAGACAAGAATCCATCCCCCTCTCTGTCTGAAATACATTAATAAATCAAAGTTGTCAAGAGTTGCTTCATAGAGTCGCTCTGCTCCTGTATTTTCTGTGCATTAGGAATTACCCCAAATTCTAAAATGAAAATAAAAGTATTTATCTCACAAGGTTATGGAGAGGATTAAACTATTGAGCTTCTCTAGTCCAAAGATTGGGACCCAGCTAATCAACATAAGTTTGAAAAAATGCAATTTAAGACAAAGTCTAACTTCAAAAAATCTAAGTGCATGGACAGGAGTAACTTGATAGCAACAACAGAAATACCTTGCAAAGTAGGGAGTAATCTAAATGTCACAAAAATGTTTACTGAGAAATAAGGCTTTAAAATAAAAATATAAAACCTCTTGGTATCAACCCCCATTTGTCCTTAGCATATAACCATGTGTGCTTCAACTAATATGACCATGTAGCCTCAGGCAAGACATTTCATCTCTCTGGGTGTGTCCTCTACTTTAGGGAAGACTTCATCTCTAAAATTCTCTTTCAATGATGTCTTTAGGCTAAAGATATTTTGGCTGAGGGAGTATTTTAAGCCTCACTAAAAGACAACCATAAATATTTCCTGAACAGGCTTCACGGTACCCAAAACCGACCAGAAATTTTAGGCACACATGGGGTTTGTAAAAAAATTAAGGAATCAATATTGAAATTGCATAAGTACTAGCATATTCAGATGGCATCAAATAAATATTACTTGGTAACTGAGTCACATGCCACTGATAATAAGTGTTCAAGAATTAGAGTGTTCTGGGGAAATGGAGGACTTCTGGTCAGGTTTGAAGGGAAGAAAAAATTTAAATCAATGGAAGAAATGCCAAAGGATGAAGAATATAAATTACTGTTTACTATGTGGATGGTCTTGTATATCACTTAACGATGGTGAAGATTTTCCAATTCAGAAAAGGGGTAAATGGCTTTAGATTAAATAAGAAGCAGTTCAAAACTGAAAATAACCACAGGATCACATTATGTTGATATTATAAAACAAATCAAAGCTATCCTCTTAAAGAAAATTGTTGTAATTTGCATTTATTATTTCACCATTTCTAAATGAAAAACTGAATTTAACTTTTCAATTAAAATTAAACACACGTAAAAACTATGAACCAGAGACACTTTTAGGGGGGCGGGGGCGGGAGGGGAGGGATTGGGGTCAGAATGGGGGGCTGCAATTGTATGGGGAATATAACAATAAAATTTATTAAAAAAAATAAAAATAAAAATTAAAAAAAAAAAATTAAACACACGTAACTTTTTAAATAGTTCACCCATAGTGTGGGTAAAAAATATTTTGTGCCTTCTTTCTTGCAATTAAAGCCACAGTTGTCTTTTGCCACTAAAAACAGTACCTCATTTGACAGCTGTGGAAATAGCCAAAGCCATGCAATAGTTCATTTCTGATACAGCATTGAATTTATCTTGCAAAAACACAACACATACATGGTACTTCCTTTTGTCCTGTGTATTCTAAATCTCTGCCAAAAGCAGAGGAAAGAAAGTACAGATGGACAGGATATCCTCGAATTATTTAGTTTACCTTATATCATTCCAGACAGAAATCGAGTGCCTGATTCACAGTTAGAAATTCAAATTAAGTCTTGAAACTCCTAGGGTAACCGGCTCTTGGGACTGAAAGGAAGACCTTTCCCATCAGCAGTCTATCTTCAGTAGGCAAGCTTGGAAAGCCTGAAGTCTCTGTCTAAAGGAAATTTGGAAATCCTAGCCTCTTAGAGTTTACCTACTATACTCTATATAGTTCTTGGCTTAAGAGAAAATGATTAAGGATAAAAGTATACAAGCATTCTTTTAAGAGGAAACAAATACCGCAAAATCAATTTAAATGAAATAATAACAGACTTAATTTAGAGTTGTGGTAGCACTGACATTCTTGTCCATTCTCACACAATTCCTAGTGCATGTAATATGTGTGTATATTTAGCCACTGCACATCCAATGCATTTCAGCAAATACTCCAGAGAACGCAGTAGTATGTGTTGGATAGTACTCTTTGTGCTAAAACTGTATTAGCTTAATGCCAAACCACTTAATCTCTATAAGCCTGTTATCCCAGCTGTTAAATAATATTATGATACATATATGCATGGCTATGATAAAAATTTAGAGTCAATGAATATATAGCCCTGAGTATAGGTTATAGCTTCGCTCAAATAATAGCTGGTTTCTGTTTCCCTTTCTTTTCTCTTCCTGTCCCCTTTTTTTTAAACTTTAATGGTGGTAAACTAGACAGCCTTGTGATCTTGAAGCTTACAGTCTAGTAGAAAATAAAGACAATGGCCATGACAACATGACAGTGATGAGGATACTGCTGCTACTACTACTAGTAGCAAATAATACATATTTATAACCGACTACGACCAAAGCACTACTCTAAGCACATAGTCCGTTAATCAATCCTGATAACAACTCTCTGAAATAACTGGCTGGTCCCATGATAGCTGCTATACAAAAATGTGGGAGTGATCCTCTCCACCTCATGCCTGAGTGGCTGGGAAAGAATCTTCTTGGGATGAAGAATATTATCCAGAAAAAACAATTGGGGTTGGGATAGTTAAAGATGTTCTGAGCAAAAGGATTTACATGCATGAATGCCCAGAATCACTACTGCACACAGGGCTAATCAAAGAACTGAGTGAAGTTCAGTTTAGACAATAGATGTTAATGTGAACTTATAAGCAACCTATAAATCCATGGATTAGGGGTGGTCACAGGCATGTTGTAAAGAGAAAGGTATTCTTAGGAAAGGTAGAATTTCACTGAAGCAACATGAGTCAGTTGGGAGGTAAACCAAGTGGTTGGTTGGTTGGTTAAAGCCTGGAGAAGCCCACCTGTTAACAGCAGCCTGTATTGGGGGATCCTCTGAACCGGCTTGAGCAGGTAGTGCTTGAGGGCCAGATTAGCACAGCGTGGGCTCATCTGAAAGGAAAAGGCATCCTATATAAACACAGGATTTTCTAAGGAGCAAGTGCTCAGGAAGCCAAACTTCAAATAATCAGCTACTCTGGAAAGATTCAGTGACAGGCTTCCTTTATTTTAAGGGGCAATTGCCATGCTGTGAATGAAACCACCTAGTGCCCTCTCTCCTGTAGGTGGGTCTCTGAAATTACTGACTCATTGGGAAAACTTGGTCACAGCCCTTCCACAGACAGCAGTGGGTGGGTGCCATCCAGTTCAATTAGAGCCCACCCCACTTAGTAAACCACAGTGTAAATGGCAACACTTCATTTGGGAACAATTTTGACTTGACCACAATGACATTTCACTGTCTTTAAAGTTTTTTTCCCTATAAGTACAAAAGACACTTTTGCCCAGTCCTGATCCTCACCCCCATTCTCCAACATAGGAATTTACTGTGAGGTGGCACTAAACACCTAGTGAAAATGTCCTTGTATCCTAAGATGTCCTGTGCTTCTTACATGCCTCAGGTGGGAGGGGATGATTTCTCATCTTTGCTCAAACTGCTTTATATTTTTCTAAAGATATACCTCCAGGGTCAGGGAAATAGAATAATTACAAAATTATAATAATAATGCATATTAAGAAGATATCTGACATCAAGCATCCTTTAACCAAGACAACTAGCTTTCCTGTTTTATTATCTTTTGCTGCTAAGGCAACAGAACAACTCACTGAACACATGAAAACCAGGGTCAATTATCAGCTGCCATAGCTATTTATATTACACTTCCTTTCTTAATAACATGAAGATATGAGAGAAAAGGGGGAAAAAGATTACAAATGATCTTCAGTTTGTCGACTATACAAATTAGAAATCAGCATTAGCTTAATATGCCTAAAATTTTTCTAACACCACGTGACAGAAATTCACTTACATTTTTAGTTTCGAAGCTAACATTTTATCCGCAATTAAATCGGGTTTTATCTTTGAATCAAAACCCAAAGCTATGGCTGTATACATGTTAGTAATTTTTCTTAACTTGGACACTAAAACTGCTACTTATTTATCTAAAGGGAAAACATCATATTTCTCACGCATTGTTGTAGTTTAGTTGTTGACAGAATAAAGAAAGTTGAGTTAAAAAAAGTAAGATGTATTCCTTAGTGACATCAAATTTATAGAAACAGAAAATAGAAAGGCTACTGCCAGTGACATGGGAAGAATAGGGAGTTAGGATTTAAGGGGGAGTTTCAGTTTTTCAAGATAAGAGTTACGGAGATTGATTACACAACAATGTGAATGTACGTTAACACTACTGAACTATGCACTTAAAAATGTCTAAGGCAATTTTTATCTTATGAGTATTTTGCTACAATAAAAATATTCCAATGTGCAATAATACATTTCAAAATTAAATCTTGTTCACACTATTTGAGTTCTCACCATTTAATCTGTTCAATTCCCTCTTTAATTTTGCAGGGATTACATTGTAAATAACTTTTTGTCCTCAAACTCTGTTTTCAATGACTAAAAATTATTAAAGCTTTAAAAATAAAAGAAAAATGTTCAACATTAGATGGTGGCAAAAATACCTCAAATTCTCTGACTACAGCAGCAAAACCTGGGTTTTTCTTGCATTGTTCATCCAGCAAAGCGATATTCTTATCAAATTCTTTGATATATGTGGAATACATCTTTAGATATGGTCCCTTCTTTACAAAGATATCAGCAATTCTTTGCTGTTCAGTCCTAGGGATAGAGAAACACAAAAACATCGAGAGTCATGGATATATTAAACATACCCATAATCAGCCGGGTCTTACATTCAAGGAATCAGCTTATCTTTTTTTTCCTTCTTGTAAGAAAGATCCCCAAATCTCAGCAACTTCATGGCCACCGTCAGGACTTGCCTGGACTCTGCCAAACCTGTGACTGGTCTTCCTGCTTCCACTCTGTCCCCTAGTCTCATTCTTATGTGCAGCCAGAGCCTAAGAATGTATATCATATCATATGACTTTCTCCTTACTGGGGCTTACAAAGTCGTAGAGGTCCTGCTACTGCCAATCTTTCTGACCCTTCTCATACTTCTTTCTCTTGTTACTTGCCAACAACAATGGTCTTCTTTATAGTCTTTGACATACAGAGTTCATTTCTACTTTGCAAACTTTTACTCCACATGCCTGAAGATATGGAACCCTGGCTAGCTCTTGTTTTTCGTTCAGATGTCATTTTTTTTAAAAATAAAAGACTTCATATATTATTCTAGAGTCTGTTATAGACAAATTATAATCTTGCTATAATTCCAGAATGATAGTTTAAAATCTCTACCTTATTAGAGGGCCTTTTTTTGGCCATTCTTGCTAGCACATCATTCTGTTTATGTCAGATCAGACACTACTTCTATATAACATGTTTCTTGCCTAATAGTTTCATTCTCCCCCCCCCACCTCCCACTTTAAAATGAGGCCCAGGGCCTCCCTGGTGGCGCAAGAGGTTAAGACGCAGCACTATGAAGCTATCTGCAGCCACTGCGGCATGTGTTCGATCCCCAGCCAGGGAGCTACCCACAGCATACCTCTCCTGTCTCTCCCACTGCTCCCTCAGCAGTATATTTCAGTCAGTCTGCCTGTTCTATTCCCCACTCTGTGTCTGGTGAATCCTCTCACCCCCCATAACTCTGGCCTATACCTCAGTTCTTGTATGCATATATCAATCAATCAATCTTTATAAATAAATAAATAAAATGCGGCTCCAGGAGAGCAAGAACACTGCATGTTTTATGCAATGATATTCTCAGAATGCTTAGAGCATGGACTAGCACACAGTTGATATTCAAAACCTTGGTGAGTTTGGAAATGAAGTATTTCATCAGTTTTTATTAAAAGTTGATGTAAAGCTCAATGTTAGTTCAGAAAGCCTACTAAAACCAAAAAATATGTCTTGACACAAAGACCCCTGAGAGAAAATTATTTTCCTAAGTAGAAAATATCTTATCCAAAGATTAGAAGAATTTTATACCAGTAACAAATGGAGGTCTTTTCATCATTGTGGCTTTTAGTTATTCCTTTCATCAACTTAGTCTGTCTAGGAACATGAACATCTATAGAGCTAAACTAAGAAAATGTTTAGCACAAAATACATTTAAGCCTCTTCATAACACTTGCATAAATATGCACATCTAAAAGTGAGTCAGATTAATGTTTAAGAAAACTTATAAAAATGTACAGGAAGATAATTTGTAATTATATTTTTTTCTATCATGATTTTTAAAAATAGCTTTTTGTTTTCCCTCAGTCCTTAACTCTATGAGATTTTATACTTAATCTGTAGCTAAGTATTAAACACTTATCTAGTATATTTTCCCAAGCAAGCTGAGGCACGCTATTTCCAAAACTGGCAGTGGTATTTTGGGGATTATATATAAAGAAAGCTTAGAGGCAAATTTTAATGATGAAAGTAGGTGAAACTACTTGTTATTCTATTCATTTTGGCTCCCCATGAACTTCAACAATAAATTCAATCCATCAGATTAAACTTTCTACAAATTACAAAGATATCATCAAAGTTTCTACTTATTTTCAACAGTCCAGTGGAAGTACAGTAGTGGTCCCTTATTCATGGGGGATGCATTGCAAGTGAATGCCTGATGCCATGGATACAAACAAACCCTACTATAATGTGCTTTTCCTATATATACAAACTGTGATATTTTAATTTATAAATTTGGCACATTAAGAGATAAACAACAATAACTAATAATAAAATAGAAAAATTATAGCAATTGTTATGCTGCAATTAGAGTTATAAGAATATGGGCTCTCTCTCCTGCTCTCATTCTTTCAAAAAAGTCTTAATGCATTTAATATTTTCAGATCCAGTTAACCCAGGGGAAATGAAACCAAAGAAAGTGAAACTTGGATAAGGTGAGACTAGTTAATCTTTTAGTATTCTTTTCCTGTTCTGAAATTTATAGTATCTGCAATGATGTCATATGTACATAAATTTTCAAAACCAAGTAAATGATCCTATTTTATCAGTGAATGGATTTAAAAAAAACAAGATTAAAAAACCAAAAATGCAAAGGGAGTTTCACAACTTAAAGCTCCAGAAAAGATACACAAAACATTTAACATTCCCCCCCATGTGATCAATCAATTAAATTCCTTCAATTTCAAAAATATTGATTATCTTTGACAAAAGTTAATCATAAAATTTAAATTGACTGAATGTGAGCCCTTCTTACTTCTGTGGTAACATTTAAAAGAGTATCAGATTAATGTTTAAGATAATTTTTATAAAAATGTACAGGAAGATGATTTGTAATTACATTTAAAAAAATGTATAGCACTGAGTTCAATGCACCTAAGTTATAAATTTTGTAGATAATCAATCTACAAGCAACTGCCAAGGAAATTCAATGTACTGAAACAACACAATGTAAGGAATAACCCTCTCTGTAAATGCAGAATTCTCATGACTTCATCTAAAATTGGAAACTGTGGAGAAGTTCACTTTTACCAGCTCAACATTCTTTCCTCCAGTTCCTTTAGGAGATCCCGGTTGAGCTCATATAGCTGAGGCAAGTAGTACAGAATCTGATTTAAAATCCGTTCTTCAATCACTGGTTTCCCAAACTGCCTGGAAGCATGGGCTACTGCATCCCGGAAATCCTATTACAGAAGAGAAGGACAAACAAAATACATTCACAAATAATTTGATAAAAAGTTTTCTTTTGGGGGCATCCCTGGTGGCGCAAGGGGTTACATCTAAGCACTATCGAGCTATTGCCAGCCACTGCAACACGAGTTTAATTTCCGATCCCCGGCCAGAGAGCTAATACACATGGAGAAGCAGACCTCTCCTGTCTCACCTGCTGCTCCCCTCAGTAGTGTATTTCAATCAATCCACCTGTTCTGCTCCCCACTCTGTCTTGGTGAATCCTCTCATACCCCCATCCCCCTACACCTCTGGCCTACACTCCAGTTCTTGTATGCATAAATAAATAAAATAAATCTTAAAAAAACCCAAAAACCTTAAAGCAAAGGTTGGGTAAAACAAATTCTACAAGGCTTTCTGTTCTTTTATCTTTATTTTCAACTTCTTTCCCTTCAAGAATTCACTAGGCAAAAGGAGATACAGTTTTCTTCCCTGACCCCTTCAATATCTGCTTCCAACATGCATATATTAACCATTAGTATTTATTATGCTTTTTGTGAAGGACAAAAATCAATAAATAATTTAAAAGTATATGAAAGAATTCCTTTTCTCAGGTACTCTATCTTAAATAAGTCAAAACCCTTTATATTCAACAAATGCTAATAAACTCTTCACTTTGGTCTCAGTTTCTGGACTAAGTTTATTGGTATAATAGTCACATTAGCCCAAAGGAACCAACCAATTATAAAAGTGGCTAAAGAATTACTTTCATAACTAATTGTTGTCCTATAAAATAAGAGTTAATAACTTGTATAAACTCCAATCCACAAACTGACACAAAACATCTTTAGAAACCAAGTGAATACTGGCCAAATTCCACCTCCCAACAGCTTGTTTCTATCAACACTCACATTCACAAAGAAAATAGAGCTACTTAACACTTTGGAAAGTCATTAGATTTTTCTATATAGCAGAGCTATAGAATACATTTACATTCCCTGAATAACTTTCTCAATTGTTAATATATTCAAAGTACAACAGCTAAACATCATCTGTATTTTCTTCATTCACGAGTTAAATGATTAATATAATTGAGATCCAAAAGCCACTTGCTTAGCAAAGCAATTAAGCACTGCCTTTTCTTAGGGGAGACTAAGTGATGATGTTTGTCCCTTGGCAGGAGGGTAATTTTTATTTTCCAATTGGAAGGTATTTCCTAAGTCATGACAATGAAACTAGACATTAACTGTTGTTTAAGGACCCTGTCTGACACAGCTTTTGCCAGATTCTGCATTCCATATGCCTGCCACCAATGCCAAAAAGAAAACTTGTTTATTTGAAACACTTTCAACAGAGACCAGTCAAATCTACTCTGGGCTGACCAGTGAGATGTCGGTTCTAATTGGAGTCTCCCCTAAATAACAAAGCTTTGCTTTTTCTACTGCTACTGATGGTATAGCAGCTGTAGATGAACAAATAGTCCATGATGTCTTTTTAAAATAATGAGTAGCATGTCACAGTACAATAGAAATTTAATAACTTTTAAAAAAGAACATTAATAAATATTATAGGAATTTTAGAAGTTCATATCCAATTATCAATAGATTATTACTAAAACCCTGAAAGTGACATATTCTAAATAGGCATTATCAGTGCCATTGCTGGTGTTCATGGTGCCTTTTTCAAAATAGAAAAGGGCACACATTTTTCCAGACATGCAATCCACACTGTTACAAATACACCTCTGTAAAGAGGAGGTGCCATTTTCCTCACCCACCTTAGAAGAAGCCACCTTGCACGACAAGTCTCAGTATGCCATGAATTGGAATTCAAGAGTATGGAAGCTACTAGAAATTAGGGGCAGAGCTGAGTGGTCAGGTGGGCCCATATAATATGGAAAGTAGGTTGTACCCTTTCTTGCTTCTGTGGCCTGATCTGCACCCTGGTACTGCTGGAAAGAAGACTTGAAGGACACAAGTGAAGGGGAGACATGTAAAAAACTGGAAGAGGTATCTGGAAAAGACAACTGGGTGAGAGAGATGTGGGGAAGCAGTTTCTGGCCCTTCACAGAAACAGTGGCAGACCTTATCTTGACTTCATGTTGGATTATGTGGCATATTTTGAATTTCGAGTCTCTCCTTTCTCAACTCTCTGAGAATTGCCTAATCCCATTCCTGTGGTTCCCCAACAGCAAGCACCTTAGATATGTCATAAGCCTGCAGACCTCAGTTGTCCTGCTTCAGGCTGAGCCTGTCTGACTGGGTATTTGCCCACAAGGGGATTGGTAATTTTCAGTTTTGGGGGAATATCCTTTCTTTTCTTCCCTCTCTGTGCATGCTAATTCTATTAAAAATCTTTTACTCTAACAGTCTGTGTCCTTTGTCTGTTTGCATGTGGATAGCTGAATCCCTTTCTGAGGGTTTCTTATCAGTCTGGGGTGCCTGGGTTCTTCTTGGTCATGTGCCAACAACACCCAGTGGTCCTACCAGCACTTCAAGGTTTTCATAATCACACATGGCAGCCCTTGTGCTGATCTCACTCCCTTACCTCTTGGTTCATCATCCCCTAAAGCAATGTGCATTGGCCCCAGTAGCACATGTAACCAATTCACACAGGAACTCTACACAGAATCTTTAACTTCTCAGTTATTCATGAACTCCAACCATTTCTAGAAGTAATGCCACTGCAAAGAAGAACCATCTTTTTCCCCTTTTTAATGAACAGGATGATTACCATACATGTCCTTTCATTTTTCAAAATAACACACAAGATAATTTAGGAAAGTATGATGACACTTAGGACCCAGAGATAAAGCTATTTTAGGGCAGAATAATATAAATTCACCAACACCTCCTTGATTAAATGACTGAGGATGAAAGACCACAAGACTGGCACTTCAAACATTAGAGCAAGAGTGTACATACTTCAACTGGAAAAGCTGGGTAATTAAAAAGGGTGAGGGGGATCTAGAGTGTAAAAATGTAGTCTATTCTTACAAAACCCACCAAAGATTCTGTGTATGCAAAACCTGAACCGCCTACAATCAAGCTTCTGCTAATAATAACCAAATATTTGTTCAAATTGGAAATTTCAGAAAAAAAGGGGGGCTTCTGAATTATAAAGCCTATCATAATACTATTCTTAATAATTCCCAGAAAACTGACAAAACTAGATCAAAACTTTGAAAAAACTTCAGTTTGAGTATTAAGACACTAGCCTTACCAGCTATATTACTAGGGCACAACCTAACCAAAAATCAATGCAATACAATCAAGCATGAACATCTAAGGCAATGAAGCATGAAACAGATGGCCTTGTTGTTTGAGTTGGGCTTTATATTTCCAGTGCCAAAGAGAAGTAAGTTGACTTAATTACCAGCTGTCCTGACCTGGCTTCCTGACCTCACAGCATTACTTAACCACTGCTATGACACAGTGAATTGCAAGGATCATATGGACAGAAAAGGAGCTCTCTGCTGGGCTCCCTGCCTTCATAAAGGGCACTTAGAATCACTTCATATTAAGCAAAAGGAAAGCAACTGTTAAGGTCAAAGAGCTTTAATATGTAAAGATAAGTGTAAAACTACAAAGTAAAGGAGAGGGGGAAATCCTTGTATTGACGATTTGACTTTTTAAACAAAAATAACCAATTAAATTATTCTCCTCTATATGCTCAAACCTGGTGTTATCATGTATAATTATCAAAGTAAAACTTTAGGAAACATGGCTGAAACCAATCCTTTATCTCAAGTATCCAACCCCCCTTAATAAAATTAACAAGTAATCATAAGAATATATCCTAAGTGGCCAAAATGTAGCCTCACTCTCATCTTTGAAGATGAAAAATTAGAATTTCTCTGATTTCCTGAGCCAAATAAAATATTCTGAAAACAATCTAATAAGCCCAAAAATTAATAAAGCATCAATTTTTAATCAATTTCTGAATAATCACTAATTGCTAGAGTTCAGCCACACCAGAGTTCAAAGTTTGGCTTTGCTATTTAATAGTGGATTACTTATGGTAGTGAGCTTACTTTCTTCATTAAAAAAATAAATAATAACTTCTAACTGGTAAGTTTGTTATGAGGCTTAAAATGGATAATTTAAATAACAGCATGCTGCTAGTCACACCGAAAACACTTAATAGAAGATCATTTATTTCATTGAAGATTTCATTAATTTGAATGATTACATAAACGTCATTTAAGATCCACAAGTTCCTGGAAGCTTGGAAAGAGAATTCTGAAACAGAGGCTATGTCCAAGTGGGGAAAACAAACACCCAGCAGCAAGAAAAAGGATCTCTTAAGAATGAATTTCATTTAGTGAAGGACAATCCTCAGTCAAGCAAAACCCCGGTTCTTGTATAAAAATGAATAAATCTTTGAAAAAAAAAAAGTGAAGGTTTGGTAGCTATCACAATAGATACTAAATGAGGATTATTTATGACTACAGAATAAATGATGACTAATTGTCTACAAGACTAAAAAGACAGGGTGCACTCAGTTGAACTGGAACAAATGATTTTAAGGTGGTAAAATCTAGAGGACTCTATGAAGAAGCCGTTTGCTCTTTTTATAACAAATTTCTCAAAAATAAAACATATTCTATTTACTAATAGATACCTGGATATCCAGGCAAGTTTTCCTCTAGTTAAATGGCTTTTATTGAGAGTTTCTTAAATTTTCAAGGAAATGTACTTTCAAGGAAATATGTCCCAACCTAAAGAAATTAATGGAGTGAAGATACTTTATTACTAATAATACTGAACTACTACTTAACTACCCCCTTTGTCCAAAAGATCCCAAAGTCTCCGACCATTCCCTTTCAAAATACTTTTTAAAGTCATGCTAGTTGGACATTTATAAACTACAGTTACAGAAATATCTCTTAAACTGGCCTCCCATCAGAGAGCAAGTAACAACAACAAAAAATTATATTAGTTGTATGTAAGTATATTTTAAGTTTATTTTATCTTTAAAATGTACACTTACGTAATTTCATGAACAAACTGCTTTGATCAAAAGCTTACTTGATAATATCAAAACTAAGTAGTATGGATTTTATATTTATATAAATAAATTCTGATTAACAGAGTACTTTATATTGAAGGCCCCCCATAGCCTACAGCTAAAGCTAATTAAGTGTTCACCATTTATTTTGCATGATCTCATTTAATCATCATACCAACTTTATATAATTATTGATAATCTATCTTCTAGAAGAAGAAATCAAGACTTAACCGATTTATCCAGAGCACATAGTGGCAGAAATAGAATTCTTAAACACTGATCAATTAGTCATATTTATTCAATCATTCACTCATTCATTCAATAAGTAATTATTGAGGGCCTTCTGGTGAAGAGGAATGATGGTAGGTTCTGAAGATCTAAGATGCCTGTGTTCATTTAGCTTTCATCTTAGTAGAGGAGATGAAAAATAAGCAAGTAAACAAATGTACAAATTACATTTAGTGCCAAGAGAAAAAGAAATAAGGGGAAGTTAAAGAAAGAAGATCCCTCAGAGGAAGTCACATTTAGACTCAGAATGAAAGAATAAAGAAATAACTATGAGCAAAATGAAAAATGCACATTCCAGGAACATGTGTCGGCAAATGTCTGAGCAGGTACAACTTTTGCATTGAACTAAGAACTAAAAGGAAACCAACATGGCCAGAACATGATAAATGAGTGACAAATGCCTCTTTCTTTCTGATGTCTCATTTCATTACCAAAGGACAATAACATCATACTTTATAGTTAGAGGAAACTACATTGTACTACCCAAACTGGATACCTTTTGATAATGAAAGGAAATTCTAATATGCCAGGACAGTATAAGACAAGACAATACAACAATATTATGCCAAAATAAGAAAAGACAATATTAGTATGCCAGGACATGACCAAGACTGTCAAAAGCATACCAGAACATGGGGCCATTCTATTTAAAACCCATGGTAAGTAGCTTGGATATTATTCTAAATGCAGTAAGAATAATTTAAAGGGCTTTACATAGGGGAGTGACATAATCTAATAAACATTTTAAGAAAATTACTCTAGATCATAAAAGGAACAGATTGAAAGGTGGAGCAAAAACGGAAATAGGAAGCCCAATTAGAAGGCTGGTATGATTGTCTGAGTTAGAGATGATATTATAGATCAAGCTGGTGGCAGTAAGAGGAAAACAGCATCAGCAATTAGTTAATGCCTCGGCTGGCAATGTATGTGAAAGGGAGAGGTGAAGCCATCCTAGCTTTCTGACTTTGATAGCTATATAAATGGTTCTACCATTTTGAAAAAGGAGTGACTTTTAGGAATCTCCTTTCTCTTAGGACTCAACAAAGTACTGACTTAGAGAAGATATACACATTGAGACCTTCTTTTCAATCCATCTCAAAGTCCACGAGCTCACGGTGCATATTACCGAGTACAGACTACATAAACATTAACTGTAAAGGCTTGTCACCGACTCTACAGGCTCAATCTTTTCTCACAAACATCATCCAAATGAATCAAAGCCCTCAACTCAATGTATTGGTTCTTAGAAACTTAAGTACATTTTAAACTGCCCACCCTATACCCAAGTTTATTATTTTTTTTAAAGCTTTATTTATGCGTACAAGAACAGGGGTACAGGCCAGATGCGCACAAGAGGGTGAGAGGATTCACCAGAGATAGAGCAGGCAGACTGACTGAAACACACTGCTGAGGGGAGCAGCGGGAGAGACAAGAGAGGTCTGTTGCGCCATGTGGGATTCTCGCTGGCTGGCTGGGATCGAACCCATGCTGCAGAGGCTGCAGCACACAGTGCTGAACCACAGCTTCACAGTGCTGCACTCAACTGCCTGTGTCACCAGGGGAGGCCCATCTCTACCCAAGTTTAATTCCTCTCAATGTAATAACAGCTTGAATGATAAAATTCGTTAGATTCAAGATTATTTCTGTGAACTATCTCCCCTAGTCCAGCAAATTCGAAACAGAGAAGTGTTAGTAAGCTACAGGAATGTATTAAAGTGATGTATAATGTGTTACTGATCTACAGTGATATATTTAAAAATTTAAAATATTGCTACTGTATTGTACAGTGCAAATACTAATAGTTTCTGTCATCACTGAAAGACTTACTAAAGCTATTGTAGTCTCCAATATGGAAAACTATTCATGGGAATTCACGCATAACAAAAACAATGGACACCTGGTTGATTTGCAAAAAAAAATACCCACTAGATTATCTAGAGACTGCTTTTCAGTTATTTTAAAGCAGTCATTTTCTATCACCTAACACAAAAATTAATTCACTTAGATGAAGTCAGATAGTAGCAGTGCTCAGGATTAAAATCATTCATGTGTTACCTTTCTTGTGTTCTTTTAGTAGAAGGATAAATGTGAGCTTTAATAGTGTGGTGGAGGTATTAGACTGAAACAAGAGACTCTTGCCTTCACCCATATTATCCAGGTAACCAGGTTCTTCTAATGGTTCACAATCTGTTCAACGCCCTGTTTCTAAGACACCATTAGAGTTGAGATTTGCTGAGTTAACATTTACACACACCAGACAGGATGCTAACATGAAGTTGGCAAGATGATCTATTCTTACTCCTACATTAAAGATTTAGGAGGTTTTGAAATGTACAAGTCCAAGTGAGTTAAGGATGATTCACACTGATAAATACCAGCTGGGAGGAGGCCACAGCCACTATCAGATTTGAGATAATATGGAAAGTACTTTGTTCTGATTGTCTTTTCTCATAGTGCTTAGGATTTGTTCCAAACTATAGCACTAAGAGCACGACATATACTTTTAATAATCAAAAAAACTGGGAAAGCTTTCAGTTGCTCCCCAACCTAACAGAATCAGAACTTTCTTCAATAAAGCAGAATTTCAGTACGGGTGGCAGGGGGGAAATACATTTGACATTGTAAAAAGTATTCTAACTGGTGATAGTAGAATGAATTCTTCCCATTTATTACATGTTACAGGGGAAGATAAAGAAGAGGGAAATAGGCAATTTGACAACTGACTATGTGCCATTCACAACGCTAGTCTCCTTCACAGACTTTATTCTACTAATTTCTCTCAATCTGAGCGGTGGAAGTTTTAAAACCCATTTACAACTGAGGAAAGATAGACCCAAAAGGTTAAATAATTTTCTAAAAGTCACATAGCTGGTAAGAAACAGAATCTACTAAGCCGATATTCTCAAAGTGTGGTCCTCAGATTTTGTTGGTTTAGATAAATGTTAGTGAGAATAAGCAAGCAGAAATTTTTCTATCAAATTGATACAGATGTGACATTTTTATTGTATTTTGTAAAACTTTTGCTTCGCCATAGATTGGAAATGTAAAAATCCAATGTCTCACCACAACATTGTGAGAAGCATTACACTAGACTATTAAAGCCTATGAGAACCTGGGCTCTGTTCACAGTAAAAACCCTAACATGTGTTCCACGTAAGATTTGCTGACAAAGAACTTTGAAGCGCAAACTCAAGTTTTTCGGGCTCCATAGCATTTTTTTTTTAACCTATATGAGTTCACCAATTAAGTTACACATACTTAAAATTTCTTTGAAGAGGTCCTACTTCTATTTAAAAAACGTCTATCAGAAAATATGTCAGGAATATGTGCTCATCATACGGCTATGTTCTGAATTTCCCAGAAAACAGCAGTTTAACTTGAACTTCCCTCTACAATTTCTTATACAAAAGGGATTCAGGGCAAGCATACATGGAGTTTGACTTACTATGCCTGTTGAAATGGCAGTATGCTTGAAACTCAACCAATTTGTTTGCAAGTAACAATACTGGGCTATAATTATTTTATTTTATTTTATTTTATTAAAGATTTATTTATTTATTTATACAAGCACTGGGTACAGTCAGAAGCGCGGGAGGGTGAGAGATTTCACCAGAGCCAGAACAGGCAGAAGGACTGAGGTACACTGCTGAGGGGAGCAGCGGGCGGCAGGAGGGGTCTGCGCGCTATGTGGGACCCTCACCCGGCGGCCGGGGATTGAACCGTCGCTGTAGAGGCTGCGGGCAGCTTCGCAACCCAGCACTCAACTGCTGTGCCACTGGGGAGGCCCGGCTATAATTATTTTAAATGAATTATGTAAGAGAACTTATTAATATAGTCAAGAGATATGTCAGAAGCTATTCACAGAGAAATAGTCTTGAAACAATTTAGTAATGTTAAAAATTATTTTAGAAAATGTTTCCAAAAGTAGAGGTATTTCACACAGGAATTAGACCTCCATGCTACCATTGTACCAAGTATAGAGCCCAAGGGAATCATTTGGTAAAGGTGAATTACCCTTAAGTAACCCACTTTTCATGTTCACATGTATCTGTTAAAAGGAAAAATGAAAATAATGATACTCTTTGTAGAGATATAAATGGGTGTGTATTTTGTGAAACTATCATTGCTCCAGCAATTAAGATGATATTAATAATTATACCACCTAAGCAAATTTTCACTTCAATTTCTTTTTTCATTGTTTCCTCTATCTTATCCTTTTTCTTTTATTAAGTTTTAATGTCTTACCAAAATATAATTTGAATAAAGTAACACTAAATGCACTTTAACTGCAATGAGTAACGAAACTTGTAAAAACTTGCAGGTATAAAGGAGTTCATGAGAAAAAATGAGTATGTAGTCAGACACATATCATAATTGTTTTCCAACAGGTTCATTCAGATTGGCATTTATAAAAATGGAAAATGAAGCTTTAAAAAGTTATTGTAAAATGTCTATTTTAAATATTTCTAGGAGCTGATTCAGATAGATGGAGAAGAATTTTAAACACTGATCATGACATTCTTTATACATTGTTAGTGCAAAATTCTGATAGCAAACATCTGTAAATGTCCATAAAATACTATCATTTTAAAAACTTCATTATAAAGATAAAATTTGAAGACTTTGGAGATATAAAGGCTCTATTTTTTTTCCCAGAAATCACCTAGATACACCACATATACATGAGACACAAAGATTTTTAGGAAATGTCTAAACATACACGTGTGGATTTTAAATTATAACTATGTATTAGAAACCACACACACGTAATCCATATGCAATTAACTTAAGTTGATTATGCTGAGAGCTTTGGGAGCAGGGAAAGATGAAGATAGTCTTAGACTTCAAGAAAATATTAGCAAGTACTTACGATATGCAGAAGTTTTAACACATCCACAAACCTGTAAAAAACAACAATGAAAGAAATGTTTTAAATGAGTGAGCCAATGGGGGAAACAGTCATCTGAATTATAAACTAGATACCTACACTTTCTCTGAGCTCATGATCTCCTTGGCAATGTGATGAACTTTATTTTTCATTCCAGGATCTTCATCCTGTAGATAAGAGTACATTGAGAAAGCATGAACTCTTTGCTCAAAAAAGCAATATGGAGCAGGAGCTGCAGATACACCATGATATGGGCAGAACTAAGAGCGACTGGTAATCACCATCATAAGCACTGGAGTGATGAACTGCCTTGAGTAGTTCCAGAGCCTTGGAGCATAGTCATCAATGGTTACAAACCAAAAAGTCACATTCTGCAGGGCAAATGAGTCCTACAGATATCACGTGAACCATGAGTTCTTGGAGTGCACACAAGTAATTTAAGATAAGTGAATATTTAACAGGAATGTGTGAGGCGACTTCATCATAAGTAAAGTCATTCTCAAGTAAGACAAGCACAGTATGAAAGGACTCCTCTCACAGTCTATACCAAACACATGCCAACATTACAGCCACAGGCTCTCTCAACTTCCTTACAATCCCTTCTAGAAATATACTCCTAGAGTAAGGAAGTTTTATTCTAAAAGAGCTGAAATGAAATTCTTTTAACATGTAATTTTGTGTGAAAATTAAATGTCCCAGCAGGGACAGAAAATGTACATATTTGAAGAAAAAAAAAAAGGTGACTTAGAATGAGGTCATACTTTGGAATTTGTTGTGGTTGTTTTCATTTAAATACTGATAGAACTAGATTTGACTTCAGGGCATTAGAAAACAGGAGGAATTTCTCCTCATTTCTATTCTGGTGAAAGATTTGAACACAGTGAAAGGCAAGAAATTAAACAAGGAACAAGCAATTATAACTTTTTAGATATTAAACCTAAGGTGAAAATTATTTCTACTGCCATTAAAATGAAAGTGTGCTGAAAAGTCAGATCTGGTTTTAGAAAGAAGTCTCTCTGCACTTGTGCCAGCACTGGCCTTACCTTACCAGAACCTAGTCAATTTGTGTTGTGCAGAGTGTAGTTGGAAATTATTAATAAATGTCCTAGCAGAGACAAAAACTGTCACAATAAGGATAAAAAGTGACTATGACAGGCCAGTAGTCAATCACTAATGACACAAGAGAAAAACAATGGTAGTGACTTAATCTGAAGTAGCTTTCGTCTCTAAACTGAAATTCAGGGTCAACATAGCAGGTCTGGTTTGACCTGCAATGGGTCAAAGGACTATTTTAGTTCCTCATATGGAAAAAAATTTGCTTTTACCATCTCCAGATTTTCAGAATCAGAACCAAGGTACAACAGATACAGTTTACCAATGGATGAAACTCTTTTAAAAATTGCATTTTAATAAATTTTTAAAAAGTATGTCTGCTGGGCCTCCCCTGGTGGCGCAGGCGCTTGAGCGCAGTGCCGTGAAGCTGTCCACAGCCTCTGCAGCGCAGGTTCAATCCCGGCCGGCGGGCGAGGGTCCCACATGGTGCGGCAGACCTCTCCTGTCTCGCCCACTGCTCCCCTCAGCAGTGTATTTCATCTGTCTGCCTGTTCTGTTCCCCACTCTGTCTCTAGTGAATCCTCTCACCCTCCCACGCATCTGACCTGTACCCGGTTCTTGTATAAATAAATAAATAAATCTTAAAAATAAAAGTATGTCTGCTTATAATCTGTACACACATTAAAATCTTTTGATTCACTTAAAGCACTGGTGATGTTCAAGTGAGTAGACTAGGTGAGGTATCCTCAAGATTTTATGGCATATTAAAATTTAGATTTTTTTATTACAATCATTTCTATTCTCATAAGAAATTAGAGAGGGCCTCCCCGGTGGCGCAGCGGTTGAGCACTGGGTTGTGAAGCTGTCTGCAACCTCTGCAGTGCCAGTTCGATCCCCGGCTGCCGGGCGAGGGTCCCACATGGCGCGCAGACCTCTCCTGCCGCCCGCTGCTCCCCTCAGCAGTGTACTTCGTCAGTCTGTCTGTTCTGCTCCCTGCTCTGGCTCTGGTGAATTCTCTCACCCTCCCGCGCTTCTGACTGTACCCAGTGCTTGTATAAATAAATAAATAATCTTTTTTAAAAAAAGAAATTAGAGAGATATAGTGATAAAAAGGATAATTTTTTTTTTTTGGTAAAATATCTTTTTTTTTTAAAGATTTATTTATTTATTTATACAAGCACTGGGTACAGTAAGAAGCACGGGAGGGTGAGAGAATTCACCAGAGCCAGAGCAGGGAGCAGAGCAGGCAGAAGGACCGAAGTACACTGCTGAGGGGAGCAGTGGGCGGCAGGAGAGGTCTGCGCGCCATGTGGGACCCTCCTCTGGTGGCCGGGGAGCAGCCGGGGATCGAACTGGCGCTGCAGAGGCCGGGGGCAGCTTCACAACCCAGCGCTCAACCACTGCGCCACTGGGGAGGCCCCAAAAAAAAAAGGATAATTTTTTTAAATTCATTTTGTACTATACTAAAAATTGGTGGATCACAGATGGTAGTTAAACACATGAGAGAATGAGATCCAGGTCAGATTTCCAAAGAAAACCCACTCAAAATGGATTCACCAAAATTCAAAGTTGATTATTAGCAGAGTTGGAAAGAGAATGCAAATTTCCCAATATTTAACCTAAAATTCTTCATTCTCTCTTCCATATCTCTTCAGTAGCTACTGGTAATCATGGCATATCTTAACAAAATTCACTGCTCACCATATACCTATATATCTCTCTCTCTCCTCCATCAAGATTTAATAAATGCAAATATTTTACAGTATTTGGTTTAAATCTTTTTATGAGACAAATTGCTATGTGTAACATTCAAGTCTCCTTCTTCCTCCAGGAATAAACACTAATCTTGGAGTTTATGTGTTTTTGTCCTTTCTTGTTTTCATTCCCCACAGAAGAATTTATATAGTACCATGAAACCACAGCCCTTCCATCAGAATATACATATTATTATGCAAAATATTCAAAGTAGGCTATGAAACCAACTACTTTTGAAAATAATCTTTAAAGGTAATTATTAATTCAGAGTGTGTAATAATGGTCCAGTCTAATTAGACCAGGATCTTTTGACTTGCTACTTGACCTTAGCTCCAAGCTCCCATCTTTAAAGAGACAATTAGATTAATTTGAACTCTATCCCCATTATTAGTGCACTTTTGTAAGACTGGTTATTGAATGATTGTGACTAACTGGCTGGATAAGTTTTGCTCAACTGAACAAAATGAGACATTAAGAAACTCAACTCATTCACCCACCTTTAAACTGCACATGGCTAACATTAATCAGGGAGCATCTTAAGCACAGTCTGACCTTGCAGACCAAGTATCAGTCATAGACTAAAAACCACGACTTTGTACACACACGCGCACGCGCACCTGGATAGTTATTTTGGGAGTTATTTTAAAAAGTAATGTTTTTCTATTATAATGGATTACAATATATCACCTATAGCTAGAAAGTTTAATGTTCACAAAACAGTGTATCTTTTTAAAAATAAAGTTCAGGAGAAATACAATAAAAATTTAAAAAAAGTTAAACTAAAACATTGAAAGAAATGAAGTCTTGATTTTGTAGTCTCCATTTTTTTTTTAAGATTCATTTTTATTTATTTATGCATACAAGAATTGTGTGTAGGCCAGCAGTGTAGGTCAGGGGAAATGAGAGGATTCACCAGCAACAGAGTGGGGATCAGAACAGGCAGATCTACTGAAATACACTGCTGAGGGGAGCAGCGGGCAAGATAGGAGGGGTCTGTTGTGCCATGCAGGTTAGCTCCCTGGCCGAGAATCAAAATAATGCTGCAGTGGCTGGCAATAGCTTGATAGCGCTGTCTTTAATCCCAGAACCACCAGGGAAGCCCTGTACTCTCCATTTTTAAAAAATGTGAGGTCTCTTAAATGCCAAGAGGTAGCCTTAGTAGCAGCTTTAAAGAAAACTCAGTACACTACACATGCTAAAGTATTTGATTAGTACAGCCAGTTAAAATGTGTCCCAGCTCTATACAAAAATGTCAAGTAGAAAAAAGAAAAACCAAAAATGTCAAGTAGGTGTACTTTATTTTTGACATTACACAGTTTCTTTTCCTCTTTTGAACACTCTTCTTTTTAAAAGTTTCTACTCTGCGCCTTTTTTATTTTCTCTTCTTCAGGATCTTGCTATACAGAGCCTTAGTCAGAGAAGACTGTACAGAGTGATACCACGATAATGTGTTATCCTGGGCAAGTAACATGCCTCCATTACAGCAGAGGATAAAATACTTTAACGTAGAATAATAATTACGGTTAACCTGACATTTCTCATCTGTAAAATATTGAACTCTCAGCTTTAAAATCCTAACTTTTAAACATTGATATCTGAATTCCCAGGTGTGTTATGCAAGTCAATGAGAGACAGGATGGCAGTAATTCAGTGGCAGCAGCGGGGCTGGTGACTATGAAGTATGTGGTTTATTTTTTTTCCCTAGAAAATGAGACTATAGACTTTGGGGGCAAAGTGGTGGCCACTGTGATAAAGACAGATACAAAGATCAATGTAAAAAAATTGGGATTCAGAAATAAATCTTTAAATTTATGGTATCAAGTTGTCATGGCAATTTAATGAGAAAGGATCACTTTTCTTGAACAAAGGGCTGCAAATTGCTAAAACAAATGGATAGCCACAAGCAAAAAAGATGTATTTACACTCTGTCTGATAGCATGTAGAAAATTAACTAAAAGTGTATTATACACTTATATATACGAGCTAAAATGCCAAAGCTTCTAGAAGAAAATCTTTGTGACTGTGGAATAGGCTAACCATTTTTATTTTATTTTTTTGTGTAGAACTGTGTTGTAGACTGGAGTTTCTGGGGTGGGCAGAGAGAAGATTCACCAGAAACAGAGTGGGGAGCAGAACAGGCAGATTTACTGAAATACACTGCTAAGGGAAGCAGTGGGTGAGACAGGAGAGGTCTGCTCCACCACGTGGGTAGCTCTCTGGCTAGCTAGGGATTGAATTCATGCTGCAGAGGCTGCGGATAGCTTCACAGTGCTGTGCTTTACCCCCTGTGCCACCAGGGAGGCCCTGTCCTATTTTTATTAAAGATAAAATTTATATTTATTATCCACCTTGTAATTCTGAGATCATTTCCAAGAGGAAGAAATCAATACCATCTTTACCCCATTTTAAAATATGAGGTTAGTAACTGACTATGGGTCATTTGACAGCAAAGTTAACAGGATAAAACAGTTCTACAGCCAGCTGATTCAAAGGTGTACAGTTAAGTCGAAAACAAACTGACCATTAGAATCACCAGACAGCTCTTAAATTTCACATTCCCAAGTAACTGTCTTGGAAATTCTGAAAGTCAGAGATGGCATATGAAAGTGGGTGTTAGAAAAGGGAATTAAAGATAAATCAGAAAAAGCCCTAGCCTTTAAGAAGGGAATAATGGGAGCAAATGAAATACACAAATAACTATATACAAAGAAAACTATGAGCTATCTTAAAGGAGAGAGACCGTACTCAGAAAGCACTGTGTAATTCAGAAAACGATTCACAGAACAGCTGTTGACCTTTAAACAAGCTCTTAAGTACCTGCATGCTAGCTACATACAGCAAATACCTACTCGGGAAAGCCAGAAACCTGGATTCCTTTCTTTTTCACCTTCTATGATCAAGCCAAGTCCTCGGTCCTGTCAAATTGTCCATTCTTTACACTGTCACCAGAGCAATTATTCTAAAATGCAAATACAATCATGACCATTCTCAGACTGAATCATATTAGCAGCTCTATATACCCTATGGATAACAAAGACCAAATTTCCCTTTGCTCTACATATAAGACACTCCACAGTGTGTCTAGTTACCATCAGTAGTTTCATCCTATTCCTCCACAGTATGTACTCTCTACTCCAGCCAAACTGGAGTAGAACCACCTTGCAAATCAAAGTGCACTCTGCCCTTACACGTCCATATCGTTACAAATAAACTGAACCTTTGATCATTATACAGACATTTTATGTAAAAAGGCAGAGGGTTGAATTAAATGACTAGGTCTTTTTGCAATTGTAAATTTCCAGGAGTTTATGTGTTCTATTGTCTATTCTACAGAGGGACAGTAAATATAAAAAATTGGGTTACAATGGATTATAATCACTTTCAAAGTAGTCAAAAAGTCAAAGAAAACTAAAATGAATGAATGAATTTCCCTATAATATCTTCAACTTGTAAGAACAATGACTGATTCTGGCCTAAAACAAATAATGATGGAAAAATACATTCCACTGAAAAATCTCAAGAGAGGCCATATTTGGCATCTCAGTGGAATAAAGTCCTCATTTAAGTTACATAGCATTTCAAAGCAGATTGCTAGTTAAATAGTTGCTTCTCCCCAAAGTACACTGCTGTGGAAGTTGAAATATGAGCCACAAATGAAATTACCTTGTCAAGGTCATAAAATAAGTCAAGCAAAATTCCAAAACAGAACCTTTGATCTTAAGTCCAGTTTTATGTTCTGATCTTTTGATAATAGCCCAGCTCTGTAAACTCTGAATTGTATACGCCTCTTGTTGTGTTAGTTCAGTGAAATTTATCTGCTACTTTTTAATAGAATTTTGAAAAGGCCAGTACTTTGCTACTCAAGAGTTTTACTACAAAGGAAAAAAAAAAAAAAAAGATAACCAGATCTACTTGAGAAACATCTCTGCATCATTGTCTTAAAAATGAGATGACAGGGCCTCCCGGGTGGCGCAGCAGTTGAGCACTGGGTTGCGAAGCTGCACGCAGCCTCTGCAGCACCAGTTCAATCCCTGGCTGCTCCCTGGCCACCTGAGGAGGGTCCCACATGGTGCACAGACCTCTCCTGCCGCCCACTGCTCCCCTCAGCAGTGTACCTCAGTCCTTCTGTCTGCTCTGCTCCCCGCTCTGGCTCTGGTGAATTCTCTCACCCTCCCGCGCTTCTGACTGTACCCAGTGCTTGCATGTATAAATAAATAAATAAATAAATAAATAAATCTTTTTTAAAAAAAATGAGATGACACCCTGACTAACCTCTGAGAGACAACGCTCTCTAGGATTTTCACCCCTCTGCATGAGTATATATATATATATCAATCACAGGAAAATTTGGAAAGGAAGTGACAGGAAAGTGGTAAATATTCTGATGATGAAGCAAAATGAATAAATCTCATTTTTGGACAATCATTTATTAAGTACTGAAATACACAAAAGTAAAAACTCAGGAAAAAAACAGGGTTAGCATGGTTAGTGACCTTCACTTCAAACATGTTCTATCAACATTAAACACAAAACTATCAGTGCTAAACTATTAGCAGAGACATGATTTTGGCTAAAAACCCCATTTTAGGGATTTCAAGGCAAGTTATTGACCTGCATAAAGCTCTTTTACTTCTGTGAAAAGAAGGAAAAACAATATATATGTCAGATCTAAATGGTAAGGTGCTTTTTAAAATTAAGTGTAATAAACATGCATCACAGCAGATAGACAAGCATAGGTACATGGAATGGTGCAATGGCAAGGCCTCAGGAAGTCTTGCTCCAAAGACTGTGTTTTTCTTAACCAGCAAAAGCAAATTACTTAAAAGAATTCACCAGGCTATGGCTAGATGGATTAGCAGCTCCTATAAAAGGGAAAATTAGTTCATTTTAGTAATGCCATTGACTCAGAGGAAGAGAAAGTCAGCCCATCAGAGTGGCTGAGAATTCTAAAAGAGGGGGAATGATTAATACCCTGGTATCAATACAAAAATACTAAATGTCGGACCCTCCGTGATGGCACAGGCGGTTGAGTGCTGCACTGTGAAGCTGTCCACAGCCTCTGCAGTGCGGGTTCAATCCCAGCAGGCTGGCAAGAATCCCATATAGTGAGGCAGACCTCTTCTGTCTCGCCAGCTGCTCCCCTCAGCAGTATATTTCGTCAGTCTGCCTGTTCTGTTCCCCACTCTGTCGCTGGTGAATCCTCTTACCCTCCCGCGCCTCTGGCCTGTACCCTGGTTCTTGTATAAATAAATAAATCTTAAAAAAAATACTAAATGTCTGTGACTAACAGAAGAAATAATCTCATTTTAAAATGAGATTTTATCTGTTTAAAAGACAGATAAAAATTTAATACATATATTGCAACATGGCATAACTAAAAATAAAAAATAATATAAATACCAGAAGGAAAATGAAAGGCAGGAACAAATAAATATAAAGGAACCCTGGAAGCCTCTAATGACCACAAGATGAATGAGTCGACAGGCAGCATTATGCCAGGATATGTGGGGAGATGCCGAGCACAGGGGGGTTAAAGGTTACTCTTTTCTTTTAATACAATGGGTCATGAGATCCCTAGTAAAGTGTGGAAACCAATTTTGGCCACCATTCTTGAAGAAATATGAGGAGAGGGCCTCCCTGGTGGTGCAAGGGGTTAAGCACCGCACCATGAAGCAATCCGCAGCTTCTACAGCATGAGTTCAATCCCTGGCCAGCCAGGCAGCAACCCACATGGTGCAGCAGACCTCTCCTGTCTCACCCGCTGCTCCCCTCAGCAGTGTACTGCGGTCAATCTGCCTGTTCTGTTCCCCACTCTGTCTCTGGTGAATCCTCTCACCCCCCGCATCTCTGGCCTGTATCCCAGCTCTTGTATGCATAAATAAATAAATCTTTACAACAAAAAAAAATGAGGAGAAATTGGAAAGGGTTTGAGCAAGAGGGAAAACAAAACAAAACAATAGAAAAGAGTACCTGTTAGGAAAAGAAAAAAAAAAAAACTTGCAGCTTATCAAATAGAATAAAGATTTAATTATAGTCCTTAGGAGGGACCGTAAACTTCAGCTTCTCCTGGTTCCTTATGTCTCAGTCAAATATCACTTTGTTACTGGCCTCAGCTTCTGACACACAGTTCTGTCTTATTCCTTTCACAAGCATGCTCCATTCCAAAGTTCTTACATTCATGCATTTATGGTCCCTTCTGCCCCTTAAAGATGTTAGATCTTCAAAAGTCAAGACCCTGAGCTCTGCTTCATGCCTATGTCCCAGGCATGGGTCATAGTAGGTGTCCTATAAATATTTGTGAATCTATATCCAGGAAGAATGAACATGAAAAATGAATGTTCAAATCAGAGCAAAACAGACACTAATAAAATATAGGAGGAATTATTCCTTTTTTATCTGCCAAAAGCTTTACTGTTTTCATTTGGTCCATGGCTTGGTCAAGAGCTCCAGGGAGAGGCTCAGGCAAAAGTCCTTTACACCAGGGGGGTGCCATCTGGAAGGAGGAATTACTTGATAGTCAAGATAAAACATGCACACTGCTGGGAGCCTTTAAGAATAGATACTCATCTAACTTAGGAGTCTACCAAACTCACCTGCCCTAAGCTAAATAATTTTGAATGGCTACTCCATGATTTAATAATTTGCAGCACAGAAATGAAATTTTACAATTAATAAATAAAAAACAAAATAATCAGTCATATCAAATCATTTAGCCCTTATGGTTCTGTAAGTACTTATTCTATATGAAATGGGTCTGTTAACCCAAATAAAATAAATAATTTGCCCAAAATTACCCAGATCATAATGGGTGGAGCTGAAATTTAAATCCAGACAATTACATAATATGTATCATAAGGCCTAATATAAAGTTGAAAATAAAAATTAAACAAGGCAAAATATATTAAACAGTAAGCATAATGGATTGATAGTTCATGGCATAAGAGGCGACATGCTTCTCTTCATGACTTGATATGGATGGACTTTTCACATCCTAACACATTGTAGGAATACTGCTAATATACTTTTTTCCCCTTATAATTATGTCTTTATTCAAATAAATGTGATTTAAAATGAAATAAATATTCATGTCAAACTAGAGACAACAAAATGAAACCCCAAGTACCTGTGTCATAATTATCAACACATGACCAACTTTACTTCATGTTTATTAAATATATACACATACTGAGTTATTTCAAAACAAACTTTGATGTATTAATATCAGCAATCTTCATTCCACGCCTTAAAAGACTTGATTGAATCTGAAATAAAGTTCCTTTCTTTCAAGTAGAATCAATAGAAGTATAAAGAATACTACAAAGAGGTTTTTGTTATTTAAAAAAAACACTACCAACAATAATTTCTCAAAAGTTACTAAATACTCTCTAGGCTACAAATGCTTGGATGGATGATAACATCTCAGGCATCATACTATAGCAGGAATATTTTAAATTAGAAAAATGTACAAATTAAAAAAAAACCTAGGATTTTTGTGCCTATCATGCTGATAAATATTATTTCCAAAAGCAGTGAAGGTCAGCAAATGCAACTATAGGACCAATTAAATACCAACATACCTGTTTGTCTTCCAGCAGATCAGGCTCCCCCTTACTAGAACTAGAGCTGACATCATCTTCATCAGAACTGTTAAGGACTTCCTCCTCATCTGAAGGAAGGTCAGCAAGACCAAGATCCAGATCATTGTGCCCTTCCAGGGATGCCCCAGAAGCGCTTCAAAAGAAAGTATTGCATTAGTCACCTTTACAACAAAGAATACCACAAACATACACACACAAACAAAATCATCTTATTTTTGTGATATAAGCAAGGTACGTCTAAGGACTGTAGAGGGATGGGAAGAACCAGCTCAAACAAACTTTTCCTTCCATTTCCCCATCTCAACTGGCAAAAAACCAAATTCACTTTGTTTTTAAAATGAATTCTCTTGAAAAACATATTTCTGTAATAGGAAAGAGGATGACAAGCAAATTTCCCTGCTGCCCCCTTCCTAAGCTTCCATATATCTTTACCCTAGAAGATCAGATCTCTACTCCTAGTATAAACCAAAAAGCCTAATAGGATGTGGGCTGTGTTGACACAAAAGGGCACTGTCCGTACAGGAACATTAGAAGAGCCACTGCTTCCTCAGTAATTTTTTGTTTTGTTTTGTTTTAAACCAATGAACAAATCTATGAGGATCTGGAGGTAATGATGGTGATCCCAATCAACAACGCTTGTGCTATTGTGAACTTTTGTGCCCACCTCCTTGGTTATCACTGATTGTCTTTTATGTAACCACATCATAAATATGTAAAGGAATGAGGTCGTTACCAATTCTTAGGCCCTGTTCCAGACCCACTGAATCAGAAAGTCTAGGTGCAAGGCCCTTAGGGAATACTGAAGTTTGAAAATCACTTTACCAGGGCATTTACCAACTCCTCTTTGTCAGCCTGACATCATCAACATTTCCTATTTGGTGCTGAGACAGATCTCTAGAATCTAAAAGCCATTGCTGCAATCCAGTCTGTGTGGGGAATTCCACAGGAAAGTTCCCTAAGAAGGCGATGGAAAGAATTCTTTCTAACTTTGGCTGTAAAGACTCAGGAACAAACTGCCTGTAGCAATTGTTTTCCTATCTGCAGTCTACAAGAATATCTGCAGAACACAGGAGTCAGTAAAAAACATCCATAGAAAATCATTCAGGGGAAATAGTGGCAAAATAAAGAGACAGTTGCATTTCACTTTGGCAGTCCCCTATAGCAGGTTATGGGTAGGTTAGTCATCTGCCAAGTCTCCTACAAGTTATGAGAATTTCTGATAGGAATCTTAAAACTTAAAGATAAATTTTCTGCCAGTTCCTGATTACACTCTATAGGATACAGACTTGTCTCAAAAGCCATTCCTGGAGCTCAAATGTGACTAGTTGGATGGAGGCAGGATGCCAAAATGCCAAAATGAATACCTCCTGCTGCCAAAGACAGGGTTTCCTATTACTCAGTGGCCGGGGGCTTCTGGGAATCATCACAGTCTCAATCAGGTGGGTACACACCTGGTCATAACTGCCTATGACATGGAGGACACGCACTCCCTGGATGGGGGTGAGAGGTATGGAGAGGAAGCCTTCTAGTCAAATCACTGGCAAGAGTCACTGTCTCTGGGAGCAAGAAAATGAGCCCAAACCCGCAAGATAATTACTTGATTTAGATTAGCAAGAACAAATGGCTAACAAGTAGTACAGACTGCAGGATCCAGCCAAATAAAAAGAAGATACCTTCGCCAGTTTTTATCTTAATTCTTTATCTCTACATCCTCTAAGACCCTCTTACTCAAAACATTTCAATCTATGAGTAGCTTCAGCATCACTAGGCAATTTCTTATTAATACAAAGCCTCAGGCCCTATACCTACCTACTGAATCACAGTCTGCTTGTAACAAAATCTCAGTAATTTTGGGTTTTTGGATCAGCCCATCTATGCACTCTTTTGGACTCCTCAGTATAAACATCTTTGAATAATCAGTAATAAAACCATGGCACCCGTCATGAAATTGAGTTTATTTCATCTAAAGAGAAAGCTGAGAGATGGTTTGGTCCAATATTTGGAAATCTATTAAGAAGATAGTAACCAGTTAGTTGCCATATCCATTAGGGATGCAAATGTTTATAAAAGTTAACATTTAAGAAGCAGGGAGAAAAGTTTTCAATATTAAAATGATATAGATCAAAATAAAGTCATAAAATATGGGAGATTTTAGTTCTGAAAATTGCTTTCCTGCAGAAAACCTCTTATGACCACTCCCTACCTACCCCAAATCAGTTTTTGTCTATTCTGAATTCCATAAGAGCTCAGTTGGTGGTATATTTCTTTACCTCATTAGAATGTAAGCTCCTAAGGATAAGGAAATTGTCTTATTTCAGTTGACTTCAAAGCAGGCCTTCGAAAAGTTTTTACTGAATAAAGAAAAATGAGATTAGAAAGCCATGGGCGTTAAATTTCAGAAGATAGTACTTATGGAAGTGGGATCACTTGGCCACATGGCGTGGCGGACCTCTCCTGGCTCACTCACTGTCCGCTGCTCCCCTCTGCAGTGTATTTTAGTAGATCTGCCCATTCATCTCCCCACTCTGTCTCTGGTGAATACTTTCACACACACACACACACACACAAGCACACCCTTCTGACCTATACCCCAGTTCTTGTATGCATAAATAAATAAAATAAATCTTTAAAAAAAAAGTTTGCTTTCAGGAAAGAATGAAGGAAGTTAGCTATAGTATAGAATATATACAAGAGTTTTACTCTCTGATTCATGATACTTAGAGGTGTTAACAACCCTGAAACTACCAAGTTGGATTCTATGGTTTCAGAAAAAACACACAAAAATACTCAGTTTCTCTGAAATATAAATTGAAGGATTGTTTAAAACTGGCATTGAATGACTCTGTTAGGAAGGAATACCAGGCTCAGTGTGGAATTTTGAAAAAAAAAAAGGCTTGTTTTATTTTCCAGGGGCAACATCTACCCTAATAAATACCATTACCATCACCCTCCCCCAAAATGGCATTTATAACTAGAATTCTTTTTTTTTTAAAGATTTATTTATTTATTTATTTATACAAGCACTGGGTACAGTCAAAAGCACGGGAGGGTGAGAGAATTCACCAGAGCCAGAGAGGGGAACAGAACAGGCAGACAGATGAAATATACTGCTGAGGGGAGCATCGGGCACGGCAGGAGAGGTCTGCGCGCCATGTGAGACCCTCGCCAGCGGCGGGTATCAAACTGGCACTGCAGAGGTTGCGGGCAGCTTCCCTGCGCTGCGCCACCAGGGGAGGCCCTATAACTAGAATTCTTAAAATTTTACCCTAATTAGGGCCTCCCCGGTGGCGCAGCGGTTGAGCGCTGGGTTGCGAAGCTGCACACGGCCTCTGCGGCGCCGGTTCGATCCCCGGCTGCTCCCCGGCCACCGGAGGAGGGTCCCACATGGCGTGCAGACCTCTCCTGCCGCCCGCTGCTCCCCTCAGCAGTGTACTTCAGTCCTTCTGCCTGCTCTGCTCCCCGCTCTGGCTCTGGTGAATTCTCTCACCCTCCCGCGCTTCTGACTGTACCCAGTGCATGTATAAACAAAAACAAACAAACAAACCAGCAAACAAATAAATAAAGCATGCCTCTATTAAAAAAAAAAAAAATTTTACCCTAATTATTAAAAACAAAATAAAGACCAGTACATTGCAGCTACTATTCAAAACCCAGGACAATTCTGAAAATGGCTTAAAGAAAAAAATGGAATTCAAAATTCCGGAAAGTATAAGAGCACCTACCCACCCTTTTAATGTAATTAGCTTTGGAGTCATTATTGTTTAAGCCAAAGGAAGCAGTTTTAAAAGGCGTTTTCATCTCAGGCCATTAATAGCAGACATTAAATAAACTGAGGGTATAGCCATACAATGAAATACTCAATAGCCATTTAAAAAATGAGGTAGAGCTATACACAAAGATACAGATTGTTCTCCAGGAAATATTGTTAAATTAAAAAAGAAACTAAGGCAAATTTCTGCATAGCAAAGGAAATCATCAACAACATGAAAAGACAACCTACTGAGTGGGAGAAAATATTTGCAAATCATTTATCTCATAAGGGGTTCATATCCAAAATATGTAAAGAACTCATCTATATATGTACACACACACACATACACACAAATATCCTGGTCTATATTGCTGGAAAGATTAAAAAGAAACAAAACAACTGTTGCCTATGGGACTCAGGGCTGAGGTAAGAAAGAGACTTCACAATTTACCCCTTGCTGCCTTTTAAAAGCCTTTTTATTATGCATATTACCATTTTTTCAAAGATGTCATGTATACACACCATAAACCCAAACTTCAAATATTTTTATTTGGAGATACCTATAAATTTTTAATTCTCATCATTTAAAAATTCTCCCTTCTTGCACCCGCTTCTCTAATTTTAGAACTGTACATTTTCAGGGTTGCCTTTATTTTATCCTTTTCTACTCTTTTAGGTCCGAAAGTTATATAAACTATGCCTTTCCCTTACAGCCTGTAGAGGCTTATTTGGGAAAACCATTCACATGAGTCTTAGATAATAAGTAGGAGTGATCATCTGGTCATCCAGCTGATGGCTTTGAAAAGAAAAAGAGGTCAGTACAGGGATTGTTTAACAGTCTGCATGGTCCACATAGTCACCACACAACTTGTTGACTACCCCACAGTGAACACCACCCTACCATTAGGCATCACCCACAGCACTCTCTCTGGTTTTAGGACAACTCTGAGCCCTGTAAGTAAGGTTGATGATGCCCTGCAGTGTTCCTGGTCTTAAAGACACAGCTGGAGTCCAAGACTTATCACAGTGCAATTGAGGATTCTTGCTCCTCCAGTTAAGGAGGTAGCTAATATAAGCCTAGCTCTGCATAGCCAGAGAGGAATAAATTGTTATAACAATGTCTCTAGAAACAAGCACTAACTGAAATAAATATCAAATAATTACTAGCATTGTTTTTTTAGAATTTAAAGGATGATTCTTTAAAATGATCTTCAAGAAATACGGGCAGAAATCTTTGAGCTTAGAATTGCCTCCAAATACATATAACAGGTTCCAAATCCAATTCTGACATTGCAGCAAAGATGCTGTTTATTTTATTTAAAAATAAAACAGCCTACCAAGTTGACTTAACATCATTTCTCCCCTTTACCTTTTCATTATGCAATATGCAGAATGTAATTATGTAATATGTAGCTCATTAGTAACAGGCCAAATAAAGGTCACTAAGAAGTAATAATGCAGCTAGGATGACTACATCAGCCCACTTCACATTTAAACACACACATTTATACTTATGTATGCATGTATTTTCACACATATATTCTATAATAGCTAAAATGTATAAATCTGCTGACCATTTATTTCCAAAAGTCTTTATTGAGGAATCTGTGTATGTCAAATATTATTTTAGGGGCTAGATGAAAATAATCTAACAGAATTAATTAGTTAAGGCAATGTTCAAATGATAAGTTCTATTGGGTGCTTCTCTTTTTATCTGTTGAATGAAGCTTTCCGAAACAGACAAAGGCCAAAAGAATTGCAGTAACAAAGCAATTTAGATAAAGGCAGGGACTATTTTTCTAAAAAGAGAACAAAAGTTAGTGCATGCTCAGTGTTAAAGGCAATGCATGGATAATAAGGGCCATCAAGCCAGAGAAATGAGTGCTCTGTGCAGAATGGAGCAGCCAAACAGATTTGAGGTGTAGGCACTTCAGAGAATAGACTCCAGCAAATGAAAAGAGGAGCAAAGGCATCATAACTGAGTGGGAGAGGACTGGAAGGGAAATGACATGAGCAAAGGCTTGGAGATAGTAAAGGAAGTGACACGGAGGATGATCTGCGTGGGGAGCATTTCACTGTGATGACAAGTTAGAGCCTGCCAAGTAAGCTAAGTGCTAACAAAACTAGCAAGCAGCCAAAGCAGAAGAACAATGATCCATCCATGATGGAAACTGGGGATCCAGCCCAAGCCCTCTTATTTGCTTTACTAAGTTCTAACACTAAAGGAGGGAATCTAGCCGGAGAGACAAGTCAGGAAAGTGAGGTTGGTTGGTGAGCAGGTAAAGATAAACAGCTCACCATTTGTCTACCTTCTCTATCAGGGTGACTGTGTTTTTGTGTGAATTGTACATGCCACATTGCTTCCATTAATATTTTTTCATCATAGTCCTAACAGCCACTGGAAAGGGGGTGAGACTTTTGGAAAATATGACCACTCTCTTCCCATGCTATACTCTTGATTGTGACTCAGTATGAAACCACTGTGTAGTAAAGCCTCATATTTTGTTCTGCGTTGACATCTGGGGAAAACCAAGAGGGCCCTAAATGGCCTAAAAGTTGCCCCTCTCACTTTGCTCCCTAGGATAAGGTCCTCCAGCCAAACCTTATTGCAGGGATCAGACCCAGTTCTGGCTTATTCCTACCAGACTTTAGCTCCCTGCCAACACACCAAATTATTCAAACAAGTCAATCACATCCTCCTGCAGGAAGGGCTCCCACCCCTTAACATTATAAACCCTGCCTCCCACAACCCCAGTGTGTTCCTGTGTGCCCATCCACGTCTTCTCCCCTGGGCTGTGAGTACATATGACTGGTAAACTGCTGTCAATCTCATCTGTCCAGGGCTATGTCTTTGACCATCCCACAAACTTGGGGTGAGACTCCTTTCCTCAGCAAAAAGGTAATTGGGAGGTAATTTAGCTATCAAAGACAGCGCCATCCCAACAGATCCTTAAGTACAGAACAGGTACAATGGTGGTAATAATCTAATAGGATTAACCTGATAAATCATATTAAAGGGTAAAGTTAACTTCATTTATATCTAACTATAGTTCACATATAAATGCAAACAGACTATCATAATAGACAAGTTATATTCAAGTGAGAGGTACTGCAGTTAAGTGTTGCAGAAATGTGACATATTCTATGATATGGAATATTAAATGTTACAGTAGATACAGACCCCACTATAATAAAATAGTGGGGAATTTATAAGGAAACTAGTATTTAAACCAAAGGACATCATTGCATTCAACTCAGGTCTCATTTTATCCAAGTCTGTTCTCATTTTCTAACAGGAACCACATCTGTAATTGGGATTTCCCACACATGATAGGAGAAAAGGACAGCAGACTGCTAGGGAAGCCAAGAAGCCTCCTATCATTTTCCTCAAATTTGGATAAGATCAAAAGCTAGAGTAAGGAAAAATGGAAGGGAAGTGAAAATAAACATTCAACAAGTGAGATAAAAAATTTACTTTTGAGGGCCTCCCCAGAGGTGCAGGGGTTGAGCGCTGGGCTGCGAAGCTGCCCACAGCCTCTGCAGCGCCGGTTTGATCCCCGGCCACCGGCGAGGGTCCCACACTGCTCCCCTCAGCAGTGTATTTCGTCAGTCTGCCTGTTCTGTTCCCTGCTCTGGGTCTGGTGAATTCTCTCACCCTCCCACACTTCTGACTGTACCCAGTGCTTGTATAAATAAATAAATAAATCTTTAAAAAAAATTTTTTTAAATTTACTTTTGACAAGATCATAAACATTTTATCACAGTTTCATGAAAGGGGCAGAAAGAAGGCAAGGAGAGAAGACACTGGTTTCATCCTAAAACAAATCTGCATTTGAATTGAGGTTTTACCACTCACTAGGCTATGAATATTTAGGTTCTTTGAATTTACACTTCTCTAAATTATAAAGTTGAGATAACACTACTGGTTCTGCTGATTAAAGGAGAAGGAACATGTCTAATACATGCAATGGACAAGAAATAAAGACAGATTTCCAAAAAGCAGGCATAAGAAAGTGAGAATATTATAGTTGATTAAGTAAGCAATATGTCAAGAGGAACTAGAAGCTTTTACTCTTGTTTGCCCCTGGTAACCCCCAAATTTCATATGCTAACTGATCTATTAATTGCATTTATTAATAAGTGAATGGCTTTATCCTGATACCTCACATATATTCATTTATTGAGTATCTCATAGTGTGCGTACACAAACCCAGTCTGCTATCTCTTCTGGCAAGGCCCATGAGCTAAGAATGGGTTTTGCCTTTATAAAAAGTCAAGAGTAATCTTTTGTAACATGTGAAAATTACATAAAATTCAAATTTCAGTGCCCACAAATAAGGTTTTACTGGAACACAGGCTACATCTACCTTGAACATTTTATAAAATTTTCTGGGACCTCTCCCTCCCTGTTCTAGCAGGCAAGAGAGCAAAGTCATCTTCACTGATTTAAAGCATGAAGAGGCTCCACCCTCTAAGCTGTACAAGAATCTGCTGCCTGAAAGGACAGCCAGTCTTTTCACACCCACTAAAGAAGAAGCAGATAGAGGCTAAGTACCCAGCCTGTGCAGCCCTGCAGGGTATTCTTCAGAAAGGAAGAGATTAAATCTTGCATTGCCTTCCTTTAGCATCAGCATAGCTTTAGGTTTGGACAACTTAGAACCAGAAGCCCCTCCTTAGTGTCAATAGCCCACCGCCCACCGATATAAGCCAGATTCAAATTTGTATTTACTAAAACAGTTCTTCCAGAATATCGGAGGGTCTGCTTTCTCTATCTAATAAACTTTATCATGGAAACTTTATTTCCAGTTAACAGTACAAGTGGAGATAGCATGGCCTGAAAAGTCTAAAATATTTACCATCTGATGTTTTATGAAATAATCTGCCAACTCTTAGTTTAGAAGATTACCCCAAAGAAGTAGTATATCTATTTTGGAGCAAAACTGCCTGTTTTGAACTGAGCTCTGCCACTTACTAGCTAAGTGAAATTGAGTAAGCTTTTAACCTCACTCAGCCTCAGTTTCCTCATCCATAAATCAGGGGTAATAATCCCATCTAGCTGACAAGTCTTTATGAGGATTAAATGAATTAATACACAGAAGGCACTAACAATAAGGAAACATTTCATTGAACACTGAACATGAAAAGTTCACTAGCTAGCCTACTCTTTCTTCAGATATATACAAAACTATCAAAGAGGGTTTTTTAAAGATCACTCTAGACACTTAAAAGTCTAAAATTGTACAAAGAATGACTGCAAAAGAGAAGCTTCTGCATTATCAGTCATGTGAAACAGCTCATCACCAGCTTGCCCGTCTGAGTAAAGAACTCCTGCAATGAGGTCATGTGAGTCACCGTTTTATAGCAGGCTATTACTGGGCTTGCTTTCCATATATCATTTCACTGTTTCATTTTGGTAGCTTGCTACCTGTGCAGTAATATCTCAAAGCTCAGAATAATCACAGTTACAAATACATCACAACATTGTCTCCTGTTTCTAAAAGAATTTCAGTCACCAGCATAAATAACTGCTTTGGAGGCATCCCACTGCATCTCAAAATACCTTTTCAAAGCTCTTTTTTTTTAAGATTTATTTATTGTATGCATATAAGAACTGGGGTATAGGCCAGAGGTGTGGGGAATGAGAGGATTCACCAGAGACAGAGTAGGGAACAGAACAGGCAGATCAACAGAAATATATTGCTGAGAGGTGCAGTGGGTAAGTCAGGAGAGGTCTGCTGTGCCATGTGGGTCAGCTCCCTGACCGGGGATCGAACTCATACTGTAGGGGCTTCAGGTAGCTTCCTAGTGCTGTGTCTTAACCCCTGCACCACCAGGAAGGCCCCTAAAGCTCTTTTTAAATAGCTAGATTCATCCATTTTTGGTAACTAGTGATCACAACAGTGACAAACACCCATGAGCAACACAGGCTAAAAAGGTCTACAATGACATTAGAAGCATGTGTCAATTATGCAATAAAGTGACTGATTCCTTTGGGAATATTAACTTCATTTTGCAATGTGGAGCAGATCACTCTTTTGAATGTAACTATTTTTTCCATGTAACTATTTTCATACTGGACTAAAGTGGAGTCTAGTATATAGCACATCAAAACATGAATTGTGTGCTCTGAGTCCTAGCTAGTAGCACTCACAAAAAGAGGACAGTAGGGCAGTGAAGAAAAAGGAAGATACCAGAAAGCTGGAGGAAAAGAGAAGAGCCAAGAGGGAGCAGGTAGAAAGATAGGGCCTTGAGCATATGCCACCAAATCCCTTTACTGAGCTTCTGGTGGGACAGGTTTAACTTGAGGCACCAAAGTGACACAGCAGAAGATTCTGTTCCTGACCTTGAGGAAGGAATGTTGACACTCTCTCACTTTTAAGATAATAATGGTTTTCTAGGGACAGAGATTAAGTACCCCTAAACTTTCCATTTACTCCGAAACTTTCCATGATAAAAAAACTAAACAAAACAAAACCTCTCCTTTCCCAAAAAACCTTTTTTCCCCCTCAAGTGGACTGGTGCAGGGAAATGTGGACATTCAAAATAAACAAAGGGATTCTATAAAACTTTCATAATTGAAAACATGAAGAAATTGCCATCTCCAAATCTTTCTTATCTCAATTATCTCAAGCGTTCTTCATAATCACTATTTTATTTTTAATACTTGAGAAGGAAAGGTCAAAGGCAGGGAGAGGATGGGTGAGAGACAGCAAATTCCCACTGGGAGCTCCCCAAAATGTAAAAAATCAAACAATGTTGACACGTGGAATACATGGCAGTGGTTTTCAGCATACTTCCTGTACCCAGCCTCTAAAGGAGCACACTTCTAACCCCTCTACTGCCTACCCAGTGAAGGAAAATGATAAATTTCTTACATTTTACAAGGTAAACCCAGGGAAGAAACAGTGTTTTCCCTTTAGCATCAAGTAAGTATAATGAAATGGAGGCTTCTGTAAGCTCTGACACCTTCATTCAACATCACAGATTTCAATGACAGAATCTACCCATGGGGGATTAGCAAAAGACAAGCAGAAATATTTATTGGGGCCAAGATTTTAATGAGCAGGCAGAGAAGATATAAATTTTAGAGTACAGAAGAGTATACAGAAATAATTTGGCTCTTAATAGTGGGAGAACCGCTAAGAATTTAAAATGCTTAGAATTTCTAACATCAAAGTCAATCTAATGAGACCACATTTAAGAAAATGGCTGAAATCTCATTTTAACCTAAGATATGAAAGCATCAACAATTTATAAAGCAACCACCAGGTATAAAAATATACCAAACTCATTTTCCCAACAAAAAATTCAAAAAACTCACTCAAGGGCTTACTTTTATAGCATTTAAAGTTTGACCTACAAAAAGATTTCATGTATTTTAATGAGACCAAACCCCATTTCTTTAATAGTCATAAATTCACTTTTAAATCCTTATTTTATATTCTTTTAAATTTTCATTTACAAGCTTCCTTATACTTCCCCAAATATGGTGCTGAGCATATAATATGCAGTTAAGTACCTGTTAAGATAGCACTTAATACATTAAAAGGGGGAAAGATATAATCTAGCAAATAGTTTTCAAAAGCTATCTTTGCAAGTCCACAAGCTTATTTTCCTTCATGGCATCTACTGCATAGAGAAAAGAAGTTATTTTTAGTAAACATTTTTCTAAAATATTTTATAACTTTTTTAGGTAAGACTCTCATTTTCCCAGTTTAGATATCCAGCTAGTACATGAGTCCATATCAAGTCTCATAAAATACTTTATTTCAAAACAAGGCAAATATTTTGGCAAAACAGGTTCAATCCTGAAATAATTATATGAGCAATTCATCTTTTAAGGGATTTCCTATAGCTAAATCATTTGGAGCAATTCCCTATAAATAAAAATTATACCTGGCACTACACCAGGTTCTTGACTACAAGAACCTGCACATTTTTGCCAACTGCAAAGGCACCCATAGACTCTAGATTTTTTAGTTTTCAGTCTCTCTATATGTAAGACACAGCGAGAATTCTTTTTTATTTCTTTTTATTTTTTTTTAAGATTTATTTATTTATTGATACAAGCACTGGGTTCAGTCAGAAGCGCTCGAGGGTGAGAGAATTCACCAGAGACAAAGCGGGGAACAGAGCAGACAGACTGACGAAGTCAACTGCCAAGGGGAGCAGTGGGCGTGGTAGGAGAGGTCTGTGTGCCATGTAGGACCCTTGCCTGCGGCTGGGGATCGAACCGATGCTGCAGAGGCTGCGGGCAGCTTCGCAGCCCAGCACTCAACTGCTGCGCTACGAGGGGAGGCCCGAGAATTCTTTCTTTTAAAAAAGTTTCTTAAAATTTTAATTTTTTTAGTGATTCAACTGACTATTGTCTAAAGAGCACAAAAAGCTATCTTAACATCTCTACTACTTAAGAAATTGTTAAAAATTGCTTTTGATTGGTGTTGAATTTAGACCCTATGGCTTCTACAGGTTAGTGAAGAGGACCAGCAAGTGAAAGGAACAGAGTGTTTCTTGCTTAATCATTCTACAATAGGAAAGGATGCTCACTATGTATTTAATAAAGACATTCAACTTCTCTTCTCCAAAGGAGTTTTGTTTTTAGTGAATTGCAGTAATTCTCCAATAAATGTAATTGCTTTCCAAAATTAACAGATGTTTCCTGTGCATTCTGAAAGTTTGATCAGTGGGACACTAGCTTACCCAAAATGCAGTTGGATTTTGACCTCATACAAGTTAGAAGCACTATTGAACTTGACAATTATTTACTCAGATGTGACCACCTATTTTGTGCCAGGTTTTCTGCTAGGTCCAAGAGTACAAAAGTGCTTAATCTCTTGTAATATTTTTTGCTATGTTTTACATGGTGAATGTTTTGTTTTCCAGGGTGGAGGGGGAGTGTGCGCAGGGAGAGATTAACAAAGTGCTATGATAGAATATGTTAGTGCTGTGCAATAATAGACCATCAAGAAAAGGGGTGCCTCGTACTGCTTGATATACAATCAATATAGTAAAGTAAGTATTACTTTTATTATACTATAAGCAGGATATGCCCAGCAAAATGCTATGGTAGGGAGTGGCAACATAAGATCCACAAATGCACTTCTTTGTTTAGTCTTTCAATAAATATTTACTATGAGCCTATTTGTCAGGCACAGTTCTAGGCACTGGTGATATAGCGATGTAGTGAAATTTAATGCCTCCCATTCATACAGGCTCTAGTCACATAAGGGAGACAGAAGAGCAAATAGGTAAACAGATAATATATACTGACATGACAGGAAGTGTTAGAAAGGAAAATAAAACTGGGTAAATGAATAAGAGGAGCTAATGGTATTTTTTTTAACTTATCCAGTTTTATTTTCCTTTCTAACTTTTCCCATTGATTCATTGATTCTTCCCTATTGATTTTATTATCGATTATTGAATTCTATAAAAGCAAAATCTAGGGCCTCCCTGGTGGCGCAGAGGTTGAGCGCTGGGTTGCGAAGCTGCCCGCAGCCTCTGCTGCGCCGTTTCGAGCCCTGGCCGGTTCGATCCCTGGCTGCTCCCCGGCCACCGGAGGAGGGTCCCACCTGGTGCACAGACCTCTCCTGCTGCCCGCTGCTCCCCTCAGCAGTGTACTTCAGTCCTTCTGCCTGCTCTGCTCCCCGCTCTTGCTCTGGTGAATTCTCTCACCCTCCCGCGCTTCTGACTGTACCCAGTGCTTGTATAAATAAATAAATAATTAAATAAACAAACAAATAAATAAATAAATCTTTAAAAAAAAAGCAAAATCTATATGTAACTAAAATTCTCTCTATAAATCAGTAAGATAAAAATCTAAACTCCAACATTCTCTGAAGGAAATCATTTGCTCCTAGGGAATAAAATTACTGAAAATATCCCCTTGAAGAGTTAAAATGTTACTATGTTTAAATGAGAAACAGAGACAAGGTAAACTGGCAAATTGAGGGCACAGGATTTTAGCAGCCTCCAGTAACAAAAGCCTTCAAAGCAGTATCACTCCTTTATTCCTTTTCTATACTCTGTTTTAGCATAAAACATAAAGAGGAGAGGCAGGATATAAGTGTTGTAGGGCAGTGAAACATGTATGTACCTGTAGAATAAAACCTCTAAGCATTTCCTTCCTTGCTCTTTGATAATAAAATATTCAGACAAGTGAGACCAATAGTGTAGCTGTTTTGAGTGAAACTTAATTTGGATTAAATTGAGGAAAAATTATAAATTTATTAGATACGTGAGCTGTAGGATATTCTATATGGAAATCAATTACTTTCATATACATGTATCTACCTTTAATAGCCTAGTAGGAAAACTTTAGGACTTTAAGTGAAGTCTGCTGTAATTAATACAGACACAGTGTTAAAATGTGCATCAGAGTATATGTAGAAGAAATGTAAATGTTTTCTATAATATGATTTACAACATTTATTTGCTTAAAAAAATGAGACAAGCCAAGTTTACTTGAACCTAGGCAGGATGAATACAGATGTCAAAGTAAAAAGTCAAAAGGAGGCCTCTCAATCAGTTTCTCAATCAGCTTGGAGGTAGTTTCTGCAAGTCTCTTGATAGATAGGGGGTCAGTGATTGTGACACATATCAGTGGCCACAATAATAATACCAGCAGTGCTTTACCTAATCATTTTCACCAGTGAATGTGCTCCCTTGTCCAGTTTTCAATTCTTGCTTTCTCATAATTCAAAAGTCTCCAGAAGTCCCTCCCGCCCTAAGAAATCTTAGAGTTCATTAGAGTGAGTATATCACCTACCTCTTAGGGGAAAAGCCCTACCATTCATTAAAATCTGTTTTTCCATTAAGATAATAAGGACCTGGGGCCTTCCTGGTGGCGCAAAGGTTGAGCGCTGGGTTGCGAAGCTGCACGCAGCCTCTGCGACGCTGGTTCGATCCCCGGCTGCTCCCCGGCCACCGGGGGAGGGTCCCACATGGCGCGCAGACCTCTCCTGCAGCCTGCTGCTCCCCTCAGCAGTGTACTTCAGTCCTTCTGCCTGCTCTGCTCCCTACTCTGGCTCTGGTGAATTCTCTCACCCTCCTGACTGTACCCAGTGCATATGTATAAACAAAACAAACAAACAAACAAACAAATAAATAAGTAAAACATGCCTCTATTTAAAAAAAAAGATAATAAGGACCTTATCTTAATATAAAAGGCATTTCAACTTACAAAGTTATTTACTTTGGGGATCCATAAATAGTAATTAACTATTAAACTAAAGTACTTCACAGGTCACAAAAGTACTTGACAGAGAATTAAATGAGAGACAGGGATACCAGATAAAAAACACAACTCTTGGGCCTCCCCAGTGGCACAGCAGTTGAGTGCTGGGCTGCGAAGCTGCCCACAGCCTCTGCAGCGCCGGTTCGATCTCTGGCCACCGGCCAAGAGTCCCACATGGCATGTAGACCTCTCCTGCTGCGCCCACTGTTCCCCACGGCAGTGCACTTTGTCAGTCTGTCTGTTCTGCTCCCTGCTCTGTCTCTGGTGAATTCTCTCACCCTCCTGCACTTCTGACTGAATCCAGTGCTTGTATAAATAAATAAATAAATAAATCTTTAAAAAAAAAAAAAAAAAACAACTCGCGTCAATACGTGGAGGAAATATGTGTCATTAATGTCTGCATGGAACTGATAAATGGCAGTAACCATTTTAACTTGCTTTGAATAATGGTCACCACTACCTTGAGCAAATGCAAAAATGGCGTGAGTAATTCAGTTTCCAACCACTGAAACATCCCTTATGTAGCCATAAAAGCTTTCTAATCCATGGGTTCTTTTTGCATAAAAACTGTGGGGTCTATACATGCCACTGCAGGTATCTCTGTTTTTCCTCTAGAGAGTTAGCAAATGGAGACAACAATATTTTGTTCATTGTGGTCCCCTGGATAAAAGATTCACTGAAATCTATCAATATTAAATATTAAAAAATAAAATAATAATAAAGCCAATGACATCAAGACAGAACAATATGAGCATATTCTAATATGCCTCAGTATCAGAAAGCTTGGTTCCTTACTCATTTTATCAATGTATTCCCAATGTGCCCCGGGGCAAGTTATTTAACCTCAGTAAGTCTTTGTTTTCGCATTTTTTTTAATTTTTTTTAAAGACTTATTTATTTATACAAGAACTGGGGTACAGGCCATATGCGTGGGAGGGTGAGAGGATTCGCCAGAGACAGAGCGGGGAACAGAACAGGCAGACTGACGGAATACACCACTGAGGGGAGAAGCGGGTGAAACAGGAGAGGTCTGCTGTGCCATGTAGGTAGCTCCCTGGCCAGGGATCAAACTCATGCTGCAGTGGCTGCAGATAGCTTCAGAGGTTGCATCTTAACCCCTTGAGCCACCAGGGAGGCCCTAAAATTATCATTTTAAAAAATAGGAGCCATAAAATTCTATGTTCATATGTAGCTGTGTGCAGTCCTCTTTCCTGATGAGGTCAAAATATAACATGAGAAATTGGGCCTCCCCGGTGGCGCAGCGGTTGAGCGCAGGGTTGCGAAGCTGCCCGCGGCCTCTGCGGCGCCGGTTCGATCCCCGGCTGCTTCCCGGCCACCGGAGGAGGGTCCCGCATGGCGCGCAGACCTCTCCTGCCGCCCGCTGCTCCCCTCAGCAGTGTACTTCGGTCCTTCTGCCTGTTCTGCTCCCCGCTCTGGCTCTGGTGAATTCTCTCACCCTCCTGCACTTCTGACTATACCCAGTGCATGTATAAACAAACAAATAAAGAAAGAAAGAAAAAACATGCCTCTATTAAAAAAAAAAAAAAGACAACTTAAAAAAAATATATATAACATGAGAAAAATGGCAAGGGTACAAGGAAATCTGAATCTTTTGATAACAAGTAAGATCAATTGAAATTGAATTTTCTAAATCTTGCTCATTCTAGAATGCTCCCACACAGCATTACAAGGAGCGATAGGAATATTTTGAAGCACCAGGTTGGAGCCTTAGCTTTGCAATTTCCCATCTTTGTGGTCTGGGGAAAGTCAACAAGTCTTGCTGGACTTGTTTTCATCAGTGAGCAAGGAGGCTGGATTTCATGTTTGTAATTATTCCTTTACCTCTATGATTTAATGATTCTGTGACTATATTTTACATAAAACCATTAAAAGGCATACCTGAATCTCTAAAATTTTTTTTAAAGATTTATTTATCTATGTATACAAGAGCAGGGATACAGGCCAGAGATGCGGGGGGTGGGGGGTGAGAAGATTCACTAGAGACAGAGCGGGGAACAGAACAGGCAGACTGACTGAAATACACTGCTGAGGGGAACAGTGGGCAAGACAGAAGAGGTGTGCTGCACCATGTGGGTTGCTCCCTGGATGGCCAGGGATCAAACTTGTGCTGCAGAGGCTGTGGATTGCTTCAGAGTACTGTGCTTAACCCCTTGAGCCACCAGGGAGGCCCCTGAATCTCTAAATTTTTTCAAACTACCCAAAAGACCTCCATTTATGTTTCTCTACACAAACTTCTACTACCAAATAAATCATACCTGACCCATGAATGATACCATTATCTCTTGGTCCTCCTTCCTTTCCTCCTCTGACAACCTAACAGGGGTTAGGTTCTCATGTTCTCATGTTTCTAATAGTCAAGATATGGAAAGTAAAATTAAGTAGTGAAAAAGCTACTGGTTTAAATTGAAACCAGTCTACTTGTAGCTGCAGATACATCTAAAGCCCAATGGAAAGAAAGGAAGAAAACAGTTACCAATTAGTCTTTTATATATTGTCTCTACTTTCCTGGACTTGAAATTACATTCGCTCAACAATTTAAATTCAAAACTTCTCTTCAGATTATGGGGAACCAGCCAGATTATTCTAAGTTTATTAAAAACCAAATCGATCCTTTAATTCCTAATGTTTCAAATGATATCAACATATGCCAAAGTATATCAACTATTATAAATTTGTTACCAAGAAGCTGAGTTAAAAAAAATATATATATATGATCTCAGCAAAACAAAGCTTTCAACTAAACCAAAAGAAGATAAAAGAACAAGCAGTTATACCATTCATTTCAAACATAAAAAGACTAAGTGTGTTTGTTTCCCTTCCAAACATTCAGGGGAAACTCACTTTCTTTGTTCAATGTTTATTATTAAATCTTTCCTGACACAGAAACCAAAATACTTTGATAAACCCAGAGAGTCTGGTAAATAGACCCTTGAAGGCTTAGAACCACTAACCCAGTTGCATTTCCACCTATGTCTATTTTTCCTGAAGTCACTGACCATGACTCAATTACTTTGTGTATAGAAGTATGTATAATAATGCCAAATACAACCTTACTCCAATTCACACTTACATGCAGCCAAAATGGATCTTTAATACAAACAAGAAGGGCTAGGAAATCTGAAAGAAAACTGCAGAAAATAGCTGTTCTTACTGGAAGTACTATCATATAACTTTATTCCATTGATAGTCTATTTGGCCAACCCAATTTTTATAGCTCTAATGAGAGATTTTCTCTGCCTGATGTCAAAACTACTTGCAAATGCTTTTATTTCCCCTCCAGAGATCCACAAATCACAAACAATTACCAGATCCAGACTAAACCACCAAAGTAGTTTTTTCCATACCACCCAGAAGAAACCAGGCAGTTCCATTCTTCAACTTAACTTTTAAACTCAATATTCAATAAAAAGGTCAGTACATCTCTGTAGCTTTCCACACCCAAATGTGCTACAACTAAACAGTGCTTTGTACATAATACAATTTTAAGAAAGTAATAAAATGGGCTCATATAAATGCAACTTTTGTTTATGTAAATTTTTTTAGCATTTAAAAAAATGAAGTAACACTGTATTATTACATTATATAAGTTTCAGATGTTCAGTGAAAAAAACATGCCTAGTTTTTTAATAAAGGGATTCTCCTAAACACTAATCTATCCAATTCCAAGAAAAGATAATGCATTTAAAAGAAATGTCTGAAATAACACAGAAAGCTTACAAAAGTAATGAATAAGCACAGACATTATTTATGAAGACCTGAAATATGAACATAATCATCCCCTTACATATGAACCTGAGCCTCAACCTGGAAATTCCCCTGAACTACCTGGAGGGTTGGTGAGCCAAAGTTTATCTCTCCTTTCATCCACTAATACTTTCCTCCTCAACACACTAAGCTATTCCTCGTTGACTCCACTAGCATTTAGGAGTTATAACAACTCATTTAATTTTATTGTTCTGTTTTAGCATTGCCACAGTCTCATTTTCTTATATTTTCCATTGCATTTTTCATATACTAGAAGATAAGTATATTCTTTTGGTCTAGCTGGGAGCCTAACTCCTATTCACAGTTATGTCTATTGCAAAAATGCATTCTGCATTCCCAACATCCTACTACTATGTTTAACCTATTCACAGACTGATGGACTACCTAATTATCTTTACCTTTCAGATACCCATAGAAATCACAAATGCAAAAAAAAAAAAAAAAAAAAAATCAGGGCCTCCCCTGGTGGCGTAGGTGGTTGAGCGCCGCACTGTGAAGCTGTCCACAGCCTCTGCAGCGCCAGTTCAAACCCAGCCAGCCAGCGAGAATCCCACATGGCGCAACACACCTCTCCTGTGTCGCCAGCTGCTCCCCTCAGCAGTGTATTTCATCAGTCTGCCTGTTCTGTTCCCCACTCTGTCTCTGGTGAATCCTCTCCCCCTCCTGCGCCTCTGGCCTATACCCCAGTTCTTGTATGCATGAATAAATATATCTTTAAAAAAAATCACAAATGCTTTGGAAGAGAATGAGGGGGTGCCTTGTGATCCCACATCTGTCTTTCCCAAAAAGTTTACATTGGGAACATCTCTCCAGGAAATAGGTCAGAAGCTCATTTTGCAAAGCAATTTCTGTTTCACTGATGTAATTCATCACAATTTTATGAGAAAGAAAATCAGCATCTCCATGGCTAAATTATAAAATTTTTAAATTTTTAATATTTGAAAATTCAATGAAAGCATCACTGTAGAAAACCAATCAATTATCTCTAGAAATAATAATGCCACTTCTCTTCCCCCAAAACGTGCACAATTCATTTGTCTCAAAACAATATATTTTTTACCCAGCAGGACAGGATGTGTGTGTGTGTATACATACATACACACTATCACAATGTAGGGTATTTGTTCTTCCATGTTTGATGAAAAACACGCCTCTTGAAAATATTAAGTGACATCCTATCACATAAAAGCACATATATTTGGTATCTGTATTGGTAGTAAAAGAGACAAAACACTGCCATTTAACTAGCTGCTAATATTGGCTTAATAGAAAAAAGGAAAATTTTATTGCCAAGGAATAAAATCCAATGCTTTTAGTTGCAGATTCAAATGTAGGGTAAGTATGTAAACAAACAGATTTGCCAAAACTGTGTGGCTATGATTCCAGCACAAGAAACACAAGTTAAAGAGCCACACAAATTTTTGATATTTCCTGAACAGATGCTGAAAATAACTCACAGGAAAGGGCTGTCTAAGATATTTGAGTCCCAACCCCCACCTCCTAACTGTGCATAATCTTATCAGTGCTATGACAACACAGACATATCATTAGGACTATTAACATATACTTTAATCATTATTTTAAAATCCAACAATACCACCAGGTGGTAAATGCAACTCAAGGGAGTTATCTTCTAGACCAGGTCTGATGACTTATAACACAAATGCTGTCATGGGTTATGGTATGCCTGGTAATGCCATTCAGCAACTCTTTAAAGCCCAGCTTTGTGTTTAAAAGGGGAGAAAACAAACTGAGTACTTTCTTCATCCGAAATGAGAGTACACTGATTAATTTAAAATAAATGATTTCTAAGTTACTTTATCTTGAATCCTAATTCTTAAGGAAAACCAAAAGATAAGTCAAAACCTGACTTCTGGGCAAAGTTTCAAGGAACAGCAAAACATATTTGCTGACTCCACTTCCTCTTTTCTCAGTGCCCCTCAGGCTGCAAGTTCACTTTTGCCTCCAGGGCACAAATGAAACTGCTCAAATCAGGGTTAGAAAATGACAAATTCTGGCCTCCCTGATGGCACATGGGTCAAGCCACTGCAGCACAAGTTTGATCCCTGGCCAGCCAGGGAGCAACCCACATGGTGCAGCAGACCTCTCCTGCCTTGCCCGCTGCTCCTGTAACAGGGTGGTCCCCAGGAAAGGGGGCGGTTCCCTGCCCCACCCAAGAGAGGGTGGAGCTGAGCAGGGAGAGAAGAAGCTGCAGAGGAGACTGAGGAAGGAAGCAGGATGGAGCCAGGAGACCTGGAGGAGGCGCATGGAGCCTAGAGACACGTGAAGAAATTGCGCTTGTCTATTGGTCGTGGACTAGGTGACCCAGATGTGGGTGAGACCTGTGGGGAGGTGACAATGGCAGCTTTTATCTTGATGTTGATTTTGCTCTTTTCCTTCGGGGCTTGTCTGGTTGTTTCTGGCCCTTTTCTGTGGGTCCCCACTGGAAGATGCTTTAGACTTGTGGCAGGCTTTGGAGCCTTGCTCTGGGCCAATCCCATTTGGATGGACTTTTACCCACGAGGGGACGGGTAACTTTGGGTACTTCATTTAGAAACTAGACTCTTTGCCTTACCTGTATTGTTTCCTAGTTTTATTAAAGTTCCTTCCCATTAAAGTCTCATATGTTTTGTGTTGATGTGGCGGATGGCAGAACCCATTTAGAATAGGCAGGTTTGTGGGGTTTGGGCTGCCCCTCTCCCTGTCCTATAACACTCCCCTCAGCAGTGTATTTCAGTAGATCTGCCTGTTCTGCTCTCCACTCTCTCTGGTGAATCCTCTCACCCCACCCCTCACCACTGGCTTACACCCCAGTTCTTGTTTGCATAAATAAATAAATCTTAAAAAAGAAAAAAAAGAAAATGACAAATGACAAATCCAGTCATGTCCATTTTTTGTAAGTCTTGGTTCAAGGGTCACCATCTCTTTTTAATAACCTCACTCAAGGTGCAATTCAGACAAAACTTGGATTAATAAAACCATGTTGTCCTACAATTGTCTGCTACCTCACTAGATAGACGCTCCTTGGGAGTCGGCATCCCTTTGCCTTTGAGTGCATAGTTCTTGACACAAGGTCAACAATGTGGAATAAATAAACTGAGCGCTTGCTAGATCACCTAGGTAAACCCACTGGTCACACTTTTTTTTTTTAAGTGCTTATAAGAACAAACCAAAACACTAGAGGAGTAAACTGGAATACTTCCAGGGAAAGTTTTTCTTGGTTATAGAATCAAGAAATCTGTTACAATTTCAAGAGGAAAAATCCCAACATTTGGATACTACTATTTAGCTGATTTGTTCATAACTCTAATATCAAAGACCCAAATTTTAGAAACTTACTTATGGAAATCAAACTTCTTAATGAGCACTCATCATCGGCAAGACAGGGAGAAGGTTCAATGACTGCCAGTTGTAGGTTCATTAATGTCTGAAACATCGGGGGAAGGGAGCTGATTATGGTACCCAGAAAGCAAGATAATAGTCTAGAGTGTTTCACAATCTTACTTCCAACAAAACTGCTTTCGAGAACTCAGGTGATCAAATGATGAATCACCAGGGAACACCTACGGCTACTGTTCACAAGGCCCTGGGAGCAACCTTTACCTCCCTTCACTCTCAGAGGGCTGCTTATCCTTCCCCACTGCGCTGCTCAGAGCCACTTCTTCCACATCCAGCCATTTCACCAATTTCTTCCAGTCACTCTTGCCTGAGGTCAGAAAATCAATTAGCAGAATCACACAAAGGATAACTGGGAGGGAAAGAGGTAAAATAATGAGGAAAAATGGTAGCAAAGAAAATAAATTGCATCCTAACTCCTAACCACCCATCACCTCCAATGTCTCAGTTTTTCTCACAACAAGCCCAACGCAGTTTCCTCATTCTTCTTTAGTCACCTCACCCTTTCCACAAACTCTGAAGCCTCAGAACCACTGGTGATTAGCTACTCTGATGTCCCAGTACTCAATCCCACTCTGGCCAATCCTCTTGCCTCCAACCAAAGATACAAAGAGAGAGAATGCACCTGGTAAGGGAAAACAGGAGGCCAATTAAGTTCTGGCCAATATCAATTGGAGGGTAAACTGGGACCTGACCACCACTTCCACAACTGTTTCTTTAGGAAACACACTCTGAGCTCCAAATGGCCATGAACCTTTAGGACACAACCCTATTTGGAATTGGAGACAATTTGCAATTATTTCCTGAGAAGTTATAAACATGTTGTTATGAGTTTGTAAATGTTAAATTGTTAGATTTATGAAACATCTCTACTGTAAAGAAGGTGACCATGTGGGTTACCCCCAAACTTGCCAAATGTCTGTTTACTAATCTAGAATCTGGTTTGTAATATGTATAGACTGCACAATTAGTGAGTCTCTGTGAATCAGTCCCCAAGGTAAGTGCAGACACTCTTCTCTGAGGCTTTAGAGACTGCTAAAGACACTATTTTGATTCACTACTACAGCAGAAGAATCTTCTTTTTTTCTTTTTTTATAATAAATTTTATTTTTATATTTCCCATACAATTGCAACCCCCTTATTTTGACCCCAATCCCTCCCCTCCAGCCCCCCACTCCTCATAGAGTATCTCTGGTTCATAGTTTTTTGTTGATTTTGATTTTCACTATCTTATAGTTATTCATTTTCCTGGTCCCTTATTTAAGTTTTCTAGATTCCTACAGCAAAAGAATCTTAAACAAGGTTCATTTGTGTTTTTTTCTTATCATGTTACAACCCTAAGGTGTTAGATTTTGAATTAGTTACTCTGGGGCACAAGGCTATATTTTCAATAGCCAGATTACCAAACAAGATTTCAACTTAGATCCTCTCAGCTCACCTGAAATGTAGGTCTCACTTCTCATTTACCTTATTTTAGGATGTCTGGGTGTCCTCCTGACCAAAGCCTAGATTTTACTTTCTGTCTAACTCAGTGTTGTTTATAAAAGGAATAACCTCCCAAGTTATAGTTAGTATGAGGCTAGGTCTGAAGGGTTTTGATTCAACCGGCACATTTTAGGAGTCTCAAGCCTGTTCAGGGCTTTCTGGCTCCAGGCCTAAACAAAAATCTCTGTGGAAAGCTAAATTCAAAATCAAAGCTCAGCCATTCTTCACCAGGCTGCCCTAGTTGACATCCTGCAACCTGTCCAAAGCTGCCCCCGGTTTCCTGTGGCCTACAGAAAGAACCCTCCTTATGAATGCCATCCAGCCCAGCCGCACTGGCTGGCTATGTACATTAACCCCTTCCTTCCTGGTTACCCTCACCTGAGCAGAAGTGCCCTAGTAAGAAATATACTAGATACAGGACACTTTCCAGAAACTTAGAGCTTATATTAGAGATAATGACAAACTCTCATTTTAGCCTGAAATCTAATAGGGCCAAATTCCCAATTTTAAGAAAAAAATTTTCACCCTGGCTAAGGATTATAGCATATCATGAATAAGACAAATTTATCCCTTCTTTCTCAGTCTCTGCCTGTCTCTCCTCCTTCCTTCCTTCCCTCCTTCCTTCCTTCTCTCTCTCTCCCTTTCTCTTTTCTTTCTTTCTCTCTCTCTCTTTTCTTTCTTTCTTTCGTTCTTTCTCTCTTTCTCGCTCTCGCTCTCTCTCTTTCACATACACACACACACAGAGATGCATGGAACAAAAAAGCATATTAAAAGGACAGTACCGGGCCACCCCGGTGGCACAGTGGTTGAGCGCTGAGCTACGAAGCTGCCCGCAGCCTCTGCAACGCCAGTTTGATCCCTGGCCACTGGCGAGAGTCCCACATGGCGTGCAGACCTCTCCTGCCGTCCGCTGCTCCCCTCAGCAGTGTACTTCGGTCCTTCTGCCTGTTCTGCTCCCCGCTCTGGCTCTGGTGAATTCTCTCACCCTCCCGCGCTTCTGACTGTACCCAGTGCTTGTATAAATAAGTAAATAAATCTTCTTTAAAAAAAAAAAAAAAAAGGACAGTACCTACCAACAAAATTGTTCCATGGAGAGAAAGAAGCACAGGTATAAAAAGAGGTAATTGTTTAAAGTTGAATTTTATTTTCAATTTTTGAATAAATTTTATTTATTCAACTCACCTAATAAACCCTTTGTTGGAGCCTCTACTATATGCCATCTATGTTAGTATTTCTACAAAAGACCCATTTTCAGACCTGAGTACTCAAAGTTTTGAGTTAATGACCTAAGAAAAACGAAGATTTAAAAAGGGCCTATGTGGTTTGTGTTATGCACAAAACAAACACTTAAAATACAACGCAATTCTCCCATTGTGACTAGAGAAAGAAAGAAGCAGCCAAGGCGGTTGCTTCCTTTGCCTCTTTTCCATTCATTCTCTCATATACCCAAATAATAGCTACTGATTCCCAAATAAGTCCTTTGTATGGCCAGAGCAGGAGAAAAAGACACATTAGAACTGTTCATGAACTTTAAAAGTGAATCTAGAACATCAGACATACCAACAAACAATTGTACTATAAGACAGATTAAGATAATGGCTATAAGGATACCACAGCTGAATTGGGAGGAGAGAACAGGAAATAAATACTTCCATACAAGACAATGTAGAAGCTTAATGAAGCCGAAAATTGCTGAGCTGGATTATCAAGGATGGACAAGGTTTCAATAAGACAAATGGAGTAGATATACCATGGGTAGGAAATACATATACAAAAGTGAGAAAGAGGAAAGGTTACGTGTTTTTCTGAATTTTCTCCTATATCAATCTGAACTCAGAAATTAGTCCTCAACAATAATTACTCCTCAAAGAGTAGTAACTTTGGCAAATTTAGAAATTTCATCTAACAAGAGCACCACAGATAAATGCAAATAATTCAATAACTTTAGCCATTTCTTACACCTTGCAAATAAACCTTATTAAATTGGTAATTTCCTCCCATAGGTTCCTGCTATGACTTCCAAATTGGTGCCTATGAATTCCTGAGACCTTTCTGTTCCATTCAGCTCTTCTTATACTGATTCAACTACTAAAATAAGTGAACAACTTCAAGTTTACATTCCAAAGACCCATTTGGCTATATGATTAAAAAGAGATGGCACTTTGGAATAAATATATTAATTTAATATATTTAATTAAACCACTCCCTTACCAAGTGATTATTCTCCCTGCATACCCATCTCACAGGGTTGCTGAGTTAGTATCAGTGATGCATGTAAAAGTGCAATGTCTGTTTGGTATCTATGCATTACCTGGAATGCTGATGTCTGGGTCCAAGTCGCAGTTGGCCATCTGGAGCTTCATATGGCTCTTCTATCTCGTACACATTTGCATCAGTGTCCTCAATGCTGCTGGAATTCTGCCATTCCAACTCTGGAGTTTTGTCTACAGCCATAATAAAAGGTAAGTTTTCATACTCCGGTATTTCTTCATAATGACGAATATTTTCATACTCAGGAGCACAGTAGCTTATAACAGATTTGTAAGGCACTTGAGATGATGACTCCCTGGAGAGCATCTGGTCATCCAAAGACTCAGCTCTTGCTCCATTACCTGTGCTGGTCTGGCCCCAAGATTTCTTCTTCTTTAGGAATTCCAGGCTGTGACTATCTGCAGAATATGCTTTGGTGGGCTTACTTCTCTTTTCTTCTCCTACCAACAAGCCATGCCAATCACTTTTAACCCCTTTTTGCTCACCACCCAATAGATTGCCTGTAGTTGTACCCCCAAGTTGGCTACTCTTGGACCAAAATTTCTGGAAGTCACTCTTCATGAAACAGATGGATAGTTTCATGTTGAGCAACTTCTTAAAAGAGTTTTTCTTTTGAGAGTCTTTGCAAGGCTTGGTACACCTTTCCACATCCACAGCAGATAATGATTTTGCTCTAGGCTTGGTCAGGGTACTTGAAGGCTCACTATTTGAGGATATGGTGATAGACTTTAAGGATTCTGGGTTCCCTGAAAAGGGTAAAATAGGATGAGGTAATTTCCACACTGGCTTTTCTAAAGCCCCTTTAGGCATATCAGATGAAGATGACATACCATGACTTTGGGCATACAAATGCTGAAATTGATTTCTTTCCAGACCCATTTCTGATTTTTTCCCTTCATTTAAGGGATAAGAACTTTTCTCCACAAGCTCTTCGGAAGCGGCCTTTTTAAGCACCCCTGCAGCAGGCAAGCTTTGTCTTTGAGGTTTTTTGGGAACAATTCTCAAGGAACTTTCATCTTTTATTATAGATTCCTTTTGCATTTGAGGGGTAAATACTCCCAGATTGCAGGCAGTAGGTAAATGTTCTCTGCAACTTAATTTGAGCTGCTTGGGAAGGCTCATAGATAAAGCACTGCATCTTATAAAATTAGTGCCTTTATCCACAGCAAGTGACATACTAGAACCATCTACTGCCTTGCTGCCAGAACTAAAATTAGAGTCTGTGTTTAAAGGAGGTGCCATTTTTTCAAAGGAAGAGCTTTCATCACACAGGGCTTTCTGTGAATGGCCTAGGTTTTGACTGTCACTGTTGGAGTTCACATTCAATTCACTTTTATCTCCTGGTTTCATTTTGTCTACCTGTTCCTGGTTACATAAAACATTCTGATGAAGAACACTGATTTTGTTGTTTCTCAAAGCATCTTTGAAAAGACATGAAGAGCTACTATTTAAGTTCTCTGATTCTTCAGCACTTTCACTAGGAGTATCTATAAACTTTTGGCGTAATAGGCGAGCAGCACGTGTTTTTCTAGGCTTGGGAGTTGGAAATTTGGGGGTATATGGTACCAAATGAATTTCTAAGGGACCAAGGTCTTTGATTTCTGATTTCTTACTAACTCCATCTGAAGAAACAGAAGTACTCCTTTTACCATTTTCCAGTGCTTGTTCAGATGAGTGAAAGTAAAAATTGCCTTTTTCACTGCCATTCTGACAAGTTTCCAAATTTTGAAATTCATCACTAGGAATTTGTAGGTGGCAATGTGGATGATCAGGAACATTTGCAAAGCTGGACAGGGAAGGTGAAAAATCTGCATTTTCATTTCTGAATTGTCTGTTGGAATTACAGTCATTATTCATTTCTGGGTTGTCTGTACATCTGTGCTTCTGTGGGAAAATAAAGGGTGACGATCTTTGTGTTAAAACATCTTTAAGCTTCTCCTCTAGGACACTTGCCTTTGAAATTACTCCACTCTGGCTCCTGACCTTTTCACCATTACAGTGACATTTTCTCTTATTTTTAATAGCTAATGAGAATTCATCAATTTTACTGTTTTCTAAATTTTCATGCATTCCCAGGGGCTCTAAGACAAGCTGCTTCACACACACATTCTCTCTATTTCCAAGTTTATGGATACACTCTGAGCTGCAGGAACACATGGGTAAAATATAATCACTGCTCTGATGCCCTGCATTTTTGCAATTAGAGTTGTCAGGTCTTTCAAGTACTTCCTGTTTATGTTCTTCCAGGTTTGAGAGGATTTTCCTTGATGGTGACTGCCTGATGTCCCGAACAGGTGAGCCATTCAGAACTTTTGGTTTTGGAGCTATTGCTGGTTTGGCCTTCTTAGTTGACTGTGAAACACTAGAAACCACAACATCAGGTTTAGGTGCAACAGGAGGTGGGGTTGGTTTATTATTTGCCACCACAAACTTTGGCTTGGGGGCCACTGGTGGCTTTTTATTCTCTAGAAAGGAAAAAAAAAAAAAGATAGTTTGATTGATGACAAAAAAAAGCAAGAGATAATAAATGATTAAATTTAATTCCATTTTTACTTTTGACAATATGGTGAACTTGTATTTTACCAGTTGGATTATATGTTACATTTTATAGTCAATATATTACTCTTGAAGATTTCTTAAAGTGCCCTTCAATACCAGTATAAATAGCTTTGGGCATATTGTACAATTCTTAGTGAGTTCAACACAGTTTTTCTTCTTTCACACAGATTACCACATCTTAGCTGACACCAAATGAGATAATTGGCTTCTGCTTGCCACCTGTATATATGGAGGAAAATGCACTTCAGTATATTTCCTGAGTGCTGAGTTGAATTTGCCAAAATTATATGTAGATGCAACCCTTTAAGCTTATTAATAATATTCTTCTACCTCATTGATATAGAGTTGTATAAATGCCTTTTATCAAATCTATCTCCCTAGAATCCCAAAATAATCTTTAAAAAGGAATACAGAAATCAGAAATTCTCTAACCTTAAACAGAAAAGTAAACTTAAAAAAACCTGAAAAGTAATTCTTCTGTGTTGTTTGAGGATCATAATAAACTTGGTATGTCTCTGTGCATGGGATTATCAATTGGGAATTTTTATTGTAATCCCTCATGGAGTTTCATTTTTTAAAAAGCTACATGTCCAGGCTCTACCCCAGATCTATTCAGTCTTGGGGGAAAAGCCTAGGTATCCGCATTTCTTTTAAGACCCACTAATGATTTTGTTGTATGCCCTTTATTAATACCCACTGTTGTAGTGCATTTAAAAAATAATACATGATTTGTAATGCAGCAATTCTTCCTATTCATTTTATTAAAAGTACATATTATATTATGCTAAATTTGTACAGAGATGCTCCTGGTCTATAGGAACCAAATAAAATCTTGACTCAAAATATATTTAAAAATGTAAAGATACATGGAGCCAGAACATATGTATTTTCTAAAGTTCTTTTCAATTTTTTCCTTCACTTATTATATTTCCCCAAGGACAGGTGAATAAAAAATATTTTATCTTATATTTTTATACAAATGTTAATTTGCTCAACAACATCTAATACTTAACAAAAACTTAATTTGCTCAAAAAATAAATATAAACCTTTTAAAATATCTGTTGGACATTGTTTGAATATTTGAATATACAGAGGTTTTGATACTTCATTTGGTGATGATTTTCTTTTCAGCAAAGGAAATTAGTCACAACCTTGGAAAGATATTATATGGAATTGAGTTTAAAAAAATGTAGAGAGCTCTACTTCCCTTTACCAAGCAGGGAAGAATTTCCCCAACCTCTAATACTATGTGTTCGACCAAGATCAACTAACAGAGACCTTCTCATTCAATTCCTCAGTACAATGTTATCATAAATGAAGATAACAAAATATTTTCAAAACAATAAATTCCCAAAGCTATACAATTTTAGTTAGCTATTCAGTAAGCATACTATAAGTTGCGTTCATTTTTTAAAGGTAGAAAAATGATAAAATCCTTCAAAACCTAATGATAAAGCTTGGTATAATGGTCTATTAAACTCTTAAGTATTAAGTCAAATCCCGAGAGAAAGTATGAATGCCCCAGGCCTCTTCCAACCTCCCTTGTTACTCAAAAATAATGAAAACTGACAGTCATGTTGATTTCATTTCTATAACCATTCTTTTTTTTTTTAATATTTTTATTTTTTTATTTATTTATTTTTTTTTATAAATTTTATTGTTATATTCCCCATACAATTGCAGCCCCCCCATTCTGACCCCAATCCCTCCCCTCCCACCCCCGCCCCCCTAAAAGTGTCTCTGGTTCATAGTTTTTTGTTGATTTTGATTTTCACTTTCTTATAGTTATTCATTTTCCTGGTCCCTTATTTAAGTTTTCTAGATTCCTGCTATGAGTGAGACCATCCGGTATTTTTCTTTTTCTTTTTGGCTTATTTCGCTGAGCATGATCCCTTCCAGCGCCATCCATGTTGCTGCAAATTGCATGTGTTTATCTTTTTTGAATGCTGAGTAATATTCCATGGTATATATGTACCACATCTTCTTGATCCAGTCATCTATTTTTGGGCATTTGGGTTGTTTCCAAAGCTTAGCTATTGTAAACAGTGCTGCTATAAACATAGGGGTGCAGGTGTTCTTTGGAATTGATGTTTCTGTGTCCTTTGGGTAAATACCTAGGAGTGGAATTGCTGGATCATATGGAAGCTCTATGTTTAGTAGGTCCAGAAATCTCCATACAGCTTTCCACAGTGGTTGGACCAGTTTGCACTCCCACCAACAGTGCAGAAGAGTTCCTTTTTCTCCACACCCTCGCCAACATTTGTTGTTGCTAGCTTTTTTAATATGTGCCATTCTCACTGGTGTAAGATGGTATCTCATGGTAGTTTTGATTTGCATTTCCCTGATTACAAGTGATGTTGAACATTTTTTCATATGCCTGTTGGCCATTTGTATTTCCTCTTCAGAGAAGTTTCTTTTAAGCTCTTCTGCCCATTTTTTGACTGGATTATTTTCTTTGTTGTTGTTGAGTCTCATCAGCTCTTTGCAGATTTTTGTGATCAGTCCTTTATCATTAGTGTTGGGTGCAAAAATGTTCTCCCAGTTGGTGGGGTTTCTCTTTGTTTTTGTTATTGTCTCTTTTGCTGTGCAGAAGCTCTTTAATTTGATGTAGTCCCAGCTGTTTATCTTTGCCTTCACTTTTCTATAACCATTCTTAAAACATCCTACCTCTGAGATTTTTGAATGAATAAAAAAGTCAATTTGGCAAGATGAAAGAGTTCCAGAAATTGACTGCACTAAAATGTGTATATACTTAACATTACTGACTGAGCACTTAAAAATGATGGTAAAGGGCCTCCCCGGTGGTGCAGCAGTTGAGCGCTGGGCTGCGAAGCTACTCCCCAGCCACCGGAAGAGGGTCCCACATGGTGCGCAGACCTCTCCTGACACCCACTGCTCCCCTCAGCAGTGTACTTCGGTCCTTCTGCCTGCTCTGCTCCCCGCTCTGGCTCTGGTGAATTCTCTCACCCTCCCGCGCTTCTGACTGTACCCAGTGCTTGTATAAATAGATAGATAGATAAATAAATAAATAAATAAATCTTTTTAAAAAAAATGATGGTAAAGATGTTAAATTTTATGGTGTATTTTACCACAACTAAAAAAAAAAAAAAAAACTGTCTCATCAAATTAATATTTTTCTTTCTAAATATGATGGCTTTGGAAGCTTCAGGGTAATTTACCAATTAATTTTTGCTTTTTAGTTAAACTGATTTTTAATTTATGACACCATTTCTACTCTTTACTTTAAATGTATTTTGTACATAAGTCTTCTATGTAGATGGGCCATCACAGAGTCCTTATTTGTAAATGAGACGTTGAACAGACTGCTAAGATCTATATGATCCAGAGATTATAACTTCTGAGACACTTCCTGCAGGAAAGCACATATATTATTTAGTCCCTTTGCTCTGTGTCATTTTTCTTCAGTTCACCTTTGTCTGTCCTTATTAATTGAAGGTGTAAGCTCCAAGAGGGTAGGTATGTTGTCTCATTCTGTATCCTCAATGCTGAAAATAGGACCTGGGAATAGTCAGAACTGCCACATACACATTCTCTTTAACATGTCTTAGTAACAGGAAATTTCTTTTAAAAACCATCAACATCCATTTTAAAATATAGTAATATGTTGATAAGTTAGCAGGAATCAACTTCAATAGGATAACCAAGTAAGTCCTTCATTATTACTGGGAACAACATTCCTAATCACTAGTACAGCAATATCTGAAATTCTTCATTTTTATTTTTTTTTGGGGGGAGGGGGCTCTATTTTGAAAGAAACCCACTGAAAAACTAACAAGTTATTATATTATGGCCTGCTCCAATGTCAAACTCTTGAAATAAGTGCATGGTGTTTGGAAATGAATCCAGCGCCTTTGGATCTTAATACTGTATCAACAGTGAGATCCAGTGCTTTTTAGAGTAAAGCAGCACATCTCTTATTTATACAGCTGTTTGGCTCCAGGAAAAAATAAGGTAAGAAAGTAAAGCACCAGTACCATTTTACTATTACAAACATACTCTTCATCTGTTACACACAGATGTCTGTGGTTCATGTGCAAAGACTTTCTTAGATGTAACAATGGCTATTGAACTAGTCAAAAAGCAAATGTGTTCAAAATGACACAAAATATGTTTAAAAAGATACATGTACAAGTTCAAAAAGATACAGAATATACATGTATAATTATCTCTTCTTTTTAAATACTGATCAGAACAATTCTAAAAATCTCTATTATGGGCCTAATCTTTAATACACAGAAAAACAAAAATCCTTTTCAGTATACATAGAACTTACATGATCTATATATACCTGCTCTCTTATTTTCTTAAATTAACCCTACCATCCCAAATACCACAGACTACATTCAATGTAAACAACCCCCCCCCTCCAATTGCAAATAACTTTTCTAAAGTTTTATCAAATTTTATTATTGTTGCAAAAGGCATCATGAGGAGCCTCCCCCTGGTGGCACAGCCGTTGAGTGCTGGGTTGCAAAGCTGCCCGCAGCCTCTGCAGCATGGGTTCGATCCCCGGCCACTGCAGGAGGGTCCCACATGGCGTGCAGACCTCTCCTGCCGCCCGCTGCTCCCCTCAGCAGTGTACTTCGTCAGTCTGCCTGTTCTGCTCTCTGCTCTGGCTCTGGTGAATTCTCTCACCCTCCCTCACTTCTGACTGTACCCAGTGCTTGTATAAATAAATAAATCTTTAAAAAAAAAAAAAAGGCATCAGTATGTGAGAATGATGAACACATACTTTTATAAGAATGGGATGGAAATAAAGCCCAAGTTCTCCATTCAGACACATGAGGGAATTATAATAAAACTCAACAGATGGGTGAACAAAGTAGTTAATGCTTCTCAGCAAGCTATGCTAAAAACCAACTAACTCAGCTAAACACAGGAAGTGTCTCTCTTTTAAACACCACAAAAATGTCTGCGGATTTCTTTAATTGCAAAGTTGATAAAATGTAAAAATAGCTGCATTATTCCAGGGTAATTCAAACGAAAGAATCAAGCAGTTCTAGACGGAATCTTAAATCATGTTTACATAATTAAATGCTAAATGCTTCCCTAGCTATTTATTGTAAAAGTTGAAAACTGGAATTGAAAACTGATATACATAAAGCATGAATATTTTAAATGTGGTTGACACTCCAGAGGGAGAAAGTGGTTGCTAGAATTTGAAAAATTCCAACCACTTTAAATTTAAATCAGATTGGGTCACTAACAAAGAAAACTTGAGCAAAGGTGAGGTAGAGACATCAACTATGAAAATAATTCACCTCAAGTAGGTAGAAAGCCTTCTATATATACATATGACATAAAAAAGGAATAATCCACAGCATTTTCAGAAATACTACTACAGTAATATTTCACCCCTTGCTTTTCTAATTCCTATTGGGCAACTTCTTGCCTCGTTAGTCATTTAGTCGTAAATCTGATTACACCTAGTAATACAACACCCCAATATATCTAAGCTTTAGAAATGATACAAATTAGAGCATTTGGAGTGCTGTTTGGCAATTTCAAGTTGACAGTTTCAAGTTGCAGGAATTTAAAACAAATGCCAAGAAAAGCAAAGAAATTTTAATCTGCCACTTGAAAACGCTGATTCTAGAAGTAACCAAGAGGAACATTTATACTATTTTACCATTAAGTTTCTAATGGAAGTTCGTCTTTCAAAGTGGACAAAACCGTTAAAAAAGATCCAAAAACCGAATACATTATTAAGCTCTGCTTTAAAGAGTACCTTATGTTCTCATAAAGCAAATTTAACACCACCTTAGCAATTATTTTGGAAAATAAGAACTGTTTTTCGTTTAGAAATACAATGTCCAGAATTGCTCCAAACCCACACCCAGGTAAAGACAGGCTTTGTCATTTGGTGGAAGGGAAAGGACTCTGGGAGGCGGACAGAAAACAAGCCTTTGTTTCCACTAAGCAGGTAGAAATAGAAAAAAAAACTCCATTAAAAAAAAAAAAAAAAAAAACTGGGTGAGTGTGAGCAGAGAATCTGCTATGGGCAAATCTCCCCCTCTACTTCCAGGTACAGGGAAAACCCTCCAAGACAGGAGCCCCAATATCTCAGTCTCCTTATCTGGCCAGGGGCAGGGTGGAAGCAACTCAGCTCCAGGAGTTCAAGTCCAACTCCGGGAACACGGCCGTTCCGGCATAACAACCTGGGCATCTCCACTAACTGCCCATGTAAAGGCAAAGGTGCTCAGATTTTAGGAGAAAGCCCTCAACGACCTGTTCGGGGCTCGCGTTCCACCTGGCGCAGGAGCCCCCCAACACGGGGCTCCCCCTAAAGGGAGGTCCCCCAAGAGAAAGGATCCCCCAACTGCCCCTCTGGGTTTGAAGGGAAGCAACCCGGCCGGCGTCCCGGGGCAGGCAGGGGGAGCCCCACGCCCCCGCCCCGAGGAGAAAGTCGCTCGCGAGCCCCGGGACGCGCTGCGCTCCCCACAAACTTCCCAGCGGCGGGGCGCGCGCCGCCACTCACCGGCGGCAGAAGTCATGGTTCTCCCCGCAGCTCGCTCCCCTCACTCCATGTTCCCTTTCAGTCCATTGTTTCCAGAGTTTGGGCAGAGGAGAGCCGCGGCCCCGGCCACATTCCGTCTCGCTGCCCCGCGGCGCTGCCTGAGCGCGGCACAAAGGATGCGGCGGGCTCCAGGGACCCGGCGGCGCTCGCGGGCGCGAGCCGCAGACAGCGGGCGGCCGGGCGGGCACGCGCACCGCTCGCGGAACTCCGGGCGGACGGCCCAGCGCGCGCACGAGCCGCGCTCCCGCGCCCCCGCCGGCGCGCGCCCTGGCGAGCTGCAAAAAAAAAAAAAAAAAAAAAAAATCAACAAACCGTGCTTCAGGCGTCCCCTGCTAGCCGCAGCCGTAAAAGGCGGACAACGCCATCCAATCAGAGGTCTCGAAATTTATCCTTTGCCCGCCCCTCCCGCCTACACGCTAATCCCCTGCTCCAATAAACGTCTCAGAGGAGGGGGCGTGTCCTGCGAGGCATGCTGGGAATTGTAGTTTTCTGCACACCCGGGGCTGGGCAGAAGCGGACCGGTCGGTGCTGCGTGTTCTCCCGCCTTCATTTCCCATCGTGCTGAGGCGGGTGGCATGGCGGAGAAGGATGACACCCGAGTTTGACGAAGAGGTGGTTTTTGAGGTAAGGGGAAGATGGCGGTGGGTGTGGACTGCCTTTGTCTGAGAAGGCCGAAGGGAAAGGCGAAGAGGCTCAGGCGAGGGGCCGATCGCAGGGCGAGGAAGCGAGGGGCGCCTCGGGGTCGGCGGCGAACCCCGGGGGTTTCTGGGCCTAGTTGGCCGCAGCCTGACAGGTGTGTCTCGGGGCGACCTGGCTGCACCCGCTTCCGCCTCAGGCCTGCCCGGGACTCCGGTCCGCGCGCGGCTGCCAGGCCTCGGGGCCGGCGCGAGCCCTGCGTGTTTCCCCCGGGGATGGGGGTCCCCGGGCGGGAGGACCAGGGCTGCGCTGGCTGGGGAGGGGCCGGGTCACGCATTTTGGAGACTCCCCAATAAAACTTAACCGCCCCCTTTTTAGTCCTCGGGTCTTTGCAGAAGTCTGTATCCAGAAGTGCCTCAGGTCGCTGTTCACGGTCGAGGCGTGGCGCCCGGGGGAAGGTGGCAGGTGCCAGTTTTCTGACACGGTTTAAGATCTCAGTGCGGGACCTGCTGTTGGTTATTAGACCCGGGGTGGCTCAGCATCCAGGTTTAATTCTTTTGTCCTTTGCGTGTTTTGCGCTCGATGGAGTCCTTAGGATGTGAGACTCCGGGTGTGAGTGCTTTGTGTGGGACTATTTTAAGACGTTCTCTGCCATCTTGAATGAAAAAAGAAAATCAAGGCTGGTGTTTTTGTTGCCGTTTAGCTTCTCAGATACAGGTTAAAATTCATGCCCCAGGTATGCTTTATGTTCAGTTATGCAGCTAGGTTTTAAGAAAACGCTTTTAAATGGTGCATTTCGTGCACTAGAGCTCAGCACAAAATAGGTGCAGAATGATACATGTGTGCAAAGATATGGACAGCCTGTACGTTAGAGAATGCAATTGGATACATCCATCTTTTCTTGCGGCCTCCTAGGAGCTACACGCAGTAAATGATATTGGAGGTAAATCTTGAACTGTGAATTGATTAATAAGATCAGACATCACCGGGAAGGAGAACAGAACACGCCCAAGATTGGGAGGTGTCAAAGTACCTGGTGTGGATTTTTCAGGGACTTGAGTGGCTACATAGAGTGCTTTGATGTGGCTAGAATGTGGAAATAGTGGAAGATGGGGCCATTTTACCACAATGAAGTCTGGTTTGGAGAAGCTCACTAGGAGTTACAAGAATCTTGAAAATGAGAGAAAAAAATAATGAAATAATGACTTGGGCAGATATCTCTAAGGTAAAATCCAGGAAACAGTTACAGATTGAATGTGAGAGCTGAAGAGGAGACAAAAATCTAGGCTGCTTAAATAAATGAATTAAATAAAATTATCTTAAAAAATCTTGTCTGCTTAAATTTCTAGGGAATCTTAGATTTCTTTAGATTGTGGATAAATAGTAATGCATGTTCAAAGAACATTTCATTGTAGAAAATCAGTCACAAATTTAAAGTCATTCATAATCCTACCACTTCAAAATGGCCACGTTTAATATTATAGCATGTGTTCTTACAGGTTTTTTTCCTATGCAAATTTATGTTTATGTGTGTGAATTCTTTTAACGCAAGAGATATACCTCATGGAATTTTGTATACATCTTCACTTCAATTTATCATAAACCTTTTCTATTTATTACTCCTTGAAAACATTATTCATAGCATAATATTTCATCATATGCATGTTCCATAACCATTTTTCCATTATTGAATAAGTATATTGATTCAAAATACCATTATTATGAATTCAGACACAAGTCCATCTTTAACTGCAACTCTGATTTTTCCATAGAATAATTTCTTAAAGGAAAACTGTGGATCAAAGAATATTAACCTTTTTTTAAAAGACTTATGCAGAAAGTTTATACCAATCATGTTTCCATTAGGAATTTTTTTTTTAAAGAAACAATAGTCCCAAAATAGAGTTTATGCCAGGCCTCACCAAGACTTCATACCTAACCTAATTGCAGTTTCAGCCACTTCCAAAAGTAGAATTTTAAAACAATCCATCTGGAGTTTTCTGGTCTGTACCAGTGAGATAATCTGCAAGATAAGACCCTACTGCTAAGGGAAGATGGCTTTGCCTGAAATAATCTTTTTTTTTTATTTCACCCCCTTTTCTAACTATATAAACCTTTCAATTTGTATAGCTCTTTACATTGCCTTTCTACTTGCTAGATGGGATGCTGTTCATTCCTGAGTGATTTAATAAAGACAATTAGATCTTTAAAATTAACTCTGTTGGGTTTTTGTTACTTAACAGGAATAAAAGTTAGTTTCACCAAATCTCAGCAAGTCTTATTAGTTTCCTTTAATCATTGTTAATTTGATAGAAAAAATTGTATTTTTGGTCGGATACTAGCTTTTAAAAAATTGATTTGGGGCCTCCCCAGTGGTGCAGCGGTTGAGCGCTGGGTTTCGAGGCTGCCCGCGGCCTCTGCAGTGCCAGTTCGATCCCGGGCTGCTCCCCGGCCACCGGAGGAGGGTCCCACATGGCGCGCAGACCTCTCCTGCCGCCCGCTGCTCCCCTCAGCAGTGTCCTTCGGTCCTTCTGCCTGCTCTGCTCCCCGCTCTGGCTCTGGTGAATTCTCTCACCCTCCTGCACTTCTGACTACCCAGTGCAGGTATAAACAAAACAAAACAAACAAACAAGCAAATAAATAAAATCATAAATAAATAAAAAAAAATACATGCCTCTTTAAAATTAAAAAAAAATAAATAATTGATTTGTATGTTTTTATAACTTATACACTTCAATTCCATGTATATATTTTTTGTCCTTTTTTTTTTTGCTCTTTGCATTTATTTGTTAAATTTATCCTAATCATCATGTAAGAATTTTTTACTTCTCCATAGTATATCCATGTGATTTTGTGACATTTAAAGAACCCATTCTACTACTGACTGTCTTTGGGTAATTTTCATTTTGAGACTATACATGAATACTGTTAACTGTGAATGTGAATGTTACTGTGAATGTTTTGTTGAACATGTTTCTGCTGCTTTATGGTTTTTCAGCTTTATGATGGTGTGAAAGATGCATTTAATAGAAAGTGGGATACAATATGCACTCCTGCTGGTGCACAGTCCCAGTCAGCGTTTCTGGCTTAATGATATTTTGAGTTCACCATAGGTTATCAGGACATAGCCCCATCATAAATCAAGGAAGATCTGTACTAGATTTAAGTTCTTTGTTGGTTATATGTACCTCACGCGGCACACACTCTTTCAGTTATCAGAAGCTCTTTTACAGCTTTCTGATTTTGCCACAAATGAATTGCAGAAAATTTGAGTCATTCATCCTATTCTGAATCCTGCTCGCCTGGGAGGAATACCCCAAAATGAGAACTTTTTATCTGAAGGACTGCTACTTTTATCTCTTTGCATTATGTGTGCATCTAAACCCTTTTTTTGTAACTTCCTTCTTAAAAGGATAACTTTTACACACTCATATCTGTCCTTGGTCACTTTATCTTTGTAGTTCAACTCTGATATCTACTTGAATTCATTGCTTTTTCTTTTTTCAGGTCTGAAACCCTAAGCCCCCCTCCCTGCTTTATACTGATCTCTCCTTTCCGTACTTTTCAGAAAATTACTAAATGTTTTCTCTTTATTGGCAGTATGTTCAGGTTTAGCTTTTCACCCCAACACTAAAGCAATCAAATGCAAGGAGCCCACTCTCACACAACCTCCCACACTTAAAAAAAAAAAAGTTAAAATGTCTCTTGCTTGAGATTGTCCTTTATACTTTTAAGTTTGTAATGTAGCTCTAAAGAACATTAAGGCAGTCTTTAGAAGTATCATTTGTAGTTTCTTCCCTACTTGCATTATTAATTTGACTAATGGAAGGAAATTGTTTTTGTCTGTGAATGTATACATTGATAGTTTTTGCTATTATGATAATGGAGCCTACTGTCTGGAAAAATACATATAAATTTAAGATATTATTATATCATCTTATTTTTCCTTAAAATCTATGTACAATTTCCTATAGTTCTTAAAACTTTGCAGATGTATTATGTAAAATAATCTACTTCTTTGTAGTAGCTGAGATTGGAAGCATAGTGAAATTCATGCTTTTATTAGTATCTGTAACAGAAGGAATATTAAGAGCTAATTGACATTATAAATTGACCATTAATACTAAAGCTAGTTTGTCATTAGATATGTAAGAATAAATTTGTTTAACCTGAATTATAACAGTTATTCTTGGGAAATAAGCCCTTGCTTTTTTTCTGTCTGGGTCTTGTGCTTTTTTTGTTTGTTTGTTTTATCTTTTTCACATGTCCTCAGGGCCCCAAATTAGATTTTAACACTTAAAAAAAAAAAGTGTATATATAAACATTCTAAAAAGTGTATGTCTTATGTATTTTTATTGCATTTATTAAAGTGCAAGTTCCTTTGTCTCAAACTGTGATATACACACTAATTAAATTATTTTTTGTGGTTGTTATGATATTTTTTATAGTTGTATTACAATCTTTTTTTTTAAAGCATTGTGGAAAAGGGACTAGACGTGGTAAAAAGACTCACATTAATTAGCAATGAGATCTTGAGTGAATTACTTAATTTCTGTAAAGTTTTGCTTCTTGTTTATTATATAAGGGAATTATACCAGATCATCCTTTAGCATTATAGTTTTCTTGACTCCGTTGGGTCGAGTAAATGAGAAAAAACCCTTAGAGGGTTTCATTAATTAGGGAATACAGTAGAGGAAGAGATTCTGCTTATTTCTAGTCTATTTTTAGCTCAGAAACCCTGGCTCAATTTTAGTTTGCCTGTACCAGCTGTTCCCTGAGTTCCCAGAAGCGAATCATGCCTTACGGATTTAGGAGAAAAGGCCCAAAGCTCAATGTACTCCAAAGGAGCACAGTGTCAGGGGGTGTACTGATTTCATTACATCGGGATTTTTAGAATACTGCATATATGTCTACTGAGACTTGCTGTTGTTCCCAGGACAGGAGACCAACATACTTGTTAGTTATTTGAAATAATATACTTGCAGCTGTACATTTAAATACATTAAATCCACACTGTAATTTATCTGGCAGAATTGGTCCATCTATATCTTACTGTTGAGATTTTGCTGATTACTCCTCACCTATTTATCTCATATCTCTTTAACACCTTTTATAAATGGATTTTCTATTTCATCCTGCCCTGTCCTTTTTGTTTCACTTTTCTTTATAGATACTCCATTTCTGATGAAAGGGAATAGTGAATTATTTTAAGGTTTCCCTTTATCTCTTAACAGAACTACAATTCTGTCTCCCCTTTTGTTATCATCATTATATTTGGAAGGGAAAAAAACATGACTGCATTCTTATAATGTCTTCACCTTATTTTAATGTTTATTGTATGCGCTTCTCAAACTCAGCATGTTGCCAATGTGTTTTATACCTGGCTCTAATTTTTCATATAAAGCAGTTGAAAATGAGTTTTATTTCCTTACTTTGCTTCTACTTTACATCCAGTAAGTGGGCAATACATACCAATAGATTAACCACATATCAAATGATATTAAGGGTAACATCAGAACCAGGGACAGCTCAGATCCACCACTACTACCTTTTGTTCCTTAAGACCATGTTACTGTGACTCTATCTTCTCACTTTGGATCTCTCATTCTCCTTTTGATGGGCATATTTCATTTTGTTTTGGACTTAGATACTATTGTACTAAGTCGTTATATAGAAAAAACTTAAAACTCAACTCTTTTGAAACTTTGCTGTTTATATATTTCACATCATTAATTGGATAGGATGCTTTTTAGTGAAAAATATTAGAAGCTAACAACCAGGAACTTTTATGAATGTATGTCGTACCTGCTTCTGGTTTAAAATATTTTTAAGTAAACAAATATTAAGTAATATTCTTTGAAAGCATTTTTAAAATCTCAGTCTTGCTATTACTACTGCAGTTACGATATAATACTGAGTGGCACTGAAGAAATTTATGTTCAGATTTTTTCAAAGAGCTGCTTCTGATAGGAAAATGCTTAGTAATGATGAAGACACGCCCTCCACTTCAGTGGCCATTTTGTAGTGTAGTTCTTCTGGAGAAACAAGTGGGAACCATCAACGAAAGAAATGTACAGATCAAAAGAATATGGGCAAGATGCAGTAAATGTTTCATCTAGGTCATTTGGAGAAATTAGAACTATGCTATCTGTGAGTAATTTATTTACTTATACAATTTTTTTTTGGATCCTTTAGCTTATTTATTCTTTTGAATGCTATATTGCAAAGCAATATCTAATTAGATATTGAGGAACAATTAAATTAACACTTCAATCTGGAGCTTTGATTTAGTAATTTAGATGTTGAAATGTGTGAACACAAAAAGTATTTTCTGTTATTTTATAATGCCTTTAATTTTGCAAGGTATTGTTCTGTGATATTATCCAAGGTTTGTGTATGGGGGGAGGATAAGTTTTCTTTAAATTATACTTTTTGATTGTTACTGAGTTAAAAGTAAGTAGTCTATAGAAATTAATATATTAGCAATGTAATTTATAGTAATGGAGAAATTTGCTTTCCTTTGTATGGTTTTGTTAATTATGACAGAATTTTACTCTTTGTATACCAAAAGCATCATTAAAAATAGAGAAAATAAGCTACCTTGTGTAATTTACTAATGACCTTCTTCCTCATAGCTTATTTTGTGGTGGTCTGCAGTTTACCTGGAAAGAAATAAGTAAATAATGGCAGTTGACAATAGCAGTTCATCTGTCTTGTTCATCATTTATTTGTTGAAGAAACTGGGTATTTTGATCTGTAGAATTTCCATGTTCTATTTTTTGTTAATTTCCTAGCATAAGATGGTATTTGGTTTAGCACAAATTTCTCTGTTTTAATATATTTCTTTTTAAATCTTGTTTCCCAGAGACTATCATGAGTTTGTTTTACTAGCTGAACAAGTTTTAGAATCCCATAGCTTTCTTATTTTGTACTTAAGAAAACTGAGACAAAAAGAGAATTTTCTTGAAACATAGCAACCTACCTGAAAAATATCAGACCACTCAGTAATCTTTCTGGGTACTGTTGAAAGCCGGGTAAATCAGCATCTTATCAGGAGTGTCACAGAATGAAACTTTTTACTAAGGAATCTGTGTTGTTCGGTTTTCTCCTCTGTGCCTAGATATTGTCTGACACATAAAAGATTTCAGTTAGTATTTATTATTGTATGAGTTGCCAAGTTTTGCGATGTTTGGCTTGTTCTTCCCTCTAAGCCTAGAACCTGAAAACATACAGCTCCTTCTAGTTAAGGGTTTAAAGAATTTTAGAAGAGAAAAGCTAACAATAAAAGCATTTTATCCAATTACCTCCATTTCTGCAATAGTTAATCGATCGTCCTTTTCAAAAGTAAACCGGCAATAATGGTTCTGGTACTTCAATAGGACGCCCTGTGAATCATGTAGAATAAATAATATATTAAATGAGTGGCTCATACTTTATATATCCATCATTGTGGGACCTGATACCTTTATTGTGATTGGGACCATGAAGTACAGGTAGTCTAGGATTTGACTCATTTTCTTGAAGTGTCTTTTCAGCCAAAATGTTGGGGTTTTCTGATTTTTTTTTTTTTTTTCAAAAAAAAATATGTTTCAACCATCAGAACAGTCACAGTACAACTTAAGACTTTTGGGTATCTTTCCTTTAGCAAAATTCTTTCTTGATTCTGTGATGTGTGTTTTTTGTCAGCTAAAATTTACAGGAATAGTGAACCACAAGGATTTCCTGAGGAGAAGCTCCCACATGCTGTGTCTGAAGTTTCTCATATTTCTTTTGGCGGCAGAAACATTCTCCAATACTACAAAATTACAGTTTGAGTCCAGTGCTAATAATTTTTCTTCAAAAAACAACTTAACTAAAACATTTGTGGTTTTATTTTGCTTGAACCAACGAAAAAAATAACAGAAAATCGCCTATTACCACCTATTCTGCCTTGTGCTCACAAAAACTCCCTTTTTAAAGCTGCCATCAACCTGTAATAGTACTCAGTAAATGAAAATTAGAGGGGCCTCCCTGGTGGCACAAGGGTTTAAGCACAGTACTATGAAGCAATCCGCAGCCTCTGCAGCACGAGTTCGATCCCTGGCCGGCCAGGAAGCAACCTACATGGCGAGGCAGACCTCTCCTGTCTCGCCTGCTGCTCCCCTCAACAGTGTACTTCAATCAATCCGCCTGTTCTGTTCCCCGCTGTCTCTGGTGAATCCTCTTACCCCCTGCATCTCTGGGCCATACCCCAGCTCTTGTATGCATAAATAAATAAATCTTTTAAAAAATAAAAAATAAAGGAAAATTAGAAATATCTGTGTATTAGTTCTTAAACCTAATAGCCCTAAACTTCCAAATGTAGTAGTTGTAGTTAGGACTATTATAATAGGAAGCTTTACCTTGCTGTAAAAAAAAAATATATAAATTATTTTATGTTGACTGATCAGGTTCAATATTAAGACATCTTTTGCCTTTTCCCCTCTCATTCTTTCATGCATGTACAGACTACAAACAGCTCGTCAATCTGGTTTTATATTCCACATTGAAATTAACCTTTTCAGAACTGTAACTTCTCCAATTTTGTTATGGCTATTCTTTGTTAATACAATTATCCACAAAAAAGACTATTTTAAAAAATGTTCCTCCCATTCCAAGAATATATCTGTTTAAGGTATGATTTTCTTCATCTACTTCATCTAAAAACAATGAACTGCCAGTTTGTATGCAGAAGCAGATATAAGAATCTAGCTATCTCATTGCCTAAGATAATAAAGAGATTTGCAAATGTGTAAACCAATCCACTTTTCTCAATATACTTTTTCATTAAAACATGTATTTGCATTAATATTATAATGGGTTTATTATATTTTTAGGTAAACTGATATTTAATTTTTTTTCAGTTTTGATTCCTAGTATGAAAAATATTGTTAACTATCTACATAAGCAAAAGCTCTTTGAGACTCAATTTTTAAGACCATAAGGGGATCTTTTTTCTATTTTTAAAGATTTATTTATGCATACAAGAACTGGGGTACAGGCCAGAGGTGCAGAGGATGAGAGGATTCACCAGAGACAGTGGGGAACAGGCAAATTGACTGAAATGCACTGCTGAGGGGAGCAGCAGGCAAGACAGGAGAGGTCTACTGTGTCATGTGGGTTAGCTCCCTAGCCGTCATGTGGGTTAGCTCCCTAGCCCTCATGTTGCAATTGCTTTGGTAACTTCATAGTGCTACAACTTAACCTGTGCTACAACTTAACCCCTTGTGCCACCAGGGAGGCCCCATAAAGGGATCTTGAGACCAAAAAATTTCATCTCAATATGTTTGGTTTTTTTTTTTTTTTTTAAGATCAAATAGTACACAGTTAGCAATTTCAGAGAAAATATGATAGTAATTTTATCCCCACCTTTTTTTATTAATATAAAATAATTTTACTAAAACCTCCTTTGGAGTCTTAAAAATTATTCATTGTGTTACAAGGTCTATCTTGGTCAATTTCAATTGGCTAATGTTCAGTTTCTTAACAAAGGGATGCTTGTTTTCATTTGTATGTTTTCATTGGTTCCATATTAAGCTTTATCTTGGCTCTAGAGATCAACGCATAGAAGTAGAAGTAATACAAATATACTATCATAAACACAAATGAATAGAGCTTTAGTGTTCTTACAATCTAAGTTTATATATTAGAAAGTGATTTGATTTGCACTAAGTTAAAATAGAAAGGTGCAGATATGACATATAATAATGACTGGGATTATGTTTTATCGGACCAGCAGTATCTTTTTAACTACTCTCCAAAGCTTGTCTACTCTGAAATTTTGTCAGATACTGGGACAAAAAGCCATTGAAACAAAGCACAAGCCATAATTTTCCAGAACTGTAAAACAGTGTGTCTGGGATGACAATGATGAATTCTGTCACTAAACATGAAGGAGAAACTAGAACTTCCAAGGCATCGTTCATAACTGCACAGCATAAGCGGATATGTCACACCTTTGACAAGGAGCTTTGTGGAATTAGCCAAAAAGTTCCTGAGATGTTTTATTTTTGGAGAAAAAGCTAAATAAGCTACTTTATCAAATGACACTGTTGGCATTATCACTAGTAAACAAGGTAAATGATTAATGCTGCAATTTTTGAAATATGAAATAACAAGTATTCCAGATTATGATGATACAAACTGTTTATGGAAACTCTTAGTTTATCTATAGAATATATATGGGGAAAAAAGTATTGTTTCTCTGCTGTTTAAGAAAGTCTGTGCTTGCAGATAATCCATTTTGTTACTTTGTGAGCTGTGACATAAACCGGTAAATGAGAGGACCTTGGGTTAGTGCTAAGATATTGCCAAGTGTGCACACATTACAATTGAATGAAGTTTTGAATAAAATGAAGTTTTCATCCCATGCAGTTTTGTAAGCCAGTGTTACCTTAATAAAATAATTCAAAAAAGTTTCCCACATCCCAAGCCTCTTTCCAGAAAACAGCAATCAAGAATGTGCCTATGATCTTGAATGACTGATTAGTTAGAACTAAAGTTAGCAAACTAAGGTGGTTGGGCTAGACTTGTCCCTTCTTCCTCTGCCTATATTTATATGGCAAAGAATGATTTGCATTTTTTAAGATTTATTTTATTTGTTTATGTATACACAAGCTGGAGTGTAGGCCAGAGGTGCGGGGTGGGGTGTATGTGAGAGGGTTGACTGGAGACAGACTGGGGAGCAGAACAGGCGGTTTGACTGAAATACACTGCTAAGGGGAGCAGTGGGCAAGACAGGAGAGGTCTGCTGCACCATGTGGGTTAGCTCCCTGGCCAGGGATCGAACTGCTGCTGATAGTTTCATAGTGCTGAGACTTAACCTCTTGCACCAACAGGGAGGTCCTGGTTTTTGCATTTTTTAATGGTTGGGAATAAATGCTACTTAGTGACACATGAAAATCATATGAAGTTCAAATTTCAGGGTCCATAAAGTTTTGTTATAACATAGCCATACTCAGGTTTATGTAATTATATATACACTGCTGCCTTCACACTACTATACAGTTGATCAATTGGGACCACAATTGTAGGGCCTGCAAAGTCTAAAATACTTACCATCTGGTTTTTACAGAAAAAGTTTGATGACCCTTGAATTGTAGTAACTTACTTTGATCCATCTTATTTATTGTTTTTCCCCATGGGAGTTCATTTGAAGAAAGGATCTTAACTGCCTTGAAAACAAAAAAATTTTTTTAAGTATGTAAACTTTTCAAAAGGTCAGCTGAGTGAACTAGCATTTTTGTTCTTTTGCCACTCTCTGGGAAGAGCAGGGTGGGGTTCACAGTTTAGTTTGAAAATTCAGATTTAAGTAATTCAAGACAGTGGAAGGAGTATGTCTTTTAAAATAGTACTTTATAGGTGATACAAAGATTAACCTATTTATGCCACCAGAGAGTTTAAATCTGGTAAAGGGATGTGAAGCATTTTCTTCTTCATAGTATAATTTTTTCTTAAAAGATAGATTACACATAGTTTAAAATGGAGGCATTTGACTCATCTTCCTGTTCTTTCAAATTGATACCCAGCAAATTGCTATCAGTCCAGCAAATTCCACTCTTCCTCATTTTTCCAAACTCAAGGTTCTCTTTCCAAAATATGTTGTTCTGATTTAACTGTTTCTCCTATGTTTTTGTAGCATATACTGAATCCTGTAATTATTAATTGCTTAGTGTCTCTGTACTGAACTATAAGTAAGCTTCTATAATAGCTCCCTCTCTAGCTATTGGAGGGACTGTTTGTTGTAGGTAGTATGTTTTATTTCAGATAATTGGCTTTGAAGTCAGACTTACCCTGATTTCTCTAACCAAATCTGGTTTCTCATCTATGAAATGGGGATAACAAGGTGATGATGATAATTATAATAGCAACAATTATAATACCTTTTAGAGTTTGTTGTGATCCCTTAAGTGAGGGAATACAAATAAAATCTTAGTTAAGTTTTAGACGTACACTACTGTGCTCGCTTTGTTGCTATATTTTTTTGTCAATGTGTATTATAAGGTAAGGACCCTTTTTAATAAATATTTTGTTGAATCGAATCAAGGTTTATTTTTATCACCAACTTTGTGCTTCAGAGAAGAAGCTAAAATTAAAGCTTCTCTCTATCCAGAAAGACTTGTCCCATAGATTTCTATCCAAAGGTGATGATGATGTTTCTGTTTGATGGGGTTAGGGTGATTTTTTTCTTTGTTTAGTTTTTTTGATCTATTTTAAAATCCATACTCTTTCTACATAGCTTATATAAAGTTGAATTATAAATCAAGTGTTTCTATGTGCCAGGGACTATTGTAAGTGCTTTATATTTATTTAGTTCTCATGATAACCCTTTGCACTAAGAGTTACTACTGTTTCTATTTTCAGATGAAATAACGAAGTACAGACACATTAGAAATGTTCATAGGTTACTCAGCTAGTAAGAGGCAGAGTTGGGATTTGACCAAAAGTCTGGCTCCAGAGTTTGTGTGTTATTTTATTATTTTTTTAAAAGATTTATTTATTTATTTATTTATTTATTTATTTATTTATTTATGCATACAAGAACTGGGGTATAAGCCAGAGGTGCTGGAGGTTAGAGGATTCACCAGAGAGAGTGAGGTGAGAGGATTCACAGGCAGACTGACTGAAATACACTGCTGAGGGGAGCAGTGGGCTAGGCAGGAGAGGTCTGCTGCGCCATGTGGGTTGCTCCCTGGCTGGTGGGATCCAACTAGTGCTGTAGTGGCTGGCAGAAGCTTAATAGCTTGTCTTTAACCCCTGCGCCACCAGCAAAGCCCAGAGTTTGTGTTCTTTACCACTTGTAATGCTTTTGCTAGCCACAATATCTCTCATTTGCCATATGCTTATATATGAGATGTGGCTTATCTTGAGTAACTTTCTCGAAGTTTTAAGTTTGTTGACATTGCCAGACATGTGGTAGAAAATAAATATTTGTGTTTGAATGAATGAATTAATATAATGGTATAACATTATAATTACTGTTGTACACTCATTGTGTAATAATTCTTGACTTCAAGTAATAACTTTTCTATGGAAATCTAGCTGCTGTCTAGAGCCAGGATTGGCTATTCTTAAGCAACCTATTATAAAACTGCAAAAATTTGAGCAAAGAAATTATTTAACAAGTCTATTTATATTCCTAAATTCATTTTTACTTGCTGGTAAAAAATCTCTTTACTGCTCAAAAAAGTCTTTGTGTTTTATTTAGAGTTTTGTCCTTTTTTGGATCCTTCTGTTAATTTTTTTTAAAAAAGGTTTAGTTATGTATAAAAGAGCTGGGGTGTAGATCAGAGGTTGGGGGGAGCAGTGAGAGGATTCACCAGACATGGAGTGGGGAGTAGAACAGGCAGATTGACTGAAATACACTGCTATGGGAAGGAGCGGGTGATGCAGGAGAGGTCTGCTGAGCCATGTGGGTTAGCTCTTTGTGCTGCAGTGGCTGTGGATACCTTGATAGTGCTGAGACTTGAACCCCTTGCGCCACCAGAGAGGTCCTAAATTTTTTTTTAATGTTAAAAAAATTGTGACAGAGAATTCAGTTCTTTATAGAAAAAGCCTTAAAAACTTGGGCTATACTGGCCATCCTAGTGAAGTTGTATTGAATTTGGCCTCTAAAACTTTTAAAATAGTAATGATCTTGAAGTTTGCTTTATTTTATATGTCACTTTCAGAATTCTCCACTTTACCAGTACTTACAGGATCTTGGACACACAGATTTTGAAATATGTTCTTCTCTGTCACAAAAACAAGAAAACAGCACAGCAACAGATGGAGAACAAAAGCTTCCTACAAGTGCCCTGCCCAAAGTAAGAAAGCATGCCCATTCTTTATAATTTATTCTTTCATTCTTTACTGATTATTTATTTATTTATTTTGTATTTTAAATAGCTTTTTTTAAATATTTTATTTTATATAATTCTTACATCATTTTTCATCTTTGCACAATGTATGCATTTTCATTATGGTTCTTTACTGATTATTTAAACTGCCATTTCCAAGCTTTTGCAAAATTGAAAACAAAACCAAAAAACTTGTAAGCAACTTCATGCCCTCCCCCAAACTGGTTAGACTTTCTTTTTTATTTAGTAATACAAAACTGTCTATTGAGATAAAGGTGAATCCTTGCTGTTGTGGTCTATTACATGGATAATTTTTGGAAGGTGAGGAGATAAATGTAGTGGAAAGTTAAAATATGTTATTTATTTAAATAGTGACGCTATCTATAGGAACCCAGAAAAAATATACTTATGCTTTAATGAGAACCCAACTGCTTAGGACTCCTGAACAGGATTTTTTTTTTAATATTTTTTAAAAAGAGAGCACAAGTTATATTATAGCAAATTGATATTTTATAAATGGTTTTAGGGATATATGATGTGTGGATATTTCTGTCTCAATTTCTGGTGCCCTTATTGCAGCAATTTTATATACTTTCATATAGTTAATATCTCATAGTTGATGCACAGCCTTGTGAGGCTGAAATAGTAGAAACTCTCCATTATGTATTTTCAAATGCATTTACTAGATTCATATGTATTCTATTAGCCATACTCGCTAAAATAAGAAAATATTCCAGTACATTTTAGTTTTAATAAAAGGAATTTTAATAGGAAAAAAATAACCAAATTACCTATTCCTTGAGCATTCTAGTTTAATCAAATCTAGTTTATTACAAAACTCAATTACTATTGGGAAGAAGTATTTAAATATTCAATTGGTCATTTACTCCATGATGACAGAAAGAGAAGGTTCTTTTATTTTCTTCTTTTTAGAAAAACCCCTAAAATGTTAGGTGACTAAGAAGAGCCAATTTAAAATGCACCTAAAATGTAGAATTAGGAAAGTTTACACTCATATATCAGAACAACTTTTACTAGTTCTCTGTACTTAAATCCTTTCTTCTTCTTGCACCTTTCAACCATGAATGTTCTCGGGAAGAGTTTTTAAAGGAGAGTCTAAAGGTAAATCTTATAGGCTAATTATACATTAAAACTTGGATTTGAGATTATTTTTTAACTAGAAAACAGTAGTTATTTGTCTTGTTTTCCATGATACTTTTTCAGTCCCCAGGATATAATACTTAGTGAATGTAAACCCTACTTATTGGCATGTTCAGAATGAATTGTTAAGGTAATTTGAATTTTTGGTTGATTCAATAATAGGAGTTTTATTTCAGTGTGAGACAATTTTTCTAAAAATGGATTAAAATACCTTTTTACCTTAGTATTGTGAAATGATTTGTTCTTTATGTTTGAAAATGGACTATTCAGCAATCAAAAAAGATAAACTCATGCAATTCGCAACATGGACAGAACTTGAAAGGTTCATGCTCAGTGAAATAAGCCAGAAGGAAAAAGAAAAATATCACATGGTTTCACTTATGGGAGAAATATAGAGGCACCAAATAAGGAATCTGGAAAAAAAAATAATAAAAATAAAACAACAAAGGTAGAAGGCAACCATAAATAAGAGACATTCTACTAGGGAAGGGGAGGAAAAAGGATCAAAACGGGCGAGAAAAGCACAAGGGATGATGGTGGCGGTTCACAGGTGAAATTGTGGTGGGAATTTTACAGGGAATACACAGTGATATAAAAGATAAAAATTAAAAAAAATTAAAAAAAAATTTGGAGTACCCTGTAGTATTCATTTTGAAGTAACTATCAGGTTGACTTAGATAATAAATAGTGTATCAAAGATCAGTGGACTACATTTGGGTAATATCTGTCTGACTGCTCTTTAAAAGTCAGGTCTTATTCCAAACTAAATGAATTAGAGCCTTTAGTTTGGGGGAAAGAACAAGTTTCAAACTGAAATCTCCAGGTGGTTGTGATATGCAGGTTAATTTGGGAACTAATAAGGAGGTTGTGACAGGACAAAACAAATTAATCTGAATGATTTTTTTTTCCCTTCCCTTTTCTGATAAAAATTCTTATTTGTAGTTTTTTTGCTATGTGGTATGGTTTATTAATCCTATATAATGTCATTCATCTTCAGCAAGGTATCCTGTTAAAAGTGGCTGAAACCATCAAAAGTTGGATTTTTTCTCGATGCAATAAGAAGGATGACTTACTTCACAAGTTGGTAAGTATTCATTTCTTTTTGTGAATTCAGGCTCTAGTTTATTAGTGAGAGAACCAAAGAATCAGAATTTGTTTGCTACTGATTTGGGCAGAGGTTGATTTTGACTAGAAATTCTATAATAACTGTGGGCCTTTGAATTTGGACTCATTAATATTATTCATAGCTCTTCTAAGAGGATTTTTGCTACATAAACTAGAATATCTGGTAGTTAGTGGAACCTGATTTGTTAATTACTAATTTTCTGTTGCTATTTTCCTCCATAGCTCGCAGTAGGGAAGGAAATACATTTATTGGTGGAATCTTCTTTTTGTTAGGAATTTGACTATCACTAGGCCTTGGCCTACAGTGTATGATTACTAAGTTTGGGCAAAATCAAATGTAATTTCTCTCTAATTTATTAATCTGCCTTTTTCTAATAACTTCAAATGTAAAATTTAGTTTTCTGGGACTGATAGATCACAGAATTATCTAGAAACTTGAAATAGTCCACATTGAAAATCGTTGTATAAAAGTAGGCATTAAGAAATTCCTGTGAGGGAAATGCAAATCAAAACTACCATGAGATACCATCTCACACCAGTGAGAATGGCACATATTAAAAAAACTAGCAACAACAAATGTTGGCGAGGGTGCGGAGAAAAAGGAACTCTTCTGCACTGTTGGTGGGAGTGCAAACTGGTCCAACCACTATGGAGAGCTGTGTGGAGATTTCTTGACCTACTAAACATAGAGCTTCCATAGGATCCAGCAAACCCAAAGGACACAGAAACATCAATTCCAAAGAGCACCTGCACCCCTATGTTTATAGCAGCACTGTTTACAATAGCTAAGCTTTGGAAACAACCCAAATGCCCAAAAATAGATGACTGGATCAAGAAGATGTGGTACATATACACCATGGAATATTACTCAGCATTCAAAAAAGATAAACACATGCAATTTGCAGCAACATGGATGGCGCTGGAAGGGATCATGCTCAGCGAAATAAGCCAAAAAGAAAAAGAAAAATACCGGATGGTCTCACTCATAGCAGGAATCTAGAAAACTTAAATAAGGGACCAGGAAAATGAATATAAGAAAGTGAAAATCAAAATCAACAAAAAACTATGAACCAGAGACACTTTTTGGGGGGTGGGGGGCGGGAGGGGAAGGATTGGGGTCAGAATGGGGCGTCTGCAATTGTATGGGGGAATATAAAAATAAAATTTAATATTAAAAAAAAGAAATTCCTGTGATGCTTCCTTTTTCTTTCCTACTCCCTGCTGTAATTTATCTGTTGCTTAACCTCTAACTCCCAAAAGGAAGTACTTCAGCTTTTTACATCCAGGTAAATAATAGGAAAATCCAGGTAGTAGAGTTTAAAAAATTGAAATTATGAGGTACTCTTGATTCTCAGAAGGAATAGTCAAGTTATAAGTAAGTAGCTGTCAGGATCCTCTGCTGGCCTATGACTTTAAGATGATAAGTATCTTTCTTGTAAGTTATCATTTATAAAAAGATCGTTTACAAAGTGCTTTCAAATTTGGCGTGGTAATCCAAACACCATAAGGCTTACCACATTTTACTAATTGGTAAGCTTAAAGTTCAGACAGTTCAGTTTAGTTTAAGAATACCTATTAAGTGAATTGTTCAAAAATGTTTAGTTAGAAAATGATAGAACCAGAATTTGGATGCAGGTTCAAAGCCTGCAGTTCAAAGCCCAGGTTCTTTCTGTTATAGCTCATCTTCTCCTAGCTTGTGTATTATGCTTTGACTGACTGAAATAACACTTTTTAGTAATCCAAATGGGCAAGTTCTCTGTTTAGGGTTTCATCTTTGTAGGTATATTGAAGAAGGTCAATGAAGTATCTTGTCATCTTCATAGAATAAAATCTCTAACCAGGTGGCGCCATCTTCATTCTCAATGATACTAGAACTGTGGTAAGGTGTATGGCCCATATATATTATTATATGGTTTAATCATAGTCTGCATAATCCTGATCTTTTCATTCTTGATTATCTGTCACTGGCCATGTTTCACATTATGTTTCATTATATATGTGGCAGCTTATATGTACATCCCATTTGTGCTTGTTTGTAGGAAGAAATAGTACTCATGAAGAAACAAGGAATTGCTCTTTGGCTTCTGGAATGAGATTGCTTGACTTCTTTCCCTTGATTGTGACATACTTAAATTTTTGGTTAGCTGTACAAATTTAGAATCTGTTCCTTTTTGCTTTTTTAAAAATACTGACAATTGGTCATGATAACTAATCATTTTACCATGTCTGTTTTTATTAAGGTAGTACTTTTTCTTAATGATTTTGAAAAATTTCTTTAGTAACTATTATGGTAATGCTATTAGCACTTTTTAGCTTAAGTGCTTTCTCACATATACCTCATTTGATCTTCATCAGTTTTATGAAATAGCCCTGTATATTGAAAAATATATGATTTTATTGAAGTATATTGACACATGAAAATGTTCTCCTTTCTCCCTGGGGAGAAAAACAAATATTTTTATTCTTTACCTGTGTTTCTCATAGCCTTTTTATTATATCTAGGCAGAAATCTTCCCAAGACACAGTTTATCTATTTAGGCCCTAAAAAGATTTCTGTTATCTATTGAATAAAGTCCAGTTCATCACTGTGGCATATTCAGCATTAAAATTTGACTTCTGTGTTTGGAGTTATCGCTCTCCTACTGGTGTTGCACTGCTCTTTATCCTTGGTTGTGAATGTTGTATTTGGCTTTCAAGTCTTTTTCCATGTCAGTTATTTCATATGAAGTGGTAGTTTTTTAAAGATTTATTTATTTATGCATACAAGAACCTGGAGTACAGGCCAGAGGTGTGGGGGGTGAGAGGATTCACCAGAGATAGAGTGGGGAACAGAACAGGCACATTGGCTGAAACACATGCTGAGAGGAGCAGCGGGTAAGCCAGGAGAGGTCTGCTGCACCATGTGGGTTGCTCCCTGGCTGGGGACTGAACTCATGCTGCAGTGGCTGCAGATGGCTTTGTAGGTTGCAGCTTAACCCCTTGCGCCACCAGGGAGGCCAGTTTGTTTGTTGTTGTTGTTTAAGGTTAATTTTATTTATTCATGCATACAAGAACTGGAGTATAGGCCAGAGGTGCAGGGGGTGAGAAGATTCACCAGAGACAGAGTGGGGAGCAGAACAGGAGGATCTACTGAAATACTTTCCTTTGAGGAGAGCAGCAGGCGAGACAGGAGAGGTCTGCCGCACCATATGGGATAGCTGTCTGGCCATGGATCGAACTCATATGCAGTGGCTGGTGATAGCTTGATAGTGCTGAGACTGTAACCCCTGTGCCACCAGGGAGGCCCTGTAAAATTTTTTTTAAAGATTTATTTATTTACTTATGAGTAGAAGAACTGGGGTATAAGCCAGAGATGCGGAATGAGAGGATTCACCAGAGACAGTAGGAGCAGAATAGGTAGCTTGACTGAAATACACTGCTAAGGGGAACAGCAGGCGAGACAGGAAAGGTTTGCTGCGCCTTATCTGGATTAGCTCCCTGGCTGGGGATCGAACTCAGGTATACACTAACATGTAACCCCTAGGCCATCAGGGAGCCCCTGTAAAGTTGTGTGTGTGTGTGTGTGTGTGTGTGTGTGTGTGTTCTCAGGCGGAACTGAATTTAGGTTCTTCCTATTCTTTACCATTTTCTCACTATCATTAGAATCTTTTCAATAAGCAGTCCTAGTTCTTCCTTGAGGCTTTCCTGGTTATTGGATCTCTTTTTTTTCCTACAACAACCTAGTAATAACCATATTTGCTATGTTCTATAAGTTTTTATATTATGTATGTGTGCAGAATTATCTACTTTAGGATTTGAAATCAGAATTCTGAAAAGTTGCTTAATCTCTTTGGGCTTCAGTTTTCTATGGCATGAAGAAGATGATAACATTCATCACTATGTTAACTAAGAATTAACCTATTTGCTTTAACATTATTACCTCATCTTTCACCTCTCTACAATGTGCACTCTGCACAAAACTAATATTGATGACTTGAAATTCCCCAAACTAGAGGGGCTTTTATTCTTTCCCTTCCAACTCTTCCATGTAGTCAATTCTTGTTCATGCCATTAAGACTCAGCTCAAGCATCACCTTTTTTACTTTCTCTGATTTATTTGTAAGTTTTGGTCCCTCTGTGCCATATGCATAATACTGTGTGTATATTTCTTATTATTTCTTTATACATTATATTGTAACTGTAGTTTCAATCCTTTCCATTAAACTATGAGCTCTTTAAGAATAGACAGTTGTTTGTGTTGTTTATTTTTGTGTGTTCTTTCTGTCAAACATGGTACCTAATATGTATAAGATATACCCTTGATAGATGGATAAAAGGAGAAGAAGAAGGAATAAATGTACTGGTATAAATGAAAGCATTTTGTAAACTCTAAAGTGAAGTGTACATATCTGTGGTTTTTCAGTGCATTCCTTAATGATGTATTTTTAATCTGAATGTCCATTTTTAGAAGATTAATTCTGCTGATTTAATTCTTAGATATTTGCTATATTGTTACAGAACTTAAGGGAAAACATCTTATGTTACAGAATTATAGTTTCCATATTGTATTTCAGTAAATTAATTAGGCTTAATTAGGCAGGTTTATTAATCTATACTAAATATAGCTCCTAAAAAATGTGTATTTCATATTTGATGACTCAATAATATCTACCTCAATCTTAAATGTTTCACATTTATAGTGAAAATAAAATCCCACACATTATACTTAAGATAGATTGGATTGTTTTCCCTTCTTGGAGTCTGTACTGAAAGAAAACTTGTCTAAATTTTATTAGCATATTAGGAGCTTAGCATGTAATACAAAATTGTGTGTGTATTAATACCTATCTTCCGCTCTTTATGGCAAGGATCTTGGATTCCGACTCGAGACACTAAATACCATCCTACAACAGGAAGTCCTGTTACAGGAGGATGTGGAGCTGGTTGAGTTACTTGACCCTAGTATCCTGTCTTCAGGGCAACCTCAACAACAGGAAAATGGACATCTTCCAACACTTCGCTCCCTGGCAACCCCTAATGTTTGGTATGGTCAGAAAATTTCTGTCCTTTGCTTATATATTTTGTATTAGCAGAGGAAATCTGTTGTCATGCTCTCCATTGTAAAGGCATTATAAATATTCCATATACACTGTAATTACATTGTAATTCTTATCCACTTTATTTTTAAAGATATGTTTTTTTTTAATGCACACAAGAACTGGGGTACAGGCCAGAGGTGTGGGGGTTGAGAGGATTCACCAGAGACAGAGTGGGGAACAGAACAGTCAGACTGACTGAAATAAACTGCTGAGGGGAGCAGCGGGTGAGTCAGGAGAAGTCTGCTGCGCCATGTGGGTAGCTCCCTGGCCGGGGATTGACTCGTACTGCAGTGGCTGTGGATACCTTCATAGGTTGCGTCTTAACCCCTTGTGCCACCAGGAAGGCCCTTTTTGTTTTGTTTTAAGTGCCTTCTAAAGTAAATACTATATAAATTGAAGCTGGAGGTAAAAATCCAATTTGACTTTTCTATACTCTAAACTCAGTATAATTAGTTCTGTTTTTAACAAGTCAATAAACAAATAACTTGGCCCCCCCACCCCAGAGTCTTTCTTACCCTTATACTCGCATATATGTGTGCATACAGTCCTAGCCAGTTCTTTATGTTTCTTTCCAATTAATAGATTTATCATAATCACATTGTAAAGACACCGTGGATAGATTGGGACATGGTGGTAAACTCATCTCTTCTCTATTGGCTGAGAAGAGATCATTACAGAACCTAGTCTGATGATTCAAATTATCCTGAAAATTCTTGACCACTTGAAGTTTTTGGGTCTTATGTAGAAATCCCACGTTCTTAATCTGTTGTTTTGTTTTGCTTTTTAAGTAGGAAGGTATTAGGGATGTATTTACAAAACTGTTACATATACAGAACTTTTCCTATGAACTGAATCATTGCTTGAATTTTTCAAGTTTATAGGTGATTGCATTCATTAGCTTAAATGTTCTGATTTTATGTCTTACCTGTCACACCAACAAATGCTTCATATAACAGATAGCAAAGTATGATGTTTTCCAAATCTGTAGGCATTCAGATACCATCATGATGAAGTAAAGCATCTTTAAAAACATAAGAATATTTTTCTCATAAGCTGCTAGAAGGAACCATAGGTTCTAAAAATTACAACTTTACTTGCATGTTTCTTTTAGACAGAAATCTCATAACGCAACCATGAGCCCTATAAATACTTTTGCTGTTAATACATGAAACTAAATGATGAGATTTTGCTTTTTATTATCAGTATTATCTAAAAGTAAAAGACTCCCCCCAAGGAAATTAGGGTAGGCAAATATTTATGAGAAAGTATTATAGCATGTGATTTCTTTTATAGTTTGACTATAGCTATCTTAAAGTATTGTTGATGTTATATTTCAGATATAACATTCTCTGCTACATTCATCTCTTTCTTATATACACATTTTCATCAAAACTTTCAAGCTTGAAAAATGTCTTTCCTGGCCTCCCTGGTGGCGCAAGGGGTTAAGCACTGCATTATGAAGCAAAACGAAGCCTCTGCAGCATGAGTTCGATCCCCGGCCCGCCAGGGAGAAACCCACACGGCGAAGCAGATCTCACCTGTGTTGCCCAATGCTCCCCTCAGCAGTGTATTTCAATTAGTCTGCCTGTTCTGTTCCCCACTCTCTCTGGTGAATACACACACACACACACACACACCACACACACACACCACACACACACACACACACATCTCTGGCCTGTGCCCCGGCTCTTGTATGCATAAATAAATAAATCTTTTAAAAGAAAAGAGAAGTGTCTTTCCATCTCTTGCATTTGTAATTGGCCTAAAGTAAAAACTTTAGTGCATATTTTTAGTTTAATTACAGCACTATAAAAGTATAAATTTTATCCAAACAATGGTCTGTGATATGTATGTATATTACAGATTAGTGATGATTAATTAGATGACTTTATTTAAAATAACTACTCATCAAGTAAATATTTATCTTCAATTGGAAAAATGTTTATATTATCTTCAAATGTTAAAAATTACTATTTTTTAAAAATACTTTTTAATATTTAAAAGATTAGTTAGGTTAAAGAGTCCATATTTTATCAAAAAAAAGTCATCATATTATGTCCATTCCCTAAGCATAGCAGCTCAAAGTTTTAATACCTAAGCACCATTGTTTAGTTGCCAGATATTTAAAATTATTTTACATTACCCATTTAAGTAACGTAGCTTTAAATCATACTTTATAAAGAAGCTAGCATTTTATTTATATCAGTAAACCTAAGTATACAATTGTTTTTACTGAATAAGGTAACTTTATCAGGTCTGATGGATATTATTTTCTTGGTTTCTCTGTTTTAGGGATGTCTCAATACTATTTGCCTTCATCAGTTTGTTCATTATGCTTCCTACTTGGTGGATTTTATCTTCCTGGCTGGTATGGGGAACGATTCTCTTAGTTTATCTGATCATAAAAGCTTTGAGATTATGGAGGACTGCCAAACTACAAGTAACCCTAAAAAAATACAATGCTCAGCTAGAAGATACAGCAGCAAATAGCCGAGCTTTTACTAACCTGGTGAGAAAAGCTTTACGTCTCATTCAAGAAACTGAAGTGATTTCCAGAGGATTTACACTGTGAGTTCATTTTTCATTTTATTTTTTAATAATTCTTTTCTACTGCATAGTTAAATTAGACTATTTATTACCTACCCCTACATTGCATTTAAAGAAAACAGTTTCTCTTTAGCACTTAGTGAATTTTATTAACTGCTAGATGAAGGTGTAAATACATTACATGGTAGATTTGATATGTGCTGTTTCTGCCTATTTTGAGAAACCAAAGTACTTTGAGAATCTTGATTATTTCTGTGTTTACAACGTGATTATGAGAAAATAGAGAGTGCCTAACACTGAAATGGTTTGCAACGGTTACCTAATAAATGTTTGTTCCTTTTATTTCCTGTCAGATGCTCTCTTTCCTCAGTTTAAATCACTGGTGAATCCAACATGAATTCATTCTGAAAAATCTTGCCATGTATTAATATTTTTTAGGTAAACATAAGCAGAATATATGGCACTGATACTTTCAGAATGGCATACAAATATGATAATTCACATCACCATGAGAATTAAATAATCATCAGTCAAGCTATAAATGCATTGAACTATGTCATATACAGGCAATTTGTTTTATTATTAAAGGGAAAATCACATTTGTTGAACACCAGCTATGTTCCATATTTTATGATAGGCAATTTTGTGCATACAACTAATGTAGTAGAGCAAAGGTTCAAGTCCATTCCCTCTGACTCTAAAGTTTATTTCCAGTATACTAGGCTGCTTGCTAAACATTAGTAGATGACAGCTATACTATGGAATATTTAATAATTTATATATCTTATATAACCTTTGCAATCTCTAGCTGGAAGAAAGTAAGTACATAGAGAAGAAAAAATGTTGCTTTTAATGAGTAGTATGTGGAAAATCATTAAAGGAAGGGTAAAAGAACCTTCTGTAGTCATTGCATCCTTTATTCTGTTCTGCCCTAGAATAATACTTAAATATTTTTGGCATGAAACCTGTATCAGGAAAATCATGAAACAGGAAAGTAGAAAATCTCTAGTTGTCATTTCATTCGTTACTCTGTTGTGTTCTAGAACATTGTTTAAATAACCCAAGACATAACAGTGATTTTATGACTACTTTTTCTGTTCAATTCAAAATGTTTTCAGTGTCTATTAATTTTTGCACTTCAGGGCCTCTCCGGTGGCGCAGCGGTTGAGCGCTGGGTTGCAGGGCTGCCCGCAGCCTCTGCAGCTCCGGTTCAATCCCCGGCTGCAAACTGGCCACCGGAGGAGGGTCCCACATGGCGCGCAGACTTCTCCTGCCGCCCGCTGCTCCCCTCAGCAGTGTACTTCGGTCCTTCTGCCTGCTCTGCTCCCTGCTCTGCCTCTGGTGAATTCTCTCACCCTTCCGCGCTTTCTGACTGTACCCATTGATTGTATGTATGTATAAATAAATAAATAAATAAATAAATAAATAAATAAATAAATAAATAAATCTTTTTTTAAAAAATTTTTTTGCTCTTCCATTGTCGTTGAAGTCCATTTCTTTTTGATAGACCTAATAGATATTAAGTTGTTTAAGTGTCAGGTTTTAAAAGTTACAGAGCATGTAAGAACAAGAACTCCTTTTCCTTCTTCATTTGCACAGCATGTTATTGAGAGGACTGTTTAAGTGAAGTGGCTGTTTGTCCAATCAGTGCTTAGGCATGTGGAGAGAATTATGTGTCTGTCATTGCCCAGCTTTTACTCAAATTTATAAGATTGTCATGAAGAGCTAAAACAGGCCTGTCAGACATGACTTAACTTTGGATTATGACTTCTATTTGTTCAAATGCAAACAAGCAGAAGAAATGTTAGGAAAAAATTTGTTTCTCTTGTCTTCATCAAATAATAATGGACTCTTTAAATTATGAGGAATATTAAATTAAAAAAATAGTTTTAAACTGAAATATTTTAGTTTAAAATATTTTTAATTTTTTTGAAAATTTTCAGAATATACTTTTAGAAATATTTTAGTTTTTTAGAAATATTTTTAGTTTTTAAAACAGATCTAGAAAGGGCCTCCCCAGTGGCGCAGCGGTTGAGCACTGGGTTGCGAGGCTGCCCGCAGCCTCTGCAGCACCAGTTCGATCCCCGGCTGCTCCCCGGCCACCAGAGGACAGTCCCGCATGGCGCGCAGACCTCTCCTGCCGTGCCCTCTGCAGTGTGCTTCGGTCCTTCTGCCTGCTCTGCTCCCCGCTCTGGCTCTGGTGAATTCTCTCACTCTCCCGTACTTCTGACTCTACCCAGTGCTTGTATAAATTTAAATAAATAAAGCACAAATGTTTATTTAAAAAAAAAAACAGATCTAGAAAAATAGAGCACAAACAATAGTAGCACATATTGAAAACATGAGTGTTATTTTGTTCTGACTCAGTTTCTCCTATTTAGCAAAATAACCCTCCTTTGCCTTATTTCCTTATTTTAAAATAAACCTATCTGTCATTGTCTTCTGTTTTTTTAGATTTTAATGCCTGTATATATTTTAGTTTGCTTTAACATTCACACAGCTTTGAGTTAGATGTTTTGTTTTACTAATGTGGTTGTAAGAAATTTTTTTTTTAATATTTGTTTATTTATGCATACAAGAGCTGGGGTACATGCCAGAGATGTGGGGGGTGAGTGGATTCACAGAGACAGAGTGGGGAACAGAAGAGGCAGACTGACTGAAATACACTGCTGCGGGGAGCAGCGGGCGAGACAGAAGAGGTCTGCCTCGCCATGTGGGTTTCTCCCTGGCGGCCGGGGATTGAACTCATGTTGCAGAGGCTGTGGATTGCTTCATAGTGCAGTGTTTAACCCCTTGCGCCACCAGGAGGCCCAGTAAGAAATTTATAAATTACATCATTGGGAGAGGTTAGGTTAAAAAATATCCTATTATCCCATAACTATGTAATATGTAATCATTCATGGTTTCATTTATAAAAATATAATACATTACCTATCACTGTTCAGAGTAGGCACTCCCACTTAGCTGTGAAATGTGCTTCCACTTGAGAGTAGCCATGCTATTACATAGTAACCCTTACTTTGCCTTTCTACTTGCATTCCCCTGTTGGCCACTGGTCCTGTTATCTTTCTGCGTCCCCTACTTCATTTTGAGTAGGTAAGTGCCAGTGGCAGCAGGTGGGTAAGTCATTCTACCCTACTTTTGTAAATGTACAGAATGTATTTCTATACAATATTTGTTCTGTACACGTGACAAAAAATATAGTTGATAAACATATATAAAATGCATATTAAGAATGTGAAAGTGTTTTTGATTAAGACTTTCATACTTATTGTAGAAACAGATTTGATACCTGAATAATAAAGTAATAACACTTTACTATATTTTCATAGTATATTTAGTACATTTAACAGGTCTTCATAAAAGTGATGCAATTTCTTCTGTAAGTATTCCTGCATTTCTGCTGTATTTCAACTCAGATTTATTATTTTCCCATATCAAAAGAAGTCTTTGCTCTTTGAGATTTAAATTTTTCATTTGTCTTTTTTCTGGGTGCCAATATATGTATCAGAGAAGTAGCTGTTTATGAGACCTTAGTTGGGATCTTTATAATCATTTTAAAAAGAAAATCATGAGAAAGAACCTTTTTTTCTAAGTTAAATATAATTGTGGATTTAGGAAACAAAAACTTTAGGACACCTGTACAGTTGTATCACACTTTACTTTTCAAGTTTGCTTGACAGGGTCAGTGCCGCTTGCCCATTTAATAAAGCTGGACAGCATCCCAGTCAGCATCTCATCGGTCTTCGGAAAGCTGTTTACAGAACTGTAAGAGCCAACTTTCAAGCAGCAAGGCTAGCTACCCTATATATGCTGAAAAAATATCCTTTTCTGTCTATCTGTGAGAATAAGCAATATTCCAGAGTTCTGGATATAGATAGTATTGTAGCACCTTGTAGAAATTAATTGTAAACTCAGATTGTTTGTTTGAAGCTAATTTCCATCATCACTTCTATTTTAAAACTGGAAATGCATTCCATAGGGATTGATAATAAGAAACAGGAAGAAAGTTCTTCTGCTTTTATGTGGCTCACTTTTAAGAAGGAAAATTCCTGAAGCCCCTTTCTTTACTGGTCTAAATATAAAATCCAGAGAACCTGGCTTTGCTATGTTAACACTTTTTAAATTTCTGAACATGGTAAATTTGCATTATGACATGGCAATGAGCAGCAGGAAATCCTCCCTTTCAAAAAACAGAGGCTCCTGACACTCAAGCAAGTGTCTTAATTCTCTGTACCTTAAGCAAACTTAATCTTAACTCTTTGTACCTTACTTTCTTCATTTTAAAAAATGGCAATAATAAAATAATCTTGTGTTTCTATTGCTTTCAAATAATTTAGTGCATATAAAGTGCTTAGACAATGTCTGGTGTGTAGTAAGCACTCAAAGGCAGAATGACAATAAGTCTGTCGTTTAAATTTACTAAATCAGGAAATTAGTTATGTTGGCCAGGAAATAAAGGTGTATAAGATCCTTATTTTACTTAAGATTGATAAATAAATTATGAGTAAATTGAATGTAAAATGGTTCTACTTTGCACCTTCAGTGTACTGGGTACCACAGCACTAATACATGTAATGCTTGCAATTTACAGAATACTTTAAGTTCTGTCGTCATATGCTCATATATCTTTCCAGTTAAATTATCTTCACTTTAGAAAACTAAAAACCTCTACTTTGTGTGTGATTTCCTTAATGTCACACAACTAGTAAAAGGTGAAGTTGTGTCTTGACTACAGTACTTATGACTTAAAACCTTTATATATACACTTGATCCTTGAACAGCATGGGTTTGAACTGTGCAGGTCCATTTATACATGCAGGTGGCAGTTGGTTGGATTCAAGGAAGTGGAACCAGTATATTCAGAGGGCTGACTCTTAAGTTATGTGTGGTTTTTTTACTGCAGACTAGTAACAAGAACCAAGCCACCTTTGATATAGAGTAAATTAAAATAGTTACAGGGGGATAGTATTTGCTTGGCAGCTATTTGAAAATGCAGAAGGAAATGGATCAAAATAGAAACCTCTGAAACTGGACTAGGAAGAATTCAAAATCTTTAAGAGGTTACACATGTGATTAAAAAAAATTGCATTTATAAAAAATACCTGGTTGTAAAACAGAAATGAATATATGCATCTATAACATGATAAAGTTCTTAATGCACTGCTATAGAGAGACCTCCAAATTATATGTACTACCATGGAATAATTTCCAAGTTACTTTGATAAGTGAAAAGTAAAAAAGGCAAAGCACGTAGAGCAATATTTATATTACCCTTTCATTTGTGTGCAAAAGGAATTTTTTATATTTGTATATGAGGGAATAAATATGTGTATGTGTATGCATATGTATATGTATATATACATATTCCCACAGACATACATTTCTGTTTGGATTTGCTTGTATGTATGTATGCATAGTGTCTTTAATGATACACACAATACTGGTAATACTGATTGCCTCTGCCTTTGGGTAGGGGAACTAGGTAGCTAAGAGATAGGAATAGGAAGCAGTTTTTACTGTCCTCTTAATATCTTATGAATTTTGAATCCTGTGACTATATTACCTATACAGAAGTAATACATTTTTAAAGATTTAACTAGCAGATCCAGATGGTTTATAGTTTTAAAAAAAAAAGTTTATTTCAGACCATAGAAAGTGTTAGAAAGCTTTATATCACCATGCTATTTATGAAGATAATATCATCTCAGCACTAAAACATGATATAAGGAATTAAAATTATAGATCAATCTCACAAATGGTGATACAAAATATTTAGAATACAGATTGAGAAAGGGACTATATCAAAAGATGATTATAATATGATCAAATAGGAATATGCTTGAAATGTGAGAATAGTTCAGTAAAAGAAGTGTATGAATATAATTCCTTACAAAAGCAATTAAATGGGGAGGAAAATAACGCATTAAAATTGATAGATGCCCATGGGAAAGAGGAATACAGATGCAGAACAGTAGCCTGTGTCAAACAACTAGACAGAACAGGCTTAGTGCTACCTAGTCTGTGTATTTCAGTAAGTAGTCAGCCAAAGGAGGGAAAGAGAAGTATTTACTGTAGCACAGTGAGGGCCTGAGCCATAGCACAATGAGTAGACAATATAGTTTCAAAAGGAGTATGTAAAAAATATCTACATTTGTATGTTAGCACTTGTGAAGAATAGATCTTTTAATTCTTTTTGCTAGAAATATTTTTTCATAAATTCCCTGTAAGATATGGGAGGTGTTACGTTAATATTCAGTTTTAAGATGAGTTGCTTTTTTTTTTTTTTTTAAGAAATTTATATAAATCTCCAGTCACAGTTCAAAATAAAGATTAGTAAAGGTGACTTTGGACAGTTTTACTGTACATTTATGTTTTAATGAAAAGACATTGTTGATTGCCTTAACCTAATTTAACTTACCCCCTGAACTCTGAGAGTGACAATGTAACCAACTACATCTGTGTGGTACCTTTTAAAGAACTGGGCCTTGGACTTAGTGAAGAACAGATTTCTGAGGAAGAGGCACATAACCTTACAGATGGCTTCAGCCTGCCCGCATTGAAGGTAATCCATTTGTGGAAGGGAAGGGCTGAAAAAAAGAGAGATGCACTTGGGTTGTACCTATGCTTTCTGAACATTCCTAGATACTGTGTCTTCAGCAGTTTGGAATTTTGGCCTTGCTCATTGAAAAAAAATAATAAGTCAGTGGTAAACTGGGTTCATATTAAATTATTTTGCATTCTTTTATAATTCCTTTAATAAAACTTTAAAGAATGTCCATTTTCATGATTGTAAAAAATTTGTATCTAAACTCACCAAAATGGTTCTATCCTTTTTTGTTGTCTGCTACGTCTTGTTCAGACTAGTTTGTTTCCTGGTGGTTTGTTTGGGGAATATTTTCCTCATCTCGAACAGGACTATATCTGGAGAGATCCTTCATTGTCTGGAGTCAGGGTGTGTCTCTCAGTAATAGGTTTTGCAGTTTCTCATGCCAGACATTCCTGGGGATGATCACACTGTGACTGATTTTTATGTTAATTCCCTTAACCAAAATAATGGAATCATTCTGAACCCCATATTCTGTCTCCATCAATAACTCATGTATTTGGACTCACTTAGGTACATCAGTCATACTGTCTTTCCTCCTGTGTTTAAGGATTTTTAAAAAGTCATCAAGGAACATTCTCCTCTATTAAATGTGTCTCGCTCTATCAACACTTCCCTTCTGGGGTAGAACTGCACTAAATCACATACTGGTATTAATCTGCTATTTTGGGATCAGAGGTTCCCAAGTACCATAACTACATAATTTGATTAACATTCTTGGCTTAATTTTAAGAGCTAATTCAATCAAAGCAAGCTATATTCATTTCCTAGAATAAAATGAAAAATTTAAACCAAACAAATTTGTAGTTTATTTTAAATGTTGACCATTTCTTATTCATTTAGTACTTTTTTTTTTTTTTTTTTAGGTTTTGTTCCAACTCTGGGTGGCACAGAGTTCAGAATTCTTCAGACGATTAGCCCTATTACTTTCTATAGCTAATTCACCTCCTGAGCCCTTACTTACTCCAGCACTTTTGCCTCATCATATTTTATCTGACGTGACTCAAGGTCTACCTCATGCTCATTCTGCCTGCTTGGAAGAGCTTAAGCGCAGCTATGAGTTCTATCGGTACTTTGAAACTCAGCACCAATCAGTACCCCAGCGTTCATCCAAAACTCAGCAGAAATCAAGAGAACTGAATAATGTTCACACCGCAGTACGCAGCTTGCAGCTTCATCTGAAAGCACTACTGAATGAGTAAGTTTAGAAGCCATATAAGGAAATATCCCCATGGTAGCAGACTTCACTCTTGTCCCATTGTGGTTATTGGCTTGTGTCCTAGACTAGAAAGAAGATGCAAAATTGAGACCTGCAGTATGAAGGATAGTTTATAGTTACGAATGCTGCAGGAAATAACGATATGTAAGTACTATAATTTGTGGGAGTTGTTATAATTTTTATTTTTCCTGATAAAACAGGAAACCTAGAAAGAGAGAAAAAGCTAATGTTCATTGTGTAGAAGAACTGAAATGGAGAAAGTTATAAAGAATGAGCTTCATTTAACTCTCTTAAACTGGAACCTGTAAGAAATATCTGTCAGCATAGAATAGGAAGTTATAAGAGGTACTGTACTTGAAAATTGACATATTGCCTTTTTTCTAAATAAATTACAGCAGATTTGGGCATTTTTCTGTAGGAGAGGACAAGCTTTTTAGCTCCAATTGAAGATTAAAATGTAGAATCCATATTTTGTATTTATTGCTTTTTTACTTTTCCTAGTGTTATTGGTTCTCTGCCTTTACCTCCAATCTTTTATGTCCCATTTTGGCGGACCTTAATCATTTGAAAATACTGTTTTCTATATGAAGATTTCCAAGTTTAAAAGTTGTATCAAGACATAATATTTGAGTTAATTTATTTCTAATGAAATTCTTGTCCAACAAATTTTCATAGTATAGGACTAGGTCAAATAAATAATTGGTTCATGTTCTGTTAGTAATCCAAATTTAACTCACTGATAAGATTGTAGTTGATGTATCTGACCCCAGATAAAAGGCATAAAGTGAAAGGGGGAGAGCAGCAATCAATTTTGAAGATAAGAAAATAAGGATTTGGTGTCTCAGAAAATCAAAAGTCTAGTTTACCAGAGTGAAGAAGAATGTAATGTACAAATATAGGAAATTAAAGTCAGAAAGGCATTTTAAGAAGTATATTTTCTTACCAGTGTCATTAGTTTTATTACACAATCTTCAGTATATCAGAAAGACAAAGTCATCAATAGCAGGAGGACTAGATCTTGGCTTTTTTTAAGAGTTGGGTGCTTTTGGTCCTTATACTCTCAAGAAATAAATCTAAAAATTTTATTATTGAGTATAAACAAAACAAAAATGGATAGAAAAGAATTATTAAAATAGCTTTTCTAATATTCTATATTTTTCACTCTAAACTGTCACTTTATTTGACTTTCTCTACATTTTGAAAAGATACCCGGAGTCATTCTTGAGAATAAGCCACATCACTTAATACTTGGCCTGGTGGGGTGGGTACTGGCAAATGTTGGGGGAAACCACAAATCTGTAACCTCAGTCCAAAGAGCATGTCTCTCTCCAGCTTTAGGGGGAGCTCCCTCTGACTGACTGAGGGCTATGTCAGAAATGTGTGAGGGAAAAGGATTCAGTCCAACTCAATCTCTTCCCTCTGAACCAGAAGGCTCTCCAGTGACCCTCCATCTCACACACAAGTCTTATCTTATACTCCATGTCTCTTCTCTTGTTAAATATCATGTGCCACGGAGATGCATGTAGAAGTAGCATCACCCAGTGAGTACTGCAGGACCTTGTTGCTGTGTCCTTCAGTAGCAACTGCACCACAAATTGGATGTCATGGAAAAGGCAGTTCCATTTGCCTATTTGGAAGATAACCCCCAGAGTGGTGTCCTTAGAATTGCTCAGCTCATTCATGTCAGGGTCCACCTCTGTCTTGCTCCTTATTAGAGAAAAGAAGAACCTAGGGAAGCTGTTAAGTCGTAGTCAAAAAGTAAGACACCAAATTTCTCAGCTTACCTGCCTACTTGTACCAGGTTCTCCCACAATAAGTAAAAGTGTGTACCTGACAGATGCAATCCAGTGCTTACATCAAACCTGACCAGAAAGCCTATGGAGGGCCTCCCCTGGTGGCGCACTGGTTGAGCACTGGGCTGCGAAGCTGCCCGCAGCCTCTGCAGCACTGGTTTGATCCCCGGCCACAGGTGAGGGTGCCCACATGGCACGACAGACGTCTCCTGCTGCGCCCGCTGCTCCCCTCAGCAGTGTATTTCGTCAGTCTGCCTGTTCTGTTCCCCGCTCTGGCTCTGGTGAATTCTCTCACCCTCCCGTGCTTCTGACTGTACCCAGTGCTTGTATAAATAAATAAATAAATCTTTTAAAAAAAAAAAAGCCTATGGAAGTAGCCATGTTCTGCCCAATTTGCTTCCTTTCCCACTCCTTTTGGTACTTCACAGGGTTCTTCACTACTGAGGTCCAAGGTCTCCCTGTCCTAATGGGAGTACCTTCCTTTACAACACGGAAGCAACCTTCTTCAGAAGGACTTCATGTGTGAAATGGAAAAGCTTCAGGGAAAGGGAACACCTAGCAACCAAGCACTAAGTAGCAGGTGGTGATAATTAGCTGAGGTGTTTTTAATCCATCAGATCTAGCTCTGAGTTTGGCTGACAAAAATTAAGAAACTATGTTCCAGTGGTCTGTAACTGCTGTTTAAAAAGGCAGGTGAATACTAACCCAACTCTTAACTCTGTCTCCCACAGGAAATCGGGAGATAAGGCAATCTCCACTGGAGTGGGTGGCAAAGGTTGGTTCATCATCAGAGGAAAACAAGATTTCAGTGGAAAAGTTATGGGAGACAAAGCCAGTTTCTAAAGAATTAATGATTAGCAGTAGAATCAGAAATAGGGAAATTGGACCTCCATGGTGGCGCAAGGGGTTAAGCACCGCACTATGAAGCAATCCACAGCCTCTGAAGCATGAGTTCGATCCCCGGCCAGCCAGGGACCTCTCCTCGCTCACCCGCTGCGCCCCTCAGCAGTGTATTTCAGTCCATCTGCCTGTTCTCTTTCGCAACTCTGTCTCTGGTGAATCCTCTCACCCCCCACACCTCTGGCCTGTACCCCAGCTCTTGTATAGAAAAATAAATAAATCTTAAAATAAAACAAAAAACAGAAATAGGGCACATTGGAGTGCATTAGAACAAGGGAAAATGACTCAGAAGGAAGAGCGCTGCACTCCTTGGATATGAGAATGAAAAGAGGTGCTTTGTACTTTGAGTAGAGATCTTGGTTTATACATAGGAAGTGTATTTCCGCTTTAAAAAAATACCTATATGTAGAGGGGACAAAATGTATATCTATGCTGTAACATGTCACCTTTCTAGAGAGTATACAGTCACAAACTATCATATCTTAATTGCTTTACAGCATTACTAACACACAACTTATGAAAGTGTTACCTAAAAAGTGTTTTGTATCCCACATTTCAGAAGCATTTTGTGTTTCATTCCTCCCTTTGGCTAGTCTCCTTCCTGTTCCCACTCTCACTTGCTGTCACTATAAATTTGCTTTCTCTCTTACCTGAAAATCTTCACTGGTTTCAGAGTATAGCCCCTTAAAGACTGTATAAAATATTGTATAGAAAGGGTTTTCAGTAACCCAACTACAGTCTACTTTTCTATCTTTCTCATACTTTTCCTTCAACCATGCCAAACTATATACTCTTTCACCTGTTCCATCTGGAATTGACCTTATCTTTTATACTTCTTCAAATTTTATCCATTTATCAATAGTACTTCAACCACCTCTTCTTAGTTATTTACTCTGTGTATCCATAGTTGACAGTAACTTCTCTTCTGAATTCTTATTACATTATCTGTGTCTCTCTGTGATATATACTGCTGTGCCTGGATTCAGGCCAGCTTTACAGTTTACCAGCTATATAATTCTGGGCAAGTTTCTTCAATTCTATGGACCTAATTCCTCATCTATGAAACAGAAATGTTAATTACAGTAACTTTATGATACTGTATTTGTTTTTTGTTTGCTTGTTTGTTTCTTTATGGTACTTTATTATATGTGCTATAAGTTTTTTTTAGATAGAAGAGGGGTTGAATGTATCCTTTTCATTCATAAAATGCCTAGTATGTATGCAAGAAATATTTGTTGAATAAATATGATACTCTTTATAAGCTTTTTAAAAATGGTAAAATACACATACATACAATTTAATGTTTAACCATTTTTAAGTGTGTAATTCAATGGTAGTAATCACATAAATACTGCTATGCAGCCATCACCACTTTTAGTCCTCAGAACTTTTTTTCATCTTACAAACTTATTTCTTAAATAGGCTTTGTAAATGATAAATTTTCCATTTTTAGAAGTCTGTTTCTGTTTTTCTTTATTACTCAGGGTAATAATTCTTGAAGATGAACTTGAAAAGCTTGTTTGTACTAAAGAAACACAAGAACTAGTATCAGAGACTTATCAAATCCTAGAACAGAAATTAAAGTTGATTCAGCCCCACGTTCAAGCAAGCAACAGTTGCTGGGAAGAGGCCATTTCTCAAGTGGACAAACTGCTACGAAGAAATTCAGATAAAAAAGGTACCTAATGAAAGATTTCTCACACATTTATCAGACAGTCTTATTCCATTCAATGGAGTTTTAATTTGTAGGGTTTTATTAAGTGAGTTTCTGCATCTCTATGATGAAATTAATCTCACCAAATTACTTAGTTTACCAAAAAAAAAAAAAAAAAGGTTGAATTTATATTTACAAATTGATACAATATAGTCTTGGCTCTTATTTTGTAATTTAAAAAATGACTATGATTTGAAAGTTCAGAGAATCATAAATCTTTGTAGAACTTAAATGAAGAGCAGGATTTTTAAATATTCCATTATTAGAACTTTCAGAAATTCTTTTCTAGTTAGGGTCAATAATAATGACTTTGGTGTACAGGGACTAGAAACTAAGTTTTGCTTTCAACATAAAATACTTACTATTTCAATCATACAGAAATAATATGCAAATGATATAGTAGGTAGTATTGTATATGTGTTATTTAGGGTCTTAAATGGGGCCTACCTGGTAGCCTAGGGGTTAAGTCAGCACTATGACTGCTAGGGCCTGAGTTCGATCTCCAGCCAGCGAACTAACAGACCTCTTCTGTCTCGCCCATTGCTCCCTTTAGCAGTGTATTTCAGTAAAATCTGCCTGTTCTGCTCTCCCTCTGTCTCTGATGAATCCTCTCAACCCCTGCACCTCTAGCCTATACTATAGCTCTTCTATGCAAAAATAAATAAAAATTAAAAAAATAAAAGGGTCTCAAATGTATTGTCATTATTTAATAGTAACATCAGACTACCTTGTATTGATTGCTAAGTAAAGTTTTCCACTAAACTACTTTCATTTGATCAGGTTTTATACTTCTTTTATATCACTAAATTTATTTTATTTTATTTTCAAAGTATTTATTTATTTATTTATGCAAGAACTGGGGTACAGGCCAGATGTGTGGGAGGGTGAGAGTATTCACCAGAGACAGAGCAGGGAACAGAACAGGCAGACTGACGAAACACACTGCTGAGGGGAGCAGCGGGCGTGACAGGAGAGGTCTGCTGCGCCATGTGGGACTCTTGCCAGCCGGCTGGCGGGGATCAAACCAGTGCTGCCGAGGCTGCGGACAGCTTCACAGTGCGGTGCTTAACTGCCTGCACCACCAGGGGAAGCCCTACATCACTAAATTTAATTGTAAATGCTCAGCATATGGTTTTGTGCTAGAAACAAACTCCATTACCATGTTTATCCCTTGGACCATTATTATGAAGTTAGTCAGACTTATGCATAAAAATTATTAATTATACTATTTTAATTACTTGTATGATGTAATATTGCTTAATAGTTTATTGGGCTGCTCCTACTGGATTTTGTCCAGACCTCTTGTTAAGTAGAGACAATGGTGAAAGGTTGATGCCTAGATATGAGCCTTAAATAACCCTGTGATTAGTTGCCAACACCAATTTTAAATTATCGATGTTAAACCCACCTGGATGATCTTTGCAAGCTATTCACTTGTGAAAGTCACTTCCAATTCTATTTTCTAAGAGTAAAAATAGTTCAAGTTCAAGATACACATTTGGTTCTTTTTTTATGAAGAACAAGTGCTCTATCATGAGATGCGAGGAACAAGTTAATTTCTTCATTAATTATTTCAGAATGTCTACTGTGTGCCAGATACTATGGAGGGGTAAAGAAGGGAGAGAAAATTAGATCATTGCCTCCAAGAGTTTAAATTTTAAATCTACTGATGTTAGTTATTAACTTTCATATCCATAATTTTTTAATAAATCGAAAAGAGTCAAAGCAACTTAGACTATGAACTTGGCAAAATATTAGTACTGAGAATATTTTTTTCAGTTATTTCTCTGTGGCCTGTTTCTTTTTAAGGTAAGACTGAAGTGGCATGTGAAAACCCACGGTGTACTATAGTACCTTCGATGCAGCCTACTCTCCATATTGCAGACAAAGATCCAATCCCTGAGGAACAGGTAAAATGAAATCGGCCCACCCCACCCCCAAAACCTACCTATTTTTCTGTGACATGGATAATTGTTGAATAAATTGTTGACTTTATGTTTTTAAGCTTCAAAATTACAATATATAATATATTGAATTTATACCAATTACTAGTTCTCATATCTCTCAGAAGATTTTCTTGTTATTTATCTCTAATTCTCTGTTTCTTAAATACTTTTGAAAGTAAACACATTTAAAAATAATACATTGGCAAAGGTACATTTGGAGTGCTGGAGATATTTTATATTGATCTGAGTAGTGATTACCAGTATATATACATATATATAAAAAGCTTGTATGCTTAAGATTTTTCACTGCATGTATTTTACACCTCATTTTAAGAAATAATTTGTAATGATTGCACTAGATATTGACAAAGATTTATTTGGCTCATCCTAAGGAAAACTGCTTTTCCTTAAGTCATATTATCTATTTAGAATTCTTTTTTTTTTTTTTTTTTTTTTTAAAGATTTATTTATTTATTTATTTATCCATGCACTGGGTACAGTCAGAAGCGCGGGAGGGTGAGAGAATTCACCAGAGCCAGAGCGGGGAGCAGAGCAGGCAGAAGGAGCGAAGTACAGCGGGCGGCAGGAGAGGTCTGCGCGCCATGTGGGACCCTCCTCCGGTGGCTGGGGAGCAGCCAGGGATCGAACCGGCGCTGCAGAGGCTGCGGGTAGCTTCGCAACCCAGCGCTCAACCGCTGCGCCACCGGGGAGGCCCATATTTAGAATTCTTAATTGCAAATAGAAGCCTACCCTACTTAATTTAACAAGAAGGAATTTATTTAAAAATATTAGATAACCAACATATTTCAGAGGGCCATATAACCAGGCTTGAACCAGGTTCAGATAAGCAGCCAGAATCACTCAAAAGAACTGCTCCAGTGGGGACATCACTACTACATCACTGGGCACAGACATTGCCACTTGCTACATCAATGCTGAATAGTAAGAACTACTTTCAAAGCTTCTATCTTTGGAAACTTGATTTGCTACCATCCTTGCCAGAATAGATATCTAAAGGTGTCTGCTTCTTTTATAACAAATTTCTGAATCCGATCTGATGCATGCACACCTAGATTAGAGGATCTCAAGTCATTTGCCTGATCCATAAAAGTAAGAGAGGCTCACTAAGCAAGGGTCCTGTCCTCTGTACACCAGATGGAGATCCATAGATGAGGTATTGCCCAATCCTAGGAATAGGTTCAAATTTCCAGAAGTGAGAAGAAAAAACCCTCAAATCTCTACCACAAGAAGAGAAATAATTCAGCACCTCCCTGAATCACCAGTCCTTATAATTTTGATTGTTAGCAACAGAACTAATGACTCTAATTTTGACTAGATCTTAGGATGGTATCATGGTAGAAAAATAACCGTTGAAGGTGTGCTTCAATGTTTAGCTCCTATTTATTTATCTCTAGATAGATGTTGGCTTTGTTTCCCCGGCTATACTTTAATAACCTGTGCAAGAAGCCTCATTTATTTAATCTCACAGATGGCTAGGTGGTTCATTACATGAATTCTAATAGAAAATTGTCTGCTTGAAGTAAAGTGCTTTTTCTTTTATTCATTTTCAGGAATTAGAGGCTTATGTAGATGATTTAGACATGGATAATGATTTCAGAAGGGATGACTTTTATTACTTGTCACAAGAAGATAGAGACAGACAGAAACGTGAGCATGAGGAATCTAAGAGAGTACTCCAAGAATTAAAATCTGTGCTGGGATTTAAAGCATCTGAGGCAGAAAGGCAAAAGTGGAAGCAACTTCTATTTAGTGATCATGGTAAGCGCTGACTTAAGAGTAAAACATTTTTTCAATGTAGGGGTTTCTTTCTCTTCATCTATGAGTCTTATTTTAGCTATAAATTTCTTATAGCTTTAATTTTAGGATTCTATCACTAAACAATAGTACTCTTCCAAACCCAAAATCAGTTTGATCAATAAGAGTAGTATATAATCAAATTGTAAATATAAAGTCCCACTTTTTCATCAGTTATTTGATTTTTTTTTTTTTAAACATTTTATTTATTCATACAAGCACTGGGTACAGTCAGAAGCACGGGAGGGTGAGAGAATTCACCATAGCCAGAGCGGGGAGCAGAGCAGGCAGAAGGACCAAAGTACACTGCGGAGGGGAGCAGCGGGCGGCAGGAGAGGTCTGCGCGCTATGTGGGACCCTCGCAGGCAGTGGGGGATTGAACCGGCGCTGCAGAGGCTGCGGGCAGCCTCGCAACCCAGCGCTCAACCGCTGCGCCACCGGGGAGGCCCAGTTATTTGATTTTTTTTATTTAATTTGCCATGGATTGGCAGTGAGTTGAATATTTGAGTATTTTAATTAAAATGTTATTTTTACCTACCCCTTTCCACCAGACCATTGCTATTGATGTGTGTTATAGTTGTCTGTTTATCTTTTAGGGATTTTTGGCTTTGTTCTGCTACAAATTAGTTGTGAGTATTTAGAGGAGAGGTAAATCAAGCACTGTCACTATCTTGCCACTCTTAAAAAATGTTTTTAAACTTAGTGAATTTGATATTCTAAACTGTTCTTCTTATACTGATATTATAAAATACATCAATGAAAACAAAATTAATAACTTCACTATGGAAACAAATGAATTAAGACCACTTAGCTACATCAATAAGGTAGCTTAATTGATTTGAGTACTTTAGTAGATGGGAGAAGAGAAGATGCTTCTCTGCACGTTGTCTCCACACTTAGGTTTGGACAAAGTTGGATGACTGGCAAAATTCTTTTATGTTTTATGTTTCCCAGTCTTTTCTTTAGCTGAACTTTATAGGAGGCAGGGCAGAGAAGGCAATGTCAAACCAACTAATCCTCGTTGAACAATTAATTCTTATGGATTTCTGAGAAAACAGAATGGAATTTCCCTTCCATTTTAGAGTATGTGGAGCCTCAAAAGTAGTAACTCCCTTCTCTTTTTCACTAGAAGTATATAGGTTACCTACACTTCTAGAAAGTTCCTCAGGGTTCTCTTTTCTTCTCTTAAGAGCCCTACCATTCTGTTTTGTCCAGATCTACATCCTTGATTTTATTCTCCTTCTTTCTTCCCAGGTCCTTAAATTTGATTATGCTCATATATTAATATGGCCACTCAGGAGATTTCCATTTTTAGTATCTTTTTCTTCTAAGCTATCCTTAGATAGCTTCTAAGATAGCTTCTAGTCTTGAAAGCTTCTTCCAGATTTGACATTGCTTTGATAATAGCTCTATCTTTACAACCTACATGGCTTATCCTTTCTTATTATGTTAAAATAAACTCCTTTTCCTGGTTTCAGCCCTTTCTGTCATATGTGTCCATTGTATCCAAATGTATTTCCCATTATTTCTAATATCGTCTAGTTATTTTCATCGAACTAGACGTTGATTCCACAAACTTGCTGTTTTTATTCATAGGTTGCTGATCCCTTTACTAAGCATTCTGTCTCCTCCATCAAATTTTTTTCCCTACCAGTCTCTCCTCCAGGAGTCCTCCTCTGACTGCCAGAGTGGTGCCACCTCTCCTGCCACTTCCGAGTCTCACACAAGAGGGTCAGTGTAGTGAAATGAAAAGCAGTCTTCAGAAACAAAGCATATAGGTGATTAAGAACTTCTGAGAAGTTGTAGTAGTTCCTACAACCTCCACATTTGTATATTGAGCCTGCAAAAACCAGAGACTAAGAATATGATGTTTTAGGCACTGTTGCTTTCTCTTTGTTCAATTTTTTTAATCTCTGTCATTAAATGAAAAATCTCATAAATAAGGGTTTTATTATCCCACATAGTATTCATTCAGCAAACTGTTTCTTCAACAAGTAGTTATTTGAAGCACTATTTAGTGGTATATTCTTTTTTTTTTTTTTTAAGATTTATTTATTTATGCGTACAAGAGCTGGGGTGTCAGCCAGAGGTGCAGGGAAGGTAGCATGAGAGGATTCACCAGAGACAGAGTGGGGAGCAGATCAGATGGACTGACTGAAATAGACTGCTGAAGGAAGCAGCGGGCAAGACAGGAGAGCTCTGCTTCGCCATGTGGGTAGCTCCCTGGCCTGGGATGGAACTTGTGCTGCACTGGCTGCGGATAGCTTCATAGTGCTGAGACTTAACCCCTTGTGCCACCAGGGAGGCCCTATTTAGTGGTATATTATTAGTACGTAGATCAATAGACAAAAATCCCTACATTGCTACAGTCTTAACACGCCCTCAATGGACCCATTTTACAGATTATATCACCCTATTTAATTAGCAATAATCAGAATATCAACTTCTAGCATACATTGTATTCTTTAAGAACTAGTACATTTGTAAACTAAAAATGTGCAGGAGTACTGAAAGTAGCATTGTATATAAATATTTCTTTATATTTTACTTTAAAATTATCCTTTGACAGTATGGGCAAAGATATAATGATAAGAGAAATATGTATCTTTTTCAGGTATGTGCTTTTCTAGTTTACATATGAAAGGGCAGTAATGCTGTCATTTTATGGAAATAAGTAAAAAGCTGCTGATATCATAAAATGCTTTTCCTATGACAAATACCAGTACATCTTCCAGAGTTGTTTTCATCTCTGCCTACAGGGGTAAAGTCCGAATGGAATTAGAGAGGGAAATTCTACACTGGAACCTGCTGTGGCCATATTTTTCTGCTTCTCTAGTGGAGTTACGGCAGCTTAGGGATCTGTTTCTTGGAAATGGACACATTTTACAAAATTATTTTTTAAGTAAACGCCAGATCTTCAAGAAGCACTTTTTTCCTTCCGTCATGCTTCATAATATATTGCATTGTACTAACCCCTCATGCTGGGAGGAGAGACTGCCTAGCAAGCAACCCACTGCCTACTAACATCAAGAGGGGCTAAATAAAACTTCATTTTCCTTGAAAGGACAACTTCTGTCGTATGCATATATATATATATATATATTATATTTACATATTATGCTTTGTATTGTAGTTGATCTTGAATGCAGATTTTATTTCATTTGATATTTTTCTGTGGCATTACAAAGTATGTACAAAAGTAGGCTTTACTCTCATCAGCATCTTGTTAGGTAGTTGGCAAGTAAGTTGAATTTGTATATTGTGCTATTTTTCCCATGCTGTTTTACCTTGTAAACATACATGTTAAAGATACGATTATGATCTGGATTACTTTAGGCCTTTTATATGACACTTTATCATGCTGCTGCTTACTCTTGAATATAATAGTTATTATACTAATAACTGTTTATTCCTTATGCTGCTGCTTATTCTTTAATATAATGATTCTCAAACTTTAGTGTGCATCAGAATCAAGTGGAGGACTTATAGAACATAGCTGATCCCCACTCCCAGTTTCCAACTTAGTAGATCAGGGGTGGGTCCTGAAATTTATATTTCTTCCAATTCCTGGGTGATGCTGACTGATTCTGTTGGTTAGTGGGCCACACTTTGAGAACCACTGCTGTAATTTTTGAAATTACAAAACCTCATTTAAATCATCATCAAAACCTCATTTCATTTCTTAGGCATTTTATCTCAAAGTTTTCTGAGTTGATAAATCCACACTGACTTTACTAGGAAATTTTATTTAGCTTTTCCTTATTTATTGTTCCTTATAAGAAAATAACTACTGGAGGTTTAAAGTTTAAATCATTTCTGGGTCCTTAGTTATTATTTTTCTTTCTTTTTTTTTTTTCCTTTTCTTTTGAAGCTGTGTTGAAATCCTTGTCTCCTGTAGACCCAGTGGAACCAATAAGTAATTCAGAACCATCAGTGGATTCAGATTTGGGGAGAGTTGGTAAAAATGATACTGAAGAGGAAAATAGTAAACCCTCCACAACTGACAATGAAATAAATAATAGGACTGAGTGTTTATGTGAAACCCCTCTAGAAGGTAAAAATAAAGACCATTCTGCAAATAAAGTCTTCCTCCAAGAAACTGAAGAAAGATTGTGTTACCATGGTGAGAGTGAAGATGAATCTCAGCAGGCAGATGTAGGTGGCCTGGCCATTGCCTGTCCAACTCCCAGGGACTCGTTACAGCCCTCCATTAAGCAGAGGCTGGCACGGCTACAACTGTCACCGGATTTTACCTTCACTGCTGGCCTGGCTGCAGAAGTGGCTGCTAGATCTCTCTCCTTTACCACCATGCAGGAACAGACTTTTGGTGATGAGGAGGAAGAACAAATAATACAAGAAAATAAAAATGAGGTAGAGGAAAAGTAAAAACCAAGATTCACATGAGTATTTTAAATTTAAAATTTCTTTTATGAATGTGTTTTAGCTTCAAGGCTAGATATTCCACTGGAAAGGGAAATGAGTTTACATTTACAACATATAAGGCTAAGATGTGAATTTACGTCAGTTTGAGCAACAGGTCTGAAAATAGTAGTTACCTATGTGTGGCAGATCTTTTAGGAAATAACAGAAAGGTAAGGGCTCTTTTGAATAAACTGCTCTTTTATTTGCAGCACAACTGATCGATCTCGGAAATTCTTTAAGTACTTTTAATAAGAAATGAATTCATCATTTCTTGCCAGAATTTACTACCGGGAAATGTCTGGGATAATTCCGTTGCAAGAACATTTAATATGACTCCTTTGTACTGTATTCTTGCAGTTAATAACTGCAGCTATTCTGTCAATAACAAGTTGTTTGTATTTATTTTTGTTTATACCAATCTTAAAACAAAGATACAGGTTCTAAATAAAAAAAAATTGAGTTCATACAATTCATGTGTGATGAGGTTTGGAACAAAAAAGTAGTTTCAAAAGTACTTGGGTAATGACATGTTTCTTATGTTTCCTTGTGGATGTGTACATTCAGCAGGTTTTTTAGATGTCTTTTTAGATGATCTTTAAAAGAAAAAATTGTACCATTTTAAGAATTACCCTTTCAATTTTTTTGGTTTCATCTTTTTCTGTTCTTGTTGTAATTGAAAGAGATGTCCTCGAAGTTGGATCCTGGTGTCCAGTGCCCTATCCCCAACTTTGTAGAAAGCGCTTTTATTCAGTTTGGCTACAGATAATTGGGTACCATTAACACAAACAGGTCTATTTGCTTTTTATTTCTAGCCTGAAGCTATACCATCTCCACCTTAATGAGATTCTGGAAGCATCTTGTCAGCTTCCCGAAGAACATCTTTAGCTCCTTAGTACTTAATTTACAAACTGCCTCTTTAAAAGGTTGCTTTCCAGTTATACAGTGTCATCTGTTTTGTGTTGTGATTGCATTTTCAAAGAATGATATTTTCAGGAGTATAATGTTTTTTTTGAAGCCTATAGCTCTTCTACACTGACATAGTTTATAGACATTATTTGGGGAACCTGTAGAAATAAGTTAATTTATGCTGCTGTCCTGAAAACTACATGATAAATCCAGATTATCTTTAGAGTTAAGACACACTTTCAAATTCCTGTAATTTAGCACTTTGAGTAAGTAAATTTACATATATTTACAGGAATATTTTTAATAATCTAAGGAAATTTATTTTTTATCCTTAGGAAAGACTTGGTTCTGCTTTGTATGAATAGTACAGATCCTCTTATACGCTAGTTAATTCTGCCTATTGCCAAAATTTCTGGAACTTGTCCATAATTAAAATCTTAGGATCAATATCTTAAGGTAAATCTGGTTTACCGCTTACGAGAAAAAGTTAACTAAATTTCAAGAAAAAATCTTGTATTATAACTGGCTAACATATTCTTAAATGATAATACTTAAAGTTTACTTTCTTTTTAATTGGTTTGCCAGCTCCTTATTTTACTTGGATTTAGAAGTAGCACATATGGAAACTCTCAGTAACCATTCTTTTAGTCTATAACCATAGGAAGAATAATTGGCAAATAATTTCTAATTATTTAATTTTATTTTTATTATACCAGTTTGGGAAAAATATCTTCATAATATTGTATCAGCTTTATTCAAGCCATCTAAGATGATAATTTTTTTTATTTTGAAAGACTAATTTTAATCAGGAATTTTTAATCATCTGTCTGATCTACTTTATTCATTAATTGTTACCTATTTCCACAAAATTCTATTTGTTGAAACCATGATATAAGGATCTTAGAACTTTAATTGAATGTTTTTTGTGTTTTCATCTTTTAAAGTATTTCTAAGATATTATCATCCCTTTGAAAATTGCTGGTTTTCTCTTATAATAACCTAAAAGTCAGTGTTTCTCAGGTTTTATTTGGGATATCCGTATTAGAGTAAATTAGAGGTGTTTATTTTTTAAAGGTAGATTTTGGATCATATTCCAAATCAGTTTTAGTCGATCATTTTGGAATGAAATCTAGGTTATGTTTATACACAGTAAAATCTAAGAACTTTTATGTAGAACTTTGCTCTTGCCATTAGTACCTTGGGAAATAAAAACAAAGAGTAATATAAGTAGAAGCTTTTGTTGTTACTTTTCTAAAAATATTTCACTTTGTCCTGTCAGTCTTTCGAGTAGTTTTTATTAGCTGCCATCCTATCTTCTAAAGAAACCCTCTGGGAAAAAATATTTTGTGGGGAAAATTGCTAATTTTGCTTTCCAAATTTACAGTTGTATTTTGACACAGTAATTCTTGCTAGGAGTAATATCCAGATAACTTTTAATATAAACATTTCCATAGTTTGTTTAACATGTACAAACCTAGTACTTGGAATGTAGGATAGAGGCAACTTATTTAGGTCCCTCTTGAAGGAGTTTTACCCTTTGTTAGGAAAGTCATGTCAATAAATCATCTGGTGATGGTTATCATATCTTAAATCCCTTTTTCCCCCCAGCTTTCACTAAAACTCTAAATAGCTGGTATATCTTGGGCCAGATTCTTGCTAGCCTTTTATATATGATCCTCTGCTTATTTTCACAAGTTGTATTATCTGACTTTGTAAGTTAAGTCCTCATTGCACCATCTGAATATACTTCATTAGTAACTGATGCATGATGCCAAGTTTCATTTCTGAAGTTATTAGACAAGAAAGTGGGTGAAAACTTATTTAATGCATTACTATGGAAATTTAAGAATATGGGTCTAAGGCTTTAATACAGAAGAATACATCAGAGTTTAAATCCCAGATCCCTCATCTAAAAGCTAAGGTGCAGCTGATATTATAATTTCTGACTTCACAGAAGTAACTTAAAAGGAGAAAAGCTTTTGAACTGTAAAACAAGGTGATTATAAATATGCCAGTAAAATAGGTTAAAAAAATTTGAAACTCAATTTTCTTAAAAAATATTTTGTTCACATAATATTGAATAAATGTGTTATAACTTCCAATGTTAAGCCACAAAAAAAAAATCAAGTTCTGATGCACTTTACAGAGTTGTAAGTCAAGGAATTATTAATCAGAAGGTATCCTAGAAATCAATCTAGTAACTTTTCACATACCAAATATTTTGATAAATTATTAGAAGGCATAAGTGGAGAAGAGTTTAGCTGATTTAATTTAATCATAGCATATTGTTTCTATACCCAAACAAAACAAGAAAACAGTAACTGAATACAAAACTGTGGTGTAGCTCAGCTTATTATCTGAACTGAAGTAGATATCATGCCATGAATGACAAACAGACACCATAGCGATTGATTTATTCTTCTAGTTCAATTTATAAGGATATAGCTATGTACTGAACACATATATTAGAAAATAAAGCTCACAAATACTTTGGAAGAGAAAATAGGCCAAAAATGCCCAAGTACAATAATAGTTCATTAATCTGTCATCACAGTTAAATGCTAACTTGCATTAAGTTAATTCTTCAGGTAACTGAGGCAGATCCACTTAATCATTATATCTTATAATGGTTTAATAGGAAATATTTGGAAATGTACTTTCTAACTACCCACTTTCTCTAGAATACTTAGAATATGATTTAATATATTGTCATCTTTAGGATCATTGTTTCTATTGTGGGGGTAATGAACAGAAATTTACTCTATGACCCTTCGTTGCTATGCTTTGTGAGTTATGTCTGTTTTTTACAGTTTCTATCTTCCCTTATAATCAGCTGTCACTTTTTGCTGCTATCTTGTGTGCCTGCCTCCTGCACTAGGCCCCTAAATTTGCTGCTTCTAATCTGCTGTGGACTGAGAAACCAGATTGCCAAGCTTGCTAGAATTGTGTCTAAAATAAGAGTAAGTAGACTGAAAGAATGCTAAGGGGCTTCTCTGTCAGTTAAAGTGCATGGACTTTATGGTACCTTTTTGGCTGCTTAGCGTACTTTTGTTAGTCTCTTAATTCTTTACTGAGAAGTTGCTAAAAACACAGATGCTAAAAATCACTGTGATTGCTATATAATTGAAGCATTAGAGTTCAGTTCTTCTACATTAATGTTTCCAGGACTGTTAATAAATTTAGCTATAAAAGAAAATTTAACTATCTTTTTGTAAATCATTGTGTATATTTTAGGAAAATTTAAATATTTTGTTCTTACTCATTGTTCCTAGTACAGTATACATACTTAAACGTATAAATGTGACTTCAATTCTGTTCACCAAGATATTCTAGAAATATTGGTTTGAGTCTGAACATGCCTGACCAATTTAGTAAGACCTGGCTAACTGAATATTTGGGGAATGAGTCATTCAAGATATCCATGTTTTTAATGCTTAAACCTCTTTAAGCATTAAATTTTGGAATTATTTCTGAAGAAAGTCTTTGTGAAACAATATGGTTGACATCTTAAACAATATATAAAGTATATTTTAATCTTTCTTGATGTCAAAATGATCATTATTAACATTAGTTATACTTTGATAGACTAGTCAGGCACTCAGAGCTACTTGCCTGAAATGGCTCCATTCTGCTAACATTTTAGATTATTGTCTTTGTTTGCTAATAGTAGTTTTAAATCCTCCATTTATATTACTGCTTGCTTAAGTATGCCCATAGCAGTTGCCTTTCTCCACCTTCATAATGCTCCTCCTGATCCACTTTGGTTTTGGAGACCAGGTGACTAAGACAAAATGATGTATAATGTAAAAAGTAAATTGACCCAGAATGAAGATTGAACTGAATTATACTTAAGTGCATGGATTTTGTGACCTCTATTACTCATTTCATTGCTGTCTTTAAAGTGAAGTTACTAGATTAAATACCTCCTATCCAAATAGAAGAGATGCTATTGTACAAAAACTGCCACTTATTTCCATACTTTACGGTCTCTGTATTTCTAGTCCTCTAATTTTTGACTCTGATTTAAGCCAGTCCACTGAATTTAGCATTCAGTAGTACTTTCTGTTTGAATTGGATGCCACATACTACTAAGAATCTCTTTGGCTGGGTTGCTTTCTCTTGTTTGATTTTGTCTTTATAGAAATGTATTTTCACTTCCAAAACATGCAGTAGGTTGAGCCCTGGAAAATAAAACATTCATTGTTGCTATCTCAGACAGAATTGAGAAATAATTAGGTTTTTAGACTATAGGCAATTGTTACCACAAAGAATTTATTCTTTGATTATGTTAATTTTTAAGATAATATCTTGATAGTTGCATTTTCAATGTCTATTTTATCAATTCAACATCAGTTGAATTTTGATTCCATTAAATGTATGTTAAAAGCTTGCCAAAAGTGATCAGTGGTAGATACTCGTTCTATATTTTGCACGTTCAGATTAATCAAGCATGGTGATTTTTCTCTTGCATGAAAAATAAACATGAAATATATATATGTAATGTAACATGTATGTTACAATGTTTGCAAGTAAATAGCAAATCTGCCAAGGAAGGATATAGCCTAGCATTGAAGAAAGTAGTTTTACTAGTAGCCTTTAGTAATTGTATGTTGATTCATCATTCCATCATATACAGGGTAATTGAAAAATTATAGCCATACCTCAGTCAGCTTTCAGTTTTTTTATGCTACTGAAAAGAAACTATGGTATAATATTTACTTTAAAAAAATTATCCAAACCAATTTCTTGAAATGAGACTGCCATTACAGAACAGATAGTCATTATGCCAAACCTGGGTTGGTGATATAAGGAGAAAAGTTCTCTTTGAGTATAGTTGTGAGGGGAAAGTAATTCTACTCAGTGCAATTGCTATATACCAAAAAGAGGGCAAATTAATTCCAGGATTCACACATACCAAAGTTTTAACGTGAATGAGGAGTTGAATTTGTGGATGTTCATGTACTAAATTAAAATGCACACTTTTTTAAAGTGTTATATACATTTTAACCGGTTAGCAATTAGTTTGTTTCATCTCTGTTACTGAATTTCAATGGGTTGTAGAAATACATAATTCTATAAGTTATGGTTATAGAAATACATATTTTCTCTCATTTATATCTTAAGAGTTTCTCAAAGGATAATTTTATTATATTTGACTTTATATTTTTCACTTTTGTAGCATTTCCTAAAGGTTGTTTATCTATAAGTGATTTATCATTGAACATTTTTTCTAAAGCTAAAATATTTATTATAAGCTTATTTATTCTTTTATAATATCTGAAGAGATTACAAGACCCTTTTTCACATTTCCAAATAAATTCCTAAATTAACTCCATTTCTAATTCTAGTATTTTCTGCACCTTTATTGTACCAGCTTGTACCTTTTTTTCATACTATGACTAAAATTATGCTTACTAAGTACTAGCATTTGGCAACATAAAGCTCAGAAATGTTACTCCCATCCCTTAAAGACTGGTGTACGGTCCTGGTAAAGCCCTGGAGTTCCATGTGACCGAAGAGCCCAGAAGTCTACCTGAGATGAAAGCACTCCCAAGGAGTTTGGTATTGTTTGGGTTTGTTCTAGGTATGGTCCCAGGGATCCCAGATCAAACCAGGCCCCTGGGCCTATCCTAGAACCAACCTAAACTCGCGCATCATTCCTGGAACATCAAGAGTATATGAAGACTGAAGATAATCTGAGGCTGACTAGACATCCTATGTTCACCAAGATTCACATTTTTGTAAAATGTGCCTACATTTTAATAAGAATTGGTTGGTTAATCCTTATGAAAGAAAAGTTTTACCGCACTTTAACGTAATTGTCACAATAGAAATGTGACAATGTAATGTGGCTATTAATTGCCAGTGAGAATAGTTCTTGTACCATTTACCAGATACCTATTTTTAGATAAATGACTAGGCCACTCAAAAAAAAAAATTCTTCCAATTAATGGTTTTTTTTTTAAGACTCTCTACTCAACAATATTTTATCAGTCTCATTTAACAAATTGCTCACAGTTTCCAAAAAGCATTTGGTCTTTGCCCTCTGGTTCCAATGCTAAGTAAGTGATTTTAAACTTTTGTTTCTGAAGACTGATACCTTTTCCATTTAATTGAATCCACCACATTGCTTTTAGCTCACTTTTTGGGGTTCAGATCTGAGAAGAACCTGTGCATCATTTACAGACACAATGTCTCCTGTTAAACTTACTCTAGGCTAATTTCAGAATTTGATGTAGTTGAAGACAAATTAAGATGATAGAGTGAAAATGGGTTTTTATCTCACATTTTATAATGGCATTTTGCAGACTTCAGGTGATCTAGTTGGTTTGTCACCTGGTTTCATATCATAACCATTACAATGCTATAGTTACATACATGTTTTTCTGTTTAAAGACATGCAAGGACCCCAAATCCAAGGGCTCTGGTATACAATAAAAATGTATACATTTGGTAATAATGGCATTTAAATAGGTTTAGCCCATGTTTGAAATATTTGCCAACTCATCAGGTATTCCACATGTGAAAGGCACCTGAAGCTGTGCTGTTCCTCCAACCTTGGTAACACCAGAAAAACTGGGTCAGTGTATGATTCTTTATAATAGGACCGTGAGCTCATTCAGAACTCAACCCTAGGCATAGTTCTGTACTGCATTCTTCACATAGATGTTTCATCCCGAGGATTCTTATTATTTTTGCCTTATTATGTCCACCCTTTCAATGTTTTTCTTTTTGTACAGTGTTCTCCTGTTTGCGTAAACCAAAACACTGTACATGTTACTATGTTTCTGTAGCATTTTTTGATAAAACAATCAACTGATTCTAGTGACCTTTAAATTTTTATTTCTTTTAAAGCCAAATGACTTCAATGTTTTTATTGTCTCATAAATTCACTCTCATTTTTCTCTAATGAGCTATATAGATTTAATTAGGTAAACCTTACATTCAGGTTCTTGCAGAATTTATGGCATTTTTTCCTCACCCAAGCACGGAAATGTTCTAACATCAGTAATGTTGTGTCAGTGCACTAATCTGTAAATGTGACATTGCCTGAAATGTGGAACCCATCTTATGTTTATGTAAAGTAAGTATTCTCAGTATCTGTGTGGGGCCTTTTCACTCTCAGCATTGTTAAGTATCAACACTGAAAATATAAATTTGTGTACTGTTGTAGGGTTGGGACTTATTAAGATAGTGTTTCTAAATCTGCCTTCAGATACTTTTCTCAAGTTATCTTTTTTTAATATTTGAAAATATTCTTTCAAAGATTTTAATTTTTACTTTTATACTAGTTGTGTTTTATATAAAAGAACTATACATCTCCCAACCCTACTTGAAGGCTTGATATTATAACCTTTCTGAAACAGTATTTTCTTTCATCACTGTGTATTTTATCATACTGAATATTTGTCACTGTTTTAAAGGACTTTACAGTAACCAATAGTTGGTTTGTATATGTCTGTAGTATTGTTCTTCCTAAGCTTAAAAAATCCAATAAAAAAAATTGTACTACTTTGTTATCTTTTTTGAGTTTGTCTTTTTTCTTCTGGTGTTTGCAACCTGAATTAGCCAAAAGGTAAAAATCCTTTTTCTCTTCCTTGTGTCCCTTTTTTACTTCTATTATGGATTTTTCAGAATTTGTTAATACAGTCACAAAAAACAGCCATTGTTTAGGAAAGTCTGGGATTCATTATTCTAAATTATGTTTGGTCTTGTAAGTGCCTCACATGATAGTTTATCAGAGTGAAAACTATAGTTTAAGAGTTTCAAAGTATTAAATCTTCATTTTTTTCCATTGTTAGTTACTATCAATCATTGGATACATTCTAATTATGTTATATTTGTTGGCTTATATACTCTTCCTCTCAGAAAAGACATACTAAACCAGGAAGAATGTTAGCATTGAATGGATCATACTTTGACCTATGTAATTGAATGAATTACTGGTTTGAACCTCTCTAAGCTTAGCTACACTTTTGAGAACATTCATGGTAACTCCAAATTGACTCTGTAGACTAAAAGCTAGTTAAAGAGAAAGTGCCCCTTCTTGAATTGAACTTTTAACAAAATAATAAACGATCTTTTTCTAGAAATGATTTGAGGCAAAGAATAATAGTCATAAAAGTAAGTCTTGAATTAAAAGAAAGAAGGCAAAATGTATGGTGTTACTCTACCGGATTCTGAAGTCTTTGGGTAGGAAATATCCCATATGATAATCATTTCTTGTCTTCACAATTTGCTTTTGAAGGTCTTTAGCAGATGTGCTATAACCATTGAAAATAAAGTTGGCAAATAGTAATTTTCCTCGAATGTACATCTGTAAAAAATAATAGAAAATTTTCAGAATCATATTAAGTAGTCTTATTTATTTGAAGGATGATCTTATAATTGTTGCTATGAGAAAATATATACCTAAAGGAGTATTAGACATAAAACATATTTCTAGAGTCTGAATATATTAAGATAAGGAAACAATCTCAAACAATTCTCATTTGAAGTTATATACATGAATAGCAGAACCAGTAGCTTAACTAGGTCTAAAAGACACATCTGTTCATCATTATGATAAGCCATCGGGTAGATAAATTTCTTTTTCCAGTTAACATCAGAACAGAGAATTTAAAGTCCATAAACTTGGATTCTGGACATAACTTTAAAATGCAAGCAAACCATTTAACTGTATTGAGCCAAAATTTCCTCTAAGAAAAAAAGGCTAACATTAGGATTTATGAATTGGGCTAGACCTCTACCCTCAGATTCTCTATTTCTTAATAAAGAGATAAAATTGCACTCCATAAAACCAAGCTTGTCATTCAGCTCTAGGGCACAGGAGAGTTTATAAATAAGCACAGGTGAGCAGCTTAAGAAATTTTTTTGGACAGACATTTTTATTTGATGGGGAAAAGTATATTTTATAAAATACTGTAGAAACATCTACCAAACAGATGTACAAAGTGAGTTCAACGTTTTAAAAAATGCGATGAAAGCTCTGCTTAATAATAGTTACATTTTTATTTAACAATACTTAATACAGAAAGCCAGCTATTTTGAAATACTGCCCAAAGCATGATGGTGCCTCAATCAAGCACATTATGTTGGTAAAACATCTCTGTATCGTGGGAAATGACTGGAATGACATTTTCTTGCCGAGACAAAACAAAATGCTTGTAAAAACTGAATGTTGTAATTACCTCAATCTTCTGCCACAATTTAATGGGAGCATAGTTTCAACACTTCAAATATGAAGCTTTATCAATGTAAAGTGCTCCTTTTCAGCAAGCACCAATAATAAACAAGTTGAATCTGGTTTCTTCTCTGTAAGGAGCTCTAAAAATGGGTCCAAAAATACCTGTAAACTTTTAAATGCTGATTATTTTGCATAACATCAGCAATCCAGGATTGAACATGGGTCTTGGCTGAATCTGGTTAAGAATTAACAATCACTCTCTAGTAATGCCCTAGTATAATGTAAAGACTGACATTGCATATTTTCCTCTAAGAATTCTCTAAAGCTTAGCTAAGAAGCATCTCATCTGATGTTCACATAAAGTTAAATAAATCAACAGGTCGTAAGATGTGCAAACTTAGGAGCACTCGGTAAGTATTAGTTATCCAGGTTAAGCTTGTAATATAATAACCAGTGATCAGAGGGATAGAATTAGGATATGTCACATGTAAACCAGAGTAGACAGTTTCAAAGAAAACATAATGAACAGTACAAAATGATAGATGTCAAGAAAGATCAAACAAACTTGGACTTGACAACTACAAGGTCGAATAATGGTTGACAGACTGATGCCAAATTATCCTGGATTGAGAACGTTTTGTTAAGCTCTTTTTGGGTTTTCAGGATCAGGTCTCCTGCTGTTTCAGCTTTTATGGTGCTCCAAAACAGGATTGAACCTGAGAGGATATGCTGAAGTACAGCAGAGAGAGAACACTTAGTGTGGAATCAGAACAACTGGCTTTGTATCGCTGGTCTTCCATCACTTAATGTCTGTGAATACCTCCCAAAGTTCTAGTTCCCTTACTCTTTGAGAATGATTATTCCTATTTTACAAAGTCAATGACAGATTTATGTGAAGAGTAAGCATAATAGTCATTAATTATTATCACCATAATAAATGGTTCTATTCTGACTCTTCATCTTGTTCTAACTTTCAACTCAATAGAGCTTCTGTATACCAGGTCTTGTGAAATGGAGTGTTCTCATTTAAGACACTTAGCTTACGGGTTTGCAGTGATTATAAGGTGAGAGTAACACATGTGGAATGCGTATGACAGTTTTGGCTGCCGTTGTATTCTAATGGACAGGTTTTGCCTGACTTCCAGGTGGTACCTCTGTCTTCATCAATTCTGCTTTCTGAGCCACTGCATTCTTTTTTTTTTTTTTTTTTTTTTTTTGAGGTAGAAATGACTTTAATTTTTTTTTTTTGTTATAAACTAAAGGTAAAATCTTTATTTTTTTTTTTTATAAAATTTTATTGTTATATTCCCCATACAATTGCAGCCCCCCATTCTGACCCCAATCCCTCCCCTCCCGCCCCCGCCCCCCTAAAAGTGTCTCTGGTTCATAGTTTTTTGTTGATTTTGATTTTCACTTTCTTATAGTTATTCATTTTCCTGGTCCCTTATTTAAGTTTTCTAGATTCCTGCTATGAGTGAGACCATCCGGTATTTTTCTTTTTCTTTTTGGCTTATTTCGCTGAGCATGATCCCTTCCAGCGCCATCCATGTTGCAGCAAATTGCATGTGTTTATCTTTTTTGAATGCTGAGTAATATTCCATGGTATATATGTACCACATCTTCTTGATCCAGTCATCTATTTTTGGGCATTTGGGTTGTTTCCAAAGCTTAGCTATTGTAAACAGTGCTGCTATAAACATAGGGGTGCAGGTGTTCTTTGGAATTGATGTTTCTGTGTCCTTTGGGTAAATACCTAGGAGTGGAATTGCTGGGTCATATGGAAGCTCTATGTTTAGTAGGTCCAGAAATCTCCACACAGCTTTCCACAGTGGTTGGACCAGTTTGCACTCCCACCAACAGTGCAGAAGAGTTCCTTTTTCTCCACACCCTCGCCAACATTTGTTGTTGCTAGTTTTTTTAATATGTGCCATTCTCACTGGTGTAAGATGGTATCTCATGGTAGTTTTGATTTGCATTTCCCTGATGACAAGTGATGTTGAACATTTTTTCATATGCCTGTTGGCCATTTGCATTTCCTCTTCAGAGAAGTTTCTTTTAAGCTCTTCTGCCCATTTGTTGACTGGATTATTTTCTTTGTTGTTGTTGAGACTCATCAGCTCTTTGCAGATTTTTGTGATCAGTCCTTTATCATTAGTGTTGGGTGCAAAAATGTTCTCCCAGTTGGTGGGGTTTCTCTTTGTTTTTGTTATTGTCTCTTTTGCTGTGCAAAAGCTCTTTAATTTGATATAGTCCCAGCTGTTTATCTTTGCCTTCACTATCACTGCTTTGGGTGATGTGTCTGTAAAGATGTCTTTGATGTGCAAATCACGTAGTGTTTCGCCTATATTTCCTTCTATATATTTTATGGTTTCAGGTCTTATGTCTAGTTCTTTAATCCATTTTGAGTTGATTTTTGTGTATGGTGTGAGGTGGTGGTCAAGCTTCATTCTTTTGCATGTAGCGACCCAGTTTTCCCAGCACCATTTATTGAACAAACTTTCTTTGCTCCAATGCATAGTCTTTGCTCCTTTGTCAAAGATTAGTTGACCATAAACCTGTGGGTTTATTTCTGGATTTTCTATTCGATTCCATTGGTCTGTATGTCTGTTCTTGTTCCAATACCATGCGGTTTTGATGATTATGGCTTTGTAGTATAGTTTGAAGTCTGGGAGTCTGATGCCTCCATTCCCTTCTTTTTTTTTCAGGAGAGCTTTGGCTATTCGGGGTTTTTTGTGATTCCATATGAATTTCATCAATAATTGTTCTATTTCTTTGAAGAATGACATTGAAATTTTGATTGGAATAGCATTGAATCTGTATATTGCTTTTGGAAGGATGGCCATTTTAATAATGTTTATTCTTCCAATCCATGAGCAGGGGATGTCTCTCCATTTCTTTGTGTCTTCTTCTATTTCTTTTAACAGTGTTTTATAGTTTTCTTTGTATAGGTCCTTTACCTCTTTTGTTAGATTTATTCCCAAATATTTGATTTTTTTTGTTTCAATAACAAAAGGGATGGTCTTTTTGATTTCTTCTTCTTCAGATTTATTGTTTGTGTATAGGAAGGCTACTGACTTTTGCGTGTTGATTTTGTATCCTGCCACTTTACTGAACTGATTGATGAGTTGAATTAGCTTTTCTGTGGAGTTTTTGGGGTTCTCTATGTATAATATCATATCGTCTGCAAATAGTGATAGTTTGACTTCTTCTTTTCCTATTTGGATTCCTTGGATGTCTTTCTCTTGTCTTATTGCCCTGGCTAGGACTTCCAGTATTATATTGAAAAGCAATGGTGAGAGTGGACATCCTTGTCTTGTTCCAGATCTTAATGGAATTGCTTTCAGCTTTTCACCATTGAGAATGATACTGGCTGTTGGCTTGTCATAGATGGCCTTTATGATGTTGAGGTATGTTCCTTGTATCCCAAGAATTTCAAGGGCTTTTATCATGAATGGGTGTTGCACTTTGTCGAAAGCTTTCTCAGCATCTATTGATATTATCATATGGTTTTTATATTTCTTTTTGTTGATGTGTTGGATAACGTTGATTGATTTTCGGATGTTAAACCATCCTTGTGCCCCTGGAATGAATCCAACTTGGTCGTGGTGAATTATCTTATGGATACATTGTTGGATTCTGATAGCTAAAATTTTATTGAGGATTTTTGCATCAGTGTTCATTAGGGAGATTGGCCTGTAGTTTTCCTTTTTTGTGTTGTCCTTGTTCGGTTTTGGTATTAGTGTAATGTTGGCTTCATAGAACGTGTTTGGTATTGTCCCTTCCTTCTCAATTTTTTGGAAGAGTTTGTGAAGGATAGGCACTAATTCGTCTCTGAATGTTTGGTAGAATTCATTTGTAAATCCATCAGGTCCTGGGCTTTTGTTTTTGGGGAGGTTTTTGATTACCATTTCAATTTCGCTAATTGTAATTGGTCTGTTTAGGTGTTCTATTTCTTCTTTATCTAGCTTTGGGTGATTGTAGAGTTGTAGGAATTTGTCCATCTCCTCTAGATTGTTAAACTTGTTTCCATATAACTGTTCATAGTAGTTACTGATTATTCTTTTGATTTCTGCTGTGTCCGTTGTGATTTCTCCTCTTTCATTGATGATCCTGTTTATTTGTGCTTTCTCCCTTTTTTCCTTTGTGAGCCTGGCTAGGGGTTTGTCTATTTTATTGATTTTTTCAAAGAACCAGCTCTTGGTTTCATTGATCTTTTGGATTGTTTTTTTAGTTTCAATTTCATTTATTTCTGCTTTGGTTTTTATTATTTCTTTTCTTCTACTGGTTTTGGGGTTTTTTTGTTGTTCTTTTTCTAGATCTTTGAGCTTCGAGATTAGGTTGTTTCTTTGCGTTCTTTCTTGTTTCTTGATGTGAGCTTCTATTGCTATATATTTTCCTCTTATTACTGCTTTTGCTGCATCCCATACATTTAGGATATTGGTGTCCTCCTTGTCGTTCAATTCAAAAAATTTTTTAATTTCTTCTTTGATCTCCTCCTTAGTCCAATGGTCTTCCAGTAGTGTGGTTTTTAATCTCCATGAGGTAGGAAAGTTCCTTGCCTTCTTTTTATGGTTTATTTCTAGTTTGATGCCTTCATGGTCAGAAAAGATGGTTGATATGATTTCAATCTTGGTGTATCTGTTGATGTTTGTCTTGTGCCCCAGTATGTGATCGATCCTGGAGAATGATCAGTGTGCGCTTGAGAAAAATGTGTACTCCGTTTTTTTGGGGTTTAGTGTTCTATAGATGTCTGTTAAGCCCAATTGCTCTAGGTCTTTATTTAGAGCTTTGGTTTCTTTACTTATTTTTTGTCTTGTTGATCTATCCATTGTTGATAGTGGTGTGTTGAAGTCTCCCACTACGTATGTGTTTTCTCTGATGTCTGTTTTCAGAGAGGACAACAGTTGTCTGATATATTTTGGTGCTCCTTCGTTTGGTGAGTATATGTTAATGAGTGTTATTTCTTCTTGAAGTATTGTCCCCTTGATCATAATGTAGTGACCATTGGGGTCTCTTTTTATCTTTTTGAGTTTGAAATCTGTTTTATCTGATATAAGTATAGCTGTTCCTGCTTTCTTTTTTGGTCCATTTGCTTGTAGGATTGTTTTCCATCCTTTAACTTTGAGCCTATTTTTATCTTTTGTAGCTAAATGTGTTTCCTGGAGACAACAAAAGGTTGGGTTTTGTTTCTTAATCCAGGCTGCAACTCTGTGTCTTTTTATTGAAGAGTTTAGTCCATTTACATTTAGAGTTAATATTGATATGTTAACATCTGTATTTGCCATTGTGTTTGTCTTTCCTTTGATTTTATTTATTTATTCTTTCAATAACTTTTTTTTTTTTTTTTTGGCCTTCTTTCATTGTTATTCGTCGGTCTGAGGTTCTGGCTTTAGGACTCCTTGTAGTATTTTTTGGAGTGGGGGTTTAGTTGCAATGAAATTCCGGAGTTTCTGTTTGTCTGGGAAGGTCCATATTCTTTCTTCAAAGAGGAAGGAGAGCTTTGCGGGATAGAGTATTCTTGGTTGGCATCTGTTTTCTTGGAGTCTGTTGACTATGTCCCTCCACTCTCTCCTTGCCCGTAGTGTTTCTTCGGAGAAGTCTGATGTCAGCCTGATTGGTTTTCCTTTGAATGTTATCTGTTTCTTCCCTCTTGCCAGCTTCATTATTTTTTCCTTGTCCTGGATTCTTGGGAGCTTTACTATTATGTGTCTTGCTGTATTTTTCCTTTCGTCGTGGAAGTTTGGTGTTCTTCTTGCTTCTTGTATATCAATTTTCAGCTCCTTCTTCACATTTGGGAAGTTCTCTTCAATTATCTCTTTGAATATTTTCTCTGTTCCTACATCTCTCTCCTCTCCTTCTGGTATTCCTATAACTCTTATATTTCCTTTCCTCATGGAGTCAGATAGTTCCCGAAGTCTTTCTTCGTTCTTTTTCCTTCGTACTTCTCTTTCCTTTTCTGTTTTGGTTCTTTTTATTTCTGTGTCTTCAAGATTACTTATTCGTTCTTCCATTTCATCTATTCTGCTTTCATTGCTTTTCCCAGAATTCTTTAGTTCTTCCATTAATTCTTTGATCTCCTGCATTTCTTTTACTTCCCTCTTTAGGGACTCAATTTCTTTCTTCTGACCATTGTTTTCCCTCTCTAGGGACTCAATTGCATTCTTCTGATCGTTGATTATTTTTCCCTTATCATTGTTTTCCTTTATGACTTCTGTCAGTTTTTTAATCACGGCAATTTTAAATTCTCTTTCTGGAAGGCTCAGAAATTCTTCCAAGTTATTGTCGTTGCAATCTGGGGGCTGGCTTTCTTTTTGTGGTGTGCTTTTTCTCTGGAGAGTTGCTAGGTTGCGTGTGGTTCTTCTCCTCCCTACTGTCTGTTTTCTAATTTGCCGTATGCGTTGGGACACTGTGTTGTTGGGACTTGCCGGCATCTTGGGTGGGCTTCTCTGTTCCCCTCTGGTTCTTCCAGGAGTCATCTGTCAGTTTCAAGCCGCCTTTACTGGAGAAAGGTCCCTGTTCTAAAATGCCGATGTGGGGACACACTCCCCTGTGCGCCTGGTCTGCCCCGGCGGTGGGTTCCTGCTCCCCTCTGGGCTTGGACTGCAGGCCAGAGGGGGTCTGGCGTGGGCGAACTTCCCCCGCTCACCTCTGGCTCCTGAGGAAGCCTTCTGCAGGTAGTTTTTACTGAAGAAATGTCCCTGTTCTAAAATGGTGATGTGGGACACACTCCCTGCGCTTCTGGTCTCAGGCACACTCTTCTGCGCGCCTGGTCTGCCCCGGCTGTGGGTGCTCGCTCTCCCTGTGGGCTCAGACTACTTGTTCAGAAGGGGCCCGGTGTGGGCTAACTCCCCAGCTGGCCACTAGCTCCTTCAGTAGCCTGTGCTGGGGTCAAGTCGCTAGGTGGCACCAGAGATCTCTCCTAGAGCCCTTGGGGAGCTGATTTTCCACCCCGTGGGATAGGGAGCAGAGCGGGGATGGTAGGGTACACCTCAACGGCTTTGGGGTGCTGTGTCTGCCTTGTGCCCCACCGTCGTGGGGAACCCACGCCCCTAATTTCGTGCCCCGGGTCTCAGTTCCAAAGCCCTCAGTTCCAGGACGCGGGCTGTAGCCCAGATCAGTGGCGCGGGAATGGCGCCTTTTGAATCCCGCTCCCCTGCCTGGGCGCCTTGTTCCTGCTCACTCAGGGAGGGCCTCCGCCCGGGTCTCAGTTCCAAAGCCCTCAGTTCCAGGACGCGGGCTGTAGCCCAGATCAGTGGCGCGGGAATGGCGCCTTTTGAATCCCGCTCCCCTGCCTGGGCACCTTGTTCCTGCTCACTCAGGGAGGGCCTCCGCCGTCTCCCCGCAAGCCTAGGTCGCAGGCGCAGGGGCCTGGGCAGCTGCAATCCGAGCGCCGCTTTCGCGCAAGCTTACCGGGCGGCCGGGGCTGTGTGCTGGTGCTGGTCTCCTCCTGGGGGGCGGGGCTCTCTTTAATGGCGCCTGGAGCTCACCTCCGCGGCGGATCCTGCAGGGTTCGCCTCAGCTCCCGTTCACGGGGTGTGGTGGCTGAAATAGTTCCTTTCCACTCACAGTCCCGCTTGCTGCATCCGTTTTTCTTGTTGGGCGTTTTGGTTTGTTGTTTCCCTCGTCTCTGCCGGTCGGAGAGTGCCGCCTCTGTGGGCGGGGGAGGGGAGCAGGGTTCTGCGCTTCCCTCCCTTCTCGTCCTCTTTTATGGCAACTTTCTTCTTCGGGCAGTTTGCTGGAGTTGTCCGTTTATCTTCCGTGTCCCAGTTCTCACTGGGACCTGCCGCTTTTCCTCCCTATTAACTTTTTTTAATGGGAGATCTTACTCGCAGCGTCTCCTCGCCGCCATGTTGCTCCGCCCCCTCCTTGCATTCTTCATAGTATGTAATTGCCAGCTTCCCCATCCTCAGCTGTTGCTATAAGAAGCAAATGCTTAATATTCTCATTGACAATATTAGTGAATCTTTTTGGTTCACAGATAAGAGAATCCACTTAAATGAGTTGTTCTTCAGTAAGATTCTTCTGTAAGATTTCTTCTGTAAGATTTCTTTTGCTGTTCAATAAACAGAACGTGGGGCTCCCACTGAGTTCCTACAAAGATGCTTTCAGTAGGCTAACTGTCCAGTCCTGATCACTTTCACCCTTCAAAGTCACATTGCAGGACAGATGAAAGTCATGTTTATTTAATCTGGTTGGTGTCCTCTTCTATGACTCCTGGGTTATTCTTTTTTTGTAATATTATGCATCCCAAGATACCATATGAATGAATACATTTTGAAAATACAATAAAGTCTATAAAGAATACCTGAATGGCTCAAAAAATCCAATGAGCTATGATTTTACAGGATTTTATTTGTTAATGATGATGGTAACAAAGAATTTTAAACTCAATGCACATTTATTGAGTGGCCTGCTTTATACAGGATATAACAGTCACCCTGTTAGAAGTATTCTCATTTCAGAGATAAGAGAAGTGGCTCTCAAGTAAGTTAAATATCTAGCCCAAGAATCCAAGCCTCTTACCGAGAAAAAATAATCGAGTGTGTTCTCCAACAAGACTCTGACTTCAAATTAGATATTTGTTCTATGGATTATATTAGCTGTATCTTATTTTCTTGTATAGTCGCCCACACAGGGACATATATTTCCATGTATACACTCATGCATGCACACAGGAAGTCTAATTACCACTTCAAGTAGCATAATCCCCTCAACCCACCTTCAGTTTAATCACAGAATTCCTAAAGAACTCAATTAAATGGGCAATTAGTTCCTCCATACATTTTTCACTCCCATATTGAAGCCTATCTTTATTTGTTTAGATATTCTCCCCTACTTACTTATAAGGTTGGTGCGAGGTCTTTATGCAAAAGCACTTTGTAAGCGGAAAGCATATGATTGTTATTTAGTTGTAGATTACAGTCTATGTCCCATTTTACTGGTTGAACCCTTTTGGTGGTGAGAGATTAAATGTTTAAATTATACTGATTATAACATTATTCCAGGAATTGAATTGAGTGGAATTGAAAGACTTTTCTAAACAACTCAAACCAAGCAAACAGTCCCTGATTTGCTCTCTCAAACTAAATATATTAGCCTTGTGGTGGCCAAATATTGACTTAATGACTAAATGAAAGAGAAGAGATTCTATTACCCTCTAAAGCTCTTACAGTTAACCTAAATTAATGTCCCCAAATGCTTCCAGACAGCAACTTTCAGTTAACTGGAAAAATGGTAAAGGGGTATGTGTTAATAAAGTAAGTAGAGATTTTATAACACTCTTTCCTAGGAATCCTAGGATTTACAAAAAACAAAGAGGCCGTCATCTTCCATTGCCTGCCTATGCACTATATCCCAGTGCTGCCAGCAGACACTGCATGTTCCCCATTTGGACTGTGAGTCAGGACACCTGGGTTCAAATCTCAACTCCACTTCTCAGCTGTGTGATCTTGTAGCCTCAGTTTTCTTGTGTGTGAAATGCAAAGAGTCATAGCATTGTTGTCATGATCCAGGGAATTATTTACATGAAAAGGCCTGATTCTCGGCAGATAGTCTCTTTGGGTCTCAAATGTCTTTTTTGCTGGAAAATTCCTCTAAGTCTTGCCCCTTGCATAATCAAAACCCTTCTGCTGGATGTTGATTCACTGACTTGTTCCAGCCGCTGCCTGGGGGGTTCTGCGTTTGCCTGCTAAGGTGGCATAGGAAGGTAAGGGAACAGAGAAGCAGGGGAGGATTGGGAAAGTGAGAGGGCCACTGCAATCATCTCTACTTCTTGTTTACAGCACTTTCCTATCAATGAGCCAGAAGGTAAGTTGCTTGGAACACTTGTCTGTGGAATGTCAAGTTACACCTTCCCTTGCCTCCCCAGAAAAGGGTTCTTTAGTTAATGATAGGGAATTTGGACAAAATTAATTTGAACAAAATGGAATGTATCTCTTTAAAGAAGAGAGAAAGACAAAACATTATGAATATTTACTTATAAGCTACCATAACATTTACAGTAGTTCTATAGCTTGTCATAATGTAGTTGAGTTTCTCAGGCTGTTTACTAAGAAGGTCAAAGAACTTTCTGGTAATATAGGTTTGTAATGGTTCCAAGGACTGTTGTCTTGTATCCATGAAATCATAAATATTTGTATTTGGAGAGTGCATTTGGTAAAATGATATTTGTTTACTTAATGTTTAAACTTTATTTGTTTAAGAGATTGATTTTTACCGAACAAATGAGATAATTTAGCTTCACCAACTTTATTTTGTAGCTTCTCTAGACTCTAACTGGTTGCCTGAATTTTTTCTAAAGATTTATTTTCTTTATCTATGCTTACAAGAACTGGGGTACAGGCCAGAGGTGCGGAGTGGTGAGCAAATTCACCAGAGAGTGGGGAGCAGAACAGGAAGATCTACTGAAATACACTGCTGAGGGGAGCAGTGGGCAAAACAGGAGAGGTCTGCTGTGCCATATGAGTCAGCTCCCTTGCCAGAGATCTATCTCATGCTGCAGTGGCTGGCGATAGCTTCATAGCACTGAGACTTAACCCCTTGCGCCACCAGGGAGGCCCAATTTTTATTTTCTTCTCTTGCCCTTCCACATTTCAAAAAACTGAGTAAAACCTTCCCCCCAAAGAATCTGTGGTGCTGGCTTCTCACACAGCAACTATAAACTTTCAAGAGCATTCTTGATTGGAAATTTAGGATGGTAAAAGTGATGGGAACATAAATGCATCTTGTACACATCTCTAAAGAGGTAAACAGATGAGAGTGTTCCTGGACCCCTCCTTACCCCATTCCCTTTTTAACTTTGCTCTCATTGTGGCCTCATGGCGAAGAAAGCAGACACACTGGGAGATGTCCACATTGGATTTGCTTCCTGGGATAATCCACTCTGTTCTGGTGAGTCCCAGAAATTTCTCTACGCCCCTGCTAAGGCATCCCCTCTTAAATTCTTTTACTCTCTCTGCTGATTAAGTGATTGGCCCCTGTAGGGTAGAGAATACCAAAACTCTGATAAAATAATACACACTGAAGGGAATATCAAGATGCTGTGGTTACAGTTTGACCTAAGAAGACTCAGGTCTTCTGCTTGTGATAGAAAAGGCCAGCAAAGGCCTGAAAGTGTCCAAATAACTTCAGGAGTTTCACATTCTGGCTGCTATGGCACTTTGTTGTGTGTGGAGCAATGTCTGTGTGAGTCTCAGGGAGTGAAAACTAAATCTGTATTGCCAGACAATCTGTTAGCATTTCTAACCCTCCCTCACGGTTCTCAGAACTCGAGTAGAATTTCCTGAGAAAATGCCACTTCAGTGTTAGTGTAATTTTAAATACAAAAAATTTTAGTTGTTAAGATAATCCAAAACCTTTATTAAGTGTAATGAAAACATGAATATGCTAATATATTCATGAAAACATAAATATGCTAATATATACAAATCGGTTGGACCAGATAATATCAACCAAATTAGAAAGAATTTTGTGCAGTCCCATATTAACATGTTTTTATTGTTCACTATATAATGAGGGCTCCCAATATTCTGAATCGTTTGTCTTCTCATTTGGGGGAGGGACAGTGAAGGCAAACTAAAGATTGCTCAAACTAACATCTTAAAGCCTCCTTATACCACTCAACTTATTTTCTCTCTTATCCTTCCAAAAGGGGAAATGGACTGTTCCATCATTCTCTCTTTTCTACTGCATTATCATTATACACCTCCGACATTTCCACTGATCCCATCAAATATTTCTACATTCTTTGTTCTTGTTTATCTGTCTCTTCTCTTGAAGACATGATTGTGTCAGAATGGATAGAATACAGTAAAGCCAAGACCTGGCCATTTGGAAATAGCATTCCAGATTGTCTTGTCCCTCTACAGTGCCCTGGGCAATGCATTATAAACTAGCCTGTTTGTGTAAGAATGAATGCCTCCGGGGAGGAATCAGTCCACCCCACGGCATCTCTGGAAACAGCTGAAGTTAATTTCCAGTTGAGTTTTCCCAAGTCTCTTTGCAAGTGTTTTGCCTTCAATGATGAGGAAAATGCAGTTTAATTTATTATGGATAATCGCATACACTATTTTCTGTACCACTTTGCCCAAAGAAACCCAGCCCAACATAGTAACACCAGAACAATTCTTTACCTCCTATATTCCCTTGACAGATAAAGAAAACAAAACCATCTGCCAGAAAGAAAGCAGAGCTGATCTCTGCTGCCCTTAGACGCCATCTGGCCCAAGGACAAAGCCCATTTATTTCAGACGGGTCAACACTGTCACCCAGTGGACAGACAGCTAGGAGGCTGAGGCCTCACCTTGCTCCTGCCTGGACAGCGAGTATTTGAATAGGAACATGTTTGTTTTAGATGACCACAATAATTGTTACTATTCTTTTACAGGGAACGGAGTAGAAGGAACACTGCTGACAAGCCTTTGATTTGAGTGTCACGAATAGGCACAATTGAGGGATGACATATATTTTTATTGTGCTGGTGCTATTTTTGTTGTTGTTTTAACTACCAGGTAGGGCATTTAACTACCAATTTAACTTCCTAAATGCATGGGAAGCACAGATTATAAACCAACCAAGCATGTCTGCTGAGACTCACAGGATCAAGTGGCCAGGTGGGAGCAGGGATGGTATTTGATGGCTTGCCAGTTCTGTGGGAAGACTTTCCTAGGGCAGAGTAAGACAAATTTTTCATTGTTCACAGTGACAGCGTATTTTGAAAACTGAGCATAGATGTTTTTGTGCCCATGTGGATTGAAACCTGAGGAAGTGATTCACTTTACTGTAATGAAATCAATGAATGAACTACTCTTGCTTTCTCTATATGTTTCTTGAAAGGCATGAACAGAGGCAGCCTCTACCTCATCTATTTGTCCTGAGTCCCTTTCTCTTAACTAAACTGTCCTCTGACACTTGTAACAAACCGATTTATTTTCACATTAAGGCAAGAGGTTCTTGGTCTAAGCCTTTCTTGCTAATGTACCTTTACATTTGTTGCTTCCTCCCGGTTACAATTCCTAAACATGTTGAAGGTATTTATCTGGCATCACTTTACACTTCTAAAAAAATGATTTGAAATGTTACTTATTTTATATACCATGTCTAATAAATGAATGATTCATGGTAACCCAATAAGATGCATAACTTCTTTTGATGTAGATAAAATTTTTCTACGTTCAGGCCAGCTGACCTTGACTAGTCTTTCTATTTGAAAATCCAAATGAGTTTATAAGGAATATAATATCTTAGGGTGTTTTGATCTCTATAGAGGAAATAATATTAAACAAACCACAAGAACTTGTTCTTTGTTGCCACAGAATTAAGTATAAGGCAACTTCCCATATTTATAGATCAATGTTTGATGGTTCTTAGGAAAAATACTCTCATTGATATTTGTGGTTCTAATCCTACAAGTTAATGTGGTTTTTGAAAATATTTCATTGAAATGCCAAGTTGCTTTATTGAAGTAGTTCATACTGGATTGCCTAAACTCTACTTTGAAGTATATGGCAAAGAAAGGCCTGGACTAAAAAAAAGATCATGTTTATGAGAATGACTGAGGTTCTAAGCAATGCAAGAATATTCTGTAGGCCAAAGTAGGGGAGGGATATAGGGAGCTAGCTATTCTTTATCTTGATTAAGAGAATTCTTTTTTTTTTTAAAAAAAATATTTATTTATTTATTTATACATGCACTGGGTACAGTCAGAAGCGCGGGAGGGTGAGAGAATTCACCAGAGTGGGGAGCAGAGCAGGCAGAAGGACCGAAGTACACTGCTGAGGGGAGCAGCGAGCGGCAGGAGAGGTCTGCACGCCATGTGGGACCCTCCTCCGGTGGCCCGGGAGCAGCCGGGGATCGAACCAGCGCCGCAGAGGTTGCAGGCACCTTCGCAACCCAGCGCTCAACCGCTGCGCCACCGGGGAGGCCTTGATTAAGAGAATTCTTAATAGAGAACATGAGCTACACACATCTTCACCTCAAACTCTTCCCTTGTACATTATATATAAAAAGTTACATAATTACACAGAAATGGAATTTCTTCAACAGCCAGTTTCACCAAAATAATGACTAATTTTCAGAGAATATATGTTTAAGTTCAAAAATACAGAAGGCAAAGTAAAAGTCACAGTTAGGAGTTAAATGGTTTTCTAACTAACAGTCTCATCATCATATCCAATAATTTAGCCATAGAGTTCACTTCCTGGGAAAGTTACCAAGATCATCATAATCTCTCTAAAAAAAAAGTCTTGATTCTTAGCTTTCTTTCTAGCATGATTGATACACAGGGGAATCAAAGACCAAAACAGACATCACTGAAATGCCCAATTTCTATATCACAAGAGAACTCTACATATTGGCTTTATTCTCTGTTGGAATATTCAATACTAAAGAATATTCTTACCGCTATCCTCAAATTGTACAGTGCAATACTAAGTTTCATAACTAGACAATAACTGAAACACTAAGTAAGACAAATCAGTGATTGAATATTCATAATAAACAGGTATCTTTAAGTAGCCTTTTGACCTACTGGGAGTGAAACTTCACCTTGTGGGAACTCTTGGAAAGTTTTGGTTAAAAGCAAAGTTTCCATTCATTGTGAGAAAATCTGGCTTTGAGTTCTACCCCCACCATTTGCTAACTCCTGGACTTTGAACAAGTTACTTACTCTAAATTTCATTTTCTACTGCTATTTTCAGGGGTAATACTAACACCTAACCCCTGGATTGCTGTGGGATTTAAGTAAGGAAATACACATGAATAATTTAACACAAACCTCAACAAATATTAGTGTTGGCATTATCATACAATGACAGCAGTCATACTTATTCCTCAATGCAATTTTTACAAAAGACCTCTAGACTAGCAGATGAAATCATGGAATTTTTTTTTTTTAGCTAAAAGTGTCCTGAGAAATCATCCAGCCCATTGCTTCTCATTAAAATTATCCAGGGAAATGTAAAAAAAAAAAGTTATACCCTAACATAGCCAGACAAAAGAAAATTTATTGTATGAATCTTTTTAGATGAAATTCTAGAAAAGGCAAACCCAATAGGTAGTAACAAAGCATATCAGTTGTTGCCTGGGGATAACAGTGGAAGGACTGACAGCTAAAGGACTGAAGGAAACTTTTGGGGGTTTTGGCAATGATTTCTTTCTTGATGGTGGAAGTGGTTACACAAGTACATATACATAATTGTCAAAAATCATGGGCACGGGGGCCTCCCCTGGTGGTGCAGCGGTTGCTGGGCTGTGAAGCTGCCCGCAGCCTCTGCAGTGCCGGTTCGATCCCCGGCCACTGGGTGATGGTCCCACATGGCGCACAGACCTCTCCTGCCGTGCCCGCTGCTCCCCTCAGCAGTGTACTTCGGTCCTTCTGCCTGTTCTGCTCCCCGCTCTGGCTCTGGTGAATCCTCTCACCCTCCCACGCTTCTGACTGTACACAGCGCTTGTATAAATAAAAAAATAAATCTTTAAAAAAAAAAAAATCATGGGCACTGTACACTTAAAGTCAGTGCATTATTATATTACACATGAAAGATACCATAACAAAGTTGAAGTAAAGAGAATATTGATGCTGGGTCTCACCCACAGAAATTCTAACTTAATTTTGGGGAAGGCCCAGGAATCAATATTTTTTCATGCACCAAAGGAATAAGCCAGGATTGAGAGGCCTAATCTGATCCAATTCTCTCCTCTTCCAGATGGAGTGGATCTTCTCCAGGCCCTAGGAGGGGCTGCAGCACACGTGTGTGTGTGTGTTTGTGTGTGTGTGTGTCCTCAGCACTGGATACTGTACTGGCTCAGAGCAGACATTCAATAAACATTTGTTGAATTGAAAAATGGGTGGGAGTAAAAATTTATTAAGTGTCCCTGATGTGCCAGGAATGAAGATAAACATTTTACGTGTATTAGCTCACTGAATTTTTACAGTTTTGAGGAGGTTATGAAGGTGCCCAAATCAGACCATTCCAAGATTTTCAGAACTGGTCTCAAGACACCCCACTCTGGCATGCAGAGTATTTTGAGCTAAGAGTAATGAAATCCTGTGAGGCTGAGGAGACATTTCTACCCTAAGGCCTTACCTAAGCGCTTCGCCATTCCCTAGCTGAGGAAGAGATTTTTATGTCCTAAGCTTCTGCCCTTTAACTAATGGGAGTAATTACTGCTCCCCCTTTATGTCCTGGAAGAAAGACTGTAGATTGGATAGTCTTATCTAATTACAGGTTTATCAGTGAATATGTCCTCCTAAGAATCTCTTTACTCTCAGAGTGGAGATGAGGTAGCACCCTCATGTCTGCTATGTGAAGACATGAAGGTGCCCTCTTTCTCCTTGATGCCCCTGGACTCTAAATGCAGGATAAATGTTCCTAGTCCACTTCACTATTCTTTAAGAATTTACATTGTTTTTTTGTTCGTTTGTTTGTTTGTTTTTTTAAAGATTTATTTATTTATTTATACAAGGACTGGGTACAGTCAGAAGCGCAGGAGGGTGAGAGAATTCACCAGAGGCAGAGCAGGGAGCAGAGCAGGCAGAAGGACCGAAGTACACTGCTGAGGGGAGCAGTGGACAGCAGGAGAGGTCTGCGCGCCATGTGGGACCCTCCTCCGGTGGCCGGGGAGCAGCCGGGGATCGAACCGGCACTGCAGAGGCTGCGGGCAGCTTCTCAACCCAGCGCTCAACCGCTGTGCCACCGGGGAGGCCCAAGAATTTACATTGTTGTAAATTCTGTGTGTTATTAAATTGATTTTTCCCTTGCTAACCCATCTGATGCTGTTTTGATTACTCGTCCAGTCTAAGAAGAACCCAGAGAATTATAGGATCATTTATATTGCTCCCTGAGAGTTATCTTTTCCCCTTGGTAAGGGAGAATACAGACTGAGAGAGGCTTAGTAACTGCCCAAGGTCACACAGCAAGCAAGCAGTAGAACAAAATTTGGACTCAGGTCTACTTTCAAAGATCATGCTTTCTTTGCCATACTAGATTATCTCGTGACGGTTATTCTCTTTGGTGGTAAATTATGAATATTTTGTATCCCTCCCTCAATTAGGTTTTAAATTTTTTTAAAATAATTATTTATTCATTTATACAAGAACTGGGGTAGAAGCCAGATTAGCGGGAGGGTGAGAGAATTCACCAGAGACAGAGAGGGGAACAGAACAGGCAGACTGACTGAAATAAACTGCTGAGGGGAGCAGTGGGTGATACAGGAGAGGTCTGCCGCGCCATGTGGGACTCTCCCTGGCCGCCCGGGATCGAACTGGTGCTGCAGAGGCTGTGGGCAGCTTCACAGTGCTGCACTCAACCACCTGTGCCACCAGGGGAGGCCCAGGTTTTAAGTTTCTTAATGGCAAGAATTACATATTAGCATTTATAATCTCATATGATGAGATTTGGATGATTTGACCACTTTGGTGTTAGCAGAGAATGCAATTTTTAACTTTTCTAGACTAATCATAAGGATAACCCAATAGTTATAAGATCTATTATAACCTGCAATTCTAGGAAGACCTGGAGTCAGCGGGTACTGCAGAAGGTTGTGATGGACGTGTTTCCGTATTCTTTCTAGCTTTGTGCACTCTGAATGATATTCATATCATGCAAGGATCATACCCAGCAGTCGGTTAAGAGTCCTATATCTCAAAGCACATACCAAAAATATCCCTGGAATGACATTGTGCCTTTGAACCAGAAGTGAACATTTGTTGCCAGTAAATCTAGATGCATGGATGGTGCTGTATTTGAGCAAGCGAAAGGAATCCGAACGACTCTTTAAAAGAAAGAAAATAATTGAATGACATGAAATCCCAGGTAATGAATCTTTTCCTCCATTCAATAGTATTTATAACTTTGAACCAAAAAATTCTAGACTCTATCCCTATCATCCCATTAGAAATGTTGCTGTAAGCTCACCAAAGACCTCATTGCCAAAGCCGGTGGACAGTTTGAAGTTTATCACTTGACTGTTTTATGACATTTGAAAACTATTCAAAAGTTCCTCCTTTTCAAACTCTCTCTGGCTTCTGTGGGCTCATTCTCTTACTTTTTCTTCCCATTTCTCTTTCTAGAGTCTGTCATGCACAACGATCCCTCTATATCTATTGTTCTAAAATCTCCCATCTTCCTGCCTGCCAGTGATTCTCTTCACACTTGAGTAACCCCCACTTTCCACTACTCTTTCCATCTGCCAAATCTCTTCCAAAGTTGGTGCTCTCCTCTGAGACCTCGACCTATAGGTTGCATCACCTGCTTCTTCATTGTCTTCACTCCAAGGTCTTACAGGTATCTCCAACTCAACCTGTCCAATCTGAATGTTTCATCTTTGTCCGCAAACATTCTTAGAGTGGATTAAGGGTGGCTATAAGTTCTTTACTACTCTACCACCAAGGGTTAGGGGTCTATTTCCATTCCCCTTGAATCTGAGCTGGCCCTGTGACTGCCTTTGACTGATAACATATTGGGTAACATTTTAAAAAAAGATTTATTTTATTAATTTATGCATACAAGAGCTGGGGTGTAGGTCAGAGGTACAGGGAGTGGGAGGATTTACTAGAGACAGAGTGGGGAGCAGAACAGGCAGATTGACTGAAATACATTGCTGAGGGGAGCAGCGGGCCAATAGCCATAATGTAGCACCTCAACTATACACTCCCCTCAGCAGTGTATTTCAGTCAATCTGCCTGTTCTGTTCCCCACTCTGTCTCTGGTGGATCCTCTTACCCCTTCCCCCATACCCCAGCTCTTGTATGCAAAAATAATTAAATCTTTTTAAAAAATGGTGCTGCCATTGTTCTAATTGTGTAAAGGAGAATCTGGGAGACAACCTTCTCATTCAGACAAGAGGCTGGGAGACTTTTCTCCTTATTAAATGTATCAAGTATTATAGAGTTTTGTTTCTAAATCACATTCAGCATTCTATTTCATTCCCACTGTCACTACCAGACTGAGAAGGGGCAGAAGGGAGCTCGTTCAGGCTTGGAAATATTTTAGATCTTGACCAGGTTGGTGGTTATGCAACGGCATACATAGGAGGAAATTCATTAAGCTATATACTCCTAAGATTTGTGACCTTCATATATGACAGTCAGAGCTTAAAAAAATGTGTCTGTGTGGGAGTTCTTTCTGAGGCCGAGGAAATGTATTAAGATACAACGTACATGTAAATGTTATTCTACCATTTATTTTTATATACAGGACACTCACCTGAGTGCAAGGCATGCTTCTAGCTCTGTTCAGTTCCCTGTACACTTTGGTCACTTCCTTTACATTTTTGCCCTTATCCTTCACCGAGAACACACAGACTATAATGATCTGATCCACCGAGGACAGCAGGTTGCTTATAAGGTAGTCATACTCCAGGTCTGTCACTTCAGGGATGCTGTAAGCGCTACAACGGCACGTGTCCCCTTCTTTCCCGCATAATGCCCTCCTTAGCACCACAGGACAAACCAAGTGGGATGTATCCTTGCTCTCAATGGGAAGAAGGCACCTAGAAATGCGATGGTTAGAAATCACATTTAAAGAACTGAAAAGACAGAAAGAACATCACTTTAAAAAATATCAAAGTTTTGGGCCTCCCCGGTGGTGCAGCGGTTGAGCGCTGGGTTATGAGGCTGCCCACAGCCTCTGTAGCGCCTGTTCAATCCCGGGCTGCTCCCCGGCCACTGGAGGAGGGTCCCGCATGGCGCGCAGACCCCTCCTGCCGCCCGCTGCTCCCCTCAGCAGTGTACTTCGGTCCTTCTGCCTGCTCTGCTCCCCGCTCTGGCTCTGGTGAATTCTCTCACCCTCCCGCGCTTCTGACTGTACCCAGTGCTTGTATAAACAAACAAACAAACAAACAATACATGCCTCTTTAAAAAAAAAAATCAAAGTTTTAACTGAAGCTTTGTAACCTTTCTCGATACTCTTAAATATGACAATTAAACTGAGGCAATGGTGGGTGGGAGAGAGTAGGATGGCAGAGTGGGGAAGAAGGGACCCAATGGAACATGGTGGGGAATTATTTGGGCACTGGTGATGGGCAGGGTGTGAAAATATACATTTCTAGAGGTTTAAACCTATAACTCCCGGTTCTCCATGGTGGCGCAACGGGTCAAGAAGCAGCCTATGAAGCTGTCCGCAGCCTCTGCAGCAGGAGTTCGATCCCTTGGCTGGCCAGGGAGCAACCCACATGGCGCAGCAGGCCTCTCCTGACTTGCCCGCTGCTCCCCTCAGCAGTGTATTTCATCAGTCTGCCTGTTCTGTTCCCCGCTCTGTCTCTGGTGAATCCTCTCACAACCCCCCATGCCACATCTCTCGCCTGTACCCCAGCTCTTGTATGCATAAATAAATGAATCTTTAAAATAAAATAAAATAAAACCTGGCCTAATTAAAAAAAAAAAACTATAACTCCCAAAGCAGATACAATGACATAAACATACTTTACCTTAATAAACAAAATGTAAAAAAAAAATAAACATTTGAAAAGCATGCTCACAGACATGCATTCATAGATAAATAAAAAGTATCTAGAAGAGTATCTTTTATTATGATTAAAATATTCAATGTTGGCTTCCTTATGTTTGTTAAAGTCATGCTTTTCAAAATGTCTTGATGCCTTTGCTATGAAGAAAAACATTTCTACAAAATGATATTATATAATATATATTTACTTGTCAAAAGAAACTGGATATATGCAAATATAATACATTATATTTGCTTTAATGTCCCACTGGAACCATTTTCAATGTCTTGTTTTCCAGTATAATGTTATTTTCTCAGTATAATGCTTGTTAGTGAATTTATATATAGGTCTACTTAGAAATGGATCTTCTTTTATGGAAAGAGAGGCAAATAACTCTCAAAAAAATATTGTTGCTCTGAGGTTTCACAGAAAAAAAAATTCCCAGAAGAAACTAAAGAAACAAAAGTTATGGTTTGGGAATAAATTCAGCATAAATAAATGCAAATAAAAGTGAAGAAGAAAAATTCAAAGTGGCTTCTAATAGCTAGAAGTGTTATTGAGAAGACTTGGTATTCCCCTAACTTTTAAAAACTATTTCTATTCAGGGCCTCCCTGGTGGTGCAAGGGGTTAAGCACCGCACTATGAAGCAATCTACAGCCTCTCAGAACGAGTTCGATCCCTGGCCAGGGAGAAACCCACATGGCGCAGCAGACCTCTCCTGTCTCACCCGCTGCTCCCCTCAGCAGTGTATTTCAGTCAGTCTGCCAGTTCTGTTCCTCACTCTGTCTCTGGTGAATCCTCTCACCACCCGCATCTCTGGCCTGTACCCCAGTTCTTGTATGCATAAATAAATAAATCTTTAAAAAAATATTTCTATTTCAAATAGCTCACAGACCAATTGTTAGGAGGCTGAACTGGTTTCGTTCCTGACTCTCCTCCCCACCAACTTTGCCTTTCTATTCTCTCCAGATAAGTCAGCACCTTCTATCATGATGTACATTTGAAGTTAACATTACCAATGCAACCTTTAAAATTAAGTTTATTGAATAAAGGTGAGAAGAGCAGTAAACAGACAAAAAAAAAAAAGGATCTACCTAAACTCTAAAATTCATGTATTCATAAACTTCAGTAACTGTTTAGTTTTCACATACAGAGATTAGTGCACAAAAAAATACTGGTAGCATAGTAATGTTTGGATATCTGGAAATGCTGAAAAAAATGAACAGCTGCATAAAGACATTATCTTTTTACCTATAGGTTCATTAACAAACCAATGCTGTTTCCACAGGAGACACATTCTATTTTTTCAACAGATTTGTTTATTTACTTATGCATAGAAGAATGGGGTGTAAGCCAGAGGTGAGCAGGGTGAGAGGATTCACCAGAGACAGAGTGGGGAGCAGAACAGGTAGATTTACTGAAATACACTGCTAAGGGGAGCAGCAGGGGCAACAGGAGAGATCAGCTGTGCTATATGTAAGTTAGCCCCTGGCCAGGGTCTAACTCAGGTGATAGCACTGAGACTTAACCCCTATGCCACCAGAGAGGCCTTAGGACACATTCTAGTTCCAGTGTTTCCTTTTAGGCAAAAAGCAAGTTGCCACCTTCTTAGTGATGGTTCAAAGTCACTACTGATGGGGTTGAACAACAGTTACAAATTTAAATATTACTTCATTTATAGAACTGTTCATTCTATTAGGTAATATGCAACATGCTTCAAAGAATAAGAATGGAATTTTAAAAGCCCTGATTCTAATGAAATGTGATTGGAGAAAAATAGCAGCTTCTGTGCAAGATGATGTAATATTTTGTATAGAATACTGTTGAGGTTTAGCAGCCTATGAATTAAAGCACGTATTCACTTCAGGAACTCACTTTGAGTGCTGTCTACATACGTGCTATATGAACAAAAGAAATAAAATCGGCCACAATGTGAGGCAACACCTTCAGTTTTACCTACTACCTTGGTCTCTGAATAACAACTGACAGGCAGGCCAGTATTCATATGTCCTCGCCCTCATTTTATGCTTTGTTTCTAATTTTTAGGAAATGCACCTTTTAAATCATGACATTTGCAGTAGACACTGGTGAACCTTTTTGGCTGAATACCAGGATTCGTTTCCACCTTTACTATTCTTAATGGGATCCCAGTTCCATCTGGTATCTGCCAGACCCATTTCTCTCAGGAGAGCTGCACAAGCAGGCAGGGCAACCAATAACTTCTGGCCTTCATTTACCACCAGTGAACACAGAGTCATGGGATTAGGTTTTAAACAGGTCTACTGAAGGGGTGAAAACAAATGGAATCAACTCTTGGCTGATTCAAATTCCTCCGTATCCTTTTAGTCATAAATGCTTGGAGATTAGGCTTGAATCTAAGCATATGAAACTTTCCCAGTTTTAGAATTTTTTTATTTTTTACAGATTGCATATAAGTGGCAACACCTTAGCCCAGCCTGCTTGGAAAGAACTCATGTTAACAACAATGTAAGGCCTTGCTCAGCATTGGTAGGTAGATGGCCTGAGACACCTACCTAAAACTCTTTAAACATATGCTGAGCTGTGAGTTATTTAGACAAACGATGAGGTGCTTACCTGAAGGACGACTTGCCGGCTGAGCTCTTCTGCTTGCGATGGCGAGGTGAAGGCTTAGAGGCACCCTTCAATTTTAGGAAGGTACTTCGATATCGCTGATACTCCTTAGCCTCATCTTTTTCCTTTGCACTTTGTTTCACTTTTTGTTTCCTGACCACTTTCTGTAGAAACTTGGGCATTTTGCAAATATGCATTAACTCTATTCCTGAAATGTAAACACAGTATATTTCACTGAAAACCCTAGTAGCCAAGGTATCTGTAGGCTGAGCTGTGTGGGTTAAATTGGTTGCAATAATCTGGATATTCCTTCACTCATTCACAGAAATGGCTTTCTGTCAGTTCTTTATTTTAAATGCACTCTTGATCTGCTCAGAGGATATACAATATCTGTGTATAAACAAGAGAAAATTCTAGGTTGTTAACAAATTGAATCCATATGAGTTTGTGTCATCTATGGCAGGTAGTGTGACAAGGACATTAAATACATTGTCCTATTGATGTAAGTGAACTTGTGAGGTGACTGCTCTTATTTCTTTGATATCACAGTTCTCCCAAATAGAAAGAAGTGGAACCAGGCTTTGAACAGGGCTTTTTGTTGCCGAATACTATGCTTTGGCCATGCTATCGACCAATGCATCCTAATCTTTTTTCATCAAATAAAAAACTGTAAACTGTAAAGCCCTACACATGTAATAGGCAACATGATATACATGCGTATTAAAAAAAAAAGATGATGTATTTGCATGGCATATTATGGTAGTTATTAGAATGCTTGCAGGTGTAATTAATTATCCCAGGGATTCAATCTCCCCGCTATAGCTAGGTTGCCCTGAGGGCTAAGGATTTCCATCTTTCAGTTCCTGTATAAATTTTTGTGGTCCGTCCTTTGGGAAGTGTGTTACATACCATGGTGGGTAGCAAATTACTTCCTCAAATGGATAAGCTTGCCTTTTGGATTTAGCATAAAGTCAATCTTCGTCATTCACAGATTCCGTATTTATGCATTTGCCTGCCCCCTAAAATTTGTTTGTAACCTAAATCAGCACTTTCTGCAGCACTTTCATAGTCATTTGCAGATGCATGTGGAGCAGTAAAAATTTATGTTGCGTCACACATGTTCCCAGTTGAGCTTGATCAAGGCAATGCTTCTCTTTCTTGTTCCAGCTCTATAAAAAATTGTCTGCTTTTTGCACTCTATTTAGTGTTTTGCATACCTCTGTCCTTTCTGTTGGTGATTTGCTGTTTAAGATGGCCTACAAGTGTAGTACTGAGTGCTGTCTAGTGTTTCATAGAACAAGAAGGTTTGCTATGCCTTGTGGAAAAAAAACACATGGGTTTAGCATGTAGTACCTGTGTTTAAACAGGTGTTTTATAACATGAGTTTAGGCATGAATTATAGTGCTGTTGGCCATGGTTTCAATGTCTTTAAAGACAGGGGATGGTGGTGATGGTACATGGGTGAATTGGTGCAGGAAATTCAATGGCACCTGAGGGGAAAAAAGCAAACATTGTTCAAAAATGAACAATGATGTAAAGTATTTATAAATAAATTAATTTAAAAAATAAACACACAAAAATAAATATTGATTGGTTGACAAAAATAAAGTGACCAGAGGCTTGTAAGAAACTCATCCTATATTTCTCCAATGAGCAAAGGTTAAATATTTATTAATTCAGTGTTTGCAGAGACTTTATAGAGCTATTACCATGAATAATGAAAATCAACTATGTTATGTCACCAGTCAAGAACTGAAACAGTGATAAGCTCTGTATTTAAACACCAACTATGAGTTGATGTACTAGTAGCATATTCTAATCTGAGGACACAGACTCCCTTCTCAAAACAGCAAATGAACAAAAGATATTAATAAGGATTGAGGGTTTTTGGTGGGGAGGTGAAGGGTGGATGGTTGAGAGGTAGGAGTATTTTCTGATCCAAAAAATGAATAGGAAAGCAATTCCCTTTATGAAGACATAAAAATGGTTAACTAGATTCTCCTAAGAGAAAGGAAATAAAATTGAAGTTAACTTGCTTGCTTTTCCTGCTGTTCAGTCAATCACCTAAATCCTAGTAACTATATCTAAAGGGCTTTACAGTTTACAAATGTACCCCATTGGGAAACTTAGAAGGAAGAGGCATTTAAATGTTGGGCCTCTGGAACTCTGAACAATGGGAACAGGTTATGTTCAACACAATGGATTCCATAACTGACCCATTGCACATCTGTAATGATCCAGCCAGTGAAGTAGGATGTGCTTGACCTTTCTCTGAAGTTTTCTTAATTTGATAAGTGATGCAATGTCATGCATAGGACTTATATCCACTACTGTATCAAATGAACCGGTAGCTTCTGGGTCTGTTAAAGTTAAAGGCTGAAAAACAGGAAAAGTTATGCAGTGAGCAATAAATAAATATTAGTTACTTAAGTTGAAGTTGATTTTACACTTGTGATGATTAAGTTTGGAGCACAAATTTTTTTTATTTTAAGTCCAATTGGTCTATTTTTTTCTTTCTTCATTTGTACTTTTGGGATTGTTTCTAAGAAACAACTTCCTAATCCAAGGTCATAAAGATTTATAACTATATTTTAGTCTAAGAATTTTATAGGTTTTCTCTAACAGTTAGGTCTATAACAGGAGGATGAGATCCAACCCCTTTCTTTAGCATATGGATATCCAGTTTTCCCAGCATCGTTGGTTGAAAAGATTATCTATCCTTTAATTGAATTGGAAGCTCATGCTATTTTATTTACTAGGAGAAAATATTATCTCTATCTCATAATTCCATAGAAGGGTCCTTCATCTTGCTCTTCAAGAAGTCATGAAGGTGGACATGTCTGGCTTCTTCTTCCATCTCCTCACTTTTCACATGGGAGGATAGAATTCAGAATAATGGAAGAGCAGACAATGGTTACTTAAAATGACCACAGTCTCCAAATGGCACCTTTTGAAAAAATTTTAAGGTACCATATTGTTTAGGCAATTTTATGATAAAAATGAAAACAATTTTGGTAAAGCAGTATGACAGAGAGACTGACACAGAAAGGGAAGGCTATTTCATGTTTCATAGCTTTTCATAAACACCCAAGGGATTTGGTGATACTACTTTCCTTTGAAATTTAAGAATCATGAATATGAAAAAGAGGGAAATTTCATATTGTGAAACTATGATTGTAAACATAGTCAATTTCTAAATATAATAGTGTTCTTTCTAAGTACTATTTTATACTAAATATGTAAAGAATGATCACTAGCTTAACAAAGCCATGACAATGTAAGAGTCAAAGATTATACAACTTTAGTTGAAAGGAGCTGTAGAGGTCTGAACCAGAAAGTGGGGTTTGCTTTCCTCCATCTGAAATAGAAACCAGCACAGGGTTTCTGTTGGGGCATTGAGTGAGAGAGGCATGGAACATATTAGGTCCTCTAAAAGGATCTAGCAGAACAAATGGGGGAAATAAGACTCAGGTCCACACACAAGAAATCCTATCACCTCAGTGGAAGCTTGAGCCAGATTTTACCCACTCAGACCAACCACAAAACCAAACCACAGAGTTGCTGTTAAGTCAACCACAATGAGGAAGAAGCAAGAAACCAATGTCAATGCACTATGGGGATCAGGAAGCGGCCTCGGTGCAGACTGAGAAGTTTAGTGGTTTGACCAAAGTCTAGGAAACTTTGAGAACTAAGATCTAAAACACAGGTTTGGTACATGCAGGCCCAATCCTCTTCTCTCACACAGTGTAAATCTAAAGCATGTGCAAACACCAATAGCACAAGAATCTCTATATTCTCAGGTATCTGTTTCTCAACTTACTACAACCAGATTTCCACTTCAACCTGACCCCTGAAGTGGCTCATATTGAAGTCATTGTTGATCCCCACTGAGACAAACCAAAAGCCTCCTTTTTATTTTGCATTTGCTTGATCTCACTGAAAGGCTCATCGTGTTACCACTTGAAACTCTTTCTCTTTAGCATGTGTGTTATCATTCATGTAGGAAATAGAACCTCTCTGCTGTGGTCTAAGAAACCTAATTACGAACCTACTGAAAGAGCAGAAGTGACAGTCTCCAACTGCTCACATAACACCAAATTGGCCAACCAGGGTTGCTGTTGTATCTGGAATGTCAGGAAGATTGTGGTCAAGGAATGGCCTCTGGAGCTGCTGGAAAGAATCCACTGAAGCTATGATTTTGGAATCAGGAAGTTGCTACAATTGCATCTCTGTATCCATGATGTCAGTGACTGGAAATGGGGCTGTGGCAAGCCCAACTTACCAATAAGCTTGTTTGCTAAAGTAAATTTCATATTAATGCATCTGCTTGGTAGGGCTTAATATGCATCCAGTAATCCATCTTCAGAGGAATCTAGAAATAGTTTTAGCCTTCTACCCTGGCACTAAGGAAAAGCATGCTAGAGGGAGGGGGAAGGGACATAGAGCCCTCTTTGATCCCCATGGTGACTTCCTCTTATCTCAACCGCTGAGCCACCAGGAGAGGCCCAAGTATTATTTCTCTTGACCGTCTTTTCTTACTCTATCTATGCTTACGTTAGGCCTCTGTGATTCTCCATTTCAACATATAGATCAGAAGACTGTCCTATGGACTCTGCTATTAACTTGTGGCTTTCTTCTACCTTCCATTCTTACTATCTTAGTATAGTTCATAATATTTTGACTCTGTAAGTTCAATAATCTTATGATTGATTTCCTCACACTATACACAAACTATTTCCCCAAGAATAATTGAAAATGGACATTTCTCAACTGAGGTGAATACATCTTTTGAGGGGGGCATTCAGAATTGTGAGTGAATCTTTTGATGGCATAACAGGTGTTTGGACAGGAATACATTCTGTTACATGCTAGATGGTCCTATATAACTAAAAATTATCCTCTCTAAATGCCATTAGATTCAGAATTTCATGATCCACTAAACCTTTTTTAAAAATATTGGGAGCCAAAAAAAAAATGGTTACCTTTTAATTTCACAAAGTCAGTATATCAATTAAAATTATAAACATATTCTGCCACTATTGTTTTACAAAAGAAGATACATAATTCCCCCAAAACCAGAATCCTTGTACACAAACATTCTTAGCATCTTAATTCATAATAACTAAAGATAACCAAATGTCAACAACTAGTGAATATATATAAACAAGTGTGGTAAATCCATCCAAGAGAACACTACTCACTCATAGAAAGGAACAAATTACAGACAGAGACAATAACATGGATGAATTTCTAATACATTATGATGAACAGGTATACTTGTATGTAATTATGCTGACCCAGGCAGAAAACAGTGCATATTGGTGCTGCTTATGTGAATGATTCTACTTACGTGAACATTAGAAATACAAATCTACCAATAGTGAGAGAACGTGACGTTTGTTTGGGACAAACAGGGGATATTTACTTTTCAGTGGCATAGAAATTATCTTTATATTGATTGTGATAGTGGTTATATACACATTTGTTGAGATTCATCAAGGTTTACACTTAAAATGGGTACATGTTTAGTACAGAAATAACTTATAATTTAACAAATTTGATCTTTTAAAATTTAAATATAGGGGCCTCCCTGGTGACAAGGGGTTAAGACACAAGCTATCTACAGCCACTGCAGCACGAGTTTGATCCCGGCTGGCCAGGGAGCTACCCACATGGTACAGAAGACCTCTCCTGGCTTGCCCCCTGCTCCCCTCAGCAGTGGATTTCAGTCAATCTGCTTGTTCTGTTCCCCACTCTGTCTGTGGTGTATCCTCTCACCTCCCACATCTCTGGCCTGTACCCCCATTCTTGTATGCATAAATAAATAAATCTTTAAAAAAAAGTTAATATAAACAAATGTTTCTAATAATTATAATAAAAGGGCACATGTTCAATAGCTTGACTCTGACTCTCTACAATAATTCCTGTCTTTGTGAGAAGAGGAAAGGAATTCTAGAATAACATGGAAATTAAAACATACTTTGGCCTGCAATAACAAAGCAGCCACAATGTCACACTTACATCTTTGTCCTGTATTGTGGATTTCACTTGCTTGTACTTTATTTTGTAGTTATCACATAACTCTTTGACTTCTTTGGTGATGGAATTGACATCAGGGAATAACTGAGAGAGATTGTAAGCTCTTTTCAGATAACATGGTTCAGAAAAATGCAAGGAAGCAAGATAGTTTGGCATAAAAGCACTATTTGTGGCAAAAAAAATACATAACTTCAGCATCTGTGACAGAACCATGGTAATTCTAAAGGTTAACAGTTTTGTCCCTAAAACTAAAGAGCTTTTATATGTATTCATAAACATTCTGTAGTATATGTACCACTCATTCAATTTTTAAAGTTTCAAATGTTTGATCAAAATCAATCAAGCCAGCTCACTACTATATTATCACTACTATATTAGAGATACTAATATTTCACTAATATCTTGCCTCTTGACAAACAAAAGGTTTAGCCTCAAATTTCTCAAGAGATTTAGCGCAAGTGTTAAGTAATTATTAAGAGAAGTTATTCTGAGTTATAGTTTAAACAATGCTCTAACAACTTCAAGTTTCTTAGGAATGTTACTTAGGCTTTAATAAAAAAGTAACTTTAAATTGATTTAATTTCATTTTAGTTGAAAAGCAACATAGTGAACACCACACCATTTTTAAGAATTATAGATAATATAAATGCAAACAATCCAATCAATTAGTACAATGAAAATTAACTCTCCAAAGCCTAGGAACCATGGCCTTAGAAGAAAGTAGGTGTTCATTTTTTCTCCCAACTCTCTTTATATTCTAAACTCTCCTCATTTCAAACTTTTAGCTATTTCTCAGTTAAGGTCCATCAACAGCCGTGGTAGGATTTTTAACTAGTCAAGATTCCAGCAATTGTAGCAATTCCTGGGAAATACTAAAAGATGAGAATCTAAAGTCAACATGGGGGCCTCCCTGGTGGCGCAAGGGGTTAAGTCTCAGCACTATGAAGCAATTGGCAGCCACTGTAGCATAAGTTTGATCCTCAGCCAGGGAGCTGACCCACATGGCTCAGCAGACCTCTCCTGTCTCGCCCGCTGCTCCCCTTAGCATTGTACTTCGGTCAATCTGCCTGTTCTGCTCCCCACTCTGTCTCTGGTGAATCCTCTCACCCCCCGCACCTCTGGCCTACACCCCAGTTCTTGTGTGCAAAAATAAATAAAACTTAAAAAATAAATAAATAAAGTCAACATGGCTTCTGCTGTAGTCTGCCCTGAGGAAGTGGTGTGCAGAAGATTAAAGAAATTTCTGTTACCGGCTCAGGGAGGCGGGGAGGAAAGGACTTGCATTTTACAGGTGCCAGAGATAGCTTGAGGCTTTGGAGATGCCATTTGTAGACCAAGGTGATGGCAAGGAGCCCAGAAATCTTCACGATAATAAACTTATTCACCTGGGGGCAACAGAAAGGACTGTCATGTCCTACACAGAATTCTCATGCTCATAATTCAGATGGAAATCACACACATGTCTATGATGCGTGATGGGAAATTTGGGAGCGACATTCACAGACAGCTTCTGTCTAATTCCATTAAGTCAGGAATGGATTTTAGGTTTTGTGCTGCAAACCCGGGGGCTGCTAGAACTTACTGGGGGAACGAAGGCGTGGAGAGAAAGTATTTCTATTAATATAGTCATGTCTCATCAAGGAAGTCAGATCATTTTAAATTGAGAAAATGCTGGGTTGACCCACAAATATCGCTGAACCCTAATTCTAGCACCGAAACAGTCTTTCCTATAAAATATGCTGATAACATCTTATCCTCTTGACGCTGACAAAAGTCATTCGCGGCTGCTAAGTGCTTAGAAGTTTTACCAGTCTCAACGTTACTATGAAACTTATTAAAACTGGAGAGATTTTATAAAGGACAAGAATTTTATAAATGAGCAAGTTCTTCAAGCTCTAATATATACATATTTGTAACACATATCTAAACGCCTTGCTGTAGATAGTGAGTCCTAATTACACCAGCTGCTCTAAGCATGGGAAGGATTTTTGTTTTGGTTACAAGTTACACTCCCTTGTTTCCGGAAAGCTACCAGCAGAGGGAACCTGAGCTGAATAATCTATCCTATTAGTGACCCTGTTTTTCCAGATGAAGGGAGAGGGCACCCTGATTTCTGAGTACCAAGAAATTTGCCCTGCTTAGTTCCGTTTCTTTAGCTCCTCTTACTTTCCTGGCCCACCAGAGCTAAGCTGTACTTCTTTAAAAATGACCATCTTAATTGTCTGTGTGGAACATAAGACCATCACGGACACTTTGTGAATGGCATAGAACAGAGATATGAAGGTACTCTCTACACAACAACCTGTCTAGTGGGAATACATGGTGAGTCATAAATGCAAGGCACATAAATAATTTAAAATTTTCTAGCAACCCTGTTAAAAAAAAAAGAAGGTGCAATTAATTTAAAAACATTTTATAGAAGGGAATTCTATGGGGACTACACCTGAGGGGGTGGGGGGAAGCAAATATTGTTTAAATATAAACAACAATATAAAAATTTTAAAAATTAAAAAAAATAAAAAACATTTTATAATTAAGTCTATCCAAATATTAACATTTCAACCTGTAACCAATGTAAAAATAAGCAATAAGCTATTTTATATTTTCTTATTTTGGACTAAGTCTTTGAAATCTTGTGTGTATTTTACATATATAGTATATTTCAAGGGTTCCATAACCACAGTGACTAAGTGGCTGCCATACTGGACCCTGCAGTACTGTATAAATGTACCCTTGAGGATGGTTATGCAGTGTCCCACCTACACAACAATGTGCAGTGGACATAAGCTGTGTGCACACAATGAATCGAGAAAATCTACTACAGACATTACGGACTGGAAGCTCAGAAGTGTTGGGTTTATTCTTCAGAGTTTGAAATTAGCTGCTGACTTTTAAAAATCAGGATACTTCACACAAAATCTGAATTTACTTAAAAAAATTCATAAACTAAAGCAAGCCCAGGATCAGATTCCCATGTGGCAGCAATCTTCTAACCCTGAGTAAAGGCTGCCCCCTTCAGGGGGGACACACTTCTCGGTTCACTCCAGTTTCCACCTGGCAGCCACACGCTTACAAATTATCTGAATTCCTGATCCTTGACCCTACAAAGATACAAACCGACCTATTAAATGACAAATTTTCTGCAGAATGAGAATGAGAGGAGACTTTCTCTTTGGACGTGGTATACTTTCTTATTTAAAAAATATATCTTGGTAAGCATAAAGTGCTTTCCTAATGATAATTTTTAAACGTACTTTAAATAGTAACTTGCTGCTTAACAAAGACACAGTCATCAAAAGCAACCAAGTTTATATCGATGAAGAACTGAAGTAATTCAATCCTCTCAATATTTTTTCCCTTGATAATCCATTTTAGAAACTGAAAGTAAATTTGTTATAAGAAATGATCGTAAGAATAATAGATTATAAAATAATACCCAAATTTCAACTGGATCATTAAGCTTTCCCTTTGAAGGCCACATCCATTCCTTTACGACGTCTCCTTTTTTGCTGAACACAATGCCTCCATCCCGATTAAACATCATTGATATTTGGCTACAAAAAAAAAAAACAAAAAACAAACCCAGAAACATGACTTAATTATTTTTTTTAAAGATTTATTTATTTACGCATACAAGAGCTAGGGCATAGGCCACAGATGCAGGGGGTGAGAGGATTCACCAGAGACAGAGTAGGGAACAGAACAGGCAAAGTGACTGAAATACACTGCTGAGGGGAGCAGTGGGCGAGTCAGGAGAGGTCTGTTTTGCCATATGGGTTTCTCCCTGGCTGGGGACTGAATTCGTGCTGCAGAGGTTGCGGATTGCTTCATAGTGCGGTGCTTAACCCCTTGCACCACCAGGGAGGTCAAACATGACTTAATTAGAACAAGAAAATTTCTTGAATTCATTGATTTGGCTGAGGGCATGGAAATCACTAGGTCAGTCCTTAAAATTCAGGACTTCTTCCTCTCACATTCCTAGCTGACCGTTCTCAAAGGGTTGGCAAAATCTGCTCAGCTGATCAAGATGTCCTTTTTCTGGGATATATCCCCTCTCACTACACCATATACAGAGTCACAGCCATGTGCCCTGTCTTGGCCATGGCTCACTCAGGGCTGAACATTTAAGCCAGGAATGTGTTCCAAATGGATGCAGTAATATGTATAAAAGGCCATGGAGGAAAGAGATGGGCATAGTTCATTCAGGGTCTGAGAGGAAGCCAACAGGGCTAAGTGTTGCAATAATTCATCATACATCATGAATTTTAAGAATGAAAAGTCACAGAAAGCTTTAATAACCAGACAAGGAAGTAACATGATCAAGTGAATTGTAGGGAACCAAAGTGAACGCTAGCGACCAGCTAAGGGGGCCAGTAGTGGTCCAGGAGAGAAGATGGCATGTAGGACCAGGGCAGGGATGAGAAAGATGAAGACACGTGTAGATTCAAGAACCATGTAGATTTAGACAGATGGAATTTGAGTGGTGAAGAACAGGAAGGCATCCATTTAATCTTCCCTATACTTTATATGTCTATTAATGCAGCATAACATTTTATTAGCTTTTCTGAATCAGTAGCATCACTATGTGTTCATGCTAAAATACCTTTGTGTTTTCTCTCAGCACAGCACCTGGCACAGAGAAGGGGCTTAATGAAAGTCTGAATTGAATTGACAAAATGGATTCAATTACAGATAAATAATTATTACAGTCAAGTCATTGTTAGAGTACCATCAGGGATGGTACTAGGGGTGCTTCTAGGGATGCCCAAAGTGAGATGGATTCTATACACCTAGGACATTTTTGGTATTGTGATAATAATTATTTTGATAATGTTTATTAGAAGTGTACTATGTGCTAAGCCTTAAATACATGCTTTTAACAGACAGGGTGGCTCAATGGTGCAAACACTGCTTTGCCAATTAATTGTATTGACCCAAGCCCTTCCACTTTCTCATTGTGTGAAGTTGGACACATTTTTTACCCTTCCAGTGGCTCAGTTTCCTGACAACAGTGTCTACCTCACAGAGCTTGCGAGGACTAAGTGAGTTCACACATACAGCCCACATTGAGCAGAGTCGGGCAACTTGTAAGTTCTCTGAAAGTGTTGGCTTTTACTATTAAGCCCCTTTATTGCTCTTTTTTACCTAACAATTTTATTGAAATATAACTCACATCATGCTACTCACTATTTAAAATGTATAATTCAGGGATCTCCAGTATATTTACAAAATTGTGCAGTGATCAACCACAGTCAATTTTAGAACATTTTTATCACCTCACAAAGAAACCACATGCCTCTAAGCAGTGACTCCCCTAAGCTGCCAGGCAACAACTTGTCCACTTTTTGTCTATATAGAATTGCCTATTTTCGACATTTCATGTAAGTGGAATTTTACATTATGTGGTCTTTTAAGACTGGATTTTTCACTTAGCATAATGTAGTCAAGGTTAATCTATATTGTAATATGTATCAGTATTTCATTTAGATTTATGACTGAATAATGTTGCGTTATATGGCATACCAAATTGTATTTGTTGGTTATCAATTATCTGTCCACTGAGCTCTCTTTTTGAGGATATGTTGATGGTATTGCGGTGGAATGATCCAAGAGCTTCACAAATAGGGACTCTTTAGTTCAGGTTTCAGGACAAGAAGTACTTTTTTTCACTAGGAATTTAAAATATTTGTCATAAAGAGAAAAGAGATAAAAGTAAGCAAACACATATGGATGTGAATGTAAACGCCATGGTATCTTAAAGAACAAACAAAATATTTTTTGCTCTAGCTACTTGTGCAGAAAAGAGGTGAAAGGAAGCGAAAATTTAAATTTCCATGCAATGCAATTGTAATTATACTTGTAAAAGATGAAATTTCTTTCAATACAAAAATTTTGCCATGTGTATAAAATTGCTTAAAAAAATCATCACCCCTACATTATCATTATTATTATTACTACTACTGTAATTGTTATTACTCATGTAATGTGTACTCAGCTCTAGACCTCCCTCAGCATGTTAAAGTTTGGAAAAAGTGGGGGAAGAAGCATTAGAATTAGTTCTGAAAACTGACTTCAGTATTTTTCTCTACCATGGAAAAGGTATCCATCTTCTTTAGAGCTTTGTTTGCCCCAGCTGGGAAACCCACCTAATAATAGGGTTCCTAAGAAAATGAAATAACAGGGCCTCCCTGGTGGCGCAAGAGGTTAAGCACAGCACTGTGAGGCTGTCCACAGCCTCTGCAGCACAAGTTCAATCTCCAGCGGCCAAGGAGCTGCCCCACATGGCGCAGCAGACCTCTCCTGGCTCCCCACTGCTCCCCTCAGCAGTGTATTTCGGTCAGTCTGCCTGTTCTGCTCCCCACTCTGTCTCTGGTGAATCCTCTTACCTCTGGCTTGTACCCCAGTTCTTGCATGCATAATAAATAAATAAATCTTTAAAAAAAAAAGAAAAGAACATGAAAAAGTGATATCTCTACTTAAAATGATACATCTTAGCAACTAATAAAGGTGAGATGTTTTAATCAAGCTCACTAGAAAAACAGTCTCCCAAGAACCTAACTTGGACAATCCCTGGAAAATCAAGTAGCAATACATTTGTTCTTCATGAAAGCAATTATTTTCCACCTTGTCTGTCCTGTCACAAAATAAGACGTTCAATTAAAATGCCATAAAATTATATAGTGTTTCCTAATCTTTCTCTCGAAACTGTTGAGCTACAGTTGGGTTGGGAGAGGAAGACTTTTTTAAAGTATGTGCTTTCTCAACCTTTCAAATGCTTCCCGATTCTGTCATCTTCTTTTCATCTCAACATCAAAGTTGGGAAAGGTTCTTCCCCACGGAGAGAGGGCAAGTGTCCACATGCCCTTCACCAGGCACTCTGCAGCCCCATTAATCTCGCTCTCTCTTTGCATCTTGAGACGCAAGCATTAGTCTTTTATTTCTTTTAGTTTTTTGCTGACCTTACTCTCTTTGCTGGTAGGCTGCTGACACATTTCAACAGGTGATCTGGCTCATAAAAGCAGCCAGGGGAGGGAAACAGTGAGAAGGGGGTTTACCAAATGCTGAATGTAGTAAAAACACACAAACACCTATTTAATACCTAGTTTTAAAAAAAGGTGGGGATGTCCTCTTGCTCTCTGGATGATCTAACTTTCAACTCTCATTACCTTGAAATCAAGAAAAGTCAAAATATAGGGGTGAGCAAGTATGTGACTGGGGCTTTTTCAAAAAATTCAAATGCAGCGAATCTGGAGGAGGAGTGTGCTGTACAGTGCCTGATAGATAAGCGACAATGTCAATCTCTACACAAAACACCAAGGTTCAGAAAATGTTTTTCTAAACCCACATTTCATGTTTTTTTATGCGTTGTTATTAAGATATTCGAGTTGCCTTTTGTCAATATGTTCCATCGAGATAGGGTGCTTTTGGGCCTCTCCAGTGGCACAGCGGGTTGAATGCACTGTTGTGAAGCTGTCAGCACCCTCTGCAGCACGGGTTTGATTCCCGGCTGACCAGGGAGATACCCACACGGCATGGTAGACCTCTCCTGTCTCGCCTGCTGCTCCCCTTAGCAGTGTTTTCAGTCGCTCTGCCTGTTCTACTCCCTGCTCCGTCTCCGGTGAATTTTTCCTCCTTCTGCACCTCTGGCCTGTACCCCAGTTTTTGTATAAATAAATAAATAAATAAATAAATCTTTTTAAAAAATTAAGACTGAGAGATTAAAAAAAATAGACAGGGTGCTTTAAGTTGAAATTGACCACATGGAAAAAAAGGAAGGGATACCTGGATAAGGTGTATCCCAAAGAAGGGTAAATGTGGGGGAAGAGTTATAAAGATGCAGAATGTCCCCCCCAAAATTCATGCCCACTCTAAAAATCAGCATGTGACTTGCTTTGGAAATAGGGTCTTTGCAGATACAATCGGTTCAGGGTCTCAGGATAACAGGGACTGTCTTGTTCTCTGTTAAGTCCCTTGGGCCTAAATGGTGCTTACTTAGGAGGCCCACCACAAATATTTGTTGAATCAGTGAGTATAAATATTTCCCACAGATGCCTTTTTGTTTCAACTTTGTGCATTTATTTCCCTTTTTCAATATTTTCTTCCAGCTTCCCTGTAACACATCTCTTGACAAACAGGAGCCATAGCTTATATTACTCTCTATTCTGAGTGACTGATATAGAATAGATGCTCAACAGGTACTCACTGCTGAGGAAGGGAGCACTGAGTGCTAAAGAAAGGGAAGAAGAAATATGTGAGTGAATGAATAAAGGAGACATGCCATAGCAACGATGTGGCAGAGGCAGAAAAGTAATCCCAACCCTCTTCCTTGCCCTCCTACTCCTTACCCTCAGGATGACTCATCCAAATAGTTAGCTAAGTGCTCGGGTAAGCAAAAGTTAGCTGACTGGGATATCTAGCCGTACAGAGCTGAGTTTCTCTTCCATGGAAAAGTAGAGACATCTGGGGAATGGGGAATGAAAGAAGAATTTCCTAAGTCAGAAAGGAAGAGGGAAAAATCTGACACAGGAGAGGAAAACAGGAATGTTGGGCAACATGTAGGATGGATGAAGCACTTTTAAGAACATGTTAGTACATTTTGTACTTTATTGTTTTATTACTGTGCTATAAACTCCCCGTGACCCAAATCACCAAGGATTTTGGTTATCTTCACAGAGGTCTCGGGTGAGTAGTTTTCATATATGAACATTAAGGAGAGGAGCAAATTCCCCAAAGGACTCAAATCACAAAGTCAAAACACACGCATAGGTACATGTCAGAGCATGGAGAACACAATTAAAGGAGGTGGGATATAAGAGCCAGTGGAGATCATGGCCCTAAGAGCTTTGTACACATTTTGAAGAGAATATGAGACTTTTCATGGGGTGCTGAGTGGCGGTCCTGCCAGTGTTATCTAGTGCTCAAGGTGGCGGGGAGGCCCAGCTGACACCTTACTCACTAAATACCAGTCTTCCTATATCAGACAGGTTGAGACCTGTCTGTTCATGGGGCTTTGCCCTTGTATATATCCTTCTGTTCCAAAAAGCCAGAGCATCAGCTCGCCGATGGCTCTACTGGCTTCTTGGATCATGGTCTTTTGAACTGTTCTAATTTGCAAGTCTGTACATGGGACGGTCTTAAGCACAGATATATATTTCATTTTCCCTCCCTGCGTTCTCAATTAGATTGACCACTTTAAAGATTGCTTACCATGTCTCCCTTTGTTGCGATTTGGCCCATTTCCTATTCTTAGCTTTCTCACAAGTTCTAATTAGTCTGAAATCTCACTTGCCTTTTAGGAAAAGAAATGCTACCACATCCAAAAGGTGTGAAGGTTCCAAGGATAACTGGCTTTTCGAAGTCACTGAATATGTTGGTGTACATGCCACCCCAAGGAAGGGCAGAATAACTTTGGCAGACAGCTAAACGGCCAGAAGGATAGATAAAATCCACATTAAGGAACTGATATGGAGTCAAACAACAATATTACTAGTAATAAGTCTTCTATAAAATGATTCAACTCTTAGCCTATTTAATTTTTTAAATCAACTATTACAGATAAGCCAATGGAAGAGCAGAGACTTCCATAGTCACCAAGCACAAGAATGATAGTGTGAGGTCAGCAAATGGCTTTCCTGGCTATACATCCTTCCCCTGTGTTTACTGCACGCTCATTTTAGCCCCCAAATTCTTTGAAACCTTTCTTGTGAATAAGAACAGGGAAATCTGGTCAAACTGGTCCTGTTAATGGTAGAGTTGCTGGAAACCAGAGTTGCCCGGTTGCTGCCCAGTGTTGCCTAACGAGGTCATTCCAGCAGACAACAGGAGGATGGGTCTCCTTGCCAATGATGACGGCTAGATGGGCACAGGAGGACGGAGGGATAAGTATGGAAATGTGAACAATATTACAAAAGCTAGCTCTACCAACCTCTACAAAACTATGATGGACACAAAGTTGTTCTTTGGATTTGTAAGAACTTATAAAATCTTTCTTCTCTAAGCTAGATTCTCTAGATACTAAATCCCCATGTGGTTCTCTCTACTAATCAGGAAAATGAATCAAAAAAAACTTATTTTCTCAGAACCACATGAGACCTTAGGTGCTTATCAAAAATATCAGCTACCATCAGAAATCCCCTTAAGCAGAAGTAAGGCTTGTAAAATAGAGAACTTTCCCCAAGCTCCTTCTCAGGTTGACTTCTCCAACCCCCAGCACAAAGGAATGTGGACCCTCAGGAGAAATGGACTGAATACACACAAAGCATCAGACCTCCTTTGCCAACAATTCTGGGATTTTCTGCTAAGAATGTGGAGAGACCCCACATTCTCTACCTGTCATGTGCCCTACCTATCAGCCCCTTCCATCATTCCTGGCCTCTTCCATCTTTCTTACCCTGGAATTTCACAAGGATACTAGGTCAGAGAGGAACCATCTACCAGGGAGTAATGGAACTTTTTCTCTGCTGGGTCAACTTCTTTGATTGTTGGTAGCTGAGGCTTCCTCTTCAGCAACTCCAGCCAGAAACAAGGAGTAGCAGGGGTATTACTGCCCACCTTCATCGTATCTTCAAAATCATTATAGTGGTGCAGGATAAGTGGCTTGTTGAACCCCTTTTTTTTCAGCTTAGCTTCTTCCTTTTTTCTGTTCAAAAGAAAAAAAATTCAAGAGTTAGCTAATTTCTTGGTCTTATCAAAGACCAAGGGCTGTTCAGTCATTTTTGGCCGCCTCTTTACTGATCTACTAAGCTTCCTTTACATTCTGAGAGTTGAATTTTAAGATCCTTAGCCATTTATTGAGTGCCTACCATTTTAAAAGTTATTCATCACCTACTGTATGAAGCACTGTACCAGTGGCTGCAGCAACAGCAAGACTAGTACATAGCTCCTATTCCCACAGGAGTAGCATCACCCAGCACAGGTTTTGGACAAGAACTGAGATGACTTCTGGTGCTGCCACCTGGGGCTGTAGAAAGTAGGTAAAGTACCAAGTTCCTCTGAGCCTTGGTTTCTTCATCTGTAAAAGGGGATAACAATACCTCGCAGAAATGTAGGCAATCACTAGTTAATTCATGAACAAAGACCTCTGGGCACAGAAGCCAGTACTTAGCATGCCCTCTATAAACACTAGGTATTTTTGTTATAACTTAGTGGGGAACATAGATAAACATGTTTGCCAATAATAAAATTTCAAGATGATAGGACAGATGAATATGAAACCATCTAGCTTCTAGACTTAAGACACCTTGAAATTAAGGTAGTCTCTTAGCATATTCATTTAATCATTCAAAAATATTCCCAAAGTCAAAACTCATACATTCTTATGAATAAGATGCCATCTACCCCCATTTGTTTTTTTCTTTTCTTTTTTTTTTAAGAGGAATCACTTCTTTTTTTTTTTTTAAGATTTATTTATTTATTTATACAAGCACTGGGTACAGTCAGAAGGGCAGAGGGTGAGAGAATTCACCAGAGCCAGAGCAGGGAGCAGGGCAGGCAGAAGGACCGAAGTACACCGCTGAGGGGAGCAGCGGGTGGCAGGAGAGGTCTGCGCGCCATGTGGGACCCTCCTCCCGTGGCCGGGGAGCAGCCAGGGATCGAACCGGCGCTGCAGAGGCTACGGGCAGCTTCGCAACCCAGCGCTCAACAGCTGCGCCACAAGGGAGGCCCTATCTACCCCCATTCTAAAGCTAGTGCCTGGACTTTTGCAGCTACCTGGTAAAATCAGCATTCAATGCCATAGATATCAACTATAAATTCTCTACTTTCTCCACCATCTCCCTATATTCTCAGCATTGGGTATGACAGGAGTTGTATCTATGGTGTAAAATACAGACCCTCTAGAGATCACTGAGGAATAGTCATGAAGCAGATCTTCCAAGTTCTTGCTCAGCTTTCCACTCCCAACATATACACACACATGCTCACATGTAGACACATGCATGTGCACATACACTCATGAGCTCAAGCATGCCTAGTAGTAACTGTTGGCAGCACATCATGTACTAAAAGAGATCATCTTTGCTCTCATGGAGACCAATGGTGCCTGTTTATAGGCTGATGTCTTGGCTTGTCTACGCAATCGCCTCAGCTCAAGTGGGCTGCTGGGCTTCTCAGTTGTTAAGACAGAATGTGGGAATGAAATCAGGCAGATCTATAATCAGTAACTGAGGATCAGGACTTTGATTAGGGCAAGTGATAACCACCTTCTCAGAGAAGAGTCAGTAGTCGAGACTTTCCCAAAAGGGGCATAGAGTGGGACTCAAAACCAACAATTCTCAGCAACAGTGTGAGAGACTATCTAAGACTGCCCTCAGCAAGTCCCTTCAGATTCAGAAAAGATTCTAACAGGGATCTCAATGTTAAGATGCACTTAAAAATTCCTAAAACTGTGTTGGCCTATGTCAAAGAGGGATCTTGGAATATTTGCAGTATGTGAGTGCATCCTCATGTAAAATGGGGAGCCTACCTGAATCTACTTACAGAGTAGTTGAAAGCATTAAATGAAACAGCATTTATTGGCTGGGGGTAGGATATTCAGGTGTGGGAAGAACTATACTAAAAAGAAAAAAAATTCAAGATTAAACCTAAGTAATCAGAAACTACAGATCCAACTATTAAAAGAAAAGGCATAATAGCCCCACCATCACTAGAGTAGGGGATACAAGGGATGGGAGTCCCTAGCAATGTCAAGGGTCACTGGTCCATCTTAGTGAAGAGGAGTGGGGGTTTCTCAATGAGTGCTCTGGAGGAGGAACCAGCTGCAGGAGGGTAGCAAGGGCCAAATCTACCACTTGGCAACTGGATAATGAAATACTTGATTAAAATAACTGCTTTCTTTCTTCTCTTTGTTTCTTTTCTTGCTTCCCTCTTCTTGCTGCTCCTTCCTTCCTTTCTCATATTCTCATGAAAATGTATCCCACTGTCAAAAATTGGGTGAGTGGGTAGAACTTTTGAACAATGTGACAAAAGCAAAACACTTAAAGATTGCTGTTCTTCCCCACACCAGAACACATGTGCGCCACTCCATTTAAAAGCATTAAAGGCTGCCAGACTGTCCGCTTCACAACACATTTATAAACCCAACTGGGAACCTAAGTAATTACCACTCTCCAAGCCCACACCTTCTCCCTTTTATTCAATGCTCAGACATGCATCTATTTTTCTGTGACTTTACACAAAAGGACCTTTTGGATTATTTTTTAAAAGGAAGGTAAGTACACCACTGAAGTGTAAATATCTGTAATCATTTGGAGAAAAAAGCCACCCTCTCCTTCGTTACCAATAAGACCAAAAAAAAATTTTAAAACTCCAATGCAAAACCTTTTATATTACACAAGTGCCACATCACTCAAATAATCAGTAGGGAGCTGTAATCTGGAAAGCTCCCTACTACCTTTTCAAAAACAGTGCTTCTTTTTCTAACCCCTGAACAGGCCCCTAGACAGTCTTTTGTCATTATGTAAAGACCTATCAGCACCTTATGCCTCCAAAGACTGCCTCTATAAGCAGTGGTAGTGGTCTTGCTCTCTGCTCTTGCCTAAGGGCCAAATGTTGACCTCTGACTTTTCCAGTAGGTGATAATTATCACCAAGTTGATTAGCCCAACAAAGGAACCCTAATATGTTTCAAATGGCTGAAGATGGTCAAGACTTAAGGAACAATCTTCTAAGTCAGAAGTTACCCAATTGCCTCAGTCCTCTGGTAACTGGATCACTCTAAGATAGATGCCTAACATAAAGGGAACTATATCTCAATCATCTCAAGTCAAAATTGGCCTAGGAATCTAATAATAAATTAAATTTAATATGGTGGGGGCACTCACTGAATATGAGAACTGAGTGATGCTTGAAGCATATCTAATCCTATTTTACAGATACAGAAAAGGGGATACAAAATTGCTAACTAATGGTTACTGTCTATTACTCATTACTATATTCTGCAGATTGTGCCATTATTTAGCAGCATTATTTCATTGAATGCTATCAGCAACTTTATGAGGCAGATTCTAGTAGGATGCCCATTTTATATGAGGAAAGTAAGGCTTTGAGAAGTAGAGTAATTGCTTCAAATGCCAATGTGGGCAAGGGAGGTGCATGAGGGGCATGTGAACGCCAAAGCTTGGGCTCTAAACATTTCACACAACCTAGACCCTTGAACACTGCTCAGGAGCTGCAGAGTCAGGGTTGGCAGCAAGCCTAGGATGGCCAGACTACTTTCATACCACCAAGCTCTACCAGTGAAGATGAGTTAACTCAGAGTACCCTCCTTCACCAACTACAAGTCAGAAATTCAGGCCCAGACAAAAGGTCAGGGAGAGAGACCCTTTCTAGAGAATGTACTTGGCTTCAAAGAGTAATTTGGGGTGCTCTGGGATGGGAGGTTTCATTACGTTTGTCAGATCCGACTTCCTGGGATAAATCCAGAGTCCATACCTGCCATTCAGATTAGAGAAGAACGTTTTTCACTGTCCTTCATTTCCTTGAATGTGACATGATATTAAAACTTCTATAATGTACTGTTAAACGAATGTGATAGAAATTTGTTTGAGTAAAAAAAGTGAGAGTTCTGATTCGCTTAAAATTTCATTTTATCCAGCAAACATACATTTCAACTCCATGCTATCTCTAACCCCAGTGACCAGAGGATGCTAAGATTTGGCTGCTTTTCTTTAAAATGTTTTATAATGCACATATGGTAAAATGACATGTCTGGGTTCTGGATATATGACAGATCACTTGGAAACAAATTCTACCAAGGTTAGTAGTTCTCATTGTTAAAAAAAAAAACAAAAAAAAACAACCACTCTTGACAGTTTATTTCGATGGGTCATGCATAATAGCCTCTTACTCATCCCTGTTGCTGGGTGTCGGCTAAATTCTCCTCCTCTATCTACTCTGCCAAGACATTTCTTCTTGGTTCTAAACTTATTTGTTTCTAGAAATCACTTTTAATGATATTGGATTGTTATTTAAAATGATTTTTACTTGCTTTGTGCTTTAGTGTCTACAAAGCATATTTATATATTTTACATCACAACAATTTGCTGCAGTAAATAGAAAACATGTTATTATCCATAAGTGGCTGTAGAAACAGAGGCTCAGGGACTTACACAAGATCCTCCAACCACTGACTAATGAACCAGAGTGATAGGACTCAAATTTGGGTTTTCTTTGTTCAATATTACTTAGACTTGATTTTATTTTTTAATCTTCTATTTCCTATCCCAGACAACCTATTTCAGAATGGAAGGCAACATACTGTATTTATTTAACCTAGAATAGTGATTTAAAATAGCATCTCCAGCTAAAAAAGTGTGCCAGACAACTATTGGGTACTTATCCAACAGCCACTTCACTTCTTCCTTATTCTTTTTCAAAAATTTATTTCTTTATTTATCTATTGGCTTGACATTCTAAAAAAAGCATTTTTTACAATGAGGTAGATTTCTTTATTTTTTTAGAGCTGCTTTAGGTTCATAGCAAAATTAAACAGAGAGTAGATAGAGTTCTCAGACACTCCCCACAAATTTGGTTTTCTTTCCATTAAAATATGGTTCCTGTTCCATATCATTTTGAGGCCTTTTTAAACTTAAGAAATGAATTCTAATTTCTGCTGTAAGAATAAATTATAGTAACTGACTAATGGGCTTCCTTGGTGGCACAATGGGTTAAGACGCAACATATGAAGCAGTCCGCAGCCACTGCAGCACGAGCTCGACCCCCTGACCAGCCAAGGAACAGCACACACAGCACAGCAGAACTCTCCTGACTCGCCCACTGCTCCCCTCAGCAGTGTACTTCGGTCGGTCTGCCTGTTCTGTTCCCCACTGTGTCTCTGGTGAATCCTCTCACCCCCACACCTCTGGCCTGTGCCCTGGTTCTTGTATGCATAGATAAATAAATCTTTAAGAAAAAAAAGAAACTGACTAATGTTTTAATGTAGAAAGAGTACCCAGGGAATATTTGCTATACCAGATATTAAAATAGTAATAACATCCATCCAGTGCTAGGAATCTTTACAACACTAAAATGTAGCTACTATAATTATCCCCATTTTACAGATGAGGAAAGTGAGGCAAAGGGGTAGTAAGTGAATTTCCCAAAGTGACATGAATGGATGGAGCTGGGATTTTAGCTCAATTAACTGGGCTTCAAGGTCTTCTTAACACCATACTCTTAACACCATACTCTGGCTCTCTCATATAATATGAATAATTAAAATAGCTTAAAACTAAAGGTATGATCAGTTTAAGAATCCAAATCAGGGGATAACAGAGAACGTACTCAATAAATGACTTCAGAGAGATAATAGAATGTTGTGGTTAAATAAATGCACAGGCTTTGGTAAAGACAGACGTAAGCTTATGTAGCAGCTCACCTACTTAATAGCTCTCTGATCTCAACAGCAGCAACTTACTCATGGACGCATGTCAATTGCTTCATGTAGTGCTTCATATAAAACAAGTGCCCAATAAACATTAGTGATCATTGTTAACACTCAATAAATACTTGCTATGATTATTACTGACATGGAAGAAAAAAAGCTATAAGATCATCATCTCCCATCAATACACAACAAAATTCCAGCTAAATGTAGAAAAGAAAAGAAATAAAAATAGGGTAGGTATGTCTAAACTCTAAATGAGGAAAGTTTTTCCAGTTATAAAAACAATGGGGGAAAAAACTGAAAACATTGGTTATTGTATGATAATAAACGTTAGAACACCTATATCTTAATCATAAAGTTAAAAATCAAACAATGAGCTAGAGAAATAAATATTGCCACAAATAAAAAAATTAATATCCTTAATAGATTAAAAAAACTTAAGTGAACAGATAAGAAAAGATAGTAAAAACCACTGAGATTAAAAGATGCACAGATTAGGAAAATCCAGTTCAGAGAATTTTTAACATGAAGAAATTAAAAAGGTAAATCTTTCTAGTTAGCAAAGAAATATATAGTTAATATATTTTGTCCATCAATTTAGCAAAGTTGAGTACTCTTAATAACTATATTCAATGCTGCGTTGCTGAGGTGGGTCCCCACACATTGCTGTGAAGCTGGCATGGTTTTCTTGGAAAACATGGGAAGGAATCAAAGAAATGCCAAGTGTTTATAGGAGAGTTGAGCAAACGCAAATGCTCAATAATAGGAGAATGATTAAAAAAACTGAGTTAAATCGTTTCTTAAGACTTTCACAGCATGGGAAAATGCTCGTGCTTGAGTGAAAGGAAAAAGGCAAGGTAAAATCACCATTCAAAAGACAATATCTATTTGTTTGTTTGTTTTGAAGATTTTATTTTTATTCATACAAGAGCTGGGGTTCAAGCCAGAGTTGTGGGAGGGTGAGAGGATTCCCCAGACAGAGCAGGGAGCAGAGCAGGCAGATGAACCAAAAGCACTGCTGAGGGGAGCAGTGGGCGAGACAGGAGAGGTCTGCTGCGCCATGTGGGATTCTCCCTGGCCGGCCAGGAATAGAACTGGCGCTGTGGAGGCTGTGGACAGCTTCACAGCACTGCACTCAACCCGCTGCGCCACCGGGGAGGCCCAGATAACATATATTTGTAAAGGCAATATACACACATATAAACTACATAGTGTAAAATACATATTTACTACAAGTATGTGTGCATGTATTAGGAAAAGAAAACTGCAAGGAAATATGCCCAAATGTTTTAAAAGGGTGATTTTTTAGGGAAAAGGTTATGTGATTTCAATTTTTTCTTACACTTTTCTAAATAAAAAAAATTTCAAAACAGAGACTGTATTACATCTAAAATACACTTCACTGAGGCCAGGTGAGCAAATGGAACAGAAATAAAGCATGGTAGAAAGTGAACCAACCAGTCAGGTGGTGCTATGTTTCACCCCTGGCTTTGCTGTTGTCTTGCTGAGTAACTATGAACAAATTGCTACACTTAGTGACACACTGACTTTACCATCAATAAATTGGAGTTGAGGGGGGCCTCCCTGGTGGTGCAGGGGTTAAAGACACAGTGCTATCAAGCAATTTCCAGTCGCTGCAACATGAGTTGGATCCTCACCAAGGAGATAACCCACATGGCACAGCAGACCTCTCCTGTCTCGCCTGCTGCTCCCCTCAGAAATGTATTTCAGTCAATCTCCTGTTCTGCTCCCCACTCTGTCTCTGGTGAATCCTCTCACCCCCTCTCCCATACCTCTGGCCTATACCCCAGTTCTTGTATGCATAAATAAATATTTAAAAAAATTGGAATTGAGAATTGTACCTCTCTCATGGGTGGTTGTAAGGAGTATAGACAACACATGTAAAGCCCCAGGTCCACTGTATAGCACTGTTATAGAGTAGATATTTCATCATTACTTGTTATTGTTATTATTACCTCCTCCTAATGGTTTGATTTCTCCTTTGTTGATTGTTACCTTCTGAGATATTCAGTTTCCCATTTAATTAATTAATTAATTAATTTATACAAGTGCTGGGTATAGTCAGAAGCACTGGAGGGTGAGAGAATTCACCAGAGCCAGAGGGGAGAGCAGAGCAGGCAGACTGACGAAGTACACTGCTGAGGGGAGCAGCGGGCGGCAGGAGAGGTCTGCACGCCATGTGGGACCCTCGCCCGGGCGGCCAGGGATCAAACCGGCACTGCAGAGGCTGCGGGCTGCTTCATAACCCAGCACTCAACTGCTGCGCTACCGGGGAGCCCTCAATTTCCCATTTTAGATGACAAGTTCTTTGAATACAAGGCCTGGTTTTACGTTTCCTTAAACAATGCTAAATGAAATAAGTCAGAAGGAGAAAGACAACGAAACTAGAAAGACAAAGAAATGGTGGCTTTTCTTTGCCTAAGGTCTTTTCTTTCCACCTCTTCCCCACTATTTCAAATATGATCCTGGACTGGTTATCTGACAAAGCTGAGTGACAGGTAAGTCATATATCATATAGTGACTCTTGCATGAGTTACCAGGAGAGAAGAGTTAGTGTATGTATTTTTCACATTACAGATACCATAGGCAAATGATAGGGTAACTTGTCCAAGATACCATAGGCTCTGCTTTTTGCTATGGGTAAAAAGCATGCTTGCTTATGCTTCTTGCCTATCTACCTTATCATACGCCTCATAAAAGTACATGACTCCAGGGCCTCCCTGGTGGTGCAAGGCGTTAAGCACAGCTCTATGAAGCAATCCCAAGCCTCTGCAGCACGAGTTCGAGTTTGATCCTGGCCAGCCAGAGAACTACCCATATGGCATAGCAGACCTTTCCTGTCTTACCTGCTGCTCCCCTCAGCAGTGTATTTCAGTCAGTCTGCCTGTTCTGTTCTCTACTCTGTCTCTGGTGAATCCTCTAACCTTCCTCCCCCTGCACCTCTGACCTGTACCCCAGCTCTTGTATGCACAAATAAATGAACCTTAAAAAAAAAAAGTACATGACTCCAAAGACTGCAGAGGGCTCCCTACATTTGAATTATGGCTACTTGTAGTCTCTTCACAGCAACATCGAAGACTGTCTTCCATTTCAGAATTTCTGACGGTGAGTAGGGATGTTGAAAGATCCAACCTTTAAAAAAAGACACACATTAACAGAAAAGAGAGATTTCAAAATTTATACCGAATCAATACTCACTGGGTAAACCTTGTCCAGGCAAGCCTCCCAAAGCTTAGTTGAAAAAGGAAGCAAAATCCATTCATATCCAAGTATAACTAATTATCAGCTTAAAAATTACCTCTCCTTGAGGATTATGCTAAATGAAATAAGTCAGAAGGAGAAAGACAAATACCAGATGATTTTACTCATTTGTGGGATATAGAGAAACAGAATTAGGAACTCACAAAACTACATCCAAACAAACCCTAGAGATATGACTGCAGGATTGAGGCTACCAGGTGGGTGGCTGGGGTGCCCAGTGGTCTCTGTTAAAGGTCTATGGGAGCTCTGATGGTGGGTGTGGTGTGGTGACATTCATCTGAGGTATTCTGAACCTGTTCTAGGTCACATACTGTGTTGTAAACCAATATTTCTTCAATTAAAAAAAAGAAAAGGGAAAAAAAACCTCCCCTCAAGATTAGCATTAAAACAGATCATAGTTGTAATTCCAAGCAATTAAGCCCCTATCGTGACATCTGTAGTATTAGTGGCCTTTCAAGAATCCATCTATATAACCTGGGGGCTTGCACATCAGATTTTTCAGCATCCCCCAGTCGAAGGACAGAATTCTGTCTCCCAGAGAGAACATTTTATCAGAAATTCTTGGATCCCAATCCTGACTCTCTCACTAACCAGAGTCTGGGTACTGGACATGTCTGGATTTCAGATTTCTCATCTCTAAAATGAAAGAACTGAATGAGATGATCTCTAAGTCCTCTCAGCTTTAACATTTTTCTCTTATAAAAATTCTACTCTTGCCCTTCATTCCTCTCAGTGCTGGGTGCCTACTGCCTGCATTCCTTTTTTCTCCGCTGCCAACCAATTCCGTTATAGCCAACACACTGGATTTTGGAGAGCTGAAAAGCCCCATTGGCTTCAACATACTCAACGATTACCTGGCCGACGAGCTACATCAAGGGGTGTGTGCTGGTGTGGCAGTATTTGAAGCAGTTTCAGGTCTACCACCTGCAGTCTTGTATCACACCTTATGCTGGTATACTCACACCAAGTCTTTGGAAAGACAAACCACTTGCCAGGAGTTTGAGCAAGTATGGTCCTGTTAATGTGAAAAACGCCACAGGAAGTGGAGTGACAGATAGTAAAGAGTATGATGACACTGCTCTCTCTGGATCTGAAGAGGAGGAAAGGGAAAAAGCAAGGAGGCTGGGAGAAGAACACCTTGCAATTATGAGTGAAAGAAAATTCCAAACCTTGTACCATTTTTTGCCAAGTTTCCCATCTTATTAGATGTGTGACCTTGGAATGACGAGACAGATATTGCAAACTTAGAGGAGTGCATCAGAAGCAGGCTGCAGTTGGCTTGGTTTGGGGCTCTTTAAACTAGTGTCTGTGGGGCCTCCGTGGTGGCGCAGCGGTTGAGCGCTGGGTTGCGAAGCTGCTCGCAGCCTCTGCAGAGCCGGTTCGATCCCCGTCTGCTCCCCGGCCACCGGTGGAGGGTCCCACATGGCGCGCAGACCTCTCCTGCCGCCCGCTGCTCCCCTCAGCAGTGTACTTCGGTCCTTCTGCCTGCTCTGCTCCCCGCTCTGGCTCTGGTGAATTCTCTCACCCTCCCGTGCTTCTGACTGTACCCAGTGCATGTATAAACAAAACAAACAAACAAACAAACAAATAAATAAATAAATAAACATGCCTCTATAAAAAAAATAATAAAAAATAAAAAAATAAACTAGTGTCTGTGGGCTATGGAATGAAGCTTCAAATAGTATGTGATTGAAGATGACAAAGTTGGAACAGATATAGCATATAGATCCACCCTAATTTCAGTGAGTAAAGGTATCTTACCATTTTCTAAACAGATCTTGGATCTCAGTGAAAAGCGGATGACAGCAGGTATACTGCTATTCTGGGAGGTCTGGGAATTCGGTATTTGTTTAACAAGAACTAGAGAAAAGAAGAAGGAACATGATGAGGAAGAAGGGAAGGAGAACAAAAAGAGCATTTGCTAGATAATTATCAACAGAAATTCAATTGTTAATATTTAAATACTCTTACCAGGGGATAAGCAAAATTTCCCATAAACATCCACAAGAACCCATAAAATATTTTCATCATTTGTTCTGAAAATGAATCATCTCTATAAATTAAAAATTCCTCTGAATAATTTCTTGGTTTATTAAAAGATTGTGCTTCAATTATGCTTTGGATCTAAGAACTGTCCTTCCACATGAGAATTACTGGAACCCATTTGTTTTATTGTCAATACTTCTTTTAGCAATTAGCTAACAGTCAGAAACCTATTGCTAGTGGAAAAAAAAAAGGCTACCTGATATCCTGTATCATTACTTAGTTTTGTGTTAAATTATTATTTTTTAAAAAAGATTTATTTACTTATGCATACAAGAACTGGGGTACAGGCCAGAGGTGCAGGGGGTGAGAGGATTCACCAGAGACAGAGTGGAAAACAGAACAGGCAGAGTGACTGAAATACACTGCTGAGGGGAGCAGCGGGCGAGACAGGAGAGCTCTGCTGTGCCATATGGGTCAGCTCCCTGGCCGGGGATCAAACTCATGCTGCAATGGCTGCAGATAGCTTCACAGTGCTGTGCTTAACTCCTTGCGCCACGAGGGAGGCCCTTGTGCTAAATTATGAATCCAAGACAGGTAGTTTTATTAATCTATAAAACAGAACGAATTTATCCTGTGCAAAAAAAAAAAAAAAAAAAGATGTTTTAAAAGCTGCCTGAAAAACAAGCAAACAGAATGGGGACATTTTGAAAAGAAAGCAAAACTTGTAGGAATTCTTAAACTTCATATATGAATTAGGAGGTTGTAAGTCCAGGACCCAGTCAGGCTGCATCTAAAATAAATAAGACAATACAGTGATTATGATAAGAAAAAAAAAAAGATATAAGGCTACAGGGAAGAATTTGCAAAATAATCGTGACTTATTGAGCATTTACTACATGCTAGGCTCTGTGCTAAGCACCTTACACATATTATATCACTTAATTCTCTCAATAAAGTTCTAGCATTAATTATTCTCATTTTATAGATGAGGAAATCAAGACTTTAATTTCCCCAATAGTACAGAACTGGTCAGCAGCAGAGCTAGGATTCAAAACAAAGTCTTTCTAAGACATTTGCGATCAACTGGATGGATCTTGAGAGGATTATGCTATGTGATAAAAGTCGGAGAGAAAGACAAATACTATATGATTCCACTCATATGTGGAATACAAAGAAACAAAGTAAGTAGACGAACTATACTCTTAGATGCTGAGAACAGATTTGTGGGAAGGGAAGGGATTTGGGGAGTGGGTGAAGTGGGCAAAGTGATCAATTACATGGTTGTAGATGGAAACTAGAATTTTGGTGGTTATCATTATGTAGTATACACAGATGTGAAAGTATAAATGCTTTACGCATGAAACTCATGCAACATTATAAACTAATGTTGTTTCAAAAATGAAAAAAAATTCAAAAGGCTATGACTTTCTAACTCCAAATAAAGGTTGTCTCATATGCTGTTGGTGGGAATGTAGACTGATCCTGCCTTTAAGGAAAACAGTATGGAGATAGCTTAAAATATTAAAAATAGATCTACCACATGATCCAGCAATTCCACTCTTATGTATCTATGCAAAAAAATTAAAAACATTAATTTGAAGGGATATATGCACTCATGTTTACTACAGCACTTATTTACAACAGCCAAGCTGAGGTAAAGTGAAGTTAAGAAATGTGTTTAAAGTTATACACCTGGCAGTGCAACAGCCAGAGAGGAACTCAGGAATCCTAAGTAAAACCCTACACTAGGTTACTCCTCTAGCTCAGATGGATCATTGTAAGGATAGGCGCACTACTATTTATCCTTCTTGTTAATAGTATTACCATTATAATAGCAGAATTGGAGTTAGGGACAAAGTGGCAGAGAGACAGAATATTGGGAGTCAAAAGAACAGGGTTGGCTGAATTATATTCCAGTGTATGCACATACCACATGTTGTTTATCCTTTCATCTATCAATGGGCTTTAGGGTTGTTTCCACTTTTGGCAATTATGAATAATGCTGCTATGTGCATTGGTATACAAGTATATTTGAGTTCCTGCTTTTAATAACATCCAGCTGAAGACAACTTCATTCCAGACTGCATATTATTTTTAGAAACAATTTTCCAAATATGATAACTAACACAAAATAAAAAATAGTCATTTTTACAGGAAGTCAAGAGAACATGAATGAGAATCAGCATTAAAGAGGGGATGGAGGTAGGAGGGACATAGGTGTAGGTTGTGGAAGGACAACTTAAATGATCCTTGCTGTGATGGAAAGGATTTGACTGCGTCACTGTCATATCATGGTTGTGATGTTGTATTACAGTTTCGCAAAATGGAGGAAATGATACATCTGCATGTGGGTCTACAATTACCTTAAAATTAAGACGTTCAATTTAAAATAATACATCTGTGGTTGGCAATGTATTTCTGTTGGACCATGGTGCTATAAGAGAATTTGTAGGACCCCCTGAGGCAGAGTTCATGTCACATGAATGAAGCACAATATTCTATTTAAGTGAAAGCATTATATATTTTTGTATCTTTCTTTTGACAGGCATTTATAAATTTATTAAAATGATCAGCACACAGCCTCCCTGGTGGTGCAGGGGTTAAGTCTCAGTGATACCAAGCTATCGCCAGCCACTGCAGCATGAGTTCGATCCCCAGCCAAGGAGCTAACCCCCATGGCACAGCAGACCTCTCCTGTCTCATCTGCTGTTCCCCTCAACAGTATATTTCAGTAGATCTCCCTGTTCTATTCCTCACTCTGTCTCTGGTGAATCCTCTTACCTCCTGCACCTCTGGTCTACACCCCAGTTCTTGTATGCATACATAAATAAAATAAATCTTAAAAAAAATGATCACATAAACTAAATATCGCTAATATAATGTTTTGTCAGTATCTCACTTGCTGCTTTCGTCCTTTTTTTTTGAAACCTAGAGGACTATTTATAAGTCTAGTAACTTATATTTACATATTTTTTTCCATAGACTTACCTGACACATGTTTTGTTTGCACCAGTTTATTTTCCTTATGATATTCTTCCATGGAAGAGCTGGGGACTTGGTATTCCTTTAAGTCAGCTATAGGCATAGATGTGGACTCTTTTTGCAAGATACTGTGTTTCTTCAACCTTGGAGCTTTGGTTTCACACTTATAAGCACCTTCAGTAAGCTCAGACCAACTGTAATTTATAAGATTTACAATTCCCACAGGGAAAGTAATGTTATACTCAACATATTTCTGCAATATCTCTGCAAGTTCATTCAGTATTTCAGAAGCAGTAAGTTTGTATTCTTCAAGTAGACGCTTTTGCAGGCATATTTTGGCAGATTTAAGATGAGGAGAAAACTTGGAAACACTATAAAATGGTGAGATGCCAGATGAGTGGGACTCATAGTTCTCCTCAGGTATAGTTATTGTAGATAATGCTTCTAGTTCTTTAGATTTTGTATTCTCTGTGTGACTGTAAAAAATATATATAAATCTTAAAGATATTTATACTCTTTAACCTAGCAATCTGATTTACATAAATTCAACTTAAAGTATAATTAAAAAGATATGTAACATATATGCATAAAATTGCTAATTGGTACATCATCTTTTTTCATATTTTAATTAATTTATTTATTTTTAATATTTTATTTTATATAATTCTTACATCATTTTTCATTTTTGCATAATGTATGCATTTTCATTTTGGTTATATTCCCCATACAATTGCACCCCCCCTTATTTTGACCCTAATCCTTCCTCTCCCCACCCTTCCCAGTATCCCCCCTCATAGTGTGTCCCTGGTTTATAGTTGCTTGTTGATTTTGATTTTTACTTTGTATTAATTAGTCTTTTTCCTGGTCCCTTATTTAGGTTTTCTAAATTCCTGCTATGAGTGAGACCATCTGGTATTTTTCTTTTTATTTCTGACTTATTTCGCTGAGCATGATCCCTTCTAGCTCCATCCATGTTGCAGCAAACTGCGTGTGTTTATTTTTTTTTGATTGCTGATTAATATTCCATTGTGTATATGGTACATCATCTTTTGATACAAGAAAAATTGAGAAGAATATTTTAGTATACAATAGTAGTAAGTAAATAATGCCATACTCATACAATGGGAAACCTATAAACAGTGTTTGGAAAGAAAATTGTTTTGAATAAAACAAAATTTGGAAAACTGCTTATGTTATAAAATTATATAAAAAGTATACACAATTAAATATGTGGAATGATCTCAAATGTATAGTATATATATGCTGTATCTGGTAGTAGAAAGATGAAGCAAATTTTCACGAGAAAGTATACTGTGGGATTATGGAGGTCATTAAAAAATTTCTCCTTTATATTATAGTTTTCCACAATGAACATTTACTATGTTTATACACAGAAGATATAAATCAATATTCCGTGTTGTTTATTCACTTGTTTAATTATAAAATAAGACAGAGGTAATTTCTTCTAGAAAGTCCTCCCTGAATTTCTTATGTTGGTTTACAAACACATTCTGTTCCCTCAGTCCATCCTTCAACCCATTAAATATCACTAAATTTATACTGAAATTCCAAAGCAGACAATACAAACAGATCCACAAATGGGGAAAATATATCAAATATTGAAATTTTAAGCCACAGTTTATAAAACACGTATGTTTTATTTAAAATTTATAAGTGATTGTTTCCTTTTGGTAATAGCAATTAGGTAATTCAAAGTAACCTTCCCTTGGAAGACAACTAAAGAAGCAGGGCAAAAAAAAAAATAAATAAACAAACAAAACACCTTCTTAACGGCTATGGAGAGATAACAAGACAGTTAAGAGTTATTGTCTGAGTATCTGAGAGAAGATGGAACTCCAAAGAGAAAAACTTCATATTTCCCCTTAGTGGAGATATACGGGTTGGGAGAGGGAATTTACCAGTTCTAGAAGAGGCATCTGAGAAGCTTAGGGTCTAAACAGGTCTTTCCATAGCTTTGTGGTGATTCAAGTTTGAAAATTTGGTATATGATAGGAGATCATGGGTTTACACCCAAAGGCTATATCCTAGAAGTAAGGGTTACCCAGAAATAGACCTAGACCAGCACACTGAAACACAGCTTCACATGATCTCACTTCTTAAAACTGAATTAATGTGACTCCCAAGGGTTGCCATCTCCAAGGATCTGTCATAAAAAATGTGATCCACAAAGGGAGGCCAGGAGGATAGGAGAGAGAGAGGGAAGGAGGGAGGGAGGGAGTTATGCTGAATTGTTTTTCAAGCAAAAAAAGTTGGAAATGAAGAGACAACATAGTTCTGAAAAGAGCAGCAATTTGCAATGGTCTTGAGAAAAGTTAAAGCAGGACCAAAATTGAAAAATACAGATCTTCTCAACCATGCACTATTTGAATTTTGAGGTAGATAATTCTCTATTGCAGGCGGAGTCCCATGCATTATAGAATATTTAGCAGCATTTATAGTCTCTGTCCCCTAGATGACAATAACATCATCCCCCCATCCCTTGCTGAGCCAACCAAAATGTCTCCAAACATTTCCAAATGTCCCCCACTTGAGAACTCACTGGTATAACTAATGAGTATTATACAGTCTGTGATTTATGCTTTAAGGCAGCGTGGGGGTACTTTAATTTCTACTTCACAAGTAAGGAAACTATAGAAGCCAGAGGAAAAAAACATGAATGACTAGTTTCATTATTTCATTCGTAATTGTGGGCCTGACACAATTTCATGAATGTTAATTACAAATATTCATTAAGCACACTCTATATGCCAATACATATTCTATGTGTTTTGAGGACTGGAGCTAGAGAAGTGATCAAGGAGAGTAAAAAAAAAATCTTCCTTTTGGGCTTCCCTGGTGACCTAGGGGTTCAGTCTCAGCACTATTACTACTAAGGCCTAAGTTTGATCTCAGGCCAGAGAGCTAACCCACATGGCACAGCAGACCTCTCCTGTCTTTCCTGCTGCTCCCCTTAGCAGTGTATTTCATATTTCAGTAAATTTGCCTGTTCTGCTCCTTGCTCTGTCTCTGGAGAATCCTCTCAACCCCCTGTACCTCTGGCTTACACCCTAGTTCTTCTATGCAAAAGTTAAAAAAAAAAATTTAAATCTTGCTTTTGCAGACCCGATACTCTTGTGAGGAAAGAGGGCAAACAAATAAATAGGGGTATCGTTAAAAATGTTAGAAAGCAATAGGTGCAACAGAGAAGTAGGAAGGGGTACAGAAAATGGCAAGAGAACAGGGTGGAAATTTGAGCTAGAAGGTTAGGAAGTCTCATCACAAAGGTGAAATTTAAGTAAAGACTTAAAGGCAACAGAGGTAAACTATGCAGAAAATGGGGTTGAGGGGGAAGAGCCTAAAGTTCGAATGCCCCAAGACAAGAGTGGGGCTGGGTTTGCTGTGGAATTGCAAGAAAACTGGGATCAAGGGTGCCTTAATGAATCATTAATCTGGCTAAAATAAAGTTCTCTGGTTAACTTTATGATCAACTTTGAAGTGGCAATTCCTTGATGTAGTTTCTGGAGGAAAGGAGAATAGGGAAAGATTGATACTGAGCACCTTCTAATTCCTTGAAAGTAACTCCAGCAGCTGAAGAATATCTAAATGTTTTACCTATACTCATGTCTTAAGCGGTATTTCAGATGAGGGATGCAGTCTTCATGTTTTGTCTTTTCCCATCTTTTCCTTTTTGGTTTCATCTAAAATGAAAGAGATCTTTTTGATTAAAAGCTGGAGAAAAATATTGGTTAAAAGTGAATTTAAAGAATACTACAATTTGTTGAGACTGAACAGATTTTACCTGATCAAAGAAATAGATGGGCCCAATGTCCAAAGGTTTAGCTTCAGTAAAGTCTCCCATTTTGCCATGAGATCTAAGAGATCTGAAAACAAATATCATGTCTACAGGTGATATTTCAAAAACATTTAATGGTTTCTGTGTCTCCATTTTCACTTCATAAACAATGGACTTGACATAATTGCACTGGGAAGGATTGTGAGCTATTAACAAACACAGCAATTAGCATATCAATTATCATATCAACCTCATTAGTATTGACATTTTGGCCAAGATAATTTTTTGTGGTAAGGGGCTACCTTCAGCATTGTAGAATGCTTAGTAGCATCCCTGGCCTCTATCTACCTGATACCAGCAGCATAAATCCTTACCCAGTTATGTTACAGGGCAGGGGGAACGAGCATCCCAGGGCCCCCAAATCTGCCTGCTCTAAATGGATTCTGCCATTCACTGCGTAAAGACATAACATACTCTAGTATGTTGTATATATCATAACTCTAGTGTGTAAGACCTTCAGTAAAAAATAACTTTAATACAATAGTATGCAATAAAGAGAAGAGAAAGAATCTAGTTATGAAATTAAGCACCTGAAGTTAGCCATCTCCTTGTGTGTGAATGCCCAGCCAAAGCAGGACTGCTGAGACCCAAAAGCTTGCCACAAATCTGAGGCAACTTCTGGTATGGACCCATAAAAAAGGGGGCAGAATGGGCCAGACAAGTCTGGAAGGAGCAAAATCAAAACCCAAGTCAAGAAAAAGGCTGCCACTGTTAGCCTCCTTGTGGGTTTTTCACCATGTCTGTCTCAAGTGTCTCCTTCCATGTTCCCCAAGTCCCTGGTACTAGTCCAAGGCCCAGATGCAAGCACAGCTTCTTCACATGTCTGCTCCATGTGCCTCTTTAAAAAAAAAAAAAATTACATTTTTACTTATTTATGCATATAAGAACTGAAGTGAAAGCCATAGGTGCAGGGGAGCGAGAAGATTCACCAGAGACAGAGTGGGGAACAGAACAGGCAGACCAACTGAAATACACTGCTGAGGGGAGCAGCAGGCAAGACAGGAGAGGTCTGCTGTGCCATGTGGGTCAGCTCCCTTGCTGGGATCAAACTCATGTTGCAGAGGCTGGTGTTAGCTTGAGAGCACTGAAACCTTAACCCCTGTGCCACCAGGGAGCATGTACTTCCTTCTTGATCTCTTTTCTCCCTCTTGTCTTCTCTAGCTTTTCCTCCCTGCTCAGCTCCGCCCCTCCCTTGGGTGGGGCAGAGAATCCGGGATGTTTCCTTTCCATGGGGATTACCCTGTTACAGTTACAGCAGCTGAAATTGTCTCATGAGATTACTAAATGTGCCTGTGGTATCAAAATTGTTCCCAATTGAGAATGACTGTGCTAGTAGAAAAGCCAAGTAAATAAATAAATAATTAAGGTTTGATAAGGTTTGATAATAAATAATAAATAGGGTTTGATAAGGAATAGTGCCCGTGAAGATGAGTGACACTGTGCAAGGCAGGGTCATGCCATTCAAAATGTTGTCCCTGAAAAGCAGAGAAAGATATCACAGGAAAAGAAAATTAAAAAAGACCAATATCACTGATGAACGTAGATGCAAATATCCTAACCAAATCTTAGCAAACCATTCAATAATGCATTAAAAGGATCATACATCATGACCAAGTGGGACTTATATCAGAGATGCAAGGACGATTTAACATCTAAAAATCGATCAATGTAATTCAAATCAACAAAATTAATGATAAAATGGTAGGATCACCTCAAAAAATGAAACATTCCTCAATATCTATAAAACATTGTTGAAAGAAATTAAAGAAAAATCTTAAGATTATAAATGGAAATGTATTCTGTGTCCATGGGAAGACTTACCATTAAGATGGCAATACTCCCTGAATTGATTTACAGAGTTAAAACACAAGGGTCCTTTTTGCAGAAAATAAGCAAGGTAAAATTTCTAAAATATGCATGGAAATTCAAATACCCAGGATTGCCAAAACAATCTTGAGGACTCACACACTTTCCAACTGCAAAACTTATTCCAAAGGCTATAGTAATCAGATGTAGTACTGGCATAAGAATGGCTATATCAACGGATTAGAATTGAGTGTAGAAATAAATTCTCTGTTATTTATTGTCAATTAATTTTTGACAGGCATGCCAAGACAATTCAATGGGGGAAAAGTAGTCATTTTAACACATGCTAGTGGGACAACTGGATATTCACATGTAAAAGAAGGAAGCTGGACCCCTCATCACAATAGATAGAAAAAATTAACTCAACGGGCCTCCCTGGTGGTTCACTGGGTTAAGGCGCAACCTATGAAGCTATCCACAGCCTCTACGGCATGAGTTCGATCCCCAGCCAGCCAGGGAGAGACCCACATGGCACAGCAGACCTCTCCTGTCTCGCCTGTTGCTCCCCTCAGCAGTGTATTTCAGTAGATCTGCCTGTTCTGTTCCCCACTCTGTCTCTGGTGACTCCTCTCATCCCCCACATCTCTATCCTGTACCCCAGTTCTTGTATGCATAAATTAATAAATCTTAAAAAAATTAACTCAAAATGGGTCATAGAATTTAAAAGTTTGCAACTCTTATATGCAATGATGGCTTAGTATGCAGAATATATACAGAACTCTTAAACTCAACAATAAAAAGACAAATAACTAAATTTTTAAGAAGAAAGGGGTTTGGATAGACATTTCTCCAAAGAGTATAGGCAAATGGCCTATATAGCACATGAAAAGGTATTCTATATCAGATTTAATTTTAGCTGCAAGAGTTGTTGATGAAGGGGATCTGAAATAAAAGATCCTTTGCTCCTTGAGTTGGCGTTCAGCATAGTGCATCCCAATCTCTTATGAAGAGCCTTCTTTTGATGCTCCTTAATAAAATTGTTCTCGTTAAAGTCACCAGTGGCCTCCCAGTGATTAAAATCAATGGTCTATTTTGAGACTTCGTACTACTTGTACTACTACTTTGTACTACTCTTTTCATAGGTGACTAAACTTTTTATTTCATAAAATGTTTTTCTCTCCTCACTTCTATGTAATTATTCTCTATAGCATTTTCTCCTTCTTGTCCTATCATTTTTTTTGCAGCCTCAACAATCTTTACAAATAAGGACTGTCTTTACAACAGTCCTTACAAATAAACAAATGAACAAACGGCCGCCACTCCCAAACCTTAGTGTTCTTCTGGGTTGTGTTTAGTTTTTCTATCCTTTTCTCCTGAACTACCTCATTCATAGCCTTCTAGCACACCTAGGCGCTAATAACTCTTATGCTTCTATCTCTAGGTCCATATTTCTAACTGACTACTAGATATCTTTGCCTGGATGCCCTGCAGGCACCTCAAACTTATAGTGTCCAGAGCTTATCTTCCCCTGCACCCCCTCCTCCTCCCATATTTCCTATCTCAGAGAGTAATACTGCTATCCACTCAGGAAGGCATGTCAAAAACCTGGGTGTTATTCTTGATTCCTCTCTCTCCATGTTTGATGGAGTTGAATTCTTGATTAGTACTTACAAATGTTTCTGCAATCCAACATCTCCTCTATAATCCTCCAACCATATAAATTCTCATCAATATTGTCACCAAAAATAATATATTAACAGGCCTCCCTAAATCCAGCTATCCTGATTTTAATGTTTGCTTTAGAGTTGAGGCCAACATTTCTTACTCCTTAATCTCATTCAATTTTATTTTAATTTTTTTAAATTTATTTTTGCATATTAGAACTGAGGTGTAGGCCATAGGTGCGGTGAGGGGGGTTAAGAGGATTCACCAGAGACAGAGTAAGGAGCAGAACAGGCGTATTTTCTGAAATACACTGCTAAGGGGAGCAGTGGGCAAGATAGGAGAGGTCTGCTGTGCCATATGTGGGTTGGCTCCCTGGGTGGGAATCAAACTCTGGCCACAGCAGTGATAGTGCAATAGCACTGAAACTTAACCCCTATGCCACTAGTGAGGCCATATATTATTTTTCACTAGTACCTTGAAGTTTTATTTATGAAATGAAAGGGAGAGAAATAGTAATACAGTATAACTTTGCAGGGATTTTCATTGCATGTAGCAGCTTTTTTCCCCCTACTGTACAAACTTTATTTTGACATTGATAATTCTGTACATCAACTTGTATCTCAAACACCCCTTTGTTAAAATTCATCAACCCTATAGGTTTTGTTCCCTAGGCTCCTGTGTCTCCTGGGCTGGGTCTGAAGTAGTAGTCAGAACCAGGTGTTCCTACACTTAAAAAGGAACTAGAAAGATTCACAAAAAAGCTAGCAGGCATTTTTGATGTAGTAAGTTTTACCTATAAGGATGTTAGAAAGGTTTCTAACATTTTTACCTTCAAAAAGAATAAATTTTGATTTCTCCTGAGGTTGACCAGCCACATTCTTGCTCCCAATCTGAAGATCATGTAGACCCTTTAAAAATCCTCAGCTTTGTGATAGGTTACCTTGAAATAGAAAATAATTAAGTAATGAAATCAAGAAAGTTTTAATATTTTCATCATTCATGTCTATTTCATTGAATGGTAAACTTTCTTGAAGGTACAGATTTCTCTTAATCATTTTTTATGTGAGCTATCCAGAGATCACTAAATGACCACTCACACTAGAATCCACAGATTCCTCTTTTAAATATAATCTCTTTACTGTTCGCTTTGCTGTGAATATTCTCCCTAAAGCTCTACCCTACCCTTGACTTTTCCTCAGATCTCAGTCTAATTGCCACTTTGTCAGTGAAATCTTACTTGATTACTATGTCTAGAAAAATCCCTTATAAATATGCTCTCATATCACTAGATGTAAATGCCTCTTTATTAGAATTATTGATTAATGCTCTTTATGTTAATTGCTTCCATGACAAGGACTATATCTATTTTTGTTCTATGTATTGCTAGATCCAGGCACACAGTAAGCACTGAATAATTGGATGGATGGATGAGGATCAGTGACTATATTAGCCAAAGAGCTGCACAGATAAAACAAACCATGTGTGCAGTGCTCCAAGGTCAGAAAAACTTTGAAAGCTGGAAGAAGAAAAGGAATAGAAAGACTAAAGAAGCAGACAATGGGACAAATGCTGCATTTAAAAAAATTTGGATAAGTGTAGTTACCTCTATTTTTTTATGTTATTCCTGTACTTTCATATTGCCAGAACATCACTTCAAATAGGGATATGTATAGAGAGAAAGATACGTAAAGAAACGAGAGTCGTTTTTAGTAGGATTACAGAGGCACTGCCAGAACCCTTAAGACAGATAATGTACTTTATACCACAAAAGATTGGAAGTGAAGAAATAGGCAAAATTCAGTTACATTTTGATGTATTTTATGTTTGCATTAATGGGATAGACTGTTTTCTGGTGTGTCAGGACCTGTAATGTGTGTGTGTGTGTGAAGAACTGGAAAATCAGAGGAGCGTGTGTGGGGTGCAGGGGTCTCATCTTGAGTCACATTCTGATGCATTTCATGTTTGCATTAATGGGATAAGCTGTTTTCTGGTGTGTCTGTAATGTGTGTGTGTGTGTGTGTGTGTGTGTGTGTGAAGAACTGGAAAATCAGGAGTAGGTGTGGGGTGCAGGGGTCTCATCTTGAACCAACAGGGGTCCAGAACACAAGCCAACTAACATGGAATTCCAGTTTCTCCAGTGACCCCCTTAAGTGCATGGAGAGTTCATCTTGAGCTCCAATGTTGAGTAACATCACAGTCCTTTTTCATCATAAAAACATCAATTTATGATAACCTCCTCAAATGGGAATAGATGAAACATTCCTCAATATCTATAATACATTGTTGAAAGAAATTAAAGAAAAATCTAAATATTATAAATGGAAATGTATTCTGTATCCATGGGAAGACTATTAAGATGGCAATACTCCCTGAATTGATCTACAGAGTCAAATCCCAAGGGTCCATTTTGCAGAAAATAAGCAAGGTAAAATTTCTAAACTATGCATGGAAATTCAAGTACCCAGGATTGCCAAAACAATCTTGAGGACTCACACACTTTCCAACTGCAAAACTTATTCCAAAGGCTATAGTAATCCCATGTAGTACTGCCATAAGAATGGATACATCAACGGACTAGAATTGAGTCTAGAAGTAAATTCTCTGCTATTTATTGCCAATTAATTTCTGACAAGCATGCCAAGACAATTCAATGGGGGAAAAGCAGTCATTCAACACATGCTAGCGTGCTGATGTACCAGTAAACACATTTTTTGAGCTCTGGCCACGCTTCCTGCGCCTTATAAAACACCGACTATAAAACTGTGATTTCAGCAGAGAAGCCCCCTCCCTCTCGTGAGCTGAGCGGGTCCACAGGGCGGGCTCAAGCTTACTCTGGGTTCCCTTCCAGCTTGGCCCTAAGGTTTCGGGACGCGTCAGGTGTCCAGCGCGGCCCCAGCCAACCGCAGCCAGGCCCGCCCCGCCCGGCTGGAGGCAGCGTGGCGCCCGCGTGGGCCAGCCCGCGAGCCGGTCGCCCCGCCGCGCGCGCGCCCCCGCAGCCCAGTCCTCCGCCGTCCCAGCATGCCCCGCGCCCTACCATCGAGCGCGGCTTCCGGCGTCGCTGGTGGGGGTGGGTGAAGAAGGAGCGGGCCTTTGCCGCTCTGTCTCACTCTCTCGCGCTCTCTCGGGCAACATGGCGGGCGTGGAGGAGGCGGCGTCCTCCGGGAGCCACCTGAATGGCGACCTGGATGCAGACGACCGGGAGGAGGGAGCTGCCTCTACGGCTGAGGAGGCGGCCAAGAAAAAAAGACGGAAGAAGAAGAAGAGTAAAGGAGCTGCCACAGGTAAAGGGAATTTGGTTTTTTCCTGTCCCTACCAGGGATGGCCGAACGGCCGGGCTGAGGCCCGGAGGGCTGACAGGGTGTGGGGACGCGGAGTCCCCGCCTGAGCTTGGCTGCCGGGCCTGTGCGCGTGTCGCTGCGGGACTGCGGGCTCCCCAGGCCTTGGGAGAGCGGCGGCTGCTTCTTCAGCCGGGCTCGGGAGCTGGTGGGCTGGGATGGGAGAGAAAAGTGCCTCAGCCTCGCGGGAGGTGGCTCTGGGGTGCTGGGCCCGAGCCCCTGGATGGCCAGGACTCGGCTCCCGCACTGGCGGCCCCACGGACTTGAAGCTGTGCCCAGGGGCCGGCCTTACCGCCTTGCAGTTGGGCCTGCTCCTCAAAAACCTGGTTCCGACCCATTCTGTCGCCTCTAGGCTGGAGCAGCCTGGAGCTGATTTGCGACCAGGGTGGGGGTGGAGTGGGCCAGTCTTAGTTCCCTGAGCACCTCTGCCCGCCACCAGCCCACGGTGTTGCAGAGGGGTTTGTTGGGGACCACACTCCGGGAGGGGGTGTGTGCCCACGCGCTCGTGTCTCTCAGTAGTAGCTGCAAGACGTGTGGTGTGCTGCGAATTTTCACCTGCCTGATCCCGCAGCATCATGAAGCTTTGAGGGCTGCTAGATCTGAATTTAGACTTGCGGGCACACTAGATGTATACTGTGGCTGTGAATTTCGCTAAAGTCACTGCTGAGGCAGTGAAAGCAGCTGAAACTTTGCGCTTGGGTTAGACGTTAAGAATTAAAATTTATGGAGCAGTCGTTTTTTTTGTTGCCCAGTATCTGCCGGTTTTGGAAAAGTTTTTCTTTATCTGTGTCTAATTAAAAGCAGCTATAGAAGTGAGAGAAAAATGAAGAGAGCAGAAGTGATGAATTTAAGAGTTGAGGAGACATTGGAGAATGTTAATCTATTTCTTTCTGAAATTCTGATTCGGTGGAATTGTAAGATTTGTAGATGCTGGGACACTCCCAGAGCGAAATTTAAACCCAGACATAGTCTGGTGGCTGCTCCTGGCTTTCAGATGAAATCCGAACCCTAGTTTGTATTTTAAGGAGTTCAGTAGATTATTAATGTATTTTTTTCAGTAGTTGTATCTCTCAATATAAATCCTTCACAGTAGCCAGAATATCACTTCAGTAGGTGCTAATACTATCTCATTCTACGCATGCTGTTACTCCTACAGCTAGACTGACTTCCAAAGCAGGTACCTGGTCTTATGCTAAGCTATTCAAGATTTCATTTTTAACAGTGGAATATCTTCCTATTTATTTTGACTTTACTCAGCGCAGCTTGACAATTTAGCCCTCAGTGTCCCATAGAAATCCTCTTTTTACTATGGCTTTCATAATTATTGCCTATCTTACGTGCTTCCTTATTTGATAACTAAAATAAGTGTTGTTTGTTAATACATTAAAAAGTTAATTTGCTTAAGGACAGGGACCAAGTAATGCTTTTTTAAAATCCTTTAGCTGCTAATTCAGAACATGTAATGGGTATTGAATTGAACAACACTTAGATATGAAAGATTTTTCTGTCATTAAATAAATTTTACTATGTTTACAGTGTTTTGTTTCCTGAACACTTTATCAGGAAAGAAGTTGTGTGTTCTTCAGAAACCTTAGAACATATTCTAATGGGAAAGTACTTAATTAAATTTGATTTATGCTGTTTTATTTGATCAGCAGGGCAACAGGAACCTGATAAAGAATCAGGAACCATTGTTGATGAGGTAGCCAAACAATTGGAGAAACAAGCATTAGAAGAGAAAGAAAGAGATGATGATGATGAAGGTAAGTGGTTAATTTGTTTTTTGTTTTGTTTTTCAAAGATTTATTTATTTATACAAGAACTGGGGTATAAGCCAGAAGTGTGGGAGGGTGAAAGGATTTATCAGAGACAGAGCAGAACAGGCAGACAGATAGAACACACTGCTGAGGGGAGCAGCAGGTGAAACAGGAGAGGTCGGCTGCGCCATGTGGGAATCTCTCTGGACATCCAGGAATCGAACCCGCGCTGCAGAGGCTGTGGACAGCTTCACAGCGCTGTGCTGCACTCAACCCGCTGTGCCACCGGGGAGGTCCTAAATGGTTAATTTGATTTTCAGTTTGAAAAGCAAGAAAAATGACAGTCTTTAAATGAAATGTCTTTTTTCCATATAGTCTATTATTAGCTGTTGTTTTACTTAATTATTTGGCATTAAACTTCAGTGTTGTAAGTAGAAGGTCTTTATTAGCAACTCTTTGAAAAGTTGACTATGTTGAATGACTGCTCAAATAGTGCAGATCTCTACTTTTAAAAAACATGTACTTGGTAAAAAGCCAACTACTGGGTATTAGCAAGATAAAATTGAGGAACTTTATTTAACTGATATTTTATTGAATAACTAGTATAAAGTAGACTCTATCCTGGAATACTTTCAAAATGCATTTTCATTTTACCCTCAGAAAACCAAGCAAAGTAGGTATTCATTTTAGGAAATGATGATTATGTGATTTGTCCACTGTAACACAGTAGCATAAAGGTAGAATTTCAAAGCCAGTCCCTGATCCAAAGTTATTCCTTCTATTCTCTATCATAACTACCTCTTTATTTGTGGAAGAAAATATTATAAATTTCCTGACCGTAGCTTCTTGTGATATTTTGATAAGATTTCTTTAAAGATAGTAAATGTTGGAATTCTAGGAATTCATGCTGTCAGTAAAATGGTGGAAGAAGAGATTAGGTAAGAACTATTACAGTTCTGTAGCCTCTTTGGCAGAGTGGGAGATGGAGTTCCATTCTCAGTTATCCTAGCTGTGACCTACCTACCACAGTTCTCTTAAGCATTGGCAGTTTAGGTATATGCCTTTCAACCATTAGCAACAGACTGTAATTATTGTGTTAGTATAATGTAGAAGAGTTGTTTAGAAAGAGATTCTCTGCCTTCAGGGTGCGTACAGTCAATTTTTGGTTAAAAAAGATTACAGGGAATAGTTGGCTTTTTCTCTTCCCTAAACAAAGCTCTTGTCCATCCTATTTTGGTATATGATTCAGATTATGAAGGTATTTGAGCTCTTATTAAGAAAGGGTTTGTAAATTCAAGGTACTTTAATAGACCCACTTTGTGTAGAATGTCACAGTGCTCAATTTGAAAGTGTATCTTACTGCACTTTCACAATATTGTATGACTCTTTCGACATTGGAGGGGAAAATTTTCAACCTTCAGTGTTGAAAAATTTTAGTGTCTTAGTTCGTTTTCTTCAATTTGGGCTAAACATTTTCCTAATTCATTTCAATTATCAATATCAACCAATATCTTTCATCTGTTTTGTGAGATCTTTTAGGGTATGGAAAACTTATATCTCAGGATATTTGTTGTTAAGGAACATTAACAGTGGTTAATGTTAAGACAATGTAGAGGTGTAAAGATATAATCAGTGTCTGCAGTACATTTTATTGACATTTGGAGGTAGAATTGTGGTCTTGAATGTGGAGGAAGGCTCATTGGAAGAAATGGGACTTGAATAAAACTAAACAAGGGGCAATTTTGGGGCAGGAAAAAGCTAACAAAGTATTCAAAACATAGTGAACAGTGCAGACTGGTTGTATGAGATGATTCATTGAGGAAATTTTTGAGCATTTTAAAAAGACAAATGTTATGAAAAAATAGTTTTCATATATATACAGGCTTTTAGAAAGGAGGAAACATACAGGAAACATAACTATGATTCTGGCTGCCACCTAACAATAGCCCAGGCATGTGATAATGATGATTTAAATTGGTGGTTAAAAAAAAAAAAAAGGAAAGGAAGATTCTTTTCCATAGATTGGTGGGGTTATAGAAGCAAAATTCAAAGCACTTAGAGAGTTTGAATCTGGGGAGAAGGAAGAAGAGCTATAAGTAGACTGTTAGGCTTTTGAACTTGAGTGACAGAATGTTGGTACTATTGTCTGAAATAGTGAACTAGAGAGAGAGCTGACTAAGAAATTGGGGGAAGGATTTTGCAAGCAAAGAGGAGGCATTGAGTTTAATTTTAGATGTGGTTAATTTGAAACTGTGGGGTATTGGTGTAAAAAGTTAATGCTGTGGGCATTGGTAATGTGCTAGAAGTAACTCATCCAGTGCATTTTATTTATTTATTTTTTTAATAGAGGCATGCTTTATTTATTTGTTTGCTGGTTTGTTTGTTTGTTTTGTTTATACATGCACTGGGTACAGTCAGAAGTGCGGGAGGGAGGGTGAGAGAATTCACCAGAGCCAGAGCGGGGAGCAGAGCAGGCAGAAGGACCGAAGTACACTGCTGAGGGGAGCAGCGGGCGGCAGGAGAGGTCGGCGCGCCACGTGGGACCCTCCTCCGGTGGCCGGGGAGCAGCCGGGGATCGAACCGGCGCCGCAGAGGATGCAGGCAGCTTCGCAACCCAGCGCTCAACCGCTGCACCACCGGGGAGGCCCCATCCAGTGCATTTTAAAGTCAGGTTTTTTGAAGTATAATTTGCCTAGGATAATATTCACCATTTTTTAAAAAATAGACTTTTAGAGCAATGTTAGGTTCACAGCAAAATTGAGAACAGATAATGTTACCCTGAACAGAAGGTACAGAGATTTCCCATATTCACACCCCCCCCACCCCCCCACCCCCGGCCAACCACCACTACACATGCCTAGCCCAAGCCATTTTCTGCATCCTCACCTTATTGTACATTCATTACAGTTCACCCTACACTGACATCATTACTCATAGTTTACATTAAGGGTATTAGGGTAAACAGAATGTACTCTCAATATTATACTTTCTATATACTCGCCTTTTTAGGTGTATTGTGTGTTGTTTTGACAAATGTTTGCAGTTAAGTAATAACTATCACAACTAAGACATAGACCATTTCTATTTAATATTTCTGTCTCCAGGGGAAAGTTCCTTTGTGCCCCTTGGTAGTCAGTTGTTTTGCAACACATCCTGACCCGTGACAACAACTGATATATTTTCTTCCTGTGGTTTTTTCCTATAGTACAGTGTAAATGGAATTATTACTGTATAAGCTTTTGTGTGTCTGACTTACTTCGCTTAGCATAATACTTCTGCAAGTCACCCAGTTGTTGCAAATATATAAGTAGTTTATTCATTTTTATTGCTGTATTTAAAATTTCTTTATGTATTTACTAGTTGATGGATATTTGGGTTGTTTCCGGTTTTTGCCTATTACAAATAATGTTATCCTGAATATTTGCTACAGGTCTTAGTGTAGACCTGTTTTCATTTATTCTGGGTAAATGCCTACCGTGGTGTTCATAGTCACTTGGTAAGTGTATGTTTGACCTTATAAGAAACTGTCAAAGTATATTTCAAAGTCACTGTGCCATTTTGCATTCCCTGTTAGCCATGGTTGAGAGTTCCAGGATATTTGATCCTCATAAGCACTCTGTGAGTGTGTAGTGGTTGGTCATTGTGATTTTAACTTGCATTTCCCTAATGGGTAATGATTAATGGCATTAAAGATTTTTCAGTTTTTATGTACCTTTCATAATTCTGGTAAAGTGCTCACATTTTTGCCCACATTTTAATTGGATTATAAGATTTAGAGTAGAACTGGGGTGTAGGGCAGAGGTATAGGGGGGTGAGAGGATTCACCAGAGACAGAGTGGGGAGCTGAACAGGAAGGTTTATTGACTAACACTGCTAAGGGGAGCAGCAGGCAAGACTGCTGTGCCATATGTGGGCTAGCTCCCTGGCAGGGGATCACACTCAGGCTGAAGTGGTGATAGCTCTGACTTAACCCCTACGCCAGTAGGAGGCCCTTCATTCAGCAAATATTAATTGATTTGGGCACAGTGCTAATTCAGAAATAAATATAGTCTCAGGCCTCCCTGGTGACACGAAGGGTTAAGTCGCAGCATAATGAAGCTATCAGCAGCTACTGCAGCACAAGTTTGATCCCTGGCCAGGAAGCTACCCACATGGCTCAGCAGACTTCTCCTGTCTTGTCTGCTATTCCCCTCAGCAGTGTATTACAGTCAATCTGCCTGTTCTGTTCTCTACTCTGTCCTTGGTGAATCATCTCACCTCCCACAACTCTGGCCCGTACCCCAGTTATTGTATGCATAAATAAATAAATCTTTTCAAAAAAAGGAAGAAATATAGTCTCAACCAATTAAGAATATCCTGGGATTCTGTGAAAGACATGTAGTATAAAACATAAATTACAGCATGGTATGTTGGGTAGAATTGTAAGCACATATAGTTCAATCTCGCTGTACCACCATCCTGGTACGAGAGTTCAAGAAATGGCTACTATTCTGTACTGAATATAGCCTTAGACATTGGATAAGTAACTAGCTTCAGAAAGATGATTATCAAAGTTTTTCTTATCCCATTTGAAACACAAAACTATGATAGAAAGAAGTTAAATAATTTGTCAAAGATCACACAACTTGAAGGATTTTTATTGTGTATTTAAAACTAGTTTTATATTCTGAACCATTTGTTTTAGGTTGAGTCTGGTGTATGTAGCTGTATACTTGACATTGAATGTTCTTCCAGAGCAGATTATCTTGTTTACTAATTTGTCTCTATTTTCTAACATTAAGAACTCAACAGTTACTGCATGAATGAAGATGATTACTATTAAAATTGTAGTTCAGAGTACATGAATTAGATTGCATTTACACATGAGGAAAATGAAAGTTGTTTTTCAAAATTTTTTCATGTTATTTTGTTAGGCTTTTGAGTCTAATGGGAAAGTCCACAATATTTGTATTTTCAGTGTGTTAATTTTATAAGACTGAACATAAGAAATTGCAGTTTTGTAAGTCATATATTGGTAATTTCATTCCATTTAAATGCTACATCATCTTATCTCCTCCTGCTGTTTTCTCTTTTTCATTTAGGTGAAAAAATGTGTAAACAAGATAGTCACCACATGCTTGATACTAATTTAAAAAATGGTGTCTAAATTGTTAAGGAACTCACAGATGAGTAGGGGTCAGCAACTTTGTTGTAAGAATTATAATAGAAGAATATAGTAGGTAGTGTGGTGAGAAAATTTCTTGTAGGTTTCTCTTTATCAAGCCCAGAATAAAAAGGGATCCTTTGAGCAGAAACTGTAACCAATCATTTGACATTGTTTTATGGATATGAATTTCAGTATTTAAAATGATTGATGCTAGCCATGAGTTACTGCCACTAGGTTAAACATTTACAAGAATTCTGTATGTGGGCATACTTTTATAGATTTCTAATTATTTGGGAAACATCCTATTCATCCTATTTCATAGCAGCATTATTTTGGGGTGGACTAGCATACTTCTGAAATGTTTGTTGAAATTTATTGAGCAGCATTTATAGAAATTCAGACAGGTTTATTTTTAATAACTTTATTTAAAATGTGTAGGTCTCTATTTTGTTTGATCTTTGTTGTAATGGTATCCTTGTTCTTTTCTCAAAGTTCAAGGGTGTGAGCATTGGCTTCAGGGAAAATTGTTAGAAAAAATGATAACGGATCATAACTATTTGGGGTATTATTTTTGCCAACCATTTTCAAAATAGTTTTCAGCCCATTTTTGTGCATTTTGTGCATTTTTTATATATAATTTGACCTAAAAAGATAACTTTTTCTCTAATAACAAGTGTACTGGAAATGATATTTTAAAATGTGAAACCCAAAATACACCTCACTACATGAGGAATCAGGTGTCATAGTCTTAGTTCAGTTCTGCCATTTACCAGTTGAAGTTATCTTGTACACATTCCTTAAACATACCTTGTTACTTCATGGAGTAGCTTTGAGGATCACATGGTGTGATCCCCAGAGGGGAAGGAGATGGGAGGGCATGTGAAGCAGGTAGACGGGGGTCAGCTGGATGGTAATGGATGGAAATTAGACCTTTGGTGATAGGCATGGTGTGGTATACACAGATGTTGAGGTGTGAAGTTGTACATGTGAAAATTATTCAATGTTGGAAACCAGTGTTACCTCAATAAAAAAGGAAAGAAAAAGGTATTTTTAAATATACACACAGATTGTATGTGTGTACTTGTCTGCATGTGCTACTTTGTGCCTCTGCCTCTACTTTGAGGTGTAAATGAGTATGTCCTTGAAATTGTCTTTTCTTAGATGGAGATGGTGATGGAGATGGAACAACTGGAAAGAAGAAGAAAAAGAAGAAGAAGAAGAGAGGACGTTAGTGACTCTTAAGTTGATCTTACTTAATACATTAGATGTAGTTATTAACCAGCAGTTTGGAAGTTAAGACCTTGGTATATGTCAGGAAAATAAACTTGGGCTTAATAAAGATAGGCTTTAGTGAGACTAGTAACTATTTTGCAAGTACTTTGGCCTAACAGCCTTAATGATACTTTGTTTATTTGTTATTCAGCTAAGGGATATTAATAGTAAGTTGGTTGCATTTTACTCCAAGTTAGGGTTGAGTTCCTTAAAACGTTGTAATTTAAAACTTAAGTAATACAAATAATAATTCTGTCAGAGATAACTAAAGTGGTGCCACCGTGTGGTAATAGGCTAAACAATAGTTTGCATTTACCTGTGCCAGCCTTGAAATTATGAGATTTTTTGATGAATATATAATTGTCTCATTTAATGTTTATATGTAAGAAGAAATGTTACTAATCACATGTATATGTTGCACTTTTTCAAATTCACTTAAAATGTTGTTCTACTTGTATTTTATTTCTATAAATTGCATCACCAAACATCTTCAGGGATCTGTAACTATTAGGGAGACAAAGGGGAGACTGCAGTGCACTGGGGAGTAAAAGTTGGGCTAAGAACCAGAACACTTAAATTCTAATCCTGGATGCCTTTTGGACTATTGGGGACCATTGAATATCTGGTTCTACCATCCTTTAAAATCTCTTATGCTAAAATTTTATGAATCAGAATTTTGGGGACTAGCCTTTTACTTTAATTTCTCTTGGGAGAAATATTTAAATTATTTGTAAAAAAGTTCTTGGCTCTTTCAGCTGTTCCTCTGATGATGTCTCCAAGTGGGAACAAGATAGGTTTCCTTCCTTGTTAGTTTTCTACTCTCATAGGCTGACAGTCTTTCCCCTAGCATAGAATGCATTTAGTGAGGGTTATTTGCATTCAGGAATCACCAAGAATTATGATGTCATGTTTCTTCCATTCAAAAATTATTGAAAGTATTATCTGAGAATTATTGCCTGAGAGATTACTGTTTGTTCAAATGCTCTAAAGTTGCCCCCTGTGAAGTAGACCAGCCAGGATTCTGCTAGGGGTGGCTTTGTGTTTGCCCTTGGTAAAATTCTTCTACTGACAGATGTTTTAGTCTGATGTCATCAGCATTTATTGTGCCTCCTCTGAGGATGTTATTGATTATAATAATATACTGTTACATAACTTACTGTTGATTATATGTCTTTATGAGCACTCTCAAGACACACTTTTTTGCCTAGTGTTAGTATCAAGAATGATTGTATTTTTCCTGAGTAATGTGTTTTATCTCAGGGACATCATGGGCTATGCAAATAACCTAGCTTTTCTTTTTTACGTTGGCTGTTAGCAGGCATAGAGCCACATCTGTGGTTTTGTATTTAGCCTTATTTTAGTTCTGTTTCATGCTTTTGATTTTTTGCTCTCTAATTTACTTTGGCTGTTACTTGTGCATTTTAGACTATCTATGTTAGATGATCATTAATCATTTTTAGAATAACCCAAACATAATCATGGGCAGCCACTGCTCTCATTTTCCTCATCTATATACTGAAAGAATTCTATAACTATAACTGCACTACAGATCATTATAGATTATTTGGTTTTAGATAATAAATTGAACATAGTACATTATAATTTTAAAAGGTTATCCAAAATTTCATCTCATTCTTCATTTTGTAGATGAGGAAACTGAGGTGTGGCACATTCAGTCATTTGTCCAAGTCACAACTAATAAGTGGTAAAAGATAGACTTTGATGTTTTTGATTATGTATTCTTTTTTCTTTCTAATCAAGATTTCAAAATATCAGGAAAACTGAGACACTAGGTGAATATTAATAAGCTGGAATTAAATAGACATTTAAGGGCCTCCCCGGTGGCACAGCAGTTGAACGCTGGGTTGCAAAGCTGCCCGCAGCCCCTGCAGCACCTGTTGGATCCCCGGCTGCTCCCCAGTCACCGGAGGAGGGTCCCACATGGCGTGCAGATCTCTCCTGCCGCCTGCTGTGCTCCCCGCTCTGGCTCTGGTGAATTCTCTCACCCTCCCACGCTTCTGACTGTACCCAGTGCATGTATAAATAAATAAATAAATCTTTTAAATAAATTAGATAGATAGATAGATAGATAGATAGATAGATAGACATTTAAAGTTAGTACAGGATTCTAAGGATTTTGAATGCTAGTCCTATGAAAGCCCAAATTAGCAAAAAGTTTTAAAGGTTTTAGTAGCAGAATGAGCTATTGCATATATTAATTTGCTTTAATTGGGCTAGTTATGTCATTTCTACTACTACTTTAAAGGGAGTATCAAGGTTGGGAAATAAGCATGAAAGTGATTAAGAACTATATCCCTTGAAGTGTTTGCTCATAGAGAGGGGAGGAATCAAATGCAAATAATAAAGCTGTAACTAACAGATGAAATTTACTGGGAGACAGATAATTATAGGAAGAGCTTTCTAATACTTCCAACTTCCCCCAAACAAATAGATCCTTTTACTCTCATGGGATGTAAGTTTTGCCCTAGCAAGACTGGGGGTCACTGATTTCCTCCTCTGTCTAGAATTCAGAACCATTTAGTCAGGGGTGTTAGCGGTTTCCTCGATTATGTATGAAGCTAAATTAGAGGACCTCTGATACCTTTTTTGATTTTATAATTCTAATATTCCCTCTTAGGGATAACCTAAGTCAGTGTTTCTCAAGTTACTTGCTCATAGAAAACTTCAAGACATCATGTAAAGGAAGAAAAAGGAGTTGGTACTCATAGATACTGAATGCCTGGATTAAAGGCATGCACAGGTCCATAGATAAATGGTTCACTAAATAAGTGGACATATTTTTGTTTACATGGATCTTTTTTCCCCATTGCAGAACAAAAAGAGTAAAATATGTGTTAAAACTTAAGGCTAAATCCTAAAGACTGGTTAAAATAAGGAAAACTCTGTATTTCCACTCAGTAATTGGGAAATGCTGCGGGTGTTCTTTAAAAGTCATTACTGCATAAATTAGCTGTGACACAACTTACTTGCATTCCTTGGATATAACATTTGCTACTAAAAAGGCAGTTCTTCATATAATAAGAACTATATAACTAGTTTTTAAGTATTTAAAAAATTTTAGAAGAAAAATCTAGATATTTTGTAAAAGCATTTTGGGGAACACTGGAGTCTTTTAGAATGTAGTTTGGGAAATAATTTTCTTAAAACATGTGCCAAGTATTGTAACTTTTTTCAAGTATATGGTAATTTATATATGGCTACCTAGTCTTTTAATACTGGGTATATATATTCCTGTGTATCTGGTAAACCCTTGAAATAAGTTTTTTTTACACATTTTATTAAATACGGATTTATATTTGTACTTTATTGCTGTGGGATTTCCTTCTTAGTTTCTCGTTGCTTCTTTGAATTTTATTTGTGAAAGCCATTTGTGGTTCTATTTCCAGGATAGTAAATGAAGACACAAATAATAGAAGTATGCTTTCTGCCAAGGCATATATTGTTTAAATAGATACTGGACTTATTGAGAAGTTGGCTGTTTTCTATTCCCAAGCATCAGTAAATTAGAAGAGGTGGCCAGTGTGATGAAGTATCTTCTGTTTTTAACTGTAAGGTGACAATAAGAGGAGGTTCCTTGAAATCAGAACAACTATTAGGAACTGGAAAAAACTGTAATGAAAATTGCTGAATTTCATTTTTAACAACAGAAGTTAATGCTTTATTTGTATCTCACAGCAAAAGTTCAAACAGACCCTCCCTCTGTTCCAATATGTGACCTGTATCCTAATGGTGTATTTCCCAAAGGACAAGAATGCGAGTACCCACCCACACAAGATGGGTAAGGATCATAAAATTACTTCCAGTTTGATGTTTGAAAGTTGTAGTTTAGCAGTAAAGCAGATTTGTTTATTCTCAAATTTTTTTGCACCACTATCTTATTTTTATAATAAAACCTATGAATTTGTCGCAGAGAAAATACAGTAGAAGCCATCTTACCAAGATGATTGGGAACAGTAGTAGTTTAGTTAATCAAAAAAATATGTTAAAATGGGGAATGCAGAATCTTTTAAAAATACTGAAAAAAGTTAAACATTTGTTTTTCTTGATAATTTGAGTGTTGATTTTTTTTTTTTAAACTGGGATTTTTTTTTTGCCCATAAGCTGTCTCCATAACTGAATGCATTTATTGTCTGTCCATTCATTTTCTGCAAATGCCATTTTGAGTTTCTGTGAAGAGCAAGATCTGAATAATCTGAAAGCTAATTCCTATCTTTACTTTTTTCCCCTAAAACCACTAAATAATTCTTACTTGTTCTTACTTTAACAGAAGTATTTTTGATGACTTGCCTTTATTGAGACTTTTCAAGAGTAGTCAATAAAGTTTTCATAGAGTGCTTTCCTATAGCATAAAACTATGTAATTATAGTAACAAGTACAGATCATTTAAATAGGTTTGGGAACAGATTCACTAGGTTCTTGGAAGTATTCTCCAAAGATATGTTTAAGCTGGTTAGCAGACACTCAGAGGCATTATGCAGAATGGTTAAGACCATGCAAGCTAGACCCAAACAATCTGCTTAAATCCCAACTGATACTTATTAGCTCTGTGACTTGGGCAAGTAATTTATGTCTGCTTTCATTTCGTCATCCATAAAATGTACACGTGAAAGGGTGATTGTGAGGAATAAAGAATAAATATATGTAAAACAATTAGAAGAGTTACAGACACATACAAAGCATTACGTGTTAGCTTAGTGTGTTTCTATTCTGTAGGGAGTAGGAACATGTCAGCCACTAATATTCAAAATACAGTGGGCATTGGTCAGTATGTTTCACAGAGGGAATCTATAGCATTGGTTAATCCAGTGGTTGCAGTGATTGGTTAAGAAAGCTTCTACTGTAGCATTGTTTATTTGATCAGTGAAGACATTGTTTTTCTTTGAACCTAGATAAGAACATGATGTTACATAGTTTCATTCCTAGTATTCTTAAAGAATAAGTCTCTATAATTCTGTAATTTTATGGCATAGGTATCTTTCCTTTGAATTTGAATTCATCAATCACTGTCCCTATCTTAAAACATCTGTTTTTAAAATGTCACAGACACCTGTAATTTTACATTAATTATATTAATTCTCATAGTACCTATGATGTGATCACATTTATTTTTAAATATAATCTTTTTAATTTTTTTTTTTTTTTTTTTTGGCTTGTTCCCTCTTCCTTCCCTTCCTTCCAGACCCATGTAACCACCTAGCAGGTAGCCTTCCATATTTTTCTATGCTCATATGTGTACATCTATGTCTATTTATGTAAGGGGAAGTGTTTTGGTCATTGATAAAAATGGAATCATAGGCACACTTCCTCTGCCTTGCTTTTCTCATTCATACTGTCTCTTGGAAGTCCCTCCAAATCAATCAAAATACCTCTGATACTCTTTTGAATGTCTTAATTATATTTCATACTGTGACTGTTGCATACTTTTATTCCATTATTTTCTAATTGATGAGCATTCACTTTGTCTCTGGTTATTTTTTTGCAACTGTAAACTCTTCTGCAGTAAACACCTCTCTAAGAGTGTGTGTGTGTGTGTGTGTGTGTGTGTGTGTGTGTGTGTCTTTGTGATGTATCCTTAATTTGCTGGCAGTGTTATTACATGATTGCATCTTTTGATTTTGAGCTTTATTTTTTTTGCTCTTCAGAAGTTTAAAAATTTTAAATACAATATGTATATTTTATTCTTCTGGGTACCTAGCAGCCTTGGATTTTCTTGAGTCCTTATTTCATACTTTATTGCATCTTTAATTGGTCTGGAATGTTTTAAGATTGGGAGCACTAATTTTCTTTCAGCTGGGTAGACAGTTATGCTAGAATTGTTTATTAAAGTAATTCATCCTACTGAATTGAATGACCACCTTTGTCACATATTCTCATATAATGGCACAATATTCTCTGTTGTTTATTCTGTTGATCTATTTGTTTATTTCTGTGCTAATTATATTTTGACCTGGTATCAGAAACTAATATTTTTTTGATATCTGATAAAACAAGTCTTTCTCCTCTGCCACATACAGCCATACAATTCCCCTTTACTCTTTTCTTAGCGATTTACGGTCATAAAATCTTAACACCTGCAGAGAAGTGTGCTTGCTAGATTTCTGATTGGAATTGCACTTGTATTTATGATTTTTGTTTTAGCTTTGTCACATTATCTTTATTTGTTGTTATTGTATGTTTTTCCACTTAAAACTCAGATTTTTTTCTCCAGGTGGGTCCTGTTCCTTTCTTGTTGAATTCTTAAAGTATTTTTGTTCTTTATGTGAATGAGATTTTATTTCTATTGCTATCTGCTTATTGCTACAGTGGAGGAAAGCCATTGATTTCCTATTATTGTTAACATTAAAAATTTTGACAGCATGAATATTGTGGAACATATGAATTATGTTTAATATAAGAAAATATTGAGATTTGTGAATCTTAAATTACTTTCCCCTCCTTATGACCAGTTTCTGCTGTAAATTAAATGTTATATGGGTAAAACGGTAAACTAACTTTTTTTTTTAAAGATTTATTTATGCTACAAAAGCTGGGGCACAGGCCAGAGATGTGGGGGTGTGGAGGGTAAAATGATCCACCAGAGGTAGAGTGGGGAACAGAACAGGCAGATTGACTGAAATACACTGCTGAGAGGAGCAGCGGGCGAGACAGGAGAGATCTGCCTCGCCATGTGGGTTTCTCCGTGGCTGGCCAGGGATCGAACTATTGCTTCATAGTGCGGTGCTTACCCCCTTGCACCACCAGGGAGGCTCCTCTGTTGTATTTAATCACTTGGTTAATGTGGTGACAGCCAGCTGTTTCTTTCTTTTTTTTTTTTTTTTAAGAGCATTTTTTTCATTTTGCAGTTCCAAGTAATCTGTGGGGTATTTTGGTATGGTACCATTGGAATATCCTTTTATTCAGCAAACTTTCACTTTTTTTAATCCATTGATGTTCTGTCAGTTATTTCATTGGAACTGCAAAATGGTGAATTTCTAATTCTGTCATTTCTAATGTCTGTTAACTGACATTCTGTAAGAAGAGTTTTCCCTTTATCAGCTGGGGATCAGTTATAGTTTCTTCTAAAGACAGACTTAAAACATGATTTATTTTTCCTTTTGAGTACCAGTGTTCAAAGAAGGAAATTGGTATCATGTCTTCATGTATGATTATATCTGAGTTAAAGACATGCATTCTTAAATGGTTTTGTACATGTGGTATATAGTCTTTGAAAATATGGTTAGCTTTGGGCCTCCGTGGTGGCGCAAGCAGTTAAGATGCAGCACTTTGAGCCATTGCAGCACAAGTTCGATCCCTCGCCAGGGAGGTGACCCACATGGCACAGCAGACCTCTCCTGTCTCGCCTGCTGCTCCCCTCAGCAGTGTATTTCAGTCAGTCTGCCTGTTATGCTCCTCATTCTGTCTCGTGAATCCTCTCACCGCCCCCCCATATCTCTTGCCTGTACCCCAGCCTTTGTATGCATAAAGAAATAAATCTTTAAGAAAAAAAAGTATGGTTAGCTTTAAAGTTATCCATGCCGTGGGCTTAGAAATGTGAATTGAAATCACACATTTGACTATTTGAAATTAATAATAAGGTAACTTAGTAGATTTTAGTTTTACTTATATTTTTCTGCTCTTCATGCATCCAGTGGTAAAAATGATGAAATATTGAAAATTCATGTATAGGGCCTCCCCTGGTGGCGCAGCGGTTGAGCACTGAGCTGCGAGGTTGCCCGCAGCCTTTGCAGCGCTGGTTCGTTCCCCAGCTGCCAGGCGAGGGTCCCACAAAAAAAAAAAATCATGTATAAAAGAGGTGTAAAGAATTGACTTTCTCTATAAACAAGCAATTATTTTGGTAGTTTTGTTTTATGACATATTAATATACTTAAAAAGTATTTCTGCCCTGCCTCTGTTATTTGCCTTTTGGAATAATTGTTATGAGTGTAGAATTTTTTTTCTCATATCTTATCTCTATTTTTTTTCTTCACTAGACTGAACAGCCAAAGATCAAATTTAGGAGAAGGGAGCGATTCCTTCATAATATTCTTTGTCTTTTGTTGGAACCTGGAGTTATAATCATAGACCCTGGCAGTATGGTTCTTGAACATTACTAATGACTTTCATTTTGAACCCAAAACTTAGCAAAAGAATTTCTCTAATTTAATTTCTGATTGATAGTTCTTTGTCAGTAATTCCAAAATGTTTTAAAGAATTTGTTGCCTTTGAATCACGATGTAACCTTCAGAAGTATAGTATTGGGTACCTTTATTGTATCCTGTTTTGATTCTAAGATGTAGTAAAATAGCATTTGAAATTTAATTACATTTATGTTTTAACTTACAAGAATGGGTTTGTAAAGAATCTGAAGATTGGATTGGGGAAGAGAAATGGTCATTAATAATGATCAGTTACACTTTCACAACCCTAGATGCATGATTTCCATTAGTTCCCTGTGCATAGAATCTCTTCTCTTGCCAGTACAGAGTAAATATTTGCTGATACGTTTACTTTTCACAGCATCTTTAGTTTGTGAGAGAAGGGGTGCTTCAGCCTTTGCTGCAAGATGTGGCTCCTATGGATGTGCCAGAATTATGACCCATATAAGAGATGAACAATTTCCTGAGGTTAGGGTTGGAGTTACCACTAGAGGTCGGGAGAATGTCTTACAGAGTGAGCAACTATAAGTGTATTTCAGCTGAAAAGTTTGACCTTCTTAAGAATATACTTTTTAAAGGTTCTTACCTTTTTATTTTTCAGTCTGAGAGTGTTTGAACACTTTGATTATTGAGTTTTCAGTATTCCTATGAAAGTAAATTTATACACACTTAAGTACTTAGGGAGTATAAAACAATTTAAACTGATGGTAGTATAATATTTTAGTTACCTGATGATATTAGTAGATACAGATACAGCCCAAAAATGTTCTAACAAAATATAAGCTGAAGAAGCCTTTTTGATGCTTATGTACTCCTAAGTTCTCATTAGGACAGCTGCTTTGGGCCTTGGTAGCAAATTAGAGGTATTAAAAGTTGGCATACAACTAACAGCAAGAGTGGGAAGTAATCATAATGTATGTGCCAGTGATAAACAGAAAAGCTCAGAAAGCATTTTGGGGCATTTGCTTAAAACATGTAGTTTATAGCATAGTTCAGTAAAGTTTTTCTTTGAAGAGCCATATGATAAATACAATTTAACCTCAGTGATCACTAAGTTGTAAACTATATGTAGATTTATATATTGCTTCTGAATGTGTGTGTGAAAGGTATAACACATTTTTAAAAGATTTTCATTGTAAAAGTTTGAATTATAGTACTTACTAAGTGGAGGCATAGATCCTTTCATAAGTTTCTGAATATAAAAATCTGTTTATTACCCCTGGCATTTCTAAAACATGAGTTACATCTTTTAAGGAATATAACCTCTGATAGATACGCAGTTAGAAAAGTCTTACAAAAGTACATGTTTTATGTTTTTGAGGAAGGGGTGTGTGTGTGTGAATGTGCGCATGTGCGTATACACATATATATAGTTTGGATTTGTGCTTGCCCTATTGGCAATTAAGTAGTAATTTCTAGTTGCTCTTTTGAAATCTCTTAAAGTAGTATTACCTTGAGTGCAGGGTGACTTCCCCCACCTTCTCAAAATCTGTTTAGTTTCTAGACTCCCCAGGTTCTCTTCTTTCATATCATTTTGAATGTCGGGGCATTAGTCCCTGTGGCCATGAATGAAATCGCTCTTGAGGATATTTTATTTCTCTTAGAACCTTAAAAAATACTCTTTGTGTTAATTGCAAGTGTGTGGCTATTTGCATTTCAGAAACTTTGCTGACATTTAATAAAAGAACTGAATATATAGCTTACTTTTTAAACTAAGATGTCTTATTTTAGTGTATTTTTGTTTCTCTCAGCTTTTATGCTTATTCTTCTGTTTCTTAAATGACTAATACTATGCTATGCCTACTCTATAAGGCGAACAGCTGCTTGGAGAACTACAAGTGAAGAAAAAAAAGCTTTAGATCAAGCTAGTGAAGAGATTTGGAATGATTTTCGAGAAGCTGCAGAAGCACATCGACAAGTTAGAAAATATGTAATGAGCTGGATCAAGCCTGGGATGACAATGATAGAAATTTGGTAAAAAGATATGTTTTTTGTAAGAACATCGTAAAAATTTAGTGCTAACTCCCCACTTTTAATGTTTGGTTTTCATTATCACTTTGCTAAAACTTTAAGCTAAAACTTTAAGTGAAGGTTCTAGAAATATTTTCTAAACTCTTGTAGTGTGCATGTCATGAGGCAGCCATAGAGGAACAAAGATTTGCACCTCAGAACACCCTGTTTTTATTACTTGTATATACTCATCTGTACAAATGTACACATTACTGATTCTTATTTTTTGTCTGAAAATCTGTTATTTTACTACTAACAATTCATATTTAATTAAAATCCTTAGACACAAAACATACTTACATGCAATGAAGAACCAATAAAATAATTGTTTCTCCAGTGTTCCCTTTGAGAAATAGTTATAAAAGGAAACTTAATTGTCTCCGACAATTTTCCAAATGTACAATGTTGAGCAGATAAAGAGCATTAAAATAGTGTTAAGTTGAGACTCTCCTAGAAAACAGTATGTCCACTCAGTTAAATGTGGATTATAACGTTCTGTTTCTCCAGATTCCTAGTGGAATTAAATTTTTTTTTTAAGATATGAACTGTTTTCATAGCATCAGAGAACTGTTTTTTATTCCTATTCAGCAAGTGTTGAGATCTCTCCTAGAAAATAAGAGTTTCAGTAAATCTTTCTAGACTAAATGAGCTGTTAGGTATATAAGATTTATTAGCTATTAGATATATGAATCTGATAATAAACAAGTCCCCCTCACCCGTTTGTTTTTTAGTGAGAAGTTGGAAGACTGTTCACGAAAGCTAATAAAAGAGAATGGATTAAATGCAGGCCTGGCATTTCCTACAGGGTGTTCTCTCAACAACTGTGCTGCCCATTACACTCCCAATGCTGGTGACACAACAGTATTACAGTACGATGACATCTGTAAGATAGACTTTGGAACACATATAAGTGGTGAGTTTTTGGAAATATTTCTCACCCCACCTTCCCTCTAAAATGTGAGACTTGTTTTTGTTGAATGGAGCTCGATACTGAACACCCACATTTTCATGATGCTTTTACTTTCAGTACTGTGTTGAGACAGATCTTGAAATTTACTTTGAAGCATCCTACTAATGAAAACTGCTGGTTAATTGAGATTTATTGCCCTTTATATTGCATGAAAAATACCCTTCTTTATTCAGACATTCAAATACTAACAAGCATACTTAGAATCTTTAAATTTACCAACTTTTACATGTTTGGTAGCTTTTCTAATTTCTCAAAAAAAAAAAACCTGTTAGGTAAGTACCTTTTTTATCTCACTTAACAAGTGAGAAAGCACACAAAGCCTAGATTCAGTACTTAGTTGCTGTTCTACTAAATTGGAGAAGCTGGAACTGACAGTGCCTGTGGTCCTATATATTTTCTCTGCCCTGCATTACTGTTCTTGGTTCCCTGGGCTTTTCTCACTTTTGTTTCTGTTTATATTTTTACATAACCACTTGGGTGAGTGTTGAACTGGTTCTGTCTTGAAGCAACACATACATACTAGCTCTGGAATTAATCTTTTCATTCCAAAGCCTTTATATAACTTAATTATACTTTTTTCTCCTTTGATTATGAATGTTTCTGGGTACTTGGACTACTGCCCTCATTTGGGTCTGTGTTTCATTTTCCTGTTTACTTGCAAGATTAATAGAATACATGCTATAAAATAAAGACTATCTGATAAAGTAAACTTAAGTATTTTCTCTTTCAGGTAGGATTATTGACTGTGCTTTTACTGTCACGTTTAATCCCAAATATGATACATTATTAAAAGCTGTAAAAGATGCCACTAACACCGGAATAAAGGTAAATGAACTATAAGCCCCATTTTAGTCAACATATTTGAGCACTTTGTAGCTGTTTTAGGTCTTTGATTATATAAGACTGATCTGCTGCCCTTACAGTCTTAAGTGGACAGTAGAGGAAATTATAATGTGTAAAGCAGTTTTTCCAAATGTCCCTTATTTTAAATATTAAGAACTTAATATTCCTGTGAAATTATGACTTTGATTAACAAAGTATACACTGTCCTGGTTTTAGTGTGCTGGAATTGATGTCCGTCTATGTGATGTTGGTGAGGCTATACAAGAAGTTATGGAGTCCTATGAAGTTGAAATAGATGGGAAGACTTATCAAGGTGTGTTCTTTAAAAATGTATCTTGTTTTGAAGTGTGTTTGACTTCTGCAGATTCATTTTGTAAAATAGTGTTGAGTGCTTTTTTTAGGTTAGCTGCTTTACCTTTATCTCTTGAGAATATAAAGAAGGAAAGCAGGGAAATGACCTACTCATTTGTGCTGTGGACTGCTGTGGCCAGATACTATTGCCGACTACTCTGGTAGTTGATAAAAAGACACCTGGGAATTTTATCTCTGGGTGACCAAGATGCTGACTAGGTTTTCTGTGACTAGGCGAATCAAGTGTGAGACAGAAACTAGAGGCCTTTTCCACTGATGACTGAATTTTTTTTTTTTTCCCTAGTTCAGAATTTAGAGACCAGATGATTCCTTGAGAGTCGCTCCTTTAACTTTATTCTCTTTGCATCTTGCACTTTCCCAGACACTGCCTTCCTCCCACTCTATCTGACCAGCAGCCTCTCTCTCCTCCTTCCTGATGTGTGCTCTTTACTTCCTGGTCATGTATTTTCTAGTAACTTTCTTAGGGAATATTTCTTAAAGAATAAGGAATGTTAAATGAGTACCTAGCTTTTAGGATTTCCTATAATTGAATCCTGTCCCGCTTTATAATTCTTTGAGATTCTCATGCTTCCTTCTCCTTAGGAAATTCACAACATTCAATATTTGCATTCTTCTCTTGACACTGAAAGAACATTTTGTTTCTACCAAGTGCAGAATACTGAGGGTTGACAGTGCTTGTCCTTGTTGCTCCCTTAGAGATTCCTAATCCTCTGAACATCAGTACCAAATGGAAAATTTTTAACACTACTTACTCATAGCTTGGGTGGGAGGTGTTGGATATGGAAGAAAATATGCTTTGGGGTCAGGCAGGTTCAACCCTGAGCTTATATAAATCCTGTAACTTCTAAGAAACAGCAATTCATGGCTTGTTTTGAAAAATACAGTTTTATGGAATTTATAGGTATTCAACAAATACTTGTAATTTCCTACCTCTGTTTTTGGTTTTGGTGCTACAACAAATACTGCTGAAGTCTCAGATCATCCTTCCTTTGTATTTCTCCTAATTCTGCAACTTTGAGTGGTATATCATCTGCCTTTAAAAGTATAATACATAAAGGGCCTCCCCGGTGGCGCAGCGGTTGAGCGCTGGGTTGCAAAGCTGCCCGCAGCCTCTGCAGCACCAGTTCCATCCCTGGCTGCTCCACGGCCACCAGAGGAGGGTCCCACATGGCACGCAGACCTCTTCTGCCGCCCACTGCTCCCCTCAGCAGTGTATTTCCACACTCTGCCTGTTCTGCTCTCCGCTCTGGCTCTGGTGAATTCTCTCACCCTCCCACGCTTCTGACTGTACCCAGTGCTTATGTAAATAAATAAATAAATCTTAAAAAAAAAAAGGTATAATACTTAGGGACCTCCCTGGTGGCACACGGGGTTAAGCATCAGCACTATGAAGCAGTCCGCAGCAACTGTAGCACAAGTTCGATTCCCGGCCAGGGAGGTGACCCTCATGGTGCAGCAGACCGCTCCTGTCTCACCCACTGCTCCCCTCAGCAGTGTATTTTAGTCATTCTGCCTGTTCTGCTCCCCACTCTGTCTCTGATGAATCTTCTCATCTGCTGCCCCTCTGGCCCATACCCCAGTTCTTGTATGCATAAATAAATAAATCTTTTTTCAAAAAAAAAGTATAATACTAGGTAACAATTTAACTTAATGTTAGTCACCATCTAACAGTTACAGGCTGCAATTTTGGAATACCTAATATCCCTGTCATCTTTCTTCATTTACTAAGCCAGGAACATTTAGGTTCTTATTTTAGCACCCCTTTTTAATACCACTTATTGTATTGATCAGTGTTGTTAATTGAAGGTTATAGTATTTTTATATTTTATGCAGAAAGGGTATAGACACATCATGATGTTGGGACAGTGAATTGTACTTTGGGATAAACTTTCAGGAACAGTTTCAGTATCATAGAACTCAAGGGAGTGATTTTATCTACCTTGATCAAGAAATTACTTTTATAGCTATTGGTCCCAGAATAGCTTGCCGTTGTCATACCTGTGTGTCCTGCTTCTTCTGTGTAACTTGGTTAATGTTAGGTTGGTATGGCAAATCTTTATATTTATTTAAACTTTTCTGCCTTTGTTTTTTTTCATTTAAGTAAGTTCTGATTGATCTCTGGGGTCAATTTGCCAACTTTCAAAGAAATAGAAATGCTTTCTGAATTTTAAAATTATTTTTCTTATGTAAGGACTTTTTGAAGAGCTAATTGAGTTTTATATATATATATATATATATATAGAAATATGCTTCTCAGTATTTTTTTTTTAAGATTTATTTATTTATTTATTTATTTATTTATCTATCTATCTATTTATTTATACAAGCACTGGGTACAGTCAGAAGCGCGGGAGGGTGAGAGAATTCACCAGGGCCAGAGCGGGGAGCAGAGCAGGCAGAAGGACCGAAGTACACTGCTGAGGGGAGCAGCGGGCAGCAGGAGAGGTCTGCGCGCCATGTGGGACCCTCCTCCGGTGGCTGGGGAGCATCCGTGGCCGGGGAGCAGCAGGCAGCTTCGCAACCCAGCGCTCAACCGCTGCGCCACCAGGGAGGCCCAAGAGCTAATTGAGTTTTAATTTTCTGTACCACCCCCAACTTTGTAATGTCCTTGTCATTGTTTTATTGTTACAGATTTGAAAAAACTTTGCTTCCTAATTTTGCTCATGAAGAATGGTAGCTCATACTGGTGATTTTAGTGCTAAAGCTAGATTTTTTTCAAACTTTTCAGTATTTGCACTAAACACTGAAAGTACACACCACATAAAAATTCAAATAATTGTAAAGGTTATGTAACCTCATTCCTCAAGAAATAAAATACTGACAGCATTCCAGAGCTCTCAATTCCAGATATCCCTTCTTAACTCCAGCACACTTTCTCTAGTAAGCCCCTATCTTAAGTACTAAAGTATTTGTATTTGGTTTTTTTAATGTCTTCACTATCTAATTACGCATTCATAAATTCTAGTCTAATTTTGTGTGCATCTATAGAATACTGATTTTGAATGCTGCATGTATGGAATTGCACAATATGTAGATAATGTACACTTTGTGGTAATTTAGGGTTTATTTCAGTTGTTAAATGAATACCTAGCTTTTAGTTTTTATTAATTAACATTCCATTATGTGGAAATACCACATTTTGTTTATTCTGTCATTCATCTCAGGACTTTGGGGTTGTTTAGATTAAAATTTGAAGAGTTGATGTAGTAATAAAACGTATGGTTTGTAAGCTGTTATTTTGACACAGATTTCTCATTTTCACATTACCTTTGGTCTGTGTATACATATTTTTCACGTTATTATGTACATGGCATTTTATAACTTTTACTTGCAGTATCTCCTTTGATGACATTATTTTTCCACCATCTCCCCTTACTCCTTTCTAGTTTATCAGTAACATTGCAGTGAACATCTTTTCGCATCCCACTAGTTTTTTTGGTTTGTACTTGACTATCTTAGTGTGAGGGTTAATTAGCCAGAACAGTGTCTTTTTTCAAAATAAATGCTTGAACTCGTACCCTAGTGTCAAGAAGCTCTGTTTATGTTTCCAGAGACCATGAGTAACTTTTTTTTTCTGTTATTCCAGTGAAACCAATACGTAATCTAAATGGGCATTCAATTGGGCCATATAGAATACATGCTGGGAAAACAGTGCCCATTGTGAAAGGAGGAGAGGCAACGAGAATGGAGGTATGAATGCCATTAATATTGCTCCTTGTGAAAAAGATTTTGATTTCTTTCCCCCCACCAAACTAAAACTAGTGATAGTTGAGTCTGTAGTATATTGAGCAAAATTATAGTATCTTGAGCCTTTCACAATGATCCCAAGAGGAATTGGGCCATGTGAGTATGCATGTTGTTTCTGATCCATTGGGACTCAAAATAGCTGTGGAAGTGAATATGTCAAAGGATTGCTTATTCGACACTTGGTGAGTAATCTATTGAGCATATTGTAGGTATCAGTCTTTTTATTAGGCACTGAGGATGTAGCAGTAGAAAAATTGCTTGTCTGTGTAAAGTCTGCGTTCTAGTAGCATACAGAAAGACCACAAATTGCTAAGGTGATAAAACAGGGAAAGGTGGATGATGCCTGCCACGGAAGATTTCCTGTTGTTCCTTACAGGACGTAGGGGATTTTTCATCCCGAAGATGATAATTTTGTTTTGTTTTAAATTCTTTTAAAGATTTATTTATTTATGCATACAAGTGCTGGGGTACAGGCCAGAGATGCAGAAGGTGAGAGCATTCACCAGAGACGGTGGGGAGCAGACCAGGCAGATGTACTGAAATACACTGCTGAGGGGAGCAGTGGGTGAGTCAGGAGAGGTCTGCTGCGCCATGTGGGTCACCTCCCTGGCCAGGGATTGAAATTGTGCTGCAGTGGCTGTAGATAGCTTCATAGTGCTGCATCTTAACCCCTTGTGCCACCAGGGAGGCCCCTGAAGATGATAATTTTGATTAGTTTTGAATTTTTCTTCTCTTTCCTTAACCTTATTTATTTATTTATTTATTTAGGAAGGAGAAGTATATGCCATCGAAACTTTTGGAAGCACAGGAAAAGGTGTTGTTCATGATGATATGGAATGTTCACATTACATGAAAAATTTTGATGTAGGACATGTGCCAATAAGGTAAGAGACTATTTTATGTGAATAAGAAATTTCTTTTCATAGTGAACAGTATTTTCAAAAATGGTAACTATTGGGCCTCCCTGGTGGCGCAGGGTTTGAGCGCTGGGTTGCGAAGCTGCCCACAGCCTCTGCAGCGCCGGTTTGATCCCCAGCCGCCGGGCGAGGATCCCACATGGCGCGCAGACCTCTCCTGCCACCCGCTGCTCCCCTCAGCAGTGTACTTCGTCATTCCGCCTGTTCTACTCTCCGCTCTGGCTCTGGTGAATTCTCTCACCCTCCCGCACCTCTTACTGTACCCAGTGCTTGTATAAATAAGTAAATAAATCTTTAAAAAAAAAAAAAAGATAACTATCTACAGTGGTACATTCGTATACATTCATATAATATAAATATACATATATAAATATATGTAATTATACATTCATAAATAAACGTTCATTATATAGTTATATAACCTAACAGTAAATTTTGTGGAGTTTTACAATACAGAAAAGAAATTGCCTCATTAAAAATTTTAATGAGGGACTTCCCTGGAGGCCTGGGGGTTAAGTCTCAGTGCTGTCACCACTATGGCCTGAGTTCAGTCCCCAGTCAGGGAGCTAACCCACATATGGCGCAGCAGACTTCTGTCTCACCCACTGCTCCCCTTAGCTGTGTAGCTCAGTAAATCTACCTGTTCTGCTCCCCACTCTGTCTCTGGTAAATCCTCTACCCTCTCCCCCACCCCCCACCCCGCACCTCTAGCCTAAACCCCAATTTTTCTATGCAATAAATACTAAAAAAAAAAACTGAGATGAAAATCATATTGGCAAGTATTCTCTCTTCAGATCTAATTTCCAATAATTGGGTAATAGTTTCAGAGATTATTTTACTAACATTTCTAAGTATTTCTGTATTTTCCCACTTGTAGATTTTATATATTTATTTACTTTTTTCCTTTAACTTTTTGGAGATGTCAGATTCATACCTATTTTCGATGTGCAAGTCTTTCAGTTTGATTTACAAAAAGGAAATTCCCACCACAATGTTGATACTAGGAGTTTAAAACAGGTGTGCAAACACATAAACATGATAAGACAGCCTTCAGCTAGTCTCTTGCTTCACTTGCATTTGCCATTAGGTATGCGCTATTACATATATTGTTGAAAGGTGACAAAAGATTTTTGAACTTTAATAACTAAGGGCTACAGTTTGCTTTTGCCTTTATTAAAGGGGGAAATGAGTTGGTAACATTTTAGGTGATTATTAATCTTTGATTTTCTTCTCTTAGGCTTCCAAGAACAAAACACTTATTGAATGTTATCAATGAAAACTTTGGTACCCTTGCCTTCTGCCGCAGATGGCTGGATCGCTTGGGAGAAAGTAAATACTTGATGGCTCTGAAGAATCTGTGTGACTTGGGCATTGTAGATCCATATCCACCATTATGTGACATTAAAGGATCATACACAGCGCAGTTTGAACATACCATACTATTGCGTCCAACATGTAAAGAAGTTGTCAGCAGAGGAGATGACTATTAAACTTAGTCCAAAGCCACCACATCATCTTTTATTTCCTAAGCTTTGTTGGAATACATTATACCAGAATTTATTTGCTGCATATTGTTGTCTGTTTAATGGTGGACCTATGTAAAACTTCTATCCATGTTTAAGAGGGAAGGAAAGGTATTTGATCAAAGGCAAATTGTCTAATTAACCAAGGAAAAAAGCTTTCAGGACTTTCAATGTTAACTGTTTCTCCTGTCCCCTCCCCCCACCCCCCTCCCCTTTTAGGAAATGCTATAAAGCTCATTTAGTTAAGGAATGACTTATACATTTTGTTTTGAACACAAGAAATGCTTTTCAGATATTTATATTGCCATATTCTTAATTGAATGCTTTGAATGACTACATCCAATTCTGCAACTCTATCCTCTGATATTGCTTTTTAACCTTCCTGGAATCCATTTTCTAAAAAATAAAGACATTTTCAGATCTGAGAGTTACATTTCAATGTCTGTGGTTATAATTCTGCATAGAAAATAACTTCACTCAATGTAAGGAAATGTAGTCTTTCATTTGAATGGCAGACCTCTACTGAAACTACCCTTCTGACATAGTGGCTAAAAGGAGGTGGCATGCATATTAAGTGGGAGTAGAATCTTTGTAATGTTATAGATAGAATATTTTGCCTTTTTCTTCTTTGTAGGATTTTATAGACTTTTACATATCTTTCCCTGACATTGGATTTACTGATTTAAATATGATCTAATAGGAACATTGTACAGACTCCAAACATTAATATATCAATTGTAAAATTGCAACATTTAGGTCCTTTGTCAAATGGTAGTATTTATAGGGAAATGTATATCAGCTTATTCAGTCAACCAAAAGGCATCTAATTTAAAGTCAAAAGCAAAGAAAAACAATACAATTTACCATGTTTGGATCTTATTCTATAACTAGAAAAATTGATTTTTGGGTTTTTTTTTTTGTCAGTCAAATTCTTTAACACTCTGTCCTATGGCAAGGATTCTTAACATTATAGGATTATGGATTCATAACATTACATTTCAGGACGTGAGTACAGTGACACTTAGAGCAGCTGAGTGCCTAAATTGAATGTAAGATGCATATTTGCTTGCTTGAACTGAGCCCCACTACCCATTCTTTAATACTGCTTAAATTCTTTTATGTAAATGATTTGCTGGGAATGTTCCAACATAATTTCAAAACTGTTATGTACCAAGGTAAAGCCTTAATTCATATATGCTTTAACACAGTATTGCCTCTAGGATGTTGTTTAGCTAATGTTTTGTTTAAAGTTTTCCTCATAGCAAGAGAAACCTATGACTTAGATCATTTATTATATATTACAAAGCTGCTCTTTCAGCATTATAGCTAGAAATGTTACCTTGTGGGATAAGCAATTAGTGTTTAGCTTTATGAGCCATGTTTATGGTGCTAATGTTCAATAGCTACCTTTGAATAAGTTCTCCATCTTTTGTGATGTGGTAGTGGGAGAACTCACCAATTCATACGTGAATGTGTTACATGAGGTTTGGGCCCTCCAGCTAGGTCTTTTGGGTTTTTGAATTTGTACCTTTTGTAGGAGGTATAATGTGCATATCTTGATTTGTAAGTTCAAGAACTTCAGAACTGACCCTATAAGTGAAGAATTTTGGAGCTTTAATGAGCTCCACTTCCCAGGTACCTGCTGGATCAATGAATGGCATTACTGCCATAGGATTGGCTGGAAGGGATGGGATATTGTAAATAGGAAAGCTGTCACTTAAAAGATTGTATTGTTTACCTGCTAGCCATGTATCTTGAAATAATTTTGTCATGTTTACAATGATGTACCTTATTGGTAACAAATTATTAGTTTGATGTTTTAACAATAGTGCCTTTAGTAAATTATTTTATAACCAAAACATGGTGTTTTTTGTTAGAATGTGAAAGTCAACAAAGATGTATAGTAAGAAATTAAATTTTTGTTCATTGTTTAGGTTTTCTGTTCTTTTTTCCCCCCATCAGTTTTAGGCTTATAGCAAATTGAGCATAAAGTGATTCCCTCCTTGACACCATCCTCTCCCCTCAGCCTCCTCCATAGATTAAGAAGTTAAGGGCTAAGTCACTTTATTTTTTTCTCATGTATTTTTACAGTGAAGTAAGTACCGAAACAAGCAAATTCTATTACAAACATCCAGTGTTTTTAAAAAGTCCCACTAAAATTAGTTTAACTATTATACATTTTAGCACTAAGTAAAAAGTAGTTTTTGAAATTAAAAAAGGCTAGACCCTGGTATCTTGACCACATAAATCTTTAATGAGGTATAATTGCTATAACAGTTGAGGTAACAACTTGCATAGGTATTTACAAATGATTTTAAACCATAGCCATTTAATACTCAAGCTATATTTTTGGCATAAATGATTTGTCTATTCAGTGATAAATTCTCATTGCACTTCATGATCAGCTGCCACAAATGACATTCTCTGCGATTTAAAGAAAATTTGCTAGTAGAGATTCCTTTCAAGTTTATACTTAAAGATGATCGCTAGTGGAAAACAACATTTTACAGTACTTTTCATTTAGATTTCAACCTGCAAATAAGTTGACTTTATATGGATAAATGATCTTCAGATGGTTAACACCAAGATAGGATTTTATACAGCTGACCTAAAGGTTGGGCTCTTTCTGAATAAGATTAAGTTAGCAACAGAACTTTAAAAGAAATTATTTAAGGTTATTAGGGAAGAGCAAAGAGTGATTTCATACTATCTTATTAATAAAATCAAGTCTAGATAAGTTTAAATTAAAAAAAATGTCAGGGCCCAGTGTTTGTTTGAATATCTAAGAGGCTCCTAGTATTCACATAATTGAGCAAGAGTAAGTAATCCAGGCTTTGGTCATTTAGGAAAAAGATGCTGAATATGTTACCCAACCAATTGTGAATAATTACCATTTGTGCCCTATGCAAATTTTTTCTTGCAAGACTTTATTTTAAAAATATCAAGATGTGTATGATAATAGTACAAGATCTTCTGGAAATTTAATGTTAAACATAAAATGAACGTGTATCCAAGTTAAACTGTATTTGTATAATCTCATAATACACTGTTTGCTAAATACAAATTTTTGATAAGACTGCTTTATTAGACAAACCTGTTTGCTGCCAAACTAAGTCCCAGCCATCATTTGTTTTTTTAAGTCCACAGTTCTGAAGTCATTTAATCATGCTATTTAGAAAGCTGTCATTTTCATTTGTAAAATGTGATATGCCAAATAAAGAACAATTACTAAACTTGATACATTTTTGAAAAATGAAGTTCCATTAACCAAAGTAATATCTATTTTGAGCCCTGTAATAGTCTAGGAATATCAGTGTGATTGATAAATATTTAGGTGATAGCTTGATATTTCACTTTCAATGCAGTAGTTTAACTTGCTTCAATGGCCTGAAATGTTTTCTATTATTTTTGGTAAGACTATTAGGAAAGAAAGTGTCTAATTTTTCCATCTAATAAAAATTTATATAGAAAATAGCTATAAAAGATAAATAAGAAATGTATAAAATGTTGCATTCTGAACTTCAGGAGATTGCACAAATTCATGATATGAGCCAATTAAGACATCAAAATATAAAAGAGGTAACACAGGTCTGAGGTAAATGCTAAAAATTGAAAACTCCAAGTACTTGAAAAAGGTGTCATTACCTGTTGATATACATGTATTTATGCTTTGTCTCCATAAAAAGAATTTTGCTGTAGTTAGATACAAAAATATATAAACATAGTGTGCACTGATTCATAAGTAAAAAATAAAAACAAGCTAAAATTATAAGTCAGCCCTTTTAAAAAGTATATATACAAATCACAAGAAAGCCCCACTGTCTTTGAATCAGCTAAGGATTTCATTAGAAGAGGTATCAGCTTCTTCACTGGGATGTTGGCTGCCAGACAGGAGTTCGGGAGGCAAGAGTTTAGAATGTCCATTCTCGGTAATTCGCTGGGTATAAAACAAGATATAAGCTTGGGCCTTGCATACTTCATCCATAGTGCACATGCTTAGCTTGGAATCATTGCAGTGTACCCAGAACCCTAGAGTGAAAAATACACCTTAATGTTTATAAAGAAACTTCAGAAATTTCTAATATAAATCAAAGCATGAATTTAAAGGCATTTGTTTCACTGACAAACTTAAGTTTTTGTTGAAGTAACTGTCTAGTCAATTCATTCTCTTTTCATGAAAAATACAGCTTTGGGCAGCATGTTTCTCATTATCTACCACTATCCTTGAAGAAATACGTAGTTAGAGATCTGACTGATTTATTCACTCGAGAATTCCTGGTTATAATCTTAGCAATTAAAGTTAAGCAAATATTTTACAAGTGTTGACAGTCTAGTGTTAAATTAATTGCCTTAATGGAGCATCTGGGCTTTTTGTCTACTTTTTGTTTTGTTTTTGTCAGGGGTTAGGGGTTGGCAGTTGGAGTGAGATGGGAGGCAAAAGGAAAGTAAGTGAAACCTAAATCAAATCATTTTTGTTAACTATGAAGTAAGTACTAGAAAGGCATGCATGGAGGCAGTAACTGAAAGTTTACATGTTCAAACCTGAACTCAAATGTTCCAAGTATCTGTGATCGCCCAGTTCATCAAATGCCATTTAACAAAAAACAGTAAATAGGACCTGCCTTTAGAAGAGATAATCGCTCTTTTTGACCTAACAAGATCATCCTTATTATCTTACTTCCACAGCTAACCACTAATATTCTACAGAAAATATATTCCACTTCCTACACAAACCCTCAGTGTTTTTATTAATATTCTGGAAGCCTTCTTCTTCAAAGAAAACAAAAGTTCAAGTGTCGTTGCTTAAGATGATGTTTGTGGCCAATTTAGAAATCACTAAAGCCTGAATTTCAGCTTCCAAGTACGACCCAAGATAAAATAATTTTTCCCATCTGTACCTCCTTCAGAATTATAGCAGTAGGCAGTGTAGTGTCCTGAGCCAAAGCCTTTCCCATGGTGCATTACTACAGCAGATAAGTCATAGATAAAACATTCTGGCCGGAGGGATTTCAGGGACTCCCTGCAGCAATAAGGTTCCATATTTAAGATTTCTTCAAAGCCAACATGAACACCAATCTTCTCTCGGTTATTTCGTCCTGACCACCTGTGAACAAATCAGGGTAAATTTATCCACAAAATCAAAGGAAAATGAACATGTTCTAGGTTCAGACTGTCTCTGGTGAATCCTCTCACACCCCCCCTCACCTTTGGCCTACACCCCAGCTCTTGTATGCATAAATAAAAATCTTTAAAAAAGTAATGAACTTCAAATGCTAGAGCTTCAAATGAATAAAAAGCTTCAAATGAATAACAGGAAGTTCTTTAATAGTTTATAGTAGCCAACTTTATAGTGCCAATTTTTTTTTCTTTTTTTTTTAGATTATGTTTTTGTTTTGTTTTAAAGATTTTATTTATTTATACAAGCACTGGGTACAGTCAGAAGCGCGGGAAGGTGAGAGAATTCACCAGAGCCAGAGCGGGGAGCAGAACAGGCAGAAGGACCAAAGTACACTGCTGAGGGGAGCAGCGGGCGGCAGGAGAGGTCTGCGCACCTTGTGGGATCCTCCTCCAGTGGCTGAGGAGCAGCCGGGGATCAAACCGGCGATGCAGAGGCTGCAGGTAGCTTCGCAACCCAGCGCTCAACTGCTGCGCCACCGGGGAGGCCCTATAGTGCCAATTTTAATAACAAAATTTAAGTTTTCTCAAGTCTATATTTACAGTACTTTGTATGTTCTTACCTTTCCACTCTTTCAGGCCCGTGTTAATGGCCCTGAAATATGACATTAACTAATCTCACTGTTTTCTTTCCACTTGATTTTTAGACACAATGGCAGGTCTCACCTGACGTTTCACTCAACTTTTTGTTGCATATACCATTCCTTGTTTCTTCCTCCATATCTTTGTTTATGTTGCTCCCTTAAAGTGTTCCTGCTGTGTACACTCTATTTGTCCACTCAATACATGTTTTTGGACACCTACTATGTGCAGAGCTTTTCTGGGTCTTGGGGTACAGGGATGTCATTACTGAGTTTCTGTCTACGAGAAGTTGGGCAGAAGTAAATTAATTGCAGATAATGGTTTTTGTCTTTAAGTAAAAATAGGGTAATATGAAACTGAGGGGTTGGGTGATGCTACTTTTTTTTTTTAAGATTTATTTATGCATACAAGAACTGGGGTACAGGTCAGAGGTATGGGAGGTGAGAAGATTCACCAGAGACAGAGTGAGGAACAGAACAGGCAGACTGACTGAAACACACTGCTGAGGGGAACAGCACGTGAGACAGGAGAGGTCTGCTGAGCCATGTGGGTATCTGCCAGGATAGGTAGCTCTCTGGCCAGCAGGGTATCAAACTTGTGCTGCAGAGGCTGCAGATAGCTTCATAGTGCTGTATTTAACCCCTTGTGCCACCAGGGAAGGCCCCAGTTTATTGACATGTTCTTTTAATAAAAGAAAGGAATTAATCATTGTCCCTAGCCTTCACCAGCAGACACCATATTTAATAATTCATCTTCTGATTAGCTGTTCTTGTAGATTGTGTTGCTGATCAACAAACTCCTCACACTTGGTCTGCTAGTAATCCTTCTTGTAAGTTTAAATCTCCTCATACTATTTAATCACGCCAGCATAGTTTAGGCGTGAAATTTTAATTTCAATTTATAACTGATTTAGGCCAGTTGCTTTGTGGTTGGAAAATATTTGAACAAAGGTACAAGATGTTCAATTAAAGCAGTAAAAAAAAAAAAGACCTCAAAAGTACATTTAGTAAGGTATTCAAATCTGTTGCAAATCTGTTGGTTAGACTATTGGTTTCATTACTTTGTATTAACTATGTGAACTCAGACCTTATTTTTGTAGGGGATGTGAAGTTACTTTATGTTCTATGATTTGAAAAATATTAAGACCAGGTTTCTCATCCATGCTAGTTGCTAGGTTGAATTTTTTTTTTAATTTAAGGAATACATGGGCTTTTTTTTAATTCAAACTTTACAGAAGGTAAAGTACCTTTCTTCCTTTTAACCCTGTTTCCCAGAGATAATTACTGTTAACTTGAAGTTTTCTTGAAGCTGGGAGAATTCCAATCAGCAAGTATCCTGTGTTTGCTTCTTAATGCAAGCTACTGCTCTCTCTCTCTTTTTTTTAGATTTATTTATTTATACAAGAGCTGGGGTACAGGCCAGAGGAACAGGAAGGTGAGAGGATTCACCAGAGACAGAGCGGGCAGCAGAACAGGCAGACGGACCAAAAGCACTGCTGAGGGGAGCAGCGGGCGAGACAGGAGAGGTCTGCTGTGCCATGTGGGTATCTCCCTGGCCGGCAGGGAATTGAACCCACGCTGCAGAGATTGCAGACAGCTCCACAGTGCTGTGCTCAACCCGCTGCACCACCAGGGAGGCCCTGTTCTATATTCTTTGGAGAATATTAACTAGGCATGTACAGAAATAATGGAGAACCAGAAGTACTAAGTATCGCAAACCTGATAAAGTGATTTATCAGAGATTTGGAGGACATTAACCAATGCTTACATGTGCCTAAAGCCTCTTTGACGGCACAGCGAACTTTTTATTCTTCAAGTCTCAGTTCACATGTTAGCCCTTTAGAAAGTTCCTGACCATCCTAATTAAAAGTAGCTCCACTGGGGCCTCCCTGGTGGCACAAGGGGTTAAGATGCAACCTATGAAGCTGTCCGTAGCCACTGCAGCACGAATTTGATCCCAGCCAGCCAGGAAGCAACCCACATGGTGCAGCAGACCTCTCCTGACTCGCCCACTGGTCCCCTCAGCAGTGTATTTCAGTCAATCCGCCTGTTCTGCTTCCCACTCTGGTGAATCTTCTCACCCCCCCACCTCTGGCCTGTACCCCAGTTCTTGTATGCAAATATATAGTACTGGAATCTAATTAATTGCATATATTAAAGTTTTGAAGCACGGTGAGCACAAGATTAGGAGTGAACATTTGGCAGGCAACTGGCAATACTGCTACTACTAACCTGAATCGTTTGAGATGTAGTCTGAGAACTTGAGGTAGGTGGCATATCATCAGCTGTTTTTGGGCTTCTGTGAGTATAACTGGTTTTGAGGAAAACCTTCTACGCTTTGCTGTGATATCAAAGAGAGAATGAGAATAAAATTTAAGGATACAAGGAAAAACTGAGTACACCATTAAAATCATTTAGACATATATCATCAGTTAACATGGCCTTGCTCTGAGGAAGCTTACATAAAAAGATACCTTGTGAGCTAGAAAAGATAGTGGACATGTAGACAAGTATATAATTTAACATAATCCTGAGAATAAGGCAAAAGAATGATACAGTGTTGGCAATATTTAAAACCAGACATGGCTATACTAATTAAATTTCTCCAAAGACATACTTTAGTACACTCTTCCCATATTCTTAACTAAAAAAAGTTTCATAGTTCATATATTAAGGCTAATCAGGATCTGAGAGGGCATGGGCCCTTACTGACCAGAACACTCTCTCCCCTACTTCCTGGGGATCCACGGACCTTTACTAACTGCATCTGAGGTCTCCCTCAGTATTTTGCTTTTACTATTCTAGCACCAGATCATAAATAAGTGAAACTTAGGATTCATTTCAAACTTAGGAGGTAACATCTATGAATTGTGCCCTGCAGCTTCTGGCTGAGGCATCACTACCCATGTTTGCTCTGGTTGGGCAGAAGCTGTACTTTAACTTCTATACCAGCTCCAACCCAGCAACAGTAGCAGCTGCTTCTCACAGAGGAAGTAGAATCAATCTACCATCAGGCCATCCTCTAGCCATCTTCTCTTGTTCCTGGAAGGCTTTCCTCTAGTTCTACAGCCCTGAGATCCTGCTGCTAAGTGTCCTTGACCTACCTCTGGATTGTCTTCTGGAATATGTCATGGGATGTCAACCCCTGACTTGTAACTTTAAACATTTAGCTTATATATATTAAAGCAGTTTTTTAGGGCTTTATTTGCTAAACCCAGTAGACACACATAAACTTGTTTCAAAACCATGTTGTACAATCACTCAGTATTTTTTTTTATCGCCCAGATTTAGTGATCAAAGAACCTAGACCATTCACATTTATGTCTAAGGGGGAAAATACTTCACTATGCAAATTTGATAAAGGTTAATTTTTTTCTAGCACCTTATACAATATATCCTTAGAGCAGAGTTCATGTTAAGACAGCACTCGGAAAACCACATTAGTATAAGTTGTTCTAGAAAACCATCAATTGATATTTTATAGCTGGTACATCCAGTTTTTTTTTTCTTTTTTTAATTACCTTAGAAATTTAATTACCTTCGAAGTTACCTAGAATCATTTTTTCAGACATGCAAATTAAGGAGAATGCCTAAAAATATGTAGTATAAATACTAACATGCCATATATACATCGATGGACAACATTTTCCTGGACGATGCTTTTCTTTAATTGAAATGCTGAGTTCACTCCCCGCCCCCACTCTTGTTAGGTTCTTGTTCTCCTCTATTAGAGTGCTTATTGCAGTAGATATTGTTTGTTTCCTCCATTGAGTACATGAATGAGCACACCCTGAAACTCTCTTACCTCTATCCATAGCAACCACCGACTAATATAGGAGATAGTACATATTTTTAATAAGTGTTTTTATAAAGCCATTCTCCACAGCAGCAGTCCAGCTATATATTATTTTCTCTATTACATACAGATGTATAAGCAGATATATCAGTGTTCTGGTATGTAGTAAAGACTTAAAAGCAAACATTTTATTTAGTACTAAATGACATACTTTTCTTTTGCAGAATGTTCCCCTTTGCTACTTTACTTTGCCTTACATATTAAATTTATTTTATGAATCTTTTCTCTCTGCAATTGGCTATGGGAATCAAAAAAATTTTTTAATGTCATTAATAAGGCAGAACAAACATAGTTCACAGATGCCAATTATACAGTATATATGTCTAGTCTGGTTTCTTTTGATGAGCTAAAAAAGCTTTATTTCATTAAAAAAGTTTATTTTCATAACGATTCCTCTCATTTGTGTTTCTCTTTGCTAATCTTAGAAAGCAAAGTGAATATACAGTGTCTACTCACAGTTACACTGGTCACATACGTAGATTTTTCCTTCTAAAGCTTCAGTTTCTGTGAATTTGGCCAACATTTCAGTAACCAGACATGGCTGGGAAGCATTATCTTTTCCACTGCATTGATATCTTTCTGGAAATTCCAGTGACAAGTCCCAGAAAGGTTCTATGGTATTTGATTTGTTGTCACATGCAAGACATGTAACCTGCAAATAAACATATTTGTTTCTCAGATTATAATCCTAATGTCAAACATTTACTCCTCTCACTAGAAGTTATCACCAATAAGTTAGCTTTCCTTCTGAAAATGCACCATCAGAATTCTGAGTAATTGGCTTTATTTTTCCAGGAATTTTTTTATTTTTTAACTTTTTCTTTCCAAAAGACTTATTAAAACACTTTATGCGCTGGTAGCCATACATTCAGAAAACTCAAAGGGCATTAGTCAAATCTGAATTTAAGTAAAAAACTACTGTGCACTCATTTATATATAGTGTGTGTTATGTATATACATGTATGATGTGCACTTAAAGGCATTTAATTTAATATGTTTAGGTTATTAGACTTGAGGTTCTCCACCCTTTCCATTCATGTTCCACTAATTTTCTCCCCAAATCCCTACAAACTTCTTACAAGCAAATTTTCACTAAACAGATTTTATAACATTGCCTACTGCTAATTTTAAGACAATAAATAAATGTAATGTTATACTCCCACTTTAGTCCAACAACCGCTACATTAAAATCCTTACAAAATATAGGAATCAAAGGGTATGGGGCAGTTCTAACAATGTACATAGGAAATACAGTAACTGGAAAGGGACAAGTGACTTCAGGGAAATAATCAGCAGGATTTAATGTCAACAAACAGCACATAATTGAAGACAGACTCTACAGGACTAATAATCCACACATGATAGGAAATATCACCAAGCCTTTTCATATAGGCTACATTCCTGAAACAGGCAGAAAATAAATGAGGGGCCTCCCTGGTGGCACAAGGGGTAGCACAAGGGGTTGTGTCTCAGCACTATTAAGCTATCAGAGCTACTGTAGCTTGATAGATTGAACTGTAGTTCAATCCCTGGCCAGGGAGCTACCCGCATGGCACAGGAGACCTCTCCAGTGTCACCCGCTGCTCCCCTTAGCAGTGTATTTCAGTCAATCTGCCTGTTCTGCTCCTTACTCTGTCTCTGGTGAATCCTCTCACCCCCCCCACCCCCCGCACCTCTGGCTTACAGCCCAGCTCTTGTATGCATAAATAAAATAAATCCTTTAAAAAATAAAAAAAATAAACTAGTTCTAATATAAAATTTATATATAAAAAATGGACACAAAGACAATACTTTGGGTGTTTACTCTGGGGACTCAGTAGGGCCAGGGTCTGATGTTTTTAAAGAACAGTTTCTTGAATTAAGGGGAAAAAAGTGAGCCCAGCAACCAACCATCTAAAACTACTGAGATAACCAGTTTCCTTAGACATTATTACATGTTGAAAGACAAGAGAGCAAAAAGCTGGCACAAGGATTTCCAATAATATCAAAATTCATTAATAGGGCCTCCCCGGTGGCGCAGCGGTTGAGCGCTGGGTTGCGAAGCTGCCCGCGGCCTCTGCCGCGCCGGTTCGATCCCCGGCTGCTCCCCGGCCACCAGAGGAGGGTCCCACATGGCGCGCAGACCTCTCCTGCCGCCCGCTGCTCCCCTCAGCAGTGTACTTCGCTCCTTCTGCCTGCTCTGCTCCCTGCTCTGGCTCTGGTGAATTCTCTCACCCTCCCACGCTTCTGACTGTACCCAGTGCATGTATAAACAAAAACAAACAAATAAAAAAAGAAAGAAAGAAAACATGCCTCTATATAAAAAAAAAATAAAATAAACAAAAAAAATTCATTAATAAATGAAAAACAAGCACCCACTCTCACAATGTTCACAATATAAAATGGTTAATTTCAGAAAAGAAATTTGTTAACATGTATCAAAAGTCCTATTCTTTGACAAAGTAATTCTACAACTCTAAAGGAAATTATTAGAAAAAAAGGTTACTACTTGAATGTGACATTTTATTTTTCATTTTTATTTTTTTTAAAGATTCATTCATCTATGCATACAAGTCCTGGGGTATATGTCAGAGGTGTGGAGGGTGAGAGGACTCATCAGAGACAGAGTGGGGAGCAGAACAGGCTGACTGACCGAAAACACCCCTTGCTCCACCAGGGAGGCCCAAACGTGACATTTTAATGGAAAAATTGAAAATGGTTTACAAATCAGCAATAGGGAAAATGGTAAAATTACATACTTAGGATGACCATTGAAATGTTGGCAAGACGATAATAAAATATATATATATATTTTTTAAAGATTTATTTATTTATTTATACAAAGCACTGGGTACAGTCAGAAGTGTGGGAGGGAGAGAGAATTCACCAGAGCCAGAGCAGGGAACAGAAGAGGCAGACTGACAAAATACACTGCTGAGGGGAGCAGCTGGGCGGCAGGAGAGATCTGTGCGTCATGTGGGACCCTCGCCCAGTGGCTGGGGATCGAACCGGTGCTGCGGAGGCTGTGGGCAGCTTCGCAACCCAGCGCTCAACTGCTGTGCCACCGGGGAGGCCCAATCAAATATTTTTAATGACTGAAAAAATCCTTATGTTATTAAGTAAAAAAATGAAAAAAAAAAAAAAGGATGGTGATGGGGGGATCACAAAACAAGGGGGATGACATAATTAGGGGGGAAATATGTATAAATATATAGAAAAAAAAGGACTGGAAGGAAAAATACCAAAATGCTAAGTTTTTATATGTGGGTCGTGGGGTTATGGTATTTGGTGAGGATTTTTCTTTTCTTCTGCATAGATTTATTGTATTGTATAGATTTTCTAGAACTTTATGTTACCTTTATTTATTAGAATGTATCTTAAGTTTTTGCATAAGAAATGACAGGAACAATAAAATCACATGCAAAATATGAAGCATTAACTCATTTGCTCGTTGGCACAATGTAGAATATTTATACTTCTGAAACGTGATTTCCTTAAAATTTTCTGGAAAATACAATTTCCCTATGAAAAATTATATTTGAAATATCACAGCTATATTTAAAAAAAACTGTTTAGTATTATTCTAGATAAAAATCACAATTACTTTCCTCAAAATTTTCCTTCCTACTTGTGAAAAGTTTTCAGACCACACTTAGTTTGATAGGAAGTTCTCTATGCCTACTCCTTAAATTACTCTGTGCACCAACGCATTCCAAGTATAGCAGCATCTTCAAATCTGTTCCCTCAGGGATTAAATCCTCCTTGTCCCCTCCCTGGTGGCACAAGGGGTTAAGAAGCAACCTATGTAGCTATCCACAGCCCCTGCAACATGAGTTCGATCCCTGGCCAGGGAGCTACCCACATGGCACAGCAGACCTCTCCCGACTCACTGCTGCTCCCCTTAGCAGTGTATTTCGGTCGATCTGCCTGTTCTGTTCCCCACTCTGTCTCTGGTGAATCCTCTTACCCACCACTCCTCTGGCCTATATCCCAGTTCTTGTATGCATAATAAATCTTAAAAAAAATAAGCTGGGGGAGGGGGCGGCGGGGAAAGGAGGGGTAGGGGCCAGAATAAGGGGGTTGCAATTGTATGGGGAATATAAAAATAAAATTAAAAAAAAAAATAAACTAAGAAGCTATGTTTCCTGATCCCTTCTCTCCACAAAAAAATACACGACTACTTCAAAAGATTCATGAAGCAAAGAAGAGTAAGTCACTCATTTTCTAAAGACATTTATAAAAGCTATCTTACTTTGAGGAGAAAATGGTACTCGTGCTAACACACTGGATATATGAAGAATTTGCACTTCTGGGATGACTTCACTTTAATAAGCCAAATGAAAATAATTTTTTTTTAAAAATCCATACCTGACTGAGAAGTTGCCCATGGAAAATGTTATTCACAACATTCAGAACCTGTTTGATAAGTTTCCGCTGAGAAGTGGGAATAAGAGCTGGTAATCTGGTACCAGTTGTCTCTAGTTCATCTTGTATTTTATCCAAAAGTTCACAAAGAAATTCCTGAGCATCTTGTTGTCCGTAACCACGAAAAGCAGGAATTAGTCTCCATACTGAGTGTAGCATAGCGAATGGGGAGACTAAGGCCCACTTTCCAGACCACATGACTTGGAACAAAATGTGCAATTCATGACAGAGAGAAATGTACTGTGAACTTGGTTCCCTTGGTTGAATAAGTTCCATTTTTCTGCTCGTTGAAGCCCCACCACTTAGTCCTGATGAAAAACTGGGGTGTCTGGAGTGAACAGAGCCTGTATCTTTTTCTTGGCACTCGCTCATTTGATGCACCGTATCTGTGATGGGTGGATGCTTATAAGATGATCTTGTCTTATCACTGGCTGTCACAGCTAACCATCGGTTCAGGTCTAGTTTTAAAAAACATTGTCGAAAAATAAGTAAATGACTCAACACTTGAAGGACAGAATTCATATAGCAAGTATTTCCCAGATTTCTCAATCCAGTTACACCAGGAGTTACTATTGGCCTTCGTTGAACTGAAGAATCACTGGCTTTTTTAAATCTGACGTCTTCTGAGGTAGACACTATTTTATCTTTTGCTGGTGATGCTGGGGTTTGTAGTGGTGTGTGAACAGGAACTATTTCTATAGTAGTGGACTGCACAGGACCTTGCAAACGTAAACTCTTTCTTGGAGGCGTCCTTTCCAACTCTGCTTTTACTTGATTCTCTAATTCTTGGTGTCTTTTCTTCACTTCTCTTTTTGCTATTTTTTCCTGAAATTGTTCCTCTAGCCTTTTTCTTCCAATTGGTGATTGTTTAAACCAAGTTCGGAAGATTTTACCCATCAGTATCCTCCTTCTGTGCCAAAGAGCAGTATGCATTTGATCTTCATTTTGAAGCAGAGATTGGGTGCCATCGTGTAAGAAATAAGGATCATCATTCATACCCACAGACCTTAAAACTCTTCCACGACGAGTGGTACAGTGATAATTTTGAGTTTTGATTGCACTTAATGTGTTTCGTAGTAACTTCAGCTCTTCAGTTGCATTATCATTAAGAACATAATCATCACAAAGGTAACAAAAAACATACATCTCATTCACCTCAAAGGCAACAGGATGACTGCTTTCTTGAAAGTGCTTGAGTGCATGCTCTTCAATGTACCTTCCACAGGCAACATGGGAACAGCTCAGGCAAGCCCAGATCGACTCAGTCGTATGGCAGTCTACACAATGCCACTTCTCTGGGTTCAGGATGGAATGATCTTGAGCAAGCTGCAACTGCCCAATGTGTTTGCATTTATCCATTGTTATCATTTATTTAGTCTATCTGAGGTGCACATAATCCAAACAACTCTCTGTTCATGACACTTGAAGCATCTGAAAACTAAGCAGAATATCAATTTTTAATACAATGAAAAAGAAACCAATATTTTTCTTTTAAAAATAGGGTATTTTTGGGCCTCCCCTGTGGCGCAGCGGTTGAGCGCTGGGTTGCGAAGCTGCCTGCATCCTCTGCGGCGCCGGTTCGATCCCCGGCTGCTCCCTGGCCACCAGAGGAGGGTCCCACATGGTGCGCAGACCTCTCCTGCTGCCTGCTGCTCCCCTCAGCAGTGTACTTCGGTCCTTCTGCCTGCTCTGCTCCCCGCTCTGGCTCTGGTGAATTTTCTCACCCTCCCGCGCTTCTGACTGTACCCAGTGCTTGTATAAATAAATAAATAAAATAAATCTTTTAAAAAAAAAAAAAAGGGTATTTTTCCCAGAAGAATTTTATAAATTCGCTACCTCTTCTTCCAATTTGTGGGCTGCCTGTTATAACACAGTTCCCTTGTTCTAGACTTCTCTAATTTCACCTTGCTTTGAAAGAATATACACATTTCACCAAACTTTCTCTGATGGGGGGTTGGGGGAAGAGTCTCTTTAAAAAGTTTATTTTTAATTTTCTACTACCATCTAGTGGTGGAGACTGGGTAGTGACCACTTTTCAGTGGATAAGTATACCATTCACTCGTCTGAGAAGAGTTTTAAAACTATACTTTTTCTTTAAAATTGGGGCTGGAAATACCCAAATATATCTCAGTTTCTGCATTCTAAGAGCCTTCACGTAAAGTTACTAAAGCAAAATCATAGTTAAAAGCACAGATTTTGAAGGGCCTCCCTGGTGGCACAAGGTTAGGTTAAGTCTCAGAACTATGAATTTGATCCCTGGCCAGGGAGATAACCCACATTTGGTGCAGCAGACTTCTCCTTTCTTTCCCACTGCTCCCCTCAGCAGTGTATGTCAGTCGATCTGCCTGTTCTGTTCCCCACTCTGTCTCTGGCGAATCCTCTCACCACCCCCACACCTCTGGCCTGCACCTCCAGCCCTTGTATGTATAAATAAATCTTAAAAAAAAAATAAAAGCACAGATTTTGAAGCAGAAAAACACATTTAAATACTGCCTTGTGTCTGACATGAGCAAATATTTTAATTTCCCTAAACTTCATTTGTGGGCCTCCCTAGTGGCGCAGGTGGTTGAACATAGCACTGTGAAGCTGTCCGCAGCCTCTGCAGTGCTGGTTCCATCCCCGCAGGCCTCAGAGCAACCCACATGGCGAGCAGACCTCTCCTGTCTTGCCCGCTGCTCCCCTCAGCAGTGTATTCTGTCAGTCTGCCTGTTCTGTTCCCGGCCCTGTCTCTGGTGAATCCTCTCACCCTCCCACGTATCTGGCCTGTAACTGGTTCTTATATAAATGAAATAAATCTTTAAAAAAAAAATAAAAAAAATAAACTTCATTTGTAACACAGATCATCCCAACTTCAGTGAATTGTGGAAGATATGCAGTATGTTATGGAGGGATTTGAATGGCAGGTTGATGATGGGTGATCAAAACTTTCTACTACTCCAAACATTATAAGGAAATTAAAGCTATAGCAGTGTTGAAGCAAAGATGAGGACAGAGGTAAATCTATGCTTAATGATGGGGACAGAGGTAAATCTATGTTTAATAAAGTGTTGGTTGAAAGAACTGACTCTGTATGGAGATTAAGAGGGCATCCCTGGTGGCGCAAGGGGTTAAGCACAGCACTATGAAGCTATTATCCCCAGCCTCTGCAACACAAGTTCAATACCCAGCCCGCCAGCGAGCTACCACATGGCACAGCAGACCTCTCCTGTCTCGCCCGCTGATCCCCTCAGCAGTGTATTTCAGTCACTCTGTCTATTCTGTTCCCTACTCTGTCTCTGGTGAATCCTCTTACCCCCTCCATCTCTGGCCTGTACCCCAGTTCTTGTATACATAAGTAAATAAATAAATCTTTTTTAAAAAAGAGAAGAATCTGGGGTTCTCCTGTGTACTTTTTATTTTAAAAGGGTCATATAAAGAACAAAGAGGCAATTCAGTTAAATATTTGTTTCTGGCATGTCATAGACAATAATTATTCAACTTCTTGTACAGAAAAATAGAAAATGCCATTAATTTACATTCACGGAAAATAATTTCATTCTCAAATTTTATTTTACTTTAAAGATTTATTTATTTATGCATACAAGAACTGGGGTACAGGCCAGAGGTGTGGGGGGTGAGAGGATTCACCAGAGACAGAGTGGGGGGCAAAACAGGCAGATCTACTGAAATACACTGCTGAGGGGAACAGTGGGCGAGACAGGAGAAATCTGCCTTGCTATGTGGGTTCTCCCTGGCCAGGGATCAAACTCATGCTGCACTGGCTGTGGACAGCTTCATAGGAGAGCTTCACAGATTGCGTCTTAACCCCTTGCGCCACCAAGGAGGCCCAATTCTCTAATTTTAAAGAGGTGGTATAAGTCACACCTTGCACAATAGTCAAGAAAGATGACATAAGAGAAAACCTAGACAGAATATAAATATGGAGAGAATTTATTCTGGGGCTATCCCTGGGTACAGGGAATGCAAATAATCTTACCTTCCTTTTATCAATCCATATTATAATTTTCAAAAATACAAAAGTAATGGATATGTCACTTGTAAAATAAAATAAGTTTTAAATGGGAAAGAGAGTCTATGTGCTAAGTTACAATGGCATGTTTACTCCCTTTTCTAATTGGTAAATACATTTCCTTGGTTACAAGCAATGTGCCTATTTCATTCCAGTTGTTACTAAAAAAAAGAAATCTACTTAGATGATAGAAAGGTCCTTGACCTTCAACAGGAAGTAGCCTATAATTGAACAGCAGGGTTCTCCATTTGATGCAAAATGGTGCAAAGTGTGAAATGATGATCAAATGCCATCACTCTGAGAGGCGCTATAATAGGGGAGGTTTCATGGCATTTGGTGAAAGCACACTCCGGAATGCAAATGCCTTAGTTTAGCACTTGTCTGCAGTTATTGTGTGATCTAGATACATTATTTATGCTCCACATACCTCAAGTTTTCTTACCTGTAAAATAGCAGTGGTCATCATGCCACCAGGGTTGTTGAGGAAATTCGAAATTTATTTGTAAAGCACTTAGCACAATTCCTGGCACTTAATAATATCACCCGCAGTACATCTCCAGCTGCCAATAATCAAACTAATAATGTTACTACTAATACTATAATAAACGCTAGGTTCCTCTTAGTATAAACACTTTTAGTTAAGCGTTACTTCTTAGCTAAATGCATAGTAAGTCCAACTAAGGTGCTAACTGATAACTAAAATATTAGCTGAGAAACGAGGTCTGACCTCTCCCAGGGTATTTGCATTTTAAAAGGGGATCTCTCAAAGATAAAATCTTTTTAAAAATCCAAAAAGGGAAACCAGAATGGTAGAATGACAGACCATGAGATTAATATTTTAGAGAAGGGGGTCGGTCCCCTGACCTCTCTACTTATGAAAGAAACCAGTAGGGGGTGGACGACTAAGGGAAAGGCAGGGTGAGACAGGAGCTGGACAAACCTTTGCCACCAGCACCCCCAGTTAGCTCTGCAGCCTGAAGATAAAGCTCAGTCGCAGTTACTAGGGTACCCCCAAAGGGGTGTCATCACACAAAGATCTAATAGCTTGGTGGAAAAGAAAGGGGGGTGGGAGTATATTCCTGACACTTCCTATTTTCCTCTACTGGGTTCAAAGCACTTCTTTTCATTTGCTAATCCACTGCTGAGAAGCTATGTATTAACTCTGGCTCCAGCAGATGGGGTAAGTTATTTCTGGCAACATAGTCATTTAAAAGAGAGATAAAGTATTTTTGCATTCCTTCACACAGATTCTGATAAAATATAACCTGTATCTGTATGTAATAAAACCACACAAATAGTCGAGATATTTTGAGTCGGCCTATATATAGATTAAACTTAGAACTCTATATAGATTAAAGTAATTTATACTCTAATTTTCTAATATAGTTATTTCACACTGGAAATTCCAATTAATAGCTATGAAGTGGATTTTAAAAAATGAAGCATGTTATGTTAACTCAAAAATTATATTAAAAAAATGGTATATGGAAATTTTACAAAATGAAGTATGCTATTCTTTATTTTAAAGAAAGATGATCCATCAATATTCTGAAGGCTTCTTATTGTCCTTCTTCACAGATTCTGGACAACAAAATTTTTATTTTTTCAAAGAAAAACATCCAAGCTATTAAAATTGCTTATGCTTGGGCCTCCCTGGTGGTGCAAGGGGTTAAGCATCAGCACTATGAAGCAATCCATAGCTACTGCAGCACGAGTTCAATCCCCTGCCAGGGAGGTGACCCACATGGCAATAGCTGACCTCTCCTGTCTCAACTGAAGCTCCCCTTAGCAGTGTATTTCAACAGATCTGCCTGTTCTGCTCCCACTCTGTCTCTGGTGAATCCTCTGACCCCCCACACTTCTGGCCAACACGCTAGTTCTTCTATGCATTTTTAAAAAAAGTCTAAGAATAAAGGTTTATTAATTTAAAAAATGCTTATACTTATCACCTAGTAAGTAATCTCTAAAATTAATGTTCACTTACTCAAATTATACCTTGCAACATACAATCCATATTTTAAGCATGTAGCAATAACATTCTGATCTATTTTATTTAATGCCTCTTAAGCTACTTCTCATTCTCAGTTCATCCCACCAGAAGAGACTCAATGATCAGCTCTAGAAGTTGGCTACCAAGACTTTATCCTGAGCCCTAACTTTTTGGACCCAGTCTCAGGCACACTTTAAGCACAATTTTACCTGAGTAGCTTGCCTTCACAGAATGACTTCCCCAATATTGTCTTGTTAAAGACACTATGTATCATTTATGTACCAAATCCAGATATTTTAAGGTAATTTTTTGATTCCTCCCTCCCATCTTTTCCCTGGTCAGGGAGATAACCCAGATGGTGCAGCAGTCCTCTCGCCTGCTGCTCCCCTCAGCAGTGTATTTCAGTAGATCTGCTTGTTCTGCTCTCCATTCTGTCTCAGGTGAATCTTCTCAAGTCCCTCTACCCCTGCACCTCTCTGGCCTACACCCCAGCTCTTATATGCACAAATAAATAAATCTTTAAAAAAAAAAAAGCAAACTCAGACATACTTCTCCAACCCTAATTGGGTTCTTTAAAATTTTAGATCAGGGCCTCCCCTGGTGGCACAGGCCATTGAGCACCGCACTGTGAAGCTGTCTGCAGCCTCTGCAGCACTGGTTCTATCCCAGCCGGCTGGGGAGGGTCCCACATGGCGCTGCAGACCTCTCCTGTCTCGCCTGCTGCTCCCCTCAGCAGTATATTTCATCAGTCTGCTTGTTCTGTTCCCCACTCTGTCTCTGGTGAGTCCTCTCACCCTCCCGTGCATCTGGCCCATACCCCGGTTCTTGTATGAATGAATGAATAAATCTTTAAAAAAAATTTTAGATCATAGTAACCCATTTATAAATAAAGATTGGTGCTCCAACTCTAAGAATTACTAAGAACTGTAACAATCACTGAAAATTAGAGGGAAGCTAATCTTTACACCAAAAATTAACATTCTGTTGTAAATTTTTATTATTTTCAACAATTTTTTCAGCTAATCATCCCGTTTCCAACTTAGTTTCTTAACAAGACACCTGGAAAGGTACATTATAGTCACAAGCTTTGGAAGTTCCTACAGGAGGTGAGGTACCAAAGATCAATTATGAGTGTAATCTATATTGATTTTTTTTTAAAATAAAGGCATGTTTTATTTATTTATTTGTTTGTTTGTTTGTTTTGTTTATACATGCACTGGGTACAGTCAGAAGCAAGCGCGGGAGGGTGAGAGAATTCACCAGAGTCAGAGCGGGGAGCAGAGCAGGCAGAAGGACCGAAGTACACTGCTGAGGGGAGCAGCGGGCGGCAGGAGAGGTCTGCGCACCATGTGGGACCCTCCTCCGGTGGTCGGGGAGCAGCCGGGGATCGAACTGGCGCCTCAGAGGCTGCGGGCAGCTTCTCAACCCAGCGCTCAACCGCTGCGCCACGGGGGAGGCCCCTATATTGATTTTTTAATTAGTCAAGTAGCAGCACAGTTTTCAGATGGTATGCTTTAAAAAATGTAACATGCATCTGAGGAGGTATGAACCTATTCCTCTGAATCATATAGTGTTGTAAGCCTATGTTACCACAATTAAAAATAATAAAAAATTTTTATGAAAATCTGGAAGTAAACATGTAAAACACACAAAATATAGCCAAATTATGATTTAGAAAGGTGACAAAGAATGAGGGAATGGCTAATATACATTCATAAGTAAAATTAAAGCAATCTACATGTAAATATCTGAATTGATACTAAAATAACATCATTATGCTCTATTAAGCTTTTCTCTTCATAATTGGTCAAATAGTCATCACATAATAACATGTGCATTTGATATAATCCCTTATGAGTCTTATAGGCAATTTTACAATTATTAAAAGATTATTTAAAAGTCTTAAATGGGCCTCCCTCTTGGCACAGGTGGTTGAGTGCAGCACTATGAAGCTGTCCACAGCCTCTGCAGCACGGGTTTGATGATGGTGGGGAGATATCCACATGGCTCTCTTGCCTTGCCTGCTGCTCCCCTCAGCACTGTATTTCATCACTCTGTCTGTTCTGTTCCCTGCTCTGTCTCTGGTGAATCTTCTCACCCTCCCGCGCATCTGGCCTGTACCCTGGTTCTTGTATGCATTAATAAAATAAATCTTAAAAAAAAAAAGTCTTAAAAGACCACAAGATAAATCTAAACTGCTTGGCAAGGCACATTTAGAGCCTTCAAGTTTGTGGAGCAATATATACTTTTCTCCACTCATCAACTAGCCACTTTCCAGACAGCTTTTGTTAAAATGATTTTATATATGATGGTGAATAAGTTTGATTTTTAAAACTTTTCATAACTGGGATATGAATGTTTTATAGGAAATATTTTATGTATTTATATATATTCAATTACTTCTATTCAAGAACATAAATGCCACTGGGCATAAAGTAGAATAATCATTTCAATAAAATTGTGTCACAGTAAAGATCTTTATCCCATTAAAGAAAATCCTCCTGAGACTCCCAGAAGGATGGTTATTAAAGAGGAGGCATATGTTGGATCTTTATTTTAACAAAGGCAATTTTTGTTACAAAACTTATTTTTCTTTTCATAGTACCAAATAACCTAGACTGATCCTACAGGGGCTATTAGAAGCAGGATGATTTGCTATTTTCCATAATAAAAGATAGGAGGAAATGGCAATCCCAATTGGAAATAGGCCTCAGGAATTACTAACCATGACAATCTTTATACGCATTTGGCTAAGAATGAAAATAACTTCATCCATTAAGTAATTAGGGCAAACCCTACCCATTCCTTAGGAACCGTTTTCAATTTTCCATTCTTTTCATGGAACCACCATAGTACCCTGTCCTCTCAAGAGCTGTCTGTAAAATGTCAAGGGTCAAGCATATTGCCTGGTACACATAAAAAAGGGGTTCAATATTTTTGAAAGAACAAATTATTGAATAAATGAACACAATGGGCTCTCAAACTCCCCCAGCTCCCTCTTAGGTATGCTATTATGCTTGTTTTGTGCTTTGGCAGCTCTCCTTGTCAATCATGATGTATTCCCTTTCCTTTATATCCCTAGAAAGGCCCTGGCTATTCTTTCTTCCTCTAAAAGATATAGAATCTGCAACTACCCTGACCTCGCTTGAAACAAAAAAGGATACCATTTTCTTCTGGGCTTGCTTCATGTCTAACATTCTCTCCTGAAGCACAGAGAGGTTGGCTCTAGTTGATTTTCTAAGAAAAGTTACTCAAAATCAAGCTCTGCCTCCGCATTACTTGGTTTACTCATCCATCACTACTTACAAGTATTTCATTCATCGGCAAAATATTTATCCTTAGAGTCATACTGCTATACTCCTATACCACCAGTTAACTTCGTAACAATGAGGAAAACATTCACAAAAAGACTGAGTGTTCTACGATGGGGCTAATATACTGAGTTCAAATACCACGTGCAAAATGCCTAGATTCTATCATTCTAGTACTTTCACCACTGGCCAAACAAAAACATTCTTGGATGCTTAGAAAATTCATTTCTTCCCTTGATATGTAACACTCCATTAAAATGAATTCTTTATAGTAATTTTTTTTTTGTCTGAAAGAGCTGTGAAAAGTCAAAAGCACTCTTACAATAATCTTAATATTTGCCAGAAAGCCAGTATTTGTAGAATCCGTCTATATTTTAGTTATTTATCACATATTGAGGCGGGGTCTAATGGCAAAACTATCCCACATTACTGGATCCAGAGAATGACTGGGCATATGTTTGATTAGGCTCCTGGCTCTTCTATTTAATCTCCTTCAGACGACTCCATTAGAATCTGGCAACCACGTTTGTTCTAATGTTGCAGAAAGGAGAAAAACTTCAAAGCACTTTTTTTTTTTTTGCTACACCTCTATACCATTCAAAAATCCAGTTCAACAAATATTTACAGGAGCCCCCCCTTCCACGTTAAGCGGTTAGTCAGGTGCTAGGGATACAAATAAAATACAATCAGACTCTGCCCTCAAACAACCCAATGAGCAGAAAATTCTCTTTGTGTACCCTCAATGGTATAAACTCAGTAAGATTCAAGTGTGTCGAGACAAATATGGTAGAGGGCACATATGCTACTTCTTTCTTTTGTGGCACAAATTGTGTGGAAAGTAGGGGTGGGAAAGAAAATTAGGTTGAAGCAATATATTTAATACATTTAACCTAAATCAGCAACAGGTCTTTCCATCTTAAGTATTTCCAAAAAAGTTTATCATTGTATATTATATGAAAGAACTATCCATATCTAGTACTTAAAATTTTTTTTGCCTTAAAAATCTCGAACAATTAATATTTTGGATGAAAAACAAGTAATGCACAACGGAAATAGCTAAAACATTGCAACTTACTACAACATCTGCCCTGAACGATTTAAGAGTACCTTCTAAATTTCAGTGGGGTTAGTCTACAGTGATCAATACTGGGTTAAAAAAATCTGTCACGCTTTGCATAAATGAATGACTCTGACACAAGAAGTTAAGAGAAACCGGAGTGGGAGGAAAGGAACTAAAAAGTCTTTCAAATACCTCAAAATTCTAGATTAAGGCTAAAACGACTAGAGTTCCAAGAGTAAAAAGTTTTCATCTCTTTCAAGAAAACGGAGTATTGAATTTCATTGAAGTTATGAAATATTGTATAAACATGTACTGAAGTCATGTTGAGCTTTCCGAAGTTGAGCTCAGTAAACTGCCAATTCTTTTTCCTTGTTTACACGGAATGCTGGTTTTAAAGACAACTCAAAATGGAATTCCAGACACAATGTCACCACCACCCCCTACTTTTACCCCACATGCAACTACTTAACAGATAATAAGGAATTCAAGTGCAGGGCCTGGAAGTCGTATTTCCATGCAAATTTCACCACCCCGTTACTTGCAAGCAATGACCATTAAAGTTTAAAAGCCGGGAGAGGGGTGGCTGGTGGAAAAACTCGACAGCCTCAATAGTTGCAAACTGTCTTACTTCCGGAAAAAAAAAAAAAACTGCAAGAAATTATCCAGTGAGCAGCAGAATTTGTAATTATCCAGTTAGCAGTATTATTTGCTGCTGAAACAATTACGTTCACTTTCTTTTTTTTTTTTTTAAGAGGGACAGGGGATTTCGTCCTACTATCCCTTCAACATGAGCAATAATTTTTTTTTAAATCCTCTCAGGGTGACACTTTTCTTATGATCCCCCCATTAGAGTTCGGCCTATTAGCATTCCCTCCTCGAGGGCCAGTGGGAATGCTTTAGGATGCTGGTATTCAAAAAAACCGCGGCAGCAGGTGCTGGCAGCGCTGGGACCCCATCGACGGAGGGGGCAGCAAAAGACATTCCTTCTACAAGGACTTCTCAACAGAATGGCCCTTTCCAAAGCATCCCAGGGGCTTTGCGCATCACACAGCGGCGATCAGAGCCCGGGTGGACGGTGCCAGCTCTGCAGAGCGCCGGGGCCAGCACCAGACTCGCCAACAGATTCGCATCCACGGCCCCTCCACGCTCGGAACGCGGCTTTCCCTTTGCATCTCAAGCCCCCCACCCCCCCGATTTCGCCTCTTCTCCCAACTCGTCCTCCATCCAGCCCAGCGCAGAGCGCCTCCCCCGCGCACCCCCACCGGAGACACGGGCTCCGCAGCATCTCCGCGCACTAGCGGGTAGCCGGGCACCAGGACACCGGCCAGCGCATCGCACAACCCACCGAAAGTTCCCAGAGGCGCCAATTCTAAATTCGCCGCCGCTGCTGCTGCTGCCTTCTCCGCGCGCCCCTCGGCTCGCTCCCCGCAGCCCGTTCGCAGCCCCCACTCCCTGCCTGGGGACCCTCCTCCTGCACCCCCGGCGGCGGGAACACGCCGCCAGGTGCCTCCCGGCCCCGGGGAGCTCCCGTCCGACGTCCGTCCGCCCCCGCAGGCAGCCGCGCTCGGGCAACCGCCGCAGCCCCGCGCGCCCCCCACGCGCACTCACCAGCCTGCGCCCGAGCGGCCATCTTAGCGCTCGCCCCCAGCGCCCCCAACTCCCGCTCCCCCTCCCCCCGGTCCGGCGGGCGGCCGCGGCGGCCCGGTTGGGCGGCTACGTCAGCGGTGATGTCACGACAGGCCCCCGCCCACCGCGCCCGCCCCTTTGGCTCCAGAGCGCGCGGGGCCGGGGCTGAGCGCTGCGCCTGCAGACCCGCTCGCTCCCCGGCGTACCCGCGCGAGCCGGGCATCCGCACCCCGGCTTCACCTCCAGGTGGAGGGATGGACCTTCCCCAGCGCGGCAGGTGGCGCAGCGCAGCCAGCTGAGGCTTCCTTCCCAGGTGGGCGAGACTGGAGAGGTCTGCTGCGCCGTGTGGGTGGCCCCCTGGCCGGCCGGGGATTGAACTCGTGCTGCAGAGGCTGCAGAGGCTGCAGAGAGCGTCCTAGATTTGAGGGGGGCAGCTGGAGAGACAGGAGAGGGCTGCTGCACCAGGTAGCCCGGGAGGTGTACAGTGTCTAAGCTGGAGAGTGTGAAGGCGCAATGTCCCCCGGGCTGCGTTCCGCCCTGGCTGATGCCTGCGGCGCGCACGGCGGCGAGTTGTTCTCAGAAACGCTCGCCAATTCCGTTATCTTCAACACCTGCCCACATTCACGTAGACATTCAAGAAAACTTTGCCTTCCTGAGGCAGCTGGTTAAGCGCAGGTGGCTGTGACTGGCTGGAATTCGGCTTCCTCACGCAGCAGCCGGCAATTAATGCCATCATGGGAAAAACTTCCTGAGGAATAGGATTCAGGGGACACGAGAGGGCACTTCTGTCCAAAATTACCTTACCCGAAATTGGCAATTTCCGATAAGGAAGTAGATTCAGAAAAGAATGGCAAAGACTGGAGAGAAACATATGAAGGGGTGTCATATGGGTACATGAAGTTGAATCCGTTAATGTGTATCGGGCTTTTACTTTGTGCTCAGCTCTGAGCCATTTCTACTTGGGGAAATATAAAAAATGAAGACCCCGTCTTCCTAACGAGAGCTTGAAGGGGCAGCAGGCCACGCGTACAATGTGAATACCCTTCAACTGAGCACAATGTGACATGCAACCTAAGAGACAAGCCATAACTTTATCTTTTAATCAACAGTTTCATCTTAGGGAGTCTGTTTCAATGGTATGACCTCTAAAAAGGAGCCTACAGAGAAATTATATCATCCCACCAACAAAAATTCAAAAGGGGGAAAAAAAAATGTCTAACCACACGAAATGGCTAGCTCACATGTGGCTTATTAACCCTGGCAATTCTTATGTAGATAACAAAGTGTCAACCATCTATCTAATCAGTTCCCACTTAAAAAAAATACCCAAATATGAATGTGAAGATCGAGCTTCATATAATGTTGTTAGGCATGTGAAGTTTAAGGGTAAGGGATGAATTTGCCTAGTTTAATACTCATTTTAGTCTTTTCTAGTACTTAGGTGCCCAAAAATTCTTACTGATTCAGTTCTGTCCCCAGTGTATTTCCTCCCACTCAAAGCATGAACTGCTGTCTTGTAATCTTCCCTGCCACTTGACTTTCTAAAATGCAAATCATGTAAATGCATTACAAGCGAGCATTTCTTAAGTGGAAGAATTTCATCTAAGTTATTTCTGGCGTGAATGTAGTTTTTCCACAGTTATTAAAAAGCAAGATATAGTAAAGGTCAAAACCTGGCTTTCCTTTTTTAATATCATAAAACTTTAAAAATTTTTTAAATTAAATTTGTTTATGCATACAAGAACTGGGGTGCAAGCCAGAGGTGTGTATGGGGGGGGTGAGAGGATTCACCAGAGAGAGTGGGGAACAGAACAGGCAGATCTACTGAGAGAGACCCCTGAGGGGAGCAGCAGTTGAGACAGGAGAGGTCTGCTGCGCCATGTGGGTTTCTCCCTGGTGGGCTGGGATTGAACTCCTGCTGCAGAGTCTGCAGATAGCTTCCCAGTGCTGTGCCTAACCCCTTGTGCCACCAGGGAAGCCTCATAAAACTCTTTTGAAAGGTTGTTTAGCAGACTCTTATCAAGTTTCTGTCACTTCTGATCTATTAATTCTACTTTAAGAAATTCAAACCAGGGCCTCCCTGGTGACACAGCGGTTGAGCGCTGGGTTGCGAAGCTGCCAGCAGCCTCTGCAGCTGCGGTTCGATCCCCGGCTGCTCCCTGGCCACTGGAGGAGGGTCCCACATGACGCGCAGACCTCTCCTGCCGCCCGCTGCTCCCCTCAGCAGTGTACTTCGGTCCTTCTGCCTGCTCTGCTCCCTGCTCTGGCTCTGGTGAGTTCTCTCACCCTCCCGCACTTCTGACTGTACCTAGTGCTTGTATAAATAAATAAAAAAATAAATAAATCTTTAAAAAAAAAAAGAAATTCGTCTGAGACTCAGGCAAATTAGAAGGCTGTTCATCTTAAAGCTATTTATTTTAAATTTATTTTAAAAAATATTAAATGAAAGGTATATAGGTCAAGCCAACTTTGTCTGCCATTCTCTTTCTTGACCCCTTCTCCCTCTTTGAACACTTGACTGTGTTGGACTTGGAAGGAAAACAGACCCAAGGATAATCAATCTTTTTTTTTTTAAGATTTATTTATTTATGCACACAAGAGCTGGGGTACAGGCCAGAGATTCTGGGGGTGAGAGGATTCACCAGAGACAGAGTGGGGAGCAGAACAGGCGGATTGACTGAAATACATTGCTGAGGGGAGTAGTGGGCAAGACAGGAGAAGTCTGCCTCGCCATGTGGGTTTCTCCCAGGCTGGCCGGGGATTGAACTCATGCTGCAGAGGCTGCGGATTGCTTCATGGTGCGGTGCTTAACCCCTTGTGCCACCAGGGAGGCCCGATAATCAATCTTTAAGGAAGCTTGTTAAAGCTTTACCCAAGCACTGTACAAGGTGTAAGAGGGGTTGAGGTGAACTGAGTCATGGTTTAAAGGCACCTTGAGAAGGCAACCAGTGGGCATCAGGCAGAGCCACAAGGAAACAGAAGCCACAATAATCAGAGGGAACATGCATAGAAGTAGCAGCCAGATTCAAGTATAGTAGCAATAGCAAGGGTTATTAAGATTGTGAGTAAAACTGCTTGGACTTAAAGACCAGGGGCTTCCCTGGCGGCACAAGCAGTTAAATCTCAGCCCTATGAAGCTATCCACAGCCACTGCAGCATGAGTTTGATCCCTGGGCAGGGAAATGACCCACATGGTGCATCAGACCTCTCTTGTCTCGCCTGCCGGCTGCTCCCCTCAGCAGTGTATTTCAGTAGATCCATCTCTTCTGCTCCCCACTCTGTCTCTGGTGAATCCTCTTGTAACAGGGTGGTCCCCAGGAAAGGGGGAGGTTCCCTGCCCCACCCAAGGGAGGGTGGAGCTGAGCAGGAAGAGGAGAAGCTGAAGAAGAGACTGAGGAAGGAAGGAGCAGGATGGAGCCAGAAGGAGACCTGGAGGAGGCACATGGAGCCTAGAGACACGTGAAGAAACTGCGCTTGTCTTTTGGTCGTGGACTGGGTGACACAGATGTGGGTGAGACCCGTGGGGAGGTGACCATGGCAGCTTTTATCTTGATGTTTATTTTGCTCTTTTCCTTCCGGGCTTGTCTGGTTGTTTGTGACCCTTTTCTGTGGGTCCCCACTGGAAGATGCTTTAGACTTGTAGCAGGCTTTGGGGCCTTGTTTTGGGCCGATCCCATATGGATGGAGTTTTACCCACGAGGGGACGGGTAACTTTGGGTGCTTCATTTAGAAACTAGACTCTTTGCCTTACCTGTATTGTTTCCTAGTTTTATTAAAGATCCTTCCCATTAAAGTCTCATGTGTTTTGTGTTGATGCGGCGGATGGCAGAACCCATTTAGAATAGGCAGGTTTGCGGGGTTTGGGCTGCCCCTCTCCCTGTCCTATAACACTCTCACCCCCCAGCACCTCAAGGCTACACCCCAGCTCTTGTAAGCATAAATAATTTTTTAAAAAATGAAGAGAAAATGATGAAATGGAAAAAAGACAAAGCAAAGCAAGCTGAATAAGGCATAGTACTGAATACAGTATCCTCAATGTAATGTCTTGAATACAAGGATGTATACTAGGAAGAGGAGGTAGGTTGTAAGGGGAGGTGTCTAGAGATTAATTGTTTTAATAATTAAAGAGTAGTAATGAGATCATTTGTAGCACAGCTTTTTCTTTATAGTTATTTACTACTGTTTATTCAAGGTTGAAAATTTCCTCAACTCCCATTTTATTCCAGATCTTAATTAACTAGGCCTAAATTATGGCACATCTAGTTTGTTTCCTATGCTCCAGAACTTCCTCTATTACTGTCTTATTTTTATGTACCTATTAGACTCATTCTTCTCATGTAATTTTCTTATATGTTTTATAAACTTCTCATCAAATCTAAGCTTTTTATTGTAACAAAAAAAAAAAGTCTCCTTCCCTGCCTTTATCAACCGACCGTCAGCTTGGGGAACCAAACTTACCTATCACAAAATCACAATCAGTCCCCAAGTCAGTCTTTGGATTGCTAAGAAGTCAGCCACCTTCCCTTTGGTGGGGATGGGATTTGGAGTTCCCAGTGTCTTTTGGCTTTGGTCTGGGGTGGGGGTGGAGTCCACAAAACCTGTATGGAATTAGCTTTAGGACATCCTTTTCCCCATAACACTTATGGTTTTCCACACTTGACACACACCCCACTTTAAATCAGGGCAGCTGTTAATCTCCTAAGTAGAAGGTCCTACTTTCACTCCTGCAAATCATTACAGTCACTTTCTTTCAGAGCTGGCCTAAAACTTTCAACTCCTAGAAATTGCTTTCCTAGTAACAACTGGGCTGCCAGATCCCCACCCCCCACCCCCACTAGTACATTATTATGCAGTCACAGCTTTTGTTCTGAGTTCTGAGCTTGGTTCTCTTTCTTTGCATTGCAACCTCTTTGGGGGCAAGGACTGAGCACTTGCTCCATTTGTATGCCTCTTCACAGCGCTTAGCCAAAAATGTTCTTAAAATGCTTAATGAATTAGCATAATTAGAAGTTTCCTAACATAAATATGGGGTTGTAGAAATAATGTGGAGGAGTTTACCGTGTCTCCACAGCCCCCATATTAAGAGAAATGGCAATATACCTTTTTTTCCAGACAATTTCCTAAATAAGAAAAAATAGCTCTGATGCCTCAATTCTGAGGCCATATCCAACTTCTGGGTACAACACAAACTGGTGTTGTTTTTGTTTCCTGAGAGGAGAGTGAAAGACTTAAAGGAAGATAAAACAGCAAATTTGAAAGCCTTAGTTTTTAATGATTTGTTGATTTTTAGAATTCTCTAGTTATGAACCTGTGAAACATCTTAGCAATCCCAATTGTAGACTAAAGAAAGGATGAACTTGTTAACTCTGAGAAGACTACTTCCAAGAATTTTAAGGGTTCTATACACTGAAATTTCCTATGTAATAATGATACTGTAATTTCACTAAAGTTATTAAAGATTAATTTGACAAAACTTTTGGAGCAGTTTATGTGCCTGGCACCTTTCTATGCACCAAGATGGCCATATCCCTAATTGAGGATATGAAGGATTGAATGGAGGAAGTAGGTAAAGAAAATACTGCCAAGCTCAGACTTAAGGTAGCAAAACAATACATTAAGTTGATTTTTTTTTAAAATAAGAGCAGCCCAAAGAACCTTAGATTTGTGACATATATATAATATATATATATATATATAAGGAGTTAAAAGAGTAGTATGGAAGTAGAAGAGCAAATGTCAAGATACAGCCTTAGTAAGCAAATAGAGGAAAGTGAGCAGAAAGAAATAACTTTAGAATTAGCTTTTAAAAAAATCATGAGAAAAAATGAAAATGGTGGTGGGCTGAGAGGCAAAAGAAATTTGAGAAGTAGATGGTACCAACATTGATTTAAATTTTACAGAAACCTCTGTTAATGGTTTATGTGGTGGTCTGTGAGGGAAACTTGCCAAACTAGTCCAGATTTGACTCTCCTTTCAACATTCTTTCTCTCCACTCTTCTCAGTTTTCTGGCATCCTCAAGCTGCTTGTGTCCAGGGTTTTACCTCAGTCTCTCAAGGCAATTCTTTCCTCCCATGGAAGCTTTTCCCATTTTGTTCTAGGGCGGTTACTCCAACTATCCTTTTTCTAAGGTAAGGAGCCCGATTATCCGGTAGTATACTGATCCACTTATAAATTAGTAATGCTTAGTAATTTTTTTTGCGTGTCTCTCTAAGACTATGTTTTAGTGAAACCTCCTTGAGATGCTTAGTATAGAATTTCTAAAATGAATTTTTAATCATTGTGGTTGATTAGTAGGATGTTTTCTTTTTTTTAAAGATTTATTTATTTATTTTTAGATTTATTTATTCATTTATACAAGCACTGGGTACAGTCAGAAGCGCGGGAGGGTGAGAGAATTCACCAGAGCCAGAGCAGGGAGCAGAACAGGCAGAAGGACCGAAGTACACTGCTGAGGGGAGCAGCGGGCGGCAGGAGAGGTCTGCGCGCCATGTGGGACCCTCCTCCGGTGGCCGGGGAGCAGCCAGGGATCGAACTGGCGCTGCAGAGGCTGCGGGCAGCTCGCAACCCAGCGCTCAACCGCTGCGCCACCAGGGAGGCCCTAGTAGGATGTTTTCTTAAGCCCTGATGTTTTTTTCTAAGCATAAACTTGGTACTTGTAAACACTCATGAAATTATCTTTTTTTTTTTTTAAGAATTATTTATTTATATAAGCACTGGGGTACAGTCAGAAGCGCGGGAGGGTGAGAGAATTCACCAGAGCCAGAGCGGGGAGCAGAACAGGCAGATGGACCGAAATACATGGCTGAGGGGAGCAGGGGGCGTGGCGCCAGAGGTCTGCGCTCCATGTGGGACCCTCCCAAGTGGCCAGGGATCTAACTGGTGCTGCAAAGGCTGCATGCAGCTTCGCAGCCCAGCGCCCAACCGCTGCGCCACCAGGGGAGGCCCTGAAATTATCTTTTCTTGAAAATTAATGATAGGGCCACCCTGGTGGTGCAAGGGGGGTAAGTCTCAGCACTATGAAGCAATCTGTAGCTACTGCTGCATGAGTTAGATCCCCAGCCAGCCAGGGAGCAACCCACATGGCGCAGCCGACCTCTCCTGACTCACCCACTGGTCCCCTCAGCAGTGTACTTCAGTCAATCTGCCTGTTCTGTTCCCCACTCTGTCTCTGGTGAATCCTCTCACACACACACCCCCACCCCTCTGGCCTGTACCCCAGTTCTTATAAGCATAATAAATAGATCTTTTAAAAAAAGAAATAACCTATCATGTTTCATCACAGTCACTAAAAATTCATTCTTTTTCAATTGCCATTTCCACTTAAAGATACAGCTTTCTTTCTTCTACCCACTTTACCAATTTTTGAATCAACATAAAATTTAAACCATCATTATGTTCTCTATAAAATTCTTTTTTTTTAAAGATTTATTTGTTTGTTTGTTTGTTTATTTATTTAATTTATTTATTTATACAAGCACTGGGTACAGTCAGAAGCGCGGGAGGGTGAGAGAATTCACCAGAGCCAGAGCGGGGAGCAGAGTAGGCAGACTGACGAAGTACACTGATGAGGGGAGCAGCGGGTGGCAGGAGAGGTCTGCGCACCATGTGGGACCCTCCCCTGGAGGCCGGGGATCGAACCGGCGCTGCAAAGGCTGTGTGCAGCTTCGCAACCCAGCGCTCAACCGCTGCACCACCGGGGAGGCCCATCTCTCTATAAAATTCTTAATAGTAAAATATGCCCTCAGTAATTTTATGTATTTTCAACCACTAATGGAATATTTTTCATGTTGTAAAGTAGAACCATGGCAACAAGAGTGCCTCCGAATATTAATTTTCTCAATCCTAAAACTCTGTCACTGAGAATTATACCAAAAAGGCTAGAAACATACGTTCTGTTTTTGAAAATTGTGATTTGTGGTTACAAAATATTGAAAGTTTCTGATTTATACCTGTCACCTCCATTTTCTTTTCATCTGCTTTTCCCCTGGCTCTCCTCAGGCTTCTTGCCTTATTGCTTTGAAAATATTCTCTTAAAACAAGGTCACCAACAATTCCTTTCTTGTCAAATTCAAAAGCCACTTCTTTTCCTCCACCACTTGCTAAAGTTTATCATCCTTTTCTTCTTAAAACACTAGTTTTTAATTATGAGACTTATACGTGATGGGCCTCCCTGGTGGCCCAAGGGGTTAAGTCTCAGCATTATGAAGCTATCTGCAATCATGGCAGAACTGCAGAACGAGTTAGATCCCCTACCAGGGAGCTAACCCACATGGCTCAGCCGACCTCTCCTGTCTCACCTGCTGCTCCCCTCAGCAGTGTATTTCAGTGGATCTGCCTGTTCTGCTCCCCATTCTGTCTCTGGTGAATCCTCTAACCCCCCCTCCCTGCACCTCTGGCCTACACCCCAGTTCTTGTATGCATAAATAAATAAATCTTTAAAAAAAGTCTTATATGTGCTCCCCTTTGCATTAGGACAATATGAAAACTGTCACAGTTTCTGTTACTATTATTACTGCTTTAACTTAGTAGTTACGTAACAGGGTGGTTCCCAGGAAAGGGGGAGGTTCCAGGTTCCCTGCCTCACCCAAATGGAGGATGGAGCTGAGCAGGGAGAGAAGAAGCTGCAGAGGAGACTGAGGAAGGAAGGAAGCAGGATGGAGCCAGGAGGAGACCTGGAGGAGGCGCATGGAATGGAGAGACACGTGAAGAAACTGTGCTTGCCTTTTGGTCGTGGACTGGGTGACACAGATGTGGGTGAAACCCGTGGGGAGATGTCAATGGCAGCTTTTATCTTGATTTTGATTTTGCTCTTTTCCTTCTGGGCTTGTCTGGTTGTTTCTGACCTTTTTCTGTGGGTCCCCACTGGAAGATGCTTTAGACTTGTAGCAGGCTTTGGGGCCTTGCTCTGGGCCAATCCCATTTGGATGGACTTTTACCCACGAGGGGACAGGTAACTTTGGGTGCTTGATTTAGAAACTAGATTCTTTGCCTTTCCAGTATTGTTTTCTAGTTTTATTAAAGTTCCTTCCCATTAAAGTCTCATATGTTTTGTGTTGATGCGGCAGATGGCAGAACCCATTTAGAATAGGCAGGTTTGGGGGGTTTGGGCTGCCCCTCTCCCTGCCCTGTAGCAGTTAGCTTATATTCACAGCTTACTGTAATTATCATAATTATTCTAAGGAGGTTGATATTATTATCTTCATTTTCAAGTTGAGAAAATATGTTCAAAATTTAATCAACTTGCTCAAATTCACACAATTTGGAAAGTGTTAAATTTAGCAATGGAAAGGAACAACTTTTCCTAACTGGATCATAGTATGCTCTGTTATCTATATTTAAATTAAATAGAGTTTATTTGGTTTATTCCATTTATCTGCAGTTTGAGTGGATACCTACTTCATTGCGAGTAAAACTGCTTGGACTTAAAGACCCTCTAAAATAACTACAGGGTATTCCCTGGTCGCATTTCAAGTACTTTTTTTGCCCAAGTTGTCCATGCACAGTTTTATCTAGTCTCCTTTGAATTCTGTTTCACCAGGATCATAAAATGTGGCTAGATTACAAATTGTTATGTGTCACTTATTTTTTTCTCCTTTTCTGGTTCTGTGGGAATAGAAATGTTCTAATCATGGTTATAAAATTTAAAAATCTATTATCATATATTTTTAAAAGATTTATTTATTTATTTATACATGCACTGGGTACAGTCAGAAGTGCTGGAGGGTGAGAGAATTCACCAGAGCCAGAGCGGGGAGCAGAACAGGCAGAAGGACCGAAGTACACTGCTGAGGGGAGCAGCGGGCGGCAGGAGAGGTCTGCGCGCCATGTGGGACCCTCGCTGGCGGCCGGGGATCAAACCGGCCCTGCAGAGGCTGCAGGCAGCTTCTCAGCCCAGCGCTAAACCGCTGCACCACCGGGGAGGCCCTATCAGAATTTGATGGATGATAAGATAGATATAAAATTAAGTGATATAGTGTAACTTGTGCAACTTTGAGTGGATTTTTTTTGAATCCATGGTAGTGATAGAGTAGGATTTAGTTACATACATATTTTGTTTTTTTTTTAAAGATTTATTTATTTATGCATACAAGAATTGGGGTACAAGCCAGAGGTGTGGGGGATGAGAGGATTCACCAGAGACAGAGTGGAGAACAGAACAAGTGGATTGACTGAAATACACTGCTGAGGGGAACAGCGGGTGAGTCAGGAGAGGTCTGCTGTGCCATGTGGTAGCTCCCTGCCGGAGATTGAACTCGTGCTTCGGTGGCTATGGATGACTTCATAGGTTGTGTCTTAACCCCTTGCGCCACTGAGGAGGCCCCATATTTTGTTTTCTTAAGTATGCATTAACAACAGGATAATCTAGCTACAAAAGTTCCCCTTAAGACTTTTGTTGGAATGTCAGTGGTAATAACTGGGACTTGAATGTTTTAGATTTCATCTGAAATTAGTTGTCCAAATACAACAATAAATGGTTGCCATGGTTGTCAGCTTTGATTAATGTAATATTAAACCTCTTTAGTATATTATATCACTATTTTAACTGACAGATTTGAATTAAAAAGATACACATATATCTTACAAACACATTAAATGTATAGTGTTTGATGGCCTCTTTTAACATACCCTTACTTTTTTCAGAGGCAGGCATTTGGCTCTATTCCTTTCTTTTTGTCGCTTGATCTTTTACCTATTTAACAAAATACCTTTTTTTTTTTTTAAAAAAAAAGAGATTTAGTTATTTATGCATGCAAGAGCTGGGGTACAGGCCAGAGGTGTGGGGGGTGAGAGAATTCACCAGAGACAGAGTGGGGAACAGAACAGGCGGATCAACCAAAGTAGACTGCTGAAGGGGAGCAGTGGGCGAGACAGGAGAGGTCTGCCACACCATGTGGGTTTCTTCCTGGGCTGCTGAGGATGGAACTCATGCTACAGAGGCTGCAGACAGCTTCATAGGTTGCATCTTAACCCCTTGTGCTACCAGGGAGACCCCAAAATACCTTTAGTCATTGATTACCAAGTGGATGGAAGGAAGAGAGTATTATGTGTTATCTGAAAGTATATAAAGGACATTTTTTTTTTTAGAGGCATGTTTTATTTGTTTGTTTGTTTTGTTTATACATGCACTGGGTACAGTCAGAAGCGCGGGAGGGTGAGAGAATTCACCAGAGCCAGAGCGGGGAGCAGAGCAGGCAGAAGGACCAAAGTACACTGCTGAGGGGAGCAGCGGGTGGCAGGAGAGGTCTGCGTGCCATGTGGGACCCTCGCTGGTGGCCGGGGAGCAGCCAGGGATCGAACAGGTGCCGCAGAGGCCACGGGCAGCTTCGCAACCCAGCGCTCAACCGCTGCGCCACCGGGGAGGCCCAAGGACATTTTTTTAAAAGATTTATTTATGTATATAAGAACTGGGGTGTAAGCCAGAGGTGCAGGGAGGCGGCATATGAGAGACTTCACCAGAGAAGTGGGGAGCAGAACAGGTGGACTGACTGAAATATACTTCTGAGAGGAGCAGCGGGCAAGGCAGGAGAGGTCTGCTGCGCCATGTGGGTACCTCCCTGACTGGGGATCCAACTCATGCTACAGTGGCTGCAGACAGCTTCATAGTGCTGTGACTTAACCCCTTGTGCCACCAGGAAGGCCCCTCAGACTTCTTAATTTTTGACTCATATATCTAACTGCCTATTCAGCTTTTCCATTTGGATATTGAATATCTATCTAAATTTACAATGGCAAAAGTGAAATCAAATTCTTCACATCTCCTGTGTAGTTTTCCTTCTTTCAATAATGAGCAGCTTGAAGAGTATTCCTGGACCTCCCTGGTAGTGCAAGGATTAAGTCTCAACCTTGCGCAACCGCTACAGCACAAGTTTGATCCCCGGCCAGGGAGGTGACCCACAGGGCACAGCAGACCTCTTCTGACTCGCCTGCTGCTCCCCTTTAGCAGTGTATGTCAGTTGATCTGCCTGTTCTGTTCCCCACTGTGTCTCTGATGAATACTCTCACCCCCCAAAACTCTGGCCTATACTCCAGTTCTTGTATGTATAAATAAATAATTTTTTTTTAAAAAGAGCATTCTATATGCTAAGCCAAAAACCTTAGTGTCTGTAGGAAAACTAAAGTGATGCTATCTTGTATCGATGCCATTTTAGGGCCATGGCCTGTAATTGCCCTATACTGGGATGATAGTCATTTTTCCCATTGTTTCTTTCATGTGTGTTAACCTGTACGCAGGATCCATACACAGCTTTATTAATCTTAGTAGAACAAAGATGCATGCGACATGTCTCCCCAGACATGTGGTGTCCATAGTCTTACACAAGAAGGATCACAAATACCGAGAAGGGTATAGAAGACCTGTCAGGTTGGATTCCGCCTTGACCCGAAGTCCTGTCCACTGGTTTTGGCTCCGAGGACCCCTGTAGTTAAGTTGCCCCTAATAAACTTTAAGTATGATTAATGGATGTGTTTGCTTCCATTAATGTGCCTGCTATTACTCAAATTACCGTCTCAATTTTGGGGAACTTTTTTGTTCTAGTATCCACATCTTCCTCGACATGATCTAATATTCACCACCCACAACGACATCAGGAAATTCCTTTGGTTCTACTTTCGACATGTATGAGTCCATCACTATCTCCTTTCCTATAACCATGGGCCAAACTGCTGTCCTCTCTTGCCTGGATTATTGAAACGGCATTCTAACTAGTCTTCTTGCCTCCTACAGTCTTTTATTATTATTTTTTTAAATCAAAACAGTCAGAAAGACTTCCCATTTCACTTAGACTAAAAGTTAAAGTCCTCACAATGATTTCTAAGTTCCTAAAGGGTATGACCCCATCCCTTCTTCCCCATCTGTTACATCTCTCTATCATTTTCTTTATCATACTGGTCTCTTTGCTGCTGTCTGTAGCTGGTTACAGTCCAGCAGAGCCTGCCCTAGTCTTTTGCACTGTGTTCTCTGGACCCCTCTTTTCTCAGATACACTCTTTCAGATTAGCACCTTGTGAAAGAGGTCTGGCTTAATAATACTATTGAAAAATATAGTCCTTAGTATTTTGTCCTTTCTGAATTACTGCATCATTCCAACACTGTGTTCCAAATAACTATGTAATTCGTTTATTTTATGAATTGTATATTGTCTTTCCCACAATATAAGTTATAGGAGAATATCAGTTCTTACTGTTCTCTGTTGAATTTTTGCTACCTCAAATAATGCTGCACATGCTAGGCACTCATAATTTGTTGAAGGAAGGAATTGTAAATAACAAAAATGATGTCTGAGCTTCACCTTCCTGTGAAGTGTGGTAAGGATCTTAATGAGAGAATGGATATGACAGCCCTTGGTAAATCACAGAGCAACAATCAAATTAAGATATTGCTATTGGTAGTAATTAGTATTATTGTCTCATCAGTCTGCCTCCCAACCTTTTTGAACTTTTGCTATATGTGGTCACTGAATAAAGATGGATAATTGGTCTGATGAGAATGGTGCCTCCATTTGGGCAGGCTCTCAAGATTAAATTTTCTTCCATAAGTTTATTTGACTATTAACGTACATTTATATTTTCTTTTTTTTTTTTAAAGCTTTATTTATTTATTTATACAAGCACTGGGTACAGTCAGAAGCATGGGGAGGGTAAGAGAATTCACCAGAGCCAGAGCGGGGAGCAGAACAGGCAGAAGGACCGAAGTACACTACTGAGGGGAGCAGCGGGCGGCAGGAGAGGTCTGCGCGCCATGTGGGACCCTCCTCTGGTGGCCGGGGAGCAGCCGGGGATCGAACCGGCAATGCAGAGGCTGCGGGCAGCTTCGCAACCCAGCGCTCAACCGCTGCGCCACCGGGGAGGCCCTATTAACGTACATTTATATTTTCTTTCAACTCTTTTTTTTTTTTAAAGATTTATTTATTTATTTATACATACAAGAACTGGGTACAGTCAGAAGCGCGGGAGGGTAAGAGAATTCACCAGGACCAGAGCGGGGAGCAGAGCAGGCAGAAGGACCGAAGTACACTGCTGAGGGGAGCAGCGGGTGGCAGGAGAGGTCTGCGCACCATTTGGGACCCTCCTCTGGTGGCCGGGGAGCAGCTGGGGATCGAACTGGCACTGCAGAGGATGCAGGCAGCTTCTCAACCCAGCGCTCAACCGCTGCGCCACCGGGGAGGCCCTCTTTTAACTCTTAATACAGATTTTTGCTTAAGCTCTAGCACAACCCTACTTTAGTTTTGTAGTAATGTATTCCTGCATATTAGGAGCATTATTTTTTTGCCTTATTTTCCCCCCAGAAACTATACTTTCTCAATGAGGACCACTGACTGTCTTGTGTGTGTGTACATGTGTATGTAAATTTGTGCGCATGGTATGTAGGCTGTTTGCCTCCCTGGCTTGCAGAACCATCCCCAGTCAGGTTGGTCACTAAGGATGTTATTTTTTTAAAAGATTTTATTTATTTATGCATACAAGAACTGGGGTACAGGCCAGAGGTGCTGTGGGGGGGTGAGAGGAGTCGCCAGAGAAAGTGGGGAACATAACAGGCAGACTGACTGAAATATACTGCTGAGGGGAGCAGTGGGGCAAGACAGATGAGGTCTGCTGCACCATGTAGGTTTCTCCCTGGCTAGCAGAGGCTATGGAGAGCTTCGTAGTGCTATGCTTAACTCCTTGTGCCACTAGGAAGGCCCCCAGAGAGCAATTTCAATAGATCTGAAACAAGTCAATTTTTGTCATGCTTATACCTACCTTCACTTTGCTTCATATCATTATTATGGACTGATTCATTCCTGTTCTCTCTATATTGGATTTTTAGAAAAGTCATGATGCATTTTTGCTTGAAAAACAGAAAAAATATATCATGACATTTCCGACAACCTAATAGTACTTTCATTTTTCAAAGTGCTTTCTGTGTGTACATATTTTGTCTTTTTTGCCCTATCATCTGAGAGGGAGATTGGGATAGTTTTTACACCCTCACCCCACAATGTTTAGGTCAATTGTATTACTCCTGTTTTACACAGGAGGATGTTTAACAAATCTTCAAAGTTACCCAACTAGAAAGTGGCTAGATTGGCATTTAGAACTCAGAGTTCCTAAGATGTGAATGCCTGGACATTAAATTCATGGAGTTTTCTCTGTCACATGCTGAATGTCAGATCAGATGGAACATTGGTGGTAATGGGAAGGTAAGTGGCCCCAGAAGGTCACAGAATTCAATTTGGAGCTGGAATTACTCTTTCAGCCTCTTGGTTTTGTTTCTACCTGCCACTGTAGTCTTCTGTATGTTATTTACTTGAAAGTGTAAATTTGGTTTATTCCTCCCCCCAATAGCTACAGACAGTGTGTTTGATTCTTTGATTTAAAAGGAACTTGTTGGATCCCAGTGCTAAACAGAGAAAATGTTCATTTCCCATAGGGATTAGGGAGAATCACTGGGTGCAATGATACCTAGCACGATCTTCAAATAGACAGATTTTTGCTAGGTATTGTTTAGAAGTCAAATTTAATTGACAGATGGGAAAGGCTTTATTTCCTAATACATTCTAAACCCCAAATTCCCCAGAGATGATTTTGGTATACATCAAAGACCAAAACTTCAATCCAGAAAGCAATAGAAGTAAGTCACAGTTCCGTGAATTTGCTTTCTTTTCAGCCTCACCTGTCCACTTTTTAGACCTTTCTGAATTCTCACATCGATGGCAGACTTCAGCTCCGCTCATCCAAAGCTTTCCATTTTGGTCAGCGTAAATCCCTGTAGGGCAATTGCTATCAGAAGGATAGGTATTGTGAGTTCACACAGGACTGTGGGGGAGGGGTGAGCTGGTCTGTGGGGACTCCCAGCTCTAGGAGCTGGTCACTCAGCTTCAAACAAATCTGCATCACACTGGGAGTTTCCACCCCTTTTTCTATGTCAATGATTCCCATTTGTCCCTAGTGCCTGGGGTTTCAGGTCCTGGTGAGCCATTCTCCTTTATCTTCCTTTTGTTTTCAGCTGCATTCTGCCTTAACTATTGACAATTATCATTTATTCTGTACCTTTTAGTTTGGTGGTGAATGCTGAGGCTTTGCTGGCCTTTCATTTCTGCCACTTAAGCTCTTTCTAAAGAACTGGGACTCAAACATCAATTCTATGATGTTTCTTGCGGCCGAGGTAATCTTAGAGTTGGAAGGGGTTTCTGATTATTAATTTTCTCTACTAATTTTCGGTGGGGTCAAGAAAAAGTTGAATAAAAAAAGAGAGAGCTTCCTGTGATTCCGAACCTCCCTCTCATCTCATAAACCTGAGAACTTTACTGTCTTAAAAAAAAAATGCACACACATTGTACAGGTTCACAGACCTTATAACCTTGTGTGTACCCTCTCCAAATTATGAATCCTGTTTGCTCTAGTATCCTTCTGGAATCATTATAGGTTCTGATCTAGTATGAAGAATTATGTAGGGAATGTGGCTGTTGAGAAGCATTGACTTGATTTCATCTCTAGTTTCTATAATTTTCGTATTCATTTCAGCCTCATCTATTTTAAATTCTAGGAGCACTGTTTGATATGGCATGGGAAAGAAATAATGAATTTCCACTTTGCTACCCCATTTTCTTAGAACCTCCTTATAACCTTTTTCGGGGAAATAAAGTGCTGATCTTCCCCATTCATCACATGTAGCAGGAAAGTGCCCTCTAGAGGAATTTCTTGGTAGTTTCCAGGAAATTCTGGAATAAGGAGCAGGTGTAGGGACAGAAAAGTGAAATTAGATCAGTTGCTCAACTACCTGGTGCCCTGAAGTTCAGTTGGATGCATGGTCATCTTCAATGCCAAGGTCAGGTGAAGGAGGCAGGATTCATCACTGGCTAAAAGGGATTTCAAAGAACCTTGAGTCCCCTGGAACTAGAATTTATCTAGAGAAGGTCCAAGGATCAAGTTATGATCAATGGATCAGGACCAACCCACTGGGTTGATTTTTAGAAAAAAGTTATCTTTTGGAAGCAACCAATGAGAACAATTTGAATTCCTGATGGACCTTTTATCCAAAATGAGGGTGTACATAATGGCACATTTTATGTTCTGTTTGGAGTATTGGGACTTTTTGGTGGGAGGAAGAGAAACAAATGAATTTTAAAATTATTTTAAAAGTTCCAACTCTGGGTAAGTAGTCTCTCAGTTTCTGTCTCTCTTACCCTCACCTTGCAACTTCCCCTCTATCCCACTCACCAAACTCCAGACACTATCATTGTCCAGGGCTGACCCTGTCTCCTTTTCTGGCTCTAGGTCATATTTCCTGCTCCTGGGAACTGCACTGATCTTGGCTACTTGGTTCTCGGAATTTTTGAGGAACTCTTAATGAGACTTCACCTCTCACATGTGCCCACTCTTGGATGCTCTAGGGAGGATACTGTCTCCCAAGTCTGTCCATGAGGACCAACTATGGCAGTAGCCAATTACTCTTTTTTTTTTTTAATAAAATATTTATTTATTTATTTATACAAGCACTGGGTACAGTCAGAAGCGCGGGAGGTTGAGAGAATTCACCAGAGCCAGAGCGAGGAGCAGAACAGGCAGACTGACAAAGTACACTGCTGAGGGGAGCAGCGGGCATGGCAGAAGAGGTCTGCGCGCCATGTGGGATCCTCGCCGGCCAGTGGGGATCAAACCGGCACTGCAGAGGCTGTGGACAGCTTCACAGCACTGCTCAACCGCCTGCACCACCAGGGAGGATGCAGTAGCCAACTACTCTTATGGTGAACAGCTGTTTTGGACATTTGATTTAGGTCTTTTGTCTAATAATCCCTCCTGACTTTGTCCTCTCTATCCTGGTCTATCCTGGTATTTAATCATGTGTCCTGCCCTGCCCCCCACTACCCAGCCCCCTACCCTGTAAGTTCCTTTCTGAAGAGGTAGCCCCTCTCCCTCTGGCATTGGTCCCATGTTTTTCTTTTTTTTAATTTTAAAATTATTTTTTAAAGGTTAATTTATTTATGCATATAAGAACTGGGGTATGGGCCACAGGTGTGGAGGTGGTGGTGATGATGAGAGGATCCACCAGAGACAGAGTGGGGAGCAGAGCAGGCAGATCTACTGAATTACACTGCTGAGGGAAGCAGCAGGTGAGTCAGGAGAGGTCTGCTGCGCCATATGGGTCACCTCCCTGGCTGGGGATTGAACTCATGCTGCAGTAGCTGAGGAATGCTTCATAATGCTGATACTTAATCCCTTTAGCCACCAAGGAGGCCCTGGTCCCAAGTTTTAACACCTAGAATGCCTATAACTCTGTAGGCTGAGGCTGCTTTATTTAGGCCTGATCTTTTTGGAAATTCCGTGGTTGGGTTTATATTGTACCTTCAGTATAGGTGATTGTAGGTTAATAATGAGATCATTTCTCAAAGGAATAGATAAAATTAATATCTAATATTAATATTATTTTCTTGATTACCATTTAAAGATGTGTGAAGCCTGATATGTTTTAATTTGAATGACTTTATCTAATACTTAATATAAGCTCATACAGATTTATTCTCAATATGTACAGAACATTTGAGAAGTCTAATGGGTTAAAAAAATAACAAGGAACAGAAGTTATATGTGAATTTCCTGTTATGCTAAATTATTGTAAATATTTGCCATTTGGTCAAAATTATTATCTCATTTTTTATCTTTCCAGCTGCAGCAAAAACTCTCCAGAGAACCATGTTTACAGCTGTGACCATTCATGATCTTAACAAGAGGAATCAAGGATCCAAAAACAACTTACGCGGTGCTTAACACACAAATGGGCTGGCATCCTAGAGGAGTTCAGAGGTTAGTGGATGTGAATTTTTTTTAACATTTTTTTTTAAGATTTATTTATTTATTTATACAAGAACCAGGGTACAGGCCAGATGTGCGGGAGGGTGAGAGGATTCACCAGAGACAGAGTGGGGAGCAGAACAGGCAGACTGAAATACACTACTGAGGGGAGCCCAGGCATGACAGGAGAAGTCTGCCACGCCATGTGGGACCCTCGCCAGTGACCAGGATTGAACCGATGCTGCAGAGGCTGCAGACAGCTTCACAGTGCTGTGCTCAACCACCTGAGCCACCAGGGGAGGCCCTGAATTTTTTTTTTAAGATTTATTTATTTATGCATACAAGAACTGGGGTGTAAGCCAGAGGTGTAGGGCGGGGGTGGGGGTGCATTAGAGGATTCACCTGAGAGAGTGGGTAGCAGAACAGGTAGATCTACTGAAATACATGTGAATTTTTTTTTGTTTTTTTTTGTTTTTTTTGTGGGACCCTCGCTGGCGGCCTGGGAACGAACCCTGCAGGCAGCCTCGCAGCCCAGCGCTCAACCGCTGCGCCACCAGGGGAGGCCCTACATGTGAATGTTTTTTTTTTTTTTTTTTTTTAAAGATTTATTTATTTATTTATTTATTTATTTATTTATTTATACAAGCACTGGGTACAGTCAGAAGCGCGGGAGGGTGAGAGAATCCACCAGAGCCAGAGCGGGGAGCAGAGCAGGCAGAAGGACCGAAGTACACTGCTGAGGGGAGCAGCGGGCGGCAGGAGAGGTCTGCGCGCCATGTGGGACCCTCCTCTGGTGGCCGGGGAGCAGCCGGGGATCGAACCGGCACTGCAGAGGCTGCGGGCAGCTTCGCAACCCAGCGCTCAACCGCTGCGCCACCGGGGAGGCCCTACATGTGAATGTTTTAATGAGAGATAGCACTTCACAAAATGCTTAAAGTCCAGCTGGTGGTTGAAGTAATCCATCTTGTAACTAAGCTCATCAGGAGTATAAAAACTGGGTTTGTTTAGGTTTGGCATGACTGATGAATCTGAAGTATAGGGTCCCATGTTTTCTAGCATGATAGAAATTAATTTTTGTATGCATAAATATACTTAAATGCACTGAGACTATTTTTTTGAGTACCAAGGTGATTTCTAAATTCCTATCAAAAATGGAGAAAGAGGGCCTCTCTGGTGGTGCAAAGGGCTCAGCACTGCCCTATGAAGCAATCCACAGCCTCTGCAGCATGAGTTCGACCCCTGACCAGCTAGGGAGCAACCCACATAGAGCAGCAGACCTCTCCTGGCTCGCCCACTGCTCCCCTCAGCAGTGTATTTCAGTCAGTCACTCTGTCTCTGGTGAATCCTCTCACCTCCCACATCTCTGGCCTGTACCTAAGCTCTTATATGCATAAATAAATAAAAATCTAAAAACAAATGAACAAATAAACAAACAAATAAATAAATAAAATTTAAAAAAAATGGAGAAAGGACTTAAGACATCTATCTCCTTGCATTGAAGATTTGAAGCCCTTTGACTTTTCCCAGGGAAGTACTTTCCTTAGTGCATTTTTGCCATAAGAGGGTGCTCCGGGACAATACTTTTCAGCAAAGCAACTGTCTTTGCTCTGCTACCTATAAAAAAAGCAAACATTTAGATTTGTAAATTTTACTTCTTATCCAAAAGGTGTCATTTTAAATTCAAAACATGGAAAAAAGTGGGAACACTATTGAAGATGTAAATAACCAGTGTCTGACTCTTAAGGAAAAGATAAACATTAGAAAATATTTTGAGTAGACCCTTGTTTCTTTTTTAAGATTAGAATTACAGTGGCCCAAAGCTGGACCCAGATTGTTCTAGGTCAGGAACTGAAAGCCGTATCAGGGAGATTAGAATTTGTTCTTTTCTTGTTCTTTTTTTGTAACGTTACTCACACAGTGTCTTTTGTCCAATGTTGTGGGGATTCACTATACTTGAAATTGCTTTTTTTACCAAGCTTTGTCAGTGTTTCTATAATTAACCTGCCCTTAGCAAAGGGCTTTGAAACCAAGAATTCCATAATACTTTCACTGTCACCTCTGCTACATTTACTGATCTATCCTTAGGTTGTAGTCTTCTTCCAAGTATAGGGGGTAAGCTGGTGGGGAGAAAACTCTGTTCTGTTTTCATGTGCTTGTGAATGGAGAATCAGAGGCAACCATAGTAGCTATTCTAACTAAGCACACAGTGTTGTGAAGGGCATCTAACAAATAGTGGCCTCAACAGGACCTTTAGAGAGGACAGGCTACACCATCTGGGAGCCAGAACAGAGGGTCTTCACTGTTTTGGTCAAAGCACTCACTGGTTACTTCTGCCACAGAATGTCTGAAGGTATTGGCTCCTTCCTGCCTGGCTGGTAAATGGCCCAGGGATATAGCTGGGGTAAAGACAGAAACAAAATTTTTGCTTTTGAAAGAGTAATTTTCTTTCTTTCTTTCTTTCTTTCTTTCTTCCTTCCTTTCTTTCTTTCTTTCTTTCTTTCTTTCTTTCTTTCTTTCTTTCTTTCTTTCTTTCTTTCTTTCTTTCTTTCTTTCTTTCTTTCTTTCTTTCTTTCTTTCTTTCCTTCCTTCCTTCCTTCCTTCCTTCCTTCCTTCCTTCCTTCCTTCCTTCCTTCCTTCCTTCCTTCCTTCCTTCCTTCCTTCCTTCCTTCCTTCCTTCTTTCTTTCTTTCTCTCTCTCTCTCTTTCTCTCTCTCTCTTAAGATTTATTTATACAAGAACTGGGGTACAGGTCAGAGGCGTGGGAGGGTGAGAGAATTCACCAGAGAGAGTGGGGAGCAGAACAGGCAGATGGACCAAAGACACTGCTGAGGGGAGCAGCTGGTGAGCAGGAGAGGTCTGCCGCGCCATGTGTGTATTTCCCCGGCCGGCCGGGAATCAAACCCGCGCTGCAGAGGCTGTGGACCGCTTCACAGCGCAGCGCTCAACCCACTGTGCCACTGGCGAGGCCCAAGAATAGTTCTCTTTTGTTAATATTCCCTAAATTCATCTCCTTAAGCAAAATTAAATGAGGCTTCCTGAGTCATCTTTATGATGATTTAGCTCTCTAATGTAAGATTGGAACTTGAGGATTTGTGAAGTATAACTTGGGAGATTTTATTTGGGAATAATGTCTAGTCATCAGTCTTTGGTGTTCTCTATATATGTGGCATTCATTTAAAAACATGGACATATTGATAGTTCACATCAACATCTATATTTTATATACACGTCTCCTTAAATATGTGTTAAGTTCCACTTTCCAGAATCATTTAATTGTATGTTTTTCCCCTCTTGTGGTGATACACAAAAAAGAAGGAAGAAAGAGCTCTGGGTAAGGGAAAATATACATAAGCTTTTTTCCTTTTAATATTGAGATTCAAAATTGCATTTCTCTTCTTCTTTCACTCATAGAAAAAGAAATCCAACCATTTCTTAGATTCTTGACCATAAAAGCACATCCTGAAGAAAGTATTTTCTTTAAGAATCTAGTATTAGAAACCATAGAGGTTATCACATGGTCAAGAACTAACATATGACATAGTGTTTTCTAACTTTTTCCTGCCCTGCCTTCCCATTTATAAATTAAAAATGTTAAGATTTAAAATAAGCCATAAAACCACAAACTCAGCATTGCTGATTGTTGTCTCGAACACTGTGGGCGGCTCAAGCATCAAAAGTAGGATGTGCAGTGACTAGACTGGTTGCTGACCTGCATGCACATTTTTTCCCCATTAATCCTTTGCACAGAACAGATGCTCTGGGTGCAGTTTTAGAATGTCCAAAATATGTGGGTTGAATTTGGCCAATGAGTTAGCTGAATGTGTAGCACAGATACCAGCCTGGAAACAGCTCACATTTTAATGAGAAATGCACATTCAGCATGGCACTGTATTTTCCAACGAGGTGATTCCCAGCGGTGGAAAACACAAGGGAGAAACAGGCATTCATGTGGAACTGTTTTAAAACAGAGTTCTTGTGTATCCTTTCTGGGGGGTGGGGAGGGCAGGGCTCGCCAGTGCCCCTTGGGAAATGAGATAATGGAACTTTGCTAAGCATAATTGAGTTGAGTTTTTTAAAAAAGATTTATTTTTTTATGCATATAAGAGCTGGGGTACAGGCCAGAGGTATGGGGGTGAGAGGATGCATCAGAGACAGAGTGGGAAGCAAAACAGGCAGATCTACTGAAATACACTGCCGAGGGGAGCAGTGGGTGAGACAGGTGAGGTCTGCTGCACCATGTGGGTCCCTGGCCAGGGATCTAACTCATGTTGCAGTAGCTGGCAATAGCTTGATAGCGCTGTGTCTAACTCCTGAGCCACCAGGGAGGCCCCGGATAATTAAGTTATAATATCATCAGCATAATTATTCAAAAAGAATTTCTAAAAATGAATAAAGAACTCAAAATTATAACTAGAAAAAATCTTTGAAAGAGGGTAAAGGTATTACCCCATTCATATTCTGAGAACTGTGAATAATCAGGGAAACAAATTTTTCATTGTTCCACTATAAAGGAAAATAAAAAAAGAACACTGAAGAAAGTAAAATGAGGTAGAAAACTCTCTTAGAAACATGCTTTACGAGAAGTGGTTCTATTTCCTCTCAGCAATCTCTGTATGTGCATGTGTTAATCAATTTGGGATCATCTGTAAATACATAAGCAATATAATTGAGATATTTTTTAGGAATGAGACTCAATCACCTTTAAAATGAAAGCAAAATACTATTTTGGTAGTGTTAGCAAACAAGCATTTAATTTTATATCATTATGGCTAGTTGTGGATGGCATACAAAAACAGCAGTGGAAACTGGCTTCTAGAAAAGCAAATACATAATGGAAATATTATATTTGAAGTACGGGTGGTGATTGTTTATTCTGTTTTCTGCTGGTCAAGTTTACAGTTCACAGCCTCAGCATCTTTCTTAGAAAAGACAGGGAGATGAGAGGATATGAAATTAGGATATCAAAGAATGAAAGAAACTGTGTTGTTTAATCTGAAGAAGGCAAGACTAGCAGAGTTAAGAGAAGGAAGAGGATTCAGGTTACTTCAGCATGGGTCCTGCAAGTAGAATTTTGTTCAGTGAATGAAAAGAATTGGGATATGTCAGAATTTGGTTCAATATTGAGCTCTGTTGGGCAATAATAGTGTTGTAGGTAAGATCGAGCATCAGGATGTCATGACAATAGGAAAGAAATTATGATGTAGAGTTACAGTTTCAATTCTTTCAAAAGCTTAAGGGTAAAAACTTAAAAAAATCTATTTACAAAAACTGTAGAAAAAAATGAATGTCTGCTGTTTCTAAGTCACCCAGCCTCCAGCACTTTGTTTTAACCACCTGAACTAAGACAGTTGTTATTATCTAGATATTAAGGGTTTGGCTTAAAGAGATGTGTATGGGTTATTAGGTGATAAGGGGTGGACTTATGATGATTAGTTTTATGCTTGAGCGTGGCTGGGTCACGGTGCCAATAGTTTAAATGTTGCTGTATGGGTAATTTTTAGAAATGATTAACATTTAAACCAGTAGAGTTTGAGTAAAGCAGATCATCTTCCATAACATGGGTTGTAGAGCAATATGTATAGTCAAATCCATTTTTATTAAAAATTCATATTCAGGGCCTCCCTGGTGGCACAAGGGGTTAAGCACCCCGCTATGAAGCAATTCACAGCCTCTGCAGCATGAGTTTGATCCCCGGCCGGCCAGGGAGCTACCCACATGGCGCAGCACACCCCCCATATCTCTGGCCTGTACCCTGGCTCTTGCATGCATAAATAAACCTTAAAAAAATTCACATTCAAACATATGTATATGTAGATATAATGCATATCAAACTAGCAGTGGTTACTGCTGTATGGGACAGGGCTTCAGGTGAGGAGAGAAGTGTACTTTAATTTTACAAAATTTTTGTAATTAATTTTTTTCCCAGTCAGATGTATTCTTACCTTTGTATTTTACTCTAGAGGAATATCATGATTTTCTTTATTTCTTTTAAAAAGATTTATTTTATTTATACAAGAACAAGGGTACAGGCCAGATGCGCTAGAGGATGAGAGGAATCACCAGAGACGGAGCAGGGAACAGAACAGGCAGACTGATGAAATACACTGCTGAGGGGAGCAATGGGCGAGACAGGAGAGGTCTGCCACACCATGTGGGACCCTCACAGACTGGACGGGATCGAACCGGCGCTGCAGAGGCTGTGGACAGCTCCACAGCACTGCTCTCAACCACCTATACCGCCAGGGGAGGCCCTGAGATTCCACACTTTATAATAAATGAATCTAGTAACAAATTATTATGATGTGAGGTATTTAATATGAGTAAAGATGAACTTTTATTGGTAGTATAGCTGTGAGTTGGGTTTCCCAGGCAGCAGACTCAGAGGCCGAATTTAACATGCAGGATGTTTATTAAGCAGTGCCCTTGGGATCAAAACTTGTCAAGAGATGGGGAAGGAAACAGAGGGATGAGTCCAGCTGTGATGCACACCGTCCACAGTCTCAGCTGGCCCCGCAAAAGAGCTCTGAAGTGCGAATGGCCCTTCAGCATTGTCCTTGTTTGGCTCCAGATGGCTAAACCTTTATACTTCTATATGCACTACTCACTGGATATGGGTCACCCTAGAAAGGACATGATTTTGGGCAAGACTTCTTTCTGCTTCTGAGGCAATCTGGAAGGGGTCTACTGACAGATGAAGGTTGATTGAAGTAATTCCTTAAAGATATTAACAGAGGGTAAGGCTGCCTGCCAAGTCCTTCAGTGAAGAAGGTACTGGGTAGCACATAATAATGCCTGTTTCACACATCCTTCTTCTTCTTCGGGTCAACTTCTCAGAGTTCAAAACTATTTGAATGTCTTTTTGAAGACTTAAATTATTTTGTGTGAAATACTTGTGGTACTTATTAAGTGCTAGCCATCAACATTATCATAATTTTTAACATGATTATTAATACTACTGTTCTCACTCAGCAGATGCCTTGGAAAAACATGGTATTATTTCCCAAGCTGGTACATGAAGTATATTAAATTGGTCTTGAAAAAGTTTCAAATTTACCTGTGGTATGAGTGCTAATTCCTTTTAACATGTAAAAGGGGATTTTATTCTTCTCTTTTGCTTTTATAAGGTATAGTGCAGTGTTATTTGATGACTCCTAGGCAACTTTCTTTCCTGGTTTATTAAGGGAAAAGCCAGGCCCAGGATTTAGATTAATTCCTTAGACAAATGTAATCACATCATAAATCACAAAAATACATGAAAAGCTGGCTTCTGCCCTAGGGAAAAAAAATAGTAGCATGAGGCTATTATGTGAATGCTGTTGACATTTGGTTTCTTGCATTTGCCTACTCTGCTGGTAGAAAATATCTGTTAACTAGGAAAAACAAATATTAGTGGCTAACATTTACTGAGCACTGTACTAAATATTTCACCTTCTGAATTATCTCACTTAAGAATCCTATCAATCTTATGTGGTAGATATTTTTATCTTTTCTCCTTTACAAGTGATGAAACTGACAATCAGAGGGGTAAACTGATTAAGGTCAAACACGTACTTAAATGGCAAAGCAAGAATTAGAACCAAGGTTAACTGGATCCCAAGATTCATACTTCTAACCAGCCCACTTTACTGACATGCAGGACCAACTTGAGTCCATTTCTTTCAATAAATTGTTGAAAACATACTATAAACCCAGCATAGTCCAGTACGGGGAGAATGAAGATGTAGAAGCCATCGCTGCACATATGCAATCTCGCAGTGGGATTTTAAGATTATCAAGGGGACTGTTTTCTAAACTTGAATTCTTCATTTACCATTTTTCTTTGTTCTCAAGTGTACCAGGTGAAGTATTCCTCCCCCTCTCTCAACTCGCCTATCTCTGGAACTTGACATGTGCACTCAAACATTTCAACTGTGTTTAAAGGAAGAGCTTAAGAAAGACTTGATGGCTTTTTCTATGTCTTTTATAGCTTCTTGTAAAAGATGAGTCAAAACTTAGTTTAGTATAAAAAGAAACTGAAGAATGATAAATTTGTGGTGTTTATTTCACTATTGCAAATACTTCTAAGGTAATTTCATAATTCTTCCATTATTTTATTATTCTGGTCTCTTGAGAATAATTGGTCAATAGTGATGAACTAATTGTGAAGACAAAGAGGAAGCAACTATTTCAAATATAAGGAAAATAAGATCACTACTAAGATCCTATAACTTATCTTAGATTTTATAAGGGTACAAAATACATAGAAAAGAGTTTGGAAAGATTCAAACTACTAATTGCAATCATGTATGTTTATATTTTATTTTTTTAAAGATTTATTTATTTATGCATACAAGAACTGGGGTACAGGCCAGAGGTGTGGGGGGTGAGAGGATTCACTAGAGACAGAGTGGGGAGTAGAACAGGCAGACTGACTGAAATACACTGCTGAGGGGAGCAGCTGGAAAGACAGGAGAGGTCTGCTGTACCGTGTGGGTCAACTCCCTGCCCATCTGGGGATCAAACTCATGCTGCAGCAACTGCAGCTAGCTTCATAGTGCTGTGTTTAACCCCTGTGCCACCAGGGAGGCCCTAATTTTACTTTTTATTTTATTTTATTTTTATATATATTTTACATCATTGTTCATTTTATTTTTATTTTTTAAAATTTACTTATTTATGTATGCAAGAACTGGGGTATAGGCCAGAGGTGCAGAGGTGAGGCGGGGGAGGTGAGAGGATTCACCAGAGACAGAGTGGGGAACAGAACAGGCAGACTGACGAAATACACTGCTGAGGGGAGACAGGAGAGGTCTGCTGCACCATGTGGGTTGCTCCCTGGCCGGGCCAGGAATCAAACACGCGCTGCAGAGGCTGCAGATAGCTTCATAGTGCTGTGTTCAACCCCTTGCATCAACAGGGAGACCCCCATCATTGTTCATTTTTAAGCAATGTTTGCTTCCCCCCCACCTCAGGTGTAGTACCCATAGAATTTCCTTCACCAATGCACCTGTGCACCATCACCTCAGTTACTTGTGCTTCCCTCTCCCTCCCTCTAATTCCTCTCTCTCCTCCTCCCCTCCAGGATGCCTCTGGTTTATAATTGTCTGTTTGCTTTTGTTTTGTTTTGTTGTGTTTTATATTGTTATTTTTTCCCCCTGATGTCTTATTTGGTTCCCCTATATTCTATAAGTGACTTCCAGTCATATAAATATTACTCTCCTCTGACTGATGGTCAAAATTTCTAGATTTGACCTTCAAAATTAAGATTTGATCATGGTCCTTATAATGGATCATTATTTTATTGTTTCTGCATTTTTTTTCTGGTTGGCCTTATAAAGCATTATCTTTCCCTCACCTGTCTTATTTTACAGACATTTTAGTGTCAATTTTCCTCTAATTGAAATAAGTCAAATGGAGAACTATAAACACTGTATGATTTAAGTCATGGCAGGATAAAAAACAAAAGAGCAAGTAAACAAAATAAAACCCTTAGAATCTGACAACAGAATGGTAGTTACCAGAGAGGACAGGGTAGAGAGGAGGAACAGGTGGAGGGGGTCAACTGGGTTGTGGTGGGTGGAAACTAGACCTGTAGTCATGGTGTCCATTTGTGTACCTGTACATCTCCAACTTTTATAGTGTAACCAATATATAAGTAACATATAAGGTAACCAATGCAACTGTAATTAAAAAATACTTACAAAGATGTAAAAATAATTGAAGATATTGACCACTTGAAGATATATATATGTATATTTAGTTAGTCTCCGTGTTAAATTGAACCTTGCTTCTTTTTTTTTTTTTAAGATTTATTGATTTATTTATACAAGCACTGGGTACAGTCAGAAGTGTGGGAGGGTGAGACAATTCTCCAGAGACAGAGCAGGGAGCAGAACAGGCAGACTGACGAAATACACTGCTGAGGGGAGCAGCGGGTGGCAGGAGAGGTCTGCGCGCCATGTGGGACCCTCGCTGGCCGGCTGGGGATTGAACTGGCACTGCAGAGGCTGCAGGCAGCCTCTCAGCTCAGCGTTCAACCGCTGCGCCATCAGGGGAGGCCCTGAACCTTGCTTCTTGATACTCATGCACTTCTGGTATGCTCTTGAATCTGGGCTGCTCTAATTAAATTCTATTTAACCAATAGAATTCAGAAAAATAACACTATGCTCCTTCTATACTTAATCCTTGAAAAGTCTTAGCAGCTTTTTGGGGGAAACCAGCTGCTTATAATATGTCTACCCTGAGACTTCCATGCTGTGATCAGTTGTCTTCCACATGGCCTCTCTGTGTCCAGCCTAGCCACATGGGAAGGCCACGTGTTAGAGAACAACCCCCAACTGACCTTCCAACCCACAATGACAGCAACTTCCATGAGAGAGTGAGGACATTTGGAAGGAGATCCTCTGGTCATAGATTCACCACCCTAGTTGAGCCATGTGGAACAGTGACAAGCTAACCTTGTCAAGCCCTGCCCAAATTGCAGAATTGTGAGCAAATAACTTTTTTTTTAAAGAGATTTATTTATTTATGCATACAAGAACTGGGGTGCAGGACAGAGGTGTGGGGTTGGGGAGAGTCTGATAGGATTCACCAGAGAGAGTGAGGAGCAGAACAGGAGGATCTACTGAAATACGCTGCTGAGGGGAGCAGCAGGTAAGACAGGAGAGGTCTGCTGCACCATGTGGGTCAGCTCCTTGGCCAGGGGTCAGACTCAGCCTACAGTGGCTGCGATAGCTTGATAGCACTGTGTCTTTAACCCCTGCACCACCTGGGAGGCCCCACAAATAACTTTTTAAGACACTATTTTGAGAGGATAACTTGTTAAAATAGCAAGAACCAATTGGAACATCTTGGGTAAAGAGTTCTTTTTTCATCCTTAACATGAATGGTTGGACAAGATAATCTCTACATTTTATGAACTCTCAGTGTCTGGTATATACCCTTTGTTCCATTGCTGTTCAACCTCATTGACAGCCCTATTTGGTCCTATAGATTTTTATTTGATACCAATTATGACTGATCTTGTTGAAATTATTTTTTCTTATACCCAAGTCTAACTTACTAGAGTCATTAAACATGATTTTGTCTTCCATCATGCTGATTAGATTGGCGGCACATTCATTTATAAACTTGCCTTTGACTTCATTTCTTTCAACAGTCTCACAGCTACATTCTCACAGCTGGACTGGCCGATTCACTGACTTTTCTTGGCCCTTAGAAAATTCTACTGGCATAGTTTCTGGGAGTCAGAATTCTAAAACTCTCCTTTCCTACCATTTCACTGTTTCTGGCTCAGGCATACTCCAAGACATAGCATGCCCATTCCTGTGACTTTCTTGTGAATAATATGAGCTATTAGAAAGTTAATGAGAAAAATACTCCTTTTTGGTGGAGTCTTGGCTCAGAATATTTCTGAAGCAATCATCATCAATTACTTATGCTTCAAGACTTCTATGATAGGGATGTGGAACCAGTAATTCTTTTTTCACATCACTTTGGATTCATGTCTTAGAATATTACTGTACATCTGCTCTCCTTGAGCTGAATTCATTCCAGAGAGAACATGTTTCTTTATAAATATTGCCTAGCCATTTTTGAAGGACCTTTCTACTTGGAGAGTATTAAGGCAATTGATTCTCAGCATTTAAAAAACTACTTTCAATTTTAGCCACTGCTGACCATCTGTTTATTCACTTCAGAAAGAGTTCCAAACATAGCCTAGAGTCCTCATGGAATCTGAACAGGTTCACTGGAGCATATGTTATAACCCCAGTCTCCCAGGATTTCAAAGTGCTTTAGAAAAGAATTGCATGCCTTATTAGGACCCACTTATCCTGTCTTATAGACAGAAAGTGTAGGAGGTAAGCATGTTATCTGAGGTAAGAGCAAGTAGAAGAGTTGATCTATGTGGCGGGTAGGCTATAAAGTTAGCACAGGTTTCCATGATGCAAGATGACTAGTTCCAGGGCAGAAGGCCACTATTTGAGATGAGCACTCTCAAACTGGAACAAAACTAATTAATTAGTTTTAATATCTGTCTAAAACTTCCTGGGGTAATATGATCTACCAGATATTAAGCTTTTCTATTGCACTGGATTTTTTTTTTCTATCTTTCATCCCTTATTTATATGAACTGCCTCTCTTCTACTCCCTCTGATTCTGATGGTCTGTATTTCCCAGGACCTCTTTCATTTGGCCATAGTAATGGTACCTGAACCAGGTGTGTTTATTCATGGTAACCTTTTCTAGATGAAGTCATTGCTCAGGAATGACCAACGATCAAAGGATGACCAGAGACCTTCACTAAACTGACAGATGGATGGTGGTGGAGAGGATTCCTTCTGTCGAAGGTGTTAGATTAGGATGTAACATGGAGTGACACATAGTAATTTAAGGGAAACTGATAAATAGGAACAGAGTAGAGAGACAGTCTGGTTATTGGATACAGGTGTGTTTATATTCAAACAACCTAGTCTTTTGGTCTTTTGTCTGGACTCACTTAAATTGTATTTGACTCACTTTTTGATCAGTGGTGGATAATTAATAGCAAACTTTTCTTTTTTTTTTTTAAAATATTTATTTATTTATTTATGCAAGCACTGGGTACAGTCAGAAGCGCGGGAGGATGAGAGAATTTACCAGAGCCAGAGCGGGGAACAGAACAGGCAGACTGACGAAATACACTGCAGAGGGTAGCAGCGGGCGTGGCAGGAGAGGTCTGAGCGCCATGTGGGACCCTCGCCGGTGGCCGGGGATCGAACCGGTGCTGCAGAGGCTGTGGACAGCTTCACAGCCCAGTGCTCAACCTCTGTGCCACCGGGGAGGCCCAATAGCAAACTTTTCTTTAAGGAAAATTTATTCAACCTTAAAAATAGTGTACTTACCCATCAGTCCCACTATCCAAAGAAAACATAAGCATTATTTCAAAGACATTCTGCACTCTCATGTTCATTGCAGCAGCATTCACAATAGCCCATGTTAAGGAAACAACCTAAATGGCTGTCAGTGGATGAAAGGACCAAGAAAATGTGAGTATATACCCCTATCTACATATATATCACAATGGAATTTTATTCAGCCCTAAAAGAGAAGGAAATCCTGTCATTTCTGACAACATGGATGAGGTTGGAGGCATTATGCTAATTGAAATAACTCAGATGGAGAAAGACAAGCACTGTATGGTATTACCTATATGTGAAATCTAAGAAAAAAAGTCAAATTCATAGAAATGGAGAATACGAAAGTTGTGGAGGGTTGGTGGGGTGGGAAAAATAGGGAAAGGTTGGTAAAAGCTTGGATTTGTAAATGGCAATTGTTGAAACTTTTGAACAGAGTTTTCATATAATTTGGTAATTTTTCAAAGGCTGGAGTGCTAAAGCTGAAAGTTGTTTCCTTAATCCACACCAGTAGAGCCTCATTTGACGAGATTTTCCATTGCAATCTTCTTTCCAGAAAATGTATTGCTACCTACTGGAAGGTATTAGTCCAAGGAATATAGTTTTAGTTTCATTCTAGCTTGAAGTATTAGGAATACACCATCCAGAGAAATAGGTGGAATTGAGGAACTTTGACCAATGTGCTTCCCTAGAAATTCTTGCTGGTGCAGGCAATATTGAATTCCAGATGTGTTGATGATGTGATGATTCCCCTGAGCATGAGCTATTTTCTCATGGGTGTGTCAGGAACAATGAAAAGGATACTTCAAGCACAGATGGTCAGTAAATTTGCTTTTAGTTCACCTCTTATTGCCAGCTTTGTAATTTTGAACTTTTATCTCTACAAAGAAAATTGGCATAATCCTACAAAACTCTCAGAAGTTTAAGAATGTCTCCTTCTTCCTTCTATTCCTTGTTTTCTTACTTTTTTAAAATTGAATTTTGTCCATTTTGATTAGAGATCTTCAGTTTAAACTATGTCTGTTTGTTTATTTTTGAAAGATTAAAATTACATATCTTTAAGGTATATAATATAATAGGCCAAGTGATTGTCTCAGTAATTTTCATATTCTCAGTTCCCACTTTTGTTCCTGGCAGGATGTAGTTAGTAAAAGCTTCATGTTGGTGCAACTCACAGAATATGCAAGTGAAACAGACTTAAAAAATGAGGACTTATATTAGTTCACATAGGAAGATCTCTAGTGGCATGGTGGATCTAGTGGTTTCAGAATGTTCTCAAAGAAAAAGGCTCTTTATATTGATCTATTTTAATCCTTAGACTGGCTCCTCTTTGGTTGGAGGGTGGCTGCTGGAGCAGTTAGAGTGCATGGTACTGCATGCTACTTGGAGTGTGGTTGGGGGCAGGGAGAAGACAGGATAGGGAGTGGAGAGAGAGAGAGAGATTTGAATTTTTTTTTAGGAGAAATGAAAAACTTCCCCAGAAGCATCTAGAAAACTTGGTTTTCATCTGATTATATAACCATGCTTATTGAACATAGAGGCATAGCAGCTTCAATGTATAATTAAAATTTTTCATTTTCTTCTCTTTTACATATTCTTTTTTTAAAAAAGATTTTATTTTATTTATTTATACATATAAGAGCTAACCCACATGGTGCAGCAGACCTCTCCTGTCTTGCCCGCTGCTCCCCTCAGCAGTGTATTTCAGTCAGACCACCTGTTCTGCTCCCCACTCTGTCTTTGGTGAATCCTCTCACCCCCAGCACTTCTGGCTTACACCCCAACTCTTGTGTGCATAAATAAAAAAAAAATCTTAAAAAAAGTTTTTAAACCTGGGATCATTGTGAAAGTAGTTAGGAGATATCAAATGATGCTTGAGCCACTTATTTACTGGTAAGGATATAATGAATAACATTTTGTTAAATGCACATTAGTGCAGGTTTCAACCTGCAATTCTGGTTAAACATAAATATCCTAAAGGCAGCATACTTATAAAGGAAATTCCAATATGTTGCATAACACGTTCATGTTTTACCCATCATTCAAAACATTGTGTACACTATTATCAACTTCTTTAATTACCTGTTTTATTCACAATCAAATTGAAATTGAGGTTAGTGTAATATTTCCTTTCATGTTGCAACAGCCCACAGTTTTTTTGAATAGGAAGATAAGCAAAACAAAATACTTTGTCATTCAAAGTGCAACACCCATTCATGATAAAAGCCCTTGAAATCCTTGGGATACAAGGAACATACCTCAACATCATAAAGGCCATCTATGAGAAGCCAACAGCCAGTATCATTCTCAATGGTGAAAAGCTGAAAGCAATTCCATTAAGATCTGGAACAAGACAAGGATGTCCACTCTCACCATTGCTTTTCAATATAATACTGGAAGTCCTAGCCAGGGCAATAAGACAAGAGAAAGACATCCAAGGAATCCAAATAGGAAAAGAAGAAGTCAAACTATCACTATTTGCAGACGATATGATATTATACATAGAGAACCCCAAAAACTCCACAGAAAAGCTAATTCAACTCATCAATCAGTTCAGTAAAGTGGCAGGATACAAAATCAACACGCAAAAGTCAGTAGCCTTCCTATACACAAACAATAAATCTGAAGAAGAAGAAATCAAAAAGACCATCCCTTTTGTTATTGAAACAAAAAAAATCAAATATTTGGGAATAAATCTAACAAAAGAGGTAAAGGACCTATACAAAGAAAACTATAAAACACTGTTAAAAGAAATAGAAGAAGACACAAAGAAATGGAGAGACATCCCCTGCTCATGGATTGGAAGAATAAACATTATTAAAATGGCCATCCTTCCAAAAGCAATATACAGATTCAATGCTATTCCAATCAAAATTTCAATGTCATTCTTCAAAGAAATAGAACAATTATTGATGAAATTCATATGGAATCACAAAAAACCCCGAATAGCCAAAGCTCTCCTGAAAAAAAAAGAAGGGAATGGAGGCATCAGACTCCCAGACTTCAAACTATACTACAAAGCCATAATCATCAAAACCGCATGGTATTGGAACAAGAACAGACATACAGACCAATGGAATCGAATAGAAAATCCAGAAATAAACCCACAGGTTTATGGTCAACTAATCTTTGACAAAGGAGCAAAGACTATGCATTGGAGCAAAGAAAGTTTGTTCAATAAATGGTGCTGGGAAAACTGGGTCGCTACATGCAAAAGAATGAAGCTTGACCACCACCTCACACCATACACAAAAATCAACTCAAAATGGATTAAAGAACTAGACATAAGACCTGAAACCATAAAATATATAGAAGGAAATATAGGCGAAACACTACGTGATTTGCACATCAAAGACATCTTTACAGACACATCACCCAAAGCAGTGATAGTGAAGGCAAAGATAAACAGCTGGGACTATATCAAATTAAAGAGCTTTTGCACAGCAAAAGAGACAATAACAAAAACAAAGAGAAACCCCACCAACTGGGAGAACATTTTTGCACACAACACTAATGATAAAGGACTGATCACAAAAATCTGCAAAGAGCTGATGAGTCTCAACAACAACAAAGAAAATAATCCAGTCAACAAATGGGCAGAAGAGCTTAAAAGAAACTTCTCTGAAGAGGAAATGCAAATGGCCAACAGGCATATGAAAAAATGTTCAACATCACTTGTCATCAGGGAAATGCAAATCAAAACTACCATGAGATACCATCTTACACCAGTGAGAATGGCACATATTAAAAAAACTAGCAACAACAAATGTTGGCGAGGGTGTGGAGAAAAAGGAACTCTTCTGCACTGTTGGTGGGAGTGCAAACTGGTCCAACCACTGTGGAAAGCTGTGTGGAGATTTCTGGACCTACTAAACATAGAGCTTCCATATGACTCAGCAATTCCACTCCTAGGTATTTACCCAAAGGACACAGAAACATCAATTCCAAAGAACACCTGCACCCCTATGTTTATAGCAGCACTGTTTACAATAGCTAAGCTTTGGAAACAACCCAAATGCCCAAAAATAGATGACTGTATCAAGAAGATGTGGTACATATATACCATGGAATATTACTCAGCATTCAAAAAAGATAAACACATGCAATTTGCTGCAACATGGATGGCGCTGGAAGGGATCATGCTCAGCGAAATAAGCCAAAAAGAAAAAGAAAAATACCGGATGGTCTCACTCATAGCAGGAATCTAGAAAACTTAAATAAGGGACCAGGAAAATGAATAACTATAAGAAAGTGAAAATCAAAATCAACAAAAAACTATGAACCAGAGACACTTTTAGGGGGGCGGGGGCGGGAGGGGAGGGATTGGGGTCAGAATGGGGGGCTGCAATTGTATGGGGAATATAACAATAAAATTTATAAAAAAAAAAAAAAACAAAATACTTTGTCATTTTGAAAGAGAAAATTTACTAAATGAAGCAGATAGTTGGAGGGAATAGGTTGTCATTATTTTTAAGAAAGTTTGCAGCAATTATTCATATAAATGAGAAAATAAATCTTCAAAGTATTATTTGCTTTCTCTTTCTGGTAAAGGCATCTGTGTGTACTCTATGTTCTTATCTCTGTAGCAAATTCATTCATTCACCTAATTTCATCTTTTCATTTCACTAGTTAAAAATGCAAAGTGATCTTTATATCACTCGTTTAGGGTTTTGCAGTAATAGATGTGATTGCCCTTGTAGGATGATTCTCCCCCAGAATGTTGAGACAAGCTATTTTCCAAGATGTCTAAGTAAGCTTTTGCTAATATGTGATATTTGGGTATGTAGAAACAAGGTCAATAGATGCCCTCTGGGTCTCAGGGAAACTGTTACCATAACCTGAAAGAATGAAGACAATCCAGATTTAAGGTCATCTCTAGAAATGGCCTTTTTATTAGAGAAACCTGTCTTATGGCAGGACAAATATCTACAGGCAAGGTTTTGTCCTATGAAGTCATCTCCTCATCATGTGAGATCCATCCTTTTTCCTTGACCCTTCTTGACTCCATTCCTCAGTTCAGGATATAAACCCTCAGTTTGTCCGATTTACTTCAGAATTTACAGCCATGTAGTTTCTCCATACATATGTAATTACACTTCTCTTTTCTCCTATTAATCTGTCTGATGTTAATTTGTTTGCTTGTTCGATCCCAGAAGAACCCAGAGGGGTGGGGGAATTTTCTTGCACTCTAACACACCTTATGAAAGCTCTTTTGGTATAGCAAGTGCGATGTTTCCTTACTTGAGTATTATTTTCTAAACATATTCAAGGCAGCGCCCCCTGAGACAGCTGTGACAATAATGCCCCACCATGACAACAGAGGAACAGTGCCAAAGCTGAGCAAAACAAAATTTACTTGGCAGGGGAGAAAGAATAGGGGCTTTTCACAGGGCTTTGGAAATGCTAATAAGGTCTAAACCTTGAACCATGTTTGCTTTTTATCTGGGAAACCCTTTCCAGTTATGATACCATTTGTGTAAGTACAAAGATTCCAAGTTGGGAGCTTGTACAGTAGCAGTTATATGAGAAGGACTCTCCAAATCTAGGTGCTTCCTTTTCACTTGGAAGAACAGTGCATTTGAGGACATTTAAGTCTATAGTCAACTTTTTTTGGATCCTTAAAACAGTCTTGAGCTTGGCAGGCATCACCACCAGGGGTGGTGTTGTGTTAAAATAGATGAAATACATTCGCAATGTGTAAACAGTTGACTCAGAGCTCAGATTTTGTACTCATGAATAGTTCTTTTAAACTTCCCAGTCCTTTTTTCTTCTATAGTCCAGAGTTGAAGAAAAATAATATTATTTGATGGCTCAATTTGAAGATCAACGCTAACCCAACTGAAGTCAGGCTTCATAGTCACACTCTCCCTCCAATATCTGGTACTAATCTTTTAAATAACTTGGCATGGGAAAACTTGTTTGTGCGTAAGTTAAAACTGGTCATATTGCTATGTCCCAACAACATGTGAAGGCTTAAAGCTGGCTCCCTTTCTCTGCCTCACCCTCACTGGAATAATTAGATGGATGGTGCTTTTCTTTTGTGATTTATCTGTGTTTTCAATGGCATAAATCCCATGAAGAGATGGGCCATTAAGAATTCCAAAAGTCAACACTTTAAAATATCTAAAAAGTTGTGTTCTGTGCTTTGCTGTTTCTAAAAGACTAAGGAATTACAATTCCTCGAGGAATTATACTAATAATCTGTTATTTTTCTTTTGATCATTTTTAGAGTTAGTAATTTATAACTCCATGATTTATATAAGCTGACACCATTTAATATAAAGGCAGATAATACAGGGTCATGGGAAAACCGAATTGTATCATTACGTAGGAAAGGTCACAAATTGCTTATGATTAACTCTCCTAAAATTTATTTTTTCCAACAAAAGAGATAGTATTATTATTAGCAGGCCCCTTTGAATACTTATTATTAGACAAGAGTCTTACTATTCTTTGGTTTTGAATGTGAGATAATATTTTTTTCTTTATTATTTTTATGTGTACTCAAATAAGAAAAGCAGATGGGATAAAAACAATACAGGAACATTATGTATCTATGCAAACAAACAAGGCTTAAATAAACATTTTATGATAATTAAGCTAGTAATATGAATAATAATATGTAGACACTGAGTGGTCTGTAATAAAATATTAAAAAGTTATGTTTACACTGATTTTCAAATTAAAGTGATTTAGATTTCCAAATTAAAGTGATTTATTTATTTTTAAAAAGATTTATTTATTTATGCATACAAGAACTGCGGTACAGGCCAGAGGTGTGGGGGGTGAGAGGATTCACCAGAGACAGAGTAGGGAACAGAAGAGGCAGCCTGACTGAAAACACTGCTGAGGGGACCAGCGGGAGAATCAGGAGAGGTCTGCTGAGCCATGTGGGTAGCTCCCTGGCCGGGGAGCAAACTCATGCTGCAGTGGCTGCAGATAGCTTCAAAGGTTGCCTCTTAACCCCTTGTGCCACCAGGGAGGCCCCAAATTACAGTGATTTAGAGACTGAAGCATACTTTAATAATATGTATAATCATTTTTGACCTTTTCATTTTTAAAACTATACCTACCATTTTGGCCTTTTCCCTTATTTATTTATTTATTTTTTTAATTTTTCTAGAGGCATGTCTTATTTATTTATCTATTTGTTTGTTTGTTTGTTTGGTTTATACATGCACTGGGTACAGTCAGAAGCCGGGAGGGTGAGAGAGTTCACCAGAGCCAGAGCGGGGAGCAGAGCAGGCAGAAGGACCGAAGTACACTGCTGAGGGGAGCAGCGGGCGGCAGGAGAGGTCTGCGCGCCATGTGGGACCCTCCTCTGGTGGCCGGGGAGCAGCCGGGGATTGAACCGGCGCTGCAGAGGCTGCGGGCAGCTTCGCAACCCAGCGCTCAACCACTGCGCCACCTGGGAGGCCCTCCCTTATTTTTAAAACCAAAATCTATGTGTATATTTTGTATGTAAGTAAAATGATGCTTTTTTATGGAAATTTTATCAGAAATTATTACAAACATTTTGTTATGTATCTTTCCAGCCTTTTAAAAGCAATGCATACTAGGATTTTTTCTTTTACAAAATTGTTATTAAAATCTGTATAAATCAGTGCCTCCCCGGTGGCGCAGTGGTTAAGCGCTGGGTTGCGAAGCTGCCCGCAGCCTCTGCAGCGCCGGTTCGATCCCCGGCTGCTCCCCGGCCACCGGAGGAGGGTCCCACATGGCGCGCAGACCTCTCCTGCCGCCCGCTGCTCCCCTCAGCAGTGTACTTCGGTCCTTCTGCCTGCTCTGTTCCCTGCTCTGGCTCTGGTGAATTCTCTCACCCTCCTGCGCTTCTGACTGTACCCAGTGCTTGTATAAACAAACAAACAAATAAATAAATCTTTAAAAAAAATAAAATCTGTATAAATCAAATAATATTTTATCAGCTTTTCCTCCCACCGGATATTTTATGCATTTTACTATTTCTTTAAATGTATTTGGTAATATGATTTTAAAGTGCAATCAAATGAACATACCACAACCTAACAAAATTCCCATTGTTGGACAGATTGGGCTCTTTTTATAGTAACATTCAGCAGAATATCGTTGAACATGAATCGTTGGGTATACTTTGATTATTTTGTTAGGATAAGTTTCTAAAACTAAGATTAATCAGGCCAAAATCATAGGCACCTGAGTTTTAATGGCAACGTGATTTCAAACCTTGTTTTTGGGGCCTCCCCAGTGGCGCAGCGGTTGAGCGCTGGGTTGCGAAGCTGCCCGCAGCCTCTGTAGCGCCGGTTCGATCCCCGGCTGCTCCCTGGCCACCGGAGGAGGGTCCCACGTGGCGCGCAGACCTCTCCTGCTGCCTGCTGCTCCCCTCAGCAGTGTACCTCGGTCCTTCTACCTGCTCTGCTCCCCGCTCTGGCTCTGGTGAATTCTCTCACCCTCCCGCGCTTCTGACTGTACCCAGTGCATGTATAAACAAACAAACAAAATAAATAAATAAATATACATGCCTCTTTAAAAAAAAAAAAAACAACCTTGTTTTTGACTTTGTAGCTTCTTTTGGTTTCTATGGATAAAAATGAATTCTGTAACTTTTAAGTGGAAAGGTAGTTTTAACTTGGCTAACTAATGAAACTTTATCAGTGCTACCTCTGTGTGATTTTATAAGCATTGCAAATATATTTGGGAATCAAAATGGTTTGGAGTACCCCATTGTTCCATTTTCAACAATCCATCCCCCATCTGTGGCTGAAGCCCTGGTATTATCACTTTGGTCATTTGGGCAGCTGTGTGGAGGGTGGAGGTAGAGACAAAGACCAGTGACCAAGATAGATGAGAAATTAATACCAAATCAAGCAAGAAGGAATTAAATATTGAGAGTTGAGTCTCGTCAGAGTGGAGTGCTAGAGTAGATGTTTTAATCTATTTTAATACTAATCAGCTGGCTTAGTGAAAAACTCCTCCACATGCCAAAACATAATGGCTTATTTAGGCATTTGATAAACCATTCTGAAGTGTGGATACATTTTAGCCATTAATGTGTCTCTGGGAAAAGATGGCATGATTGGGCCTCCCTGGTGGCCTAGGGGTTAAGTCTCAGCACCATCAATGCTATGGCCTGAGTTTGACTTCTGGCAAGGAAGCTAACCCCTATATGGCAGGGCAGACCTTTCCTGTTTTGCCTGCTGCTCCCCTTAACAGTGTATTTCAGTAAAGCCACCTGTTCTGCACCCCAGTCTGTCCGTGGTGAATCCTCTCAACCCCCTGTACCTCTGGCCTATACCCCAGTTCGTCTATGCAAAAATTAATAAAAAAAAGAATGTATGGTTGTATTCCTCCTTAATCAATTACAACACACACATATACACACACACACACATTGGCTGAATCAAATTTAAAATTTTAAATAATATATTTTTTAAAGATTTTTTTATTTATGCATACAAGAACTGGGGTACAGGCCAGAGGTGTGGGGGGTGAAAGGATTCACCAGAGACAGAGTGGGGAACAGAACAGGCAGATCTACTGAAATACGCTGCTGAGGGGAGCAGTGGGCGAGTCAGGAGAGGTCTGATGTGCCATGTGGGTTGCTCCCTGGCTGGGGATGGAACTCATGCTGCAGTGGCTGTGGATAGCTTTAAGGTTGTGTCTTAACCTCTTGATCCATCAGGGAGGCCCCCAAATTAATTATTAAAAGTATTTATTTCAGAAGTGATAACATTTTGAGTGCAAATGAAACTCAAAAGTAGTGGACAAGAAATAATTGAAGGTTTTCTGTTTTTAGCCCAGCTACTTTGTGCTTGCACTGCTGCTATGGGAAGAAGAGGTTCTTTAAAAGGGATAAATGATCAGCCTACAGAGAAAACTGTGTGTTGTTCATAAGAGAGTCTTCCTAGTGGTAAAAATCCCTTGGAAACTATTCTCTTTCATCTAAAAGCAAAGAGTAGGAAGTAATCCCTCCACCCAAATTGAAGCAGAGATCAAAAGGATAATTGAAGTCTTGTGAGTCACAGTTTATCAGAGAGATGAAATGGTCAAGGATTCAGGGATGAACGCAGGCAGGAAGAGGCAGTAGAACTAGGACTAAACAGTTGTGACCTCTGCTGTCACTGAGCCTGTTGTTTTGGTCAAGGTCGGCTCCTGAGAGCAGTGGTTTCCATTTCTGAGCATTAGCTGCAACTGGAGCATGTTCTGAATCGATGTCTTTGTGAGTGGGGCTTGAGATTCTATCTTTTTAAAAAGTTTTCAGTTCAACCAGGTTAGGAGCTGCTGCTGTCTTGAAATCTGATAGTTTTTATTTATTAAAAAAATTTATTGAGGTAATATTGACTTTTGTTGCTTGTATTTTGGAAATATAGGATCCCTTTTTAGGTGTTGCCATAGCACTCCCACCACCAAAGGACCCATAATCCTTCATCACAGTCCATTGTACTCCCTCCCCACTAAGTGCTCACTGCTCCCCCTCATTCTATATAGTCAGCTTTCTTTTTTAAAAAAAATATTTATTTTTATTTATTTGTGCATGCAAGAACTGGGGTGTAGGCCAGTGGTGCAGAGGGTGAGAGGATTCACCAAAGACAGAGTGGGGAACACAACAGGTGGATTGACTGAAATCCACTGCTGAGGGGAGTAGCAGGCAAGGCAGGAGAGGTCTGCTGTGCCATGTGGGTTAGCTTGCTGGTCGGGGATGTAAATCATGCTGCAATGGCTGCTGATAGCATCATAGTGCTGAGACTTAACCCCATGCGCCACCAGGGAGGTCCCTAGATAGTCAGCTTTCAAGAATAATTTTTTGAGTTTGGCTTTGTCTGACTCTTTGTTGATTTCTCTATCTTCTACCTCAAAGTGACATCATCTGATATTTGTCTTTCTTCTTCTGATTTATTTTTCTTAGCATAATCCCTTCCAACTCCATCCATTTGCCACACATGGACTGTATTTGGGTACTTAGGTTGTTTCTATCATTTGACTTGTAACTAGAGCTGAATTTAGAAATTTTAAATTGTGAGATTGCTGACTCTGACCATGAAACCTGAAGAAAATAGTATAAATATTTATATTTAAAAATTATGATTCAAATAATGTACTTTTTCATGTTTTGTGAAATACATAATATATGCAAAAATATTACACGATATTATTAATAAATAAATATTCATGTAGTTGGATTTGTGCTCATAATATTTTGCTGATAGGGTTGAGCAGTGAAAACAAAATTTGAGAACCACTTCCTTAAAGGTCTGGAAAAATTAAAACTTTTCCTCTAGAGGTAGATATCTATAAAGAATGTTTGACCTTCAGAAACAAGTGTAATAGATATTCTACTTGGAGAGTCTCTAGTATCTTAGGAAACAACCAATTCAAACAGGACAAGGATAAAATGCGAGGAAAAAGAGAAACCTGGATAGGGAATATGGTTCTGACTACTGATGACTTGAGAGGCAACATGATGTAGCTAAGAGAGAATAGTGTTAAGAGTCAGTATATCTAACCTAAATTTTGAGTTCTGCCAACTCATAAGTTGTTTCCACATTGTTCAGCCCCAGTTTCCCATCTGTAAAACAGGGGTGGGGGGATCCTATACTTCCAAAATACAAACAACAATGTAAACAATGTAAACCAACATGTTGCTGGAATATTTTGAGGATTAAATGAGATATAACAGATGTATTTAACAGAATTCAGCTTGTAGTAGATATACTGTAAAATGATAGCTATTGTTATTAGTATTTATTATTAATTATACCATTTATAAAGGCAGTGTAAGGTCATGGTTGATAGTAGGGGCTCTGAGGATGATTTGCCTGAATTGGAGTTCTGGCATTGTCATTCATTAACTGTGTTAAACTGGGCCAACTAGTGGTGGTATTAGTAACACCATCACCACCACTTATCTCTTGGGCTAGAGTTTGTCATTTAAACAGACTTGTATATAGGACATGTAGCATATATATATATATATGACATATATATGCTTAATTATTATTTAACTGCTATTATCATCATCACAATTGCACCAGCATTTTTTTAAGTGAGGAGGTAAATGATAATTAAACAATTGTAACCATGGAGTTACAATTCTGTAATTAATAACCATGTAGAGTGAGCAGTAAATCTCTTGGCATAGCTGGCTGAGAGCAGTGGTTCTTAAATGTTTGTGTACACTAATCTTATCTGAGGGGTAAAGGAAGATCACTGCTGAGTCTCACCCACTTCAGAGTTCCTGAATCAGAATTGTAGGGTGGAATAAGAGAACTGAATTCTCCACAAAGCACATCCATGATTCTGATACATAAATTTGAGAAGCACTGACTATAGTGCCCTCCTCTTAATCATTTAAGTTCTTCTCAATTACTTTGATTTTTCCCCAACTCAAGAAAGGTTATTCAAATCATATTAAATTAGAAGTGCCTTCATCATCCTCTATGATCCAATCAGCCACCTGATGATTACTTACGCCTTGACAAAGTGTATTAAGGCCAAGATTAAAATTCAGTTTATTGATTTCTGGCTTTGTGTTCTTTCCACAGCATTCTGCCTTCAATATTTTAATTACTTCATTTGGCACTGAGTAAAAAGACTGTGTGTTCATATTTTGGGGCTCTTTTGTCTTTCATGTTACTAAAAGCATCATTTAAAGAAATTGTCTCTCCTAAATATTCAGAGCTATGAAAGAACTAGTGTTTTCAAAGGCACTTTTCCGAAAGGAAAACTAAGATGAAGTTTTCTTTTATTGTCCTCAATTTTATGCTTCATTGTTAAGTGAAAATAATAGAAAGCCTGCAAAGTGGACATATTTAGGAACATGACTTTAAGGAGGTGTTGAAGAATAGATCCTTTGTAGTGCAGGTTCAGTGGTGTCTTTGCAGGTTTTGTTTCCCTTTTACATTTCCTTGATTCTGAAATCACAGCTGTCCATCAGAAGAAAATTTTAAATAGTTACTATTTCATTTCGACTTGTAAACAGGGTTATGCAGAAATTTTTATTGTCTCTGATGGCCACTTATTTGCATAGTACCATAAGTCATTACATTTCAATTTGGGTTTTTTAAATTAAGAAAAATATTATACTTTAATGTCACATTGAAATGAAAAGTTAATGTGTATTCAAAGGGATATGAAAATAGGTCTGTGGGATATGAACTTTTTATGAGGGAATGGCAGTTTGTCACTGGAAGACTGGCTTGCTGTCCATATTTTCTTTTTTTTTTAAGATTTATTTTTATTTATTTATACATACAAGCACTGGGTGCAGACAGAAGCACAGGAGGGTGAGAGAATTCACCAGAGCCAGAGCGGGGAGCAGAGCAGGCAGAAGGACCGAAGTACACTGCTGAGGGGAGCAGCGGGTGGCAGGAGAGGTCTGCGCGCCATGTGGGACCCTCCTCCGGTGGCCGGGGAGCAGCCGGGGATCGAAACAGCACTGCAGAGGCTGTGGGCAGATTCGCAACCCAGCGCTCAACTGCCGCGCCACCGGGGAGGCCCTGTCCATATTTTCTTGATTAGCAAAAACCACATGCTTTTCAGGTCCCAAGAAAAGGAACCACCCACAAATACTTTGTTTCATTTTGTCACTGTAACATGTGCAAAAGGATAATGTGTCATGAGCTTGGTGATGCAATTAAAAGCAGTGGAAATTGCCAAATATAGAAGAAATTGGTATGATTGATTCACACATGATGAAAGACTGGGCAATAGATGTCTATATTTTCTGAATGATATTCAAGGAAATCTGTCTTCCAATCTTGTTATTCAAGTAAGGAAATAAAAAACAAATGTAGAGTGCAGAAAACAACTTGGTATTCTTTAATTAATATGCCTTGAGGTTATCCAGTTAATACTAAAAAGTAGCAAGAAGGATCAGCAAGTGTCATGCTAACTAGAGTTTGCCATTTGAGTCACATATCATATTGTCTGTAAAAAGTGATTTGCAAGTTTTTGAGTGGCAAAAGTCTCAAACTTTGCAATAATGTGTTAACAATGTGGAATATAATTGTACAAATATATTGTTCTTTTTTTGAAAAAAATAAAAACAACAACAACCAATGTATCATATTGATGGTCTGACAGTTGATTACATTTTAGAATCAAAGAATTTGAAATACCTCTTTTAGCATGGATGGATGAACATCCTCTTTCTACTGCCTCTTGCTTTTTTTTTTCTTTTAAAGATTCATTTATTTATTTGATGTAGTCCCAGCTGTTTATCTTTGCCTTCACTATCACTGCTTTGGGTGATGTGTCTGTAAAGATGTCTTTGATGTGCATATCATGGAGTGTTTCGCCTATATTTCCTTCTATGTATTTTATGGTTTCAGGTCTTATGTCTAGCTCTTTAATCCATTTTGAGTTGGTTTTTGTGCATGGTGTTAGATAATAGTCAAGCTTCATTCTTTTACATGTAGTGACCCAGTTTTCCCAGCACCACTTATTGAACAAACTTTTTTTGCTCCAATGCATATTCTTTGCTCCTTTGTCAAAGATTAGTTGACCATAAATCTGTGGGTTTATTTCTGGATTTTCTATTCGATTCCATTGGTCTGTGTGTCTGTTCTTGTTCCAATACCATGCAGTTTTGATGATTATGGCTTTGTAGTATAGTTTGAAGTCTGGAAGTGTGATGCCTCCATTCCCTTCTTTTTTTTCAGGAGAGCTTTGGCTATTTGGGGTTTTCGTGATTCCATATGAATATCATCAATAATTGTTCTATTTCTTTGAAGAATGACATTGAAATTTTTATTGGAATAGCATTGAATCTGTATATTGCTTTTGGTAGGATGGCCATAACCCCACCGACTGAGAGAACATTTTTGCACACAACACTAATGATAAAGGACTGATCACAAAAATCTACAAAGAGCTGATGAGACTCAACAAAAACAAAGAAAATAATCCAGTCAAAAAATGGGCAGAAGAGCTAAAAAGAAACTTCTCTGATGAAGAAATGCAAATGGCCAACAGGCATATGAAAAAATGTTCAACATCACTTGTAATCAGGGAAATGCAAATCAAAACTACAAGGAGATACCATCTTACACCAGTGAGAATGGCACATATTAAAAAAACTAGCAATAACAAATGTTGGTGAGGTTGTGGAGAAAAAGGAACTCTCCTGCACTGTTGGTGGGAGTGCAAACTGGTCCAACCACTATGGAGAGCTGTGTGGAGATTTCTGGACCTACTAAACAGAGCTTCCATATGATCCAGCAATTCCACTCCTAGGTATTTACCCAAAGGACACAGAAACATCAATTCCAAAGAACACCTGCACCCCTATGTTTATAGCAGCACTATTTACAATAGCTAAGCTTTGGAAACAACCCACATGCCCAAAAATAGATGACTGGATCAAGAAGATGTGGTACATATGCACCGTGGAATATTACTCAGCATTCAAAAAAGATAAACACATGCAATTTTCAGCAACATGGATGGCGTTGGAAGGGATCATGCTCAGCGAAATAAGCCAGAAAGAAAAAGAAAAATACCGGATGGTCTCACTCATAGCAGGAATCTAGAAAACTTAAATAAGGGACCAGGAAAAAGAATAACTATAAGAAAATATCAAAATCAACAAACAACTATGAACCAGAGACACTCTATGGAGGATGAGGGGCGGGGAAAGGAGGGCTTGGGGTCAAAATAAGGGGATTCTAATTGTAAGGGGAATATAAAAATAAAATTTCAATAATAAAATAAATAAATTAATTAATTTTAAAAAAGGAAAAAAAAAGATTCATTTATTTATGCATACAAGAGCTGGGGTACAGGCCAGAGATGAGGGGAGTGAGAGGATTCACCAGAGACAGAGTGGGAACAGAACAGGCAGACTGATTGAAATACACTGCTGAGGGGAGCAGTGGGTGAGACAGGAGAAGTCTGCTTCTCCATGTGGTTTGCTCCCTGGCTGGCCCCAGATTGAACTTGTGCTGCAGAGGCTGCGAATTACTTCATAGTGCAGTGCTCAACCCCTTGCGCCACGATGGAGGCCCTGCCTCTTGCTTTTTCTTGGGGAGATCTGTTGTACTCTACTTAAGCAAGATTCACCACATAGTCTAAGCCAGGGCCAAGAGAACTCTAGGAAAGAAGTATAGGCCTTATCCTTACCTTACAACAGAGGAAAGACACACCCCTTTCTATACTTCAAGCCTCACAATGACTGGAAACCTCAGCATCTCCTCTAGAGGGCGCTTGGGTCTCTGCCAAAGCCCCGGAGTTGACTCGTTGGTTTGGGATTCCACTTAACTTCCAAGAAACATTTTTTTTAAAGGTCATGGAAGAGAGACAGGTCTGTAGAGTCCTAACAGGTGTCCTTGCTCTCTGTCTTCTTTAGTGTGAGTCATAGAAGCAGGTTCTTTCTGTCTGTCTGTGTGTATGTCTGTCTCTCTGTCTGTGTGTCTGTCTCTGTGTGTCTTCTAGCTCTCTCTCTCTCTCTCTCTTTCTCTCAGCTCAGGAGTTGTTCTTGAATTTCCCACAGATACCCCCTTCACAGTGCTCCCCTTGCACTGCAGGTGTTGATGGTGGAGCCTATCACTTTTCCCTGGCAAAATACATTCTCAGGGGTCTAGTGTTGTCAGCCATCCCAATGACCTCTTTCTGTAAGGGGAATATAAAATATATTTTGTAAGGGGAATATAAAAATAAAATTTCAATAATAAAATAAATTAATTAATTAATTTTAAAAAAGGGAAAAAAAGATTCATTTATTTATGCATAGAAGAGCTGGGGTATAGGCCAGAGATGAGGGAGGGCACAGGACCCTAGATGCAGACTGGGCTCAGTACTGCTGAAGGGATGGACTCCAGAGAACCCTAACATAGATTTGCACACAAACCCTTGAAAATTACCCCCAACCTCCAGGAAACACTACTATTAATTCTCAGATAAGAATAAGGGAAGTTCTTCTATGTCACCTCAAAGAAAGGCAGTTTTGATCTTTTTGTCCTTGACAGATTGTTTACTTGAAGTAAGAAATGTTCACATGGAATAGCTGTCATTAATATGGGTGACCTAAAGGTTAATATAGCTCAGGGAATGCTTTTCATTGTTCTGTATTGTTTGTTTCCCTTTTGTGAAATTCTGTGGCCGGGGAACTGCATATTTCCAGTATGTGGTCCAGTAGCACATTACTAATTGCATTCTTTAAAAATACAGATTTATGTTGGTTGGTTTGGCCATGCCAGGAGAGAAACCAGTGTAGGGGGTAATAAAGCGTCAAGGTTATAAACTTCATGGGGCTTTCGGGCAAATGAGGAATTTTTATTAATTCTTTAAATGCAAATGTCCAGTAATGTCTCCACTTGTCACATCCCCTGCAGCGGTCCAGGTAGGAAAGAATTGCAACCTGCTCAGTTGGGGGCCAAGTGGAAAAAACATCTGATTTTTTTTTTGCAGACTGACTGTTGCCTAAGAGTATAGCTGAATATAAAGGACCCTCCTTCTACCCGGCTCCTTTTCTAAAAGAACATATATCAAATATATATACAAAACAGAGGAATCCCTCTCATTTGTATCCCTGGCAAGACACAGTTTGCAATGAAATCTGTAAGTAGCTTGGCAGGTACCCAGGATATCAGGTAAATTGTTAACTATATGACTATTCTTTTACAACACCAATATTGAGTGTGATATTAAAGCAAAACCCCCTTTATATAAAACTAGTGGTTTGTCTTTCTATTTTAGATGCACCTAAATCCTCCTTCCTAAGAACTTTTAAAGGTATGCTTTTCTTTTTTCTCCCTGTACAAGAGCAGCAAAAATCCAAACATATAATGACAGATCAACATGTATCAATCACCTTCATATTCCAGTCAAGGACGTACTGGGTTACTATGGAAACGATCCTATGTTTGTCTTCTTGTGAACAAGTCAGCATGGGGCAGAATTTTCCCACTTTGCCATAATACCTGTAGCCAGGTATCATTCCTGAGCTGTCCTTGTTCATAATGCATATAGTAGGAGATTGGTGGTGAAAGGAGATTTCTTTACACTAGTACTCAACTTGTGGGCTGAGGACTCCTGAAAAACTGGGGCATTAGGGACAGAGTTTTCAATGATGTGAAACATCATTGTCTGTAGAGCAATAAATTTCAAGACTCACATATATTTGTACTTTATGAGGTTGGATTTATCATATTGGCTTTTACTCATTTTTGTATCTTCAGTACCTGGCTCAGTATCTAGAACATATTAGGCTTTCCATAAATAAAGAAAGGAATAAAGGAAATAGTGAGTATGACTTTCTTAATAAAAGTGCTCTAGTAATAAATAAAATAGAAATTTATTTTAAAAGCATTGCTAAATTCGTGTTTTGTTGTCATGGCTTCTTTTTTTTTATTGTGGTAAATGATAGATAACATAAACATTCCCATTTAAACCATTTTCTTTTCCTTTTTGTTTATGAATTAATTTTTTATCGTTTTACATCATTGTTCATTTTTTAACAATATTTGTTTTCCCCCACACCCTCAGGTGTAGTCCCTATAGAGTTTCCTTCCCCAGTGCACCCGTGCACCATCACTTCACTCCCCTAGGCTTCTCCCTCCCTCCCTCTGATCCCTCTCCCGCCTTCTCCCCTGCAGGATGTATCTGATTTATAATTGTCTGTTTTAGCTTTGTGGTGTTTTGTACTGTTATTATTTTTTTACACTGATGTCTTATTTGGTTCCCCTATATTCCTGTTATAAGTGAAACCATCCAATAGTTTTCTTTTTCTTCTGGCCTATTTCACTGAGCATAATTCCTTCTAGCTCCATCCACATTGCTGCGAATGGCATGATTTTATCATTTTTGATGCTGAATAGTATTCCATTGTGTATATGTACCACATCTTCTTGATCCAGTCATCTATTTTTGGGCATTTGGGTTGTTTCCAGGTTTTACCTATTGTAAATAGTGCTGCAATAAATATAGGGGTACAGGTGGTCTTTTGAATCAATGTTTTTGTGTCCTGTGGGTAGATCCGTAGGAGTGGAATTGCTGGGTCATATGGTAGCTCCATTTTTAGTAGACTGAGGAACTTTTAGACAGCTTTCCATAATGATTGGACCAGTTTGCAATCCCACCAACAATGTAGGAGAGTTCCTTTTTCACCACATCCTCGCCAACATTTGTTGTTGCTTGGTTTTTTGATATGTGCCATTCTTACTGGTGTAAGGTGGTATCTCAATGTGGTTTTGATTAACCATTTTATTTTCAATGACAGTTGGAAAGTGTTTAATGATCAGATAATATATATATATATCTTTTAAGAAAGCACTATTTTTATATGACTTTCAAAAGTTGGCTTGATGTTATGCTAACCTGTTTCTAAAAGCCTGAGTTCTTAGATTGGCTTTATCTATTTATTTAATTTGAAATATTTTTATTGAAGTAACTGCATTATCATATATAAGTGTCAGGTTTGCATTACTGAGAATCGTGTATATATTCTATATTAAGTTTACCACTAACCATCCAGTTCTGTCCTTCACCATATCGTTTCCCCTTGTCCAGATTTATACCCCACCTATTTAGCTATTTTTAGGGAAATTTCTGTGGTCTTAGTCATCATAGTTTCTTAATAAATATTAGGAATTAGAATACTAACTCGGGAGAGAGGGTTCTAACTAAACCTAAAAGGGTCCTTATGCTTAACAAAGGTTGGAAAACATTCATATTCAAATTCCCTAATGATAAGGCATCCAACCTTGGCTATTTCCAGTGTCATATATCTCAAATCTTCAAGGGGTAGTATATTTCATGACCTGGCGAATAAAAGTATTTAAAAGTTCTTGTTGAAATCTGACTCCTTGTATTTCCCCATTGGTCTTACTGATTTTAGTTTGAAGAAACAAATGCTATACAAATATCCTTTTTTATTTTTTCTGGTGGAACAGTCTTTATCAGGTAGTCAGCTTCTCATTCTTTTTTTCTTTTATAGGAAGCTGTTAAAAACTAGAGTCTTGGTCAAATCTAACCAAAATTTCTCCTATTGAAATTTAAAATGGAAGGACTAAAAATTCTATCAATTCAGGGTCTTAAAAGACACGGGCAGCTATGAAAACATATGTAGGTTGTAATTTAGGGCATGAAATAAAAGTGGGAGCCACCCAACTATAAAATGTGCAGTGCTCTGACATGGGTTTCATTGTTAGACTCTTCATTTAAAAACTACAGGAGATGAGATATGTTCTCAAGTGGACATCTGTGACCTACTCCCATGCCTCTTACTTGCACACACTTCTTGGTTCCTTCCTACCCAGGTGAAATGTGTATCTTCTTTACTCCTTTATCCATGTCATAGACACTCCCTCCTCTTCAGGCTACTCCCCACTGTTGAATAGGCTCCCCACTGTTGAATAGGGAATATCTTCATACCCAAACACCAAATGCCAATGGGGCAGCTCAGGCCTGTGCTTATGCAGAAGAGGTCTCACCGAAGACAGCCTCATTCATTTTTCTTGCCAGTTAGTACTGATGAAGCACATCCTGACACCCCTGACATCTCCATGCCACCCCATAACCAGTCCAGCATAGAGAAGGCTTGAAATTCTCCCCCACAATCCTATAACCTGTATGTGCCAACTTAAAAAAATACAATTGAGGCCAAAGCTATTGCTATAATTTCTTTTCCTTTACCTCCCGCCCCCATTCTTCTGTGTGCCTTTCTTCAGATATTTGAGGTATTAAAAAAAAAGTTCTTTCTTTCCTCTGTTGATTTGCTTCTCCTATTAGACTTTTTCTCACCAACATTCTGCCTTGTGTCCTTCCTTTTGTGATTTGTTTGCCAACAATAACATCTTTCTGAATTATCCATCTTAATTAAAAATGAATGTCAGTGTTAAACCAGACTCCTGGTTTCCTGTTTTGATGAAGAATTATTATACTCAGAATACAGTGGGCCTAGTGCTAGGTCACACACTAATGAATGCCCAAAGAAGGTTGACTATTGAGTGAGAGACAAAATAACAAAGCAGACTAGTTGAAGCTGCCAGTCCATACTTGACTGCCTCTCATGTTCCCCTGATTACCGGAGCCAGAATTAGCTGTGAGTGGGAGACCATTTTTCTTTTCCAACTGCCATCCCATGTTCACACACTTGGACATCTTGAAAAGATCTCCAAGTCCAAAATAATTTGCGATGAGTACAAACACTTCATTTCTAAATTTGGCCTTTTATTAAGGTCTGTAAAAGAATTTTATACTTGATGGTTAGTGTGTGTGGAAACCAATATCTGAATCTAAGTCTTTGATTTGCTTATATATTAACTCTTGGAAAATATCTTGAAAGTTTAGCTCTTCAGTAGTTATTTCTACAAGTGCCCTTTTGGCAAAACCTACTAATACAAGGAATAGAATCAACAGGGGCCACCTTTACTTGGCTTTCTTTTCTCTCATCTCAAAAAGCCACTTCTGCTTGTTTAGAAATTATCAGTATCCTTTTAATTCTTTTTTTTTTTTTTTAATAGAGGCATTTTTTTTTTTATTTATTTGTTTGTTTTTTGTTTATACATGCACTGGGTACAGTCAGAAGCGCGGGAGGGTGAGAGAATTCACCAGAGCCAGAGCAGGGAGCAGAGCAGGCAGAAGGACCAAAGGACCGAAGGACACTGCTGAGGGGAGCAGCGGGCGGCAGGAGAGGTCTGCGTGCCATGTGGGACCCTCCTCCGGTGGCCGGGGAGCAGCCGGGGATCGAACCGGCGCCGCAGAGGCTGCGTGCAGCTTCGCAACCCAGCACTCAACCGCTGCGCCACCGGGGAGGCCCTATCCTTTTAATTCTTTTGGGTCTTCTCCTGTGGAATTACCTGGAAGAACTGTTGAAAGCCAACTGGCTCTAGTTAAGACTCCAAAATTAACTTTAGCAAAAACAGCTTGATGGGACCATCTGTTCTGGGCATTAAGTCCTTCCATAGCAATAACTGACCTTTCCCTGTGTTACCAGGACAGGAAATATTCTTGTCATTTCTTACCAACAAGGAAATTTTCTTGCTCTATAACAGAAAACAGGAAATTCTGTTGGTTGTTATCTCATGGTGATCATCTAAATACATATCTAGTAATGGGACCCAGGAAATTCTAGGAAATTATGCAGGAAATTATGCAGGACCCAGGAAATTCTAGGACTGAAAGAAGGCCCTCAGGTTGCACGTCTGTTTCCATGACAGTGCTTTGTATTCATGTTAAGAGTCTAAGTCTGCTCTTAGCCATCTCCTCATCATATTAAGTGGCATTTTCTCTACTAAAGTTGAGACTGTTAATCTCTTTTCTTGGAAGCAGAGAGCATTCTTTCTACTCCTCTCTGAAAGCACTTGGAGTTTGTCTACAGTACAGTATGTAAGATTGATGTCCTTTGCACATGGAGGGTACTTTTATGACCTGCTATTAATGGAACATATCCTTCAAAAGAAATTTTTTTCAAAAACGAAAGTCATGGGGCAAAGAAAAGGAGAATAAATTGTCACAGATAAAGGAGACTTGACAGCCAGATTGGCCAATAGCGATTGATGGTCCTGGTTTAGATTTTAATTTGAGAAAAACAACTGTAAAGATAGACTTTTGAGACAACTTGGAAATTTGAACATGGACAGGATATTAGGAAATCATCACTGTATTAGGGTTATATTTTAAAAAGTTCTTTTCTGTTAATTCTGTCAATTTCAGGAAGCTGAAATAGAAATAATAATATATTTGAAATTTGCTTTAAAACATTCCAGAAAAATAACATGAAATAAAATTGGATAAATGCTAATTATTGAAATGGAATGGATGGAAACTCGTAAGATTACTTGTACATGTTTGAAAACTTTCTAAAGCTTTTTAAAGAGAAAGAGCACATCCTTTATTTCTCCCTCCCCTACTATTAATTTGTTATTATTATTGTTCTGGTGGCAGAGAAGACGTATTGTACAATCTAGGTCTTGCCTGTAAGATTTGTCATATGATGAAATAATTCAATCACTAACTTATACACCCACAATGGCTTTTTAAAGTGCTGAATACTATACTGCAGCAGGTACTTTATAAATATTTAATTAACAATTCTGTAGAGTAGGTTATAGTACTCTCCTTTTGCAGTTGAAGGAACTGAAGTTCAAAGAGGTTAAATAACTAGTGTAAAGTTAATAGAACTAGCCAGTAATGAGTCTGAGACTTGGACACAGATGTGCCTAACTCCAAAGCCCCTGTTCTTTTTACTGTAATCCTCTCTCTCTCATCTTATATGTCATTTAGGGTTTTGATAACAAGAAGCAGTCAAATGAGCTGGCTAATTAAGAGTGATTCTTTTAAGACAAATGAGTATATACTCCTCTGCCAAAATCTCCCAGAGATATCTCATATAGAATAAAATCCAAAATGCTTGGACTCTACAGGGCCCTTCACCTCCCTCCCTGGAATTCCATTACATTCTTTCAGTCCTCACCTCTGTGTACTCTTTTGCAGCCATTTGGCATCGTGTGTGTGTGTGTGTGTGTGTGTGTGTGTGTGTGTTTTAATGTGCAGAGCATCCTAGGAGCTACCTTAGTGTTCCCACTTCCTAAAGGGCTCTTTTCTCAGCGATCATGTTTCATTTTCTTCTCCCTTCCCTCATTGCTTTCAGTCTTTCCTCAAATATCTTCTTTTCTTTAAAAAAAATTATTTATTTAAAAAATTATTTATTTATGCATATAAGAACTGGGTGGGGTACAAGCCAGAGGTGGTGGGGGGGTGAAAAGATTCACCAGAGAGAGTGGGAGCAGAACAGGCAGATCTACTGAAATACACTGCTGAGGGGAGCAGCGAGGTGAGACAGGAGAGGTCTGCTGCACCATGTGGGTCAGCTCCCTGGTCGGCCTAGGATCGAACTTCTGCTGCAGTGGCTGGCGATAGCCTGATAGTGCTGTCTTTAACTCCTGTGCCACCAGGGAGGCCTTCCTCAAATATCTCTTATCAGAGAGGAATTTCCTGACCTGCAACATAGATTGGTACCTCCATTGAAGTTTTCTCTTTTCCTACTTACCTTTCTTTATTTTTCTTCATAGCACTTATCACTACCTAACCCTGTTATGTACTTATTTGTCTGTTTCCTCTCAGTAGAATGTAAGCTCAGTGATGACAGGGACTTTGTTTATTCATTGCTTTATCCCCTGCACCTAAAACAGTGCCTGGCATATATCTATAGTCGTTGCTCAGTAATCTTTTGTTGAATCACTGAATGACTCTGGGTCTCATCAGCTGAGTGATCTGAATCACCTGCTCTGGTTGCCCAGATGAGGCAACCTATGGGACTGAAAGAGAACCTTTGTCAAGACCAGCAGCACCCTCTGATACAGTGTTTTATGAGGTGGATGTTGTGTGAAGATTGGCATTCCAGAGCCATCATTACCTAGCTGTCTATGAGCAATTTTTTAAACTTTCTTTAGTTTTATTATGTGTAAATGATATAATAATTATTAGATAATTACATAATTATTAGGTATTATGTAGGATACTAAACAAGCTGTCCAGTTCATATTTTCTCTTTATGGTAAATCAGAAGTTTCTCTCTCAGTTCCAAAAACTTTCTTTGCTTTCAAAATTCCAGATATCTGATCAGGCAGCCAAGATCTCTGAAAGGCCTTTGGCTGGAAACTGGGATTTATTAAAGCCAATATACTCACCCTCTTGTTTGAGCATGTAGATGACATGGAATAACCCCTCTGATTTATTCAATTAACTTTTCCAGTGTTGTTTATGCTGCCAGATGATCACTTCCCAATTTGATAAAAATCACCTCATACTGGGGATTATAGTACAAAAACGACAGTGGTATCTGCTGGATCAGTCACATTCTCTTTTTTTTTTTAACCAAAGATCTCCAGCATGCCAAAAGTTTGTACAAAGTCTTATTGTTGTTATACTTTAATAAGTTAACCATTGTTATGAGATAACCTTAAAACAGTAAGAGTTCTTGGCTAGAAGGTTTAAAATAATTTAAAAATGGAGCAAAAGTATGGACACTTTGGTAAAAAGATTTTTTAATGCCATGTAGTATTTTTTTCAAGTTTGAGTGAAAAGTGGTGTAACCACAGGAATGTACATTAACAAAAGCAATAAGCTAATTAAATAACACACAAATGTTGTATTGTCTGGGTATTAATGCTTGAAGGTCAAGTCTTAGCTTACAATGGCAAAGGGAATTTATTAAGGAAGGATTATTTGACAGGAATCTTTTTGTCCTACAAGTTACATATAGGTTAAGATCATCAGCAATTCTCTTTTTTTCCTATTAGTAAGAACCACAAAGAAGAGAAATCTCGGCAACATATACTTCCCACTTTGTTATATTATGGTGTTTAGCTCACAGGATCTTGGGAAAGAAGACAAGAGGAAAACTCTGTTGGGCATTAAGTTGGAGATTAGTGTTCTAGCCAGTTTGCTATCATGAGGGAGACTGAGATTTGCACAGGTTTCTGGGGTTTAATACCTAACAGAGCAGGAAGCAAATGGGCACTGAGCCATGTGGCACCTTTTCCCTGCCATCTGTAAACAAAAATAGCAACAGTCCAAAATCACAAAGGTGCATCTGGTCCCTGGAGTTGGGAGTCCTGGTGACTTTATATCTGTCTCGGCATTTGGTTTGTATTTATAATCTAAGCAATAGATAGTGAAGTAATGAAACAGATGAGGGAAGTACCAAATGATTACTCTGAGCTTTTTGTAGGATGGAGGAGGGACAGAAGAATTAGCTGCACTGCTTCAGCTTTTGTTCATCTGTGGCCCAGGCTTTCTCCATTTAACAGTCCACACCATTTGCACAGTATGGCACCATAGCTACTAGCGGGCCATGAGGCCCGTGAAAAGCATGTGATGTAATCTCCCTTTCAGGGAAATCTGTCAGGACTGGTGATAATAGCTGGGTGCCAGGAACTCTTTGGTACAGGCATAAAGAAGCTGCTCAATAAATGTTTGACTTGACTTGACTGACACAGGCTCTAGCCATGACTCGATTTCTTTACCATCATGATCTAAGGTAGTTCAATATATTGGGGGAACTAAGAAATACTTAAGCTAATTTTGTTTGTGCATTCCTATTTCATCTGGGGTCATTTGTAGGAAGAGAATTGTAGAGGAATGACTTAGAGATCACTGAAAAATACAAGGCTAAAAAGAGAGTCACTGGGTCCATGTCCTGCCCCAGAAACCCAAATGAGAGAGGTGAGTGGCAGTTTTGAATGTAACTGTGGCGAGTCCTTTAGCTTCTCAACTATAATTTTTTAAGGGCCCTATGTAAGCTTAATTCAAAAAAATTTTCTGGAAAGAGCTATGAGACACCGTCTATGCAAGCAACAGGAGGACTCAGTGGAGAAACTATGAGCCTCCTTTGACAAGGGAATTGTCCAGAAACCCTAAAGAAACCTGAGGCAAGAGCACATCAGAGTGGGAGAGTTTTGCCACTAGGGGGAGTGGTGGCTGAAGGGAGCTCATGGAGCATCAGACTAAAGACTTCCCCATCAGACAATGGTAATACTTCAATGTGGGTATCACACACTCTGAAGTAAGTCAAATAATGAAATAAAGTGAGAGCAAAGACCAGAGGTGAAGCTGTTTCTGAAGATGCCTAAGGTAATATGTGAACAAGGCAGCTCTGCGTGGTTATACTCAGGTGGGGAGCATAATTACTCTTTGCTTTATTTGGAGAGCAAAGGAAAGAAGAGGCAGACACTGCAAAGGATTCTGTGGCAAGGAGAGGCAACTAGAACCAGGAGTGGTGGAATCTGAGAGTTTACATGCCCTTTTACAGCACAGTCAAATGGAGTACTGTCCAGGTCAGGGAAACAAATTTTTACCAAGTGGTAGTCATAAGGAAGAGTTAGCCTTTTCTGATTTTGCCACATTCAATCTTTTGTTAACATGGTAAGCTGGGATTAAAGCGTTAATATTTGTCTTTTGTAATTTGAAGACTGATGTCATTACTTCTGAATTCCCAGTTGTATGATTCTTCTCCATTCCCCATAGCTGAAGAATATTTGGCTAGCAGACAACAGGAAAATACCACGCATACCAACTAAGAGTGTATGCGTAATGGAAAAATGTCACAGATATAGGAAACCAACAAGAAAAATCCAAGCAATATCATATAATGTCTTCTCATTTTTAATTGTAACTCATTTCATGTAATCCTTGTGGTCTAGAAACATCTTTCTGTACATCTGTTGGAAGTTCAAACATAAGACATTAAGAACAATTCTCCAAGTCAACTACTTGTAAAATGACTAAATGATGCTAATAGTAACATTTCACCGTGAGACATTTGTTTTAGATTTTTGGAAAACTTTTAGTGTCTGCTCTTCATATGATAAAGTGTCTATTCTTCAGGACCACTGCTTGATCATAGCCTCTCTCCCATCCAGTCTCTGCTCAGAGGCACCAGAGGAACCAGGTGCGACTTTAAATAGGAGCAGCATTTGCACAAGGTATAAATCCCTCGTATGTCAAGTCTGAGGTGGTAGGATCAGAGAAGAAAGAATAGAACCTACCTGAGCAAGTTGGGGGCTATCACCATATGCTGAACTCTATGAACTTTTAGTGTTCTGTGAGAAGTCTAGGAGACTGGACAGGGATGGGCTGGGGAGGGAGAGCAGCAAGGTTGTGGGGTGAAGTCTGAGCAACAGCCTGGTATTTGTGAACCTGGCCTGATAGGCAAGGCTGGGTTATACTGTTACCTGAAGCCCATTGGTGGAGGTGTTTCCTGCATGGACACAACAGGAAAGGTTGTTTGACTTACTTACTTCCTAAATGAAGGAGTGCTTAGATGGAAGTTGGAGGTGGTGGGTTGGGACCCAGGTTTTGATTAGAAAGTTATCATAAACCAACTAAGGTTAGCCAGGTAAGGAGGGAATAGACAAGAACGATGTTGATAGCCTTAAGTGTAGAAACTTAGCCTAAGAAAAACTGAGGCTCTCTTGAAGGGTATGGATCTAGGTCTTACTAACAGAACTAGGATGACTGATTTCTCTGCTGCTAGTCTCTTCTCCCTTAAATCTATGTTATAGTGCAGTTGGATTTGTTCCCCTGAAACAGAACTTGCTGTGTTACCCCTCTACACAGAAAATTTTGGATGACTTCCTCTTGTTGAAAGAACCAAGTTTCAACACCCTAACCAGATACTGAAGAGCTTCAACAGCCTGGATTTAGCAACCTTATAATCAATCACTCACTTTCCTAATCCTTCTCTTCCTGACAGTGTTTTTTTTTTTTTAATTGTCCAAACATAATTTGTTTTATTGGTGTCTGAGAATCCAGAATAAGAGAGTAAGGTCTTTTTTTTTATTCTAGACAATAAGCTCCACATTATATGTTGACTTTTGTGTTTATTATTTTTAAAAAAGATTTTATTTATTTATTTTTGCTTAGAAGAACTGGGGTGCAGGCCAGAGGTATATGTGGGGTGTGTGTGTGTGAGAGAACTCATCAGAGACAGAGTGGGGAGCAGATTAGGCAGATCCACCGAAATATACTGCTAAGGGGAGCAGCGGACAATACAGGAGAGGTCTGCTATACCGAATGTGGATTAGCTCCCTGGCCAGGGATCGAACTCAGACCATTGAGGTGGCCTGTCACAGTGGTAGCGCTGAGACTTAACAACTACACCACCAGGGAGGCCCTGGATAGAGTATCATTCTCTCATCTGTCCTAGTGCCTTATCATAAAGGTGGATCTTGTTGCCACAGTCCTTTCTCTGTTCACACCTTATGTAATGCTTCAGCAACAGTTGACAGTCTTTCTTGAAATGTTCTCTCTTGTTTCTCTCATGTTTTCTAAATATTCACCAACTGTACTTGCTCCTCTTCACTGACTTTTCCTCTTCTAGCTTACTAGTAAATGCTGAACTTCCCTGGGAATTTGTCCAAGCCCAGTTCTTTTTTTTAACTAGTCTTACCCTGGGTGATTTCATCTGTGGTAGACTGTATTAGGGATCTAATTTTGCCAACTTTCTCCCACCCCAATTCTTACATCTCCTCTCCCCCAATTCATACATCCAGAATCTTCTCCTTTTGACTTGGGACTTGGACACATGACTTATTTTGGATAACAATATAACAGCAGAAGTAAAGGGTTATCATGAACTTAGGATTTTTTTAAATTGAGATATTAATATAAAACACTGTGTAAGTGTAAGGTGTACAAAAAGTTGATTTGATACAATTATATATTGCATGATTACCATCATGGCTTTAGCTAGCACCGCTTTCATGTCATATAATTATCTTTTTATAATGAAAATGTTTCAGATCTAGTCTTTTAGCAATTTTGAAGAGTATTATACAGTACTGTTGGCTGTAATCACTATGCTGTGCATTAAGGCTTTAGAACGTATTCACCTTCTGGTTGTAAATTTGTACCCTTGACCAACATCTCTTCAATCCTCCTAACCCCAGCGTCTGTTAAACCCCATTTTATTCTCTATTTTTATGAGTTTGGCTTTTTTACATTCCACACCTAAGTGATATATAATATTTGTCTTCCTGCCTGATTTATTTCACTTCGTATCAGCTTTAAGGTGTATTTATGATGCAATGGCAAGATATTCCTCCTTGTGGATGAATGATATTCTATTATAATTTCATTATGAAACCTTTTTATCCATTCATCAATTGACAGACACTTAGATTGTTTCCATATCTTGACTACTGTGGAAATGCTGCGATGAACATAGCAGTGCAGATATCTCTTTGACATCCTGTTTTTATTTCTCAGGACTTTCTCAAGGCCTTGAATGTTTCCTCCTCAGCTTCTGCTATTGCCACTGATGGCTGGCGTGCAGAACCCAGGAGGGTGAGAACATACAGAGTAGAGCCCTCACATGTCCCAAGACCTGCTGATAGAAGCAAAAAGGCCTAGACTGAACCCCAACTGTTCTATGGATGTGAGAAAATAAAGTGTAGTTGTTTTATTCCTCTGGGTATTGGGAACAGTGATGTTGCAGCAGCAAACCAACATAGCATCTTTTTACCTATGATCCCATAAATAATTCTTTCACCTTTGACCTCCCTTCTTTTGTGTTCCAGACTTTTTTTTTTAAGATTTATTTATTTATGCATACAAGAGCTGGGGTACAGGCCAGAGATGCAGGGGGTGAGAGGATTTACCAGAGGCAGAGTGGGGAACAGAACAGGCAGACTGACTAAAATACACTGCTGAGGGGAGCAGCGGTCGAGTCAGGAGAGGTCTGCTGTGCCATGTGGGTTGCTCCCTGGCTGGCTGGGAATCAAACTCCTGCTGCAGTGGCTGAGGACAGCTTCATAGGTTGCATCTTAACCCTTGTGCCAGCAGGGAGACCCTGTATTCCAGACTTTTATATCCAAATGACTACTTGGCAGCTGCACTCGATATATAATAGGCATCTGGAGCTAAAAAAACAAAACAACTAAGACTAAAAAAAGAAAAACCTAAGATGAAACTTCTCATTTTCATTCCTAATCTGCCTTTTCCCATCTCAGTAAATGATGCCATCATTCTTGCTGTTGTTCAAGCCAAAAAAGTAGCAGTAATTTTTAAAAAATTAATTTTATTTATTTTAACTAAGGGACCATTAGTTTAAACCCTGCGTATGATTCAGGGAAATAGTTTCACGGCTCTGCAAATGCATGTCCCCACACCACACCCACCACCAGAGCACCCATAGTCTTTACCCCCTTTGTCCCTTCCCTCCCCTCCCCTCTCTAGTAGCGTCAATTCTAGCTGTCATTCTTGATTGTCCTTTCCTTTACCTCTCATATTTAATGCATTAGCAAGCCCTGTGGGGTTTCCTACAGAGGACTTTTCTGTCTTCATTGACATACCATCTCTTGTTTGGAAAACATCAATAACCTTTTCATTGGTCTCTCTGCTTTCACTTTTTGTCCTTTCTTCAATCCAGTCCCACATATTAGCTAGAGAAATCCTTTAAAAGAGTAAATCCACTTCCCTCCACTTGCTATTCACTATTGCCTAGAATAAAATCCCAACTAAAGCAAGTTTCTCAAGTCCTGGCCCCTGCCTGCCTCTTCATATCTTATTTTATACCATTCTCTGGCCTCACTGATATTCTTTTTTTTTCTTTTTCTTTTTTTAAAAAAGATTTATTTTATTTATTTATGCATACAAGAGCTGGGTTATAGGCCAGAGGTGGGGGTGGGGGGTGGTGGTGTAAGAAGATTCACCAGAGACAGAGTGGGGAGCAGAACAGGCAGATCTACTGAAATACACCTGCTGAGGGGAGCAGTGGGTGAGACAGAACAGGTCTGCTGTGCCATGTGGGTCAGCTTCCTGATGAGGAAACAACTCATGCTGCAGTGGCTGTGGATAGCTTCATAATGCTGTGACTTAACCCTTTGTGCCCCAGGGAGGCCCCTTTTAGAGACTTCTAACAGCCATAAGCAAAATCATGGATGGAGATTTCTGAAGCTTAAGGAATAAAATATTCTACAAAGATTTCCAGGTCAGAAATGATTGGTGCAGTACTCTGGAATAGCAAAGCTTTAAGTTGAGAATCTTCAAACCTCTGGAAAAAAGCCTGAGGAGAATTTACCAAATCCCAGATTGACCTCCCTATAAGAATCAGCTTTGGTTCATGGCTAGAAAAAAAAAAAAGCAGGGTGAGAATTTGGTGAGTTAATGACTAGGGCCTTGGTCTATTAAATGTTCAAAGCACATACAGATGACACTGGAGTCTTGACGTGAGTGGTAGAGGAACCTGAATTCTTTTGCAGATGGAATGTGTTGTAATTTCCTAATGGCTTGAAAGAATGCCTAGAATTTCTTTTTCCTATTATGGTCACTGTTATTTCTCATAGAAGCAAGTGTGTCTTCCTGAGCTACCCGTGTCTTGAGGGGAGGAGACCTCAGCAAGGTGGGGGTGGGGGGCAATGCTGGCCTGAACAGTCATGGCTTGGTCTCCTGGGGATCCTTGAATTCCTCACCCATAGGTGTCAGAGATGTTGTAAATCTTTATGAGCACCACATATGGACCTTGTCAGCTCCAGAACGGGTGGCGGGAGGACTAATTCTACTGCTTCCCTCCAGGCTTTTAGTGTAACTCAGAAAAGTCGGCTTTGTGGTCATTAGCCAATTATAACAGTTTTCCATACTGAAGGATTTAGTCATCTCCTGCTTTCAGTTCATTTGAGGGAAAAGAGTGCTCAACACAGTCAAGATGACAGGCTCTGTTGCATTAAATTCATTCTTTATAGTGATGAAAATAAAATTCTCTTAAATCATTTAGGGCATTGAGTACTTGATACTCAATGTGGATAAAGAACAGGGATTATTACCACTATTTTCTAAATGTCCTCCCCCACCAGAATGTAAGCTCTAGGAGATCAGGAATTATATTTTGTTCACTGTTTTATCCTCAGGGACAGAACAGTATCCACCCAATAAAAGAGTCATAAGAAATAGATTTTGAGTAATGATCTACACAGTTCAACAAATGATGCTGAGAAGGAAGTTCAGAGCTTTAAAGAAGCATTATGCATTTGAAGGATCATTAGACTTGAGTCAGACTGACCCTGGTTTTAAATAGTTGGCACTGTCAATTACTAACTAGTCATCTGCCCTGGGAAAATTAATTTATTGCTCTTAATCTGACTTGCTTTACCTATAAAATGAGATAATAATATCTACTTTAAAACATTGTTCTGAGGATTAATTTAGATGTTAGTGATGCTGAACATTTTTTTCATGTGCCCGTTTACATCTGTATGTCTTCTTTGGAGAAGTGTTTATTTTGCTCTTCTGCCCATTTTTTGATTGGGTTCCTTTTTATTGAGTTGTCTGTGTTCTTTGCAGATATTTGATTTTTGTGCTTTGCTGGATATATGATGTACAAGATGGAAAATTAATCAGCTATAAAAAAGATGAATTTTTGTCATTTGCAGCAATGTGGAAGGAACAGGAGGGAATTATTGATATACTAAGTGAAATAGGTCAGAATGAGAAAGACAAATACCAGATGATTTCACTCAGATGTGGAATATAGTGAAACAAAACAAAGAAACAGACAAAACCAAACCAAAACAAACCCTAGAGATATACCTGCAGAACTGAGACTACTAGAGGGGTGGGAACAAAGGGGGGGGCCCAATGGCCTAGGGTAAAGGTGCTTTGGTGGTGGGTATGATGTGGTGACATACATCTGAGGTGTGAACCTGTTCCCCTAAATCATATGCAATGTTGGAAACCATTGTTACCTCAATTAAAAAATATTATAAAGAACTCTATGTTGCAAAATATTTTTTGTTTTGTTTTTATGTTATTTTATTTTTTGCTTCAATAGGAAAACATTTCATAAAGATATTGAATCAGAGTCCTGAAAAATCAGGTTTGGTTAATAAGACCAAACGTTACTCTTCATTTATTTATTTATTTATTTATTTGTTTGTTTGTTTGTTTATTTATTTATTTATTTATTTTTAAGGATTTTTTAATGCAAGAACCAGGGTACAGGCCACGGGAGGGTGAGAGGATTCACCAGAAACAGAGCGAGGAACAGAACAGGCAGACGGATGAAATACACTGCTGAGGGGAGCAGCGGGCGAGACAGGAGAGGTCTGCTGCACCATGTGGGACTCTCGCCGGGGTGGGGGATCGAAGCGGCACTGCAGAGGCTGCGGACAGCTTCACAGCGTGATGCTCAACCACCTGCGCCACCAGGGGTGGCCCCAGATGTTGGTCTTTAAACGTTGCTTCTCAAATAACTTTTGCCTAATCCTAATAGCTTCACGTTTGGGGGCAAAAGAAAACTTGGAGGGCTCTTTCCTAAACTTAGTCTACTTTCCTGAAACAGTGGTGAAGCCTATAAAATGTCAGGGGATGCGAATTAAGTGCAACTGTAAATACTGCCCTAAAATGTATATTTCACTTTAAGCTACTTACACTTAGTATAATAACATTTATCAAAGGCAGAGAACACTCTGATAAAAATATCCAGTTGTGTATTTTCAATTGTTATAAAAAGCTCTCTGGGTTGCCGAAGGTCACCGCTGGGCATGGCTCCATGTGTAAGAGGTTGGGCACATAGGTCTGTGTAACATGAGTATTTCTGAGGATAAGAAATTCTGTTTGCTGCAATACAGGTTGTGTACATTTCTTTGTTTTTTTCTTCCCAAACCTATCAAGGAAAAGGTCCTGGGTTTTGTTTTTCATTTATAGAATGGGAAAGAAAAATGTGAAAACGGTGTGGACAATTAGTGTATTTGTGCCTTGAATCCTTTTTTCTGAGAGAGGTTGAGTTAGCTAGTCTCCTATGTTTCCCCGTCCCAATGCCACTGACTTTTCACTTTTCTCTTTATGTCTCAAGCTTCTGAGTGGAGTGCAATTGGGTGTGTGAGCAGGACTGCTACTGCCTAAAGGGAAATAAGGAAGCTGCCCAAGCCATCTGATTTATGAGGCATTGAAAAGCACAGCTGACCAAGAATATCTCTTCCACTGGCCTGCCATCAGTGCCTGAAATTCCCATGATAAGAAATACCCTTTAAAAGTTTTCTGCAGACACGCATGGTTTATTTGGGTCAATAAGAATTATGGTAGGGAGAAAGAGGGAAGTAGGAAAATGGGAAAGTGTCTCATTAGGATGATTTATCTTATCTTATCAATCTTTTGTTTCAAGAGTGGCACATTGACAAGTAAGTATACTGCTAGGCTGGAGGGAAAGTTGGGGGCTTGAAATTTTGTGTAGCATCTTTGTGTGGACTCTGAGCGTATGGAGCCGGTGAACACCTGGGAGGAATTTTCCCTGAGTGGATTGAGGAGCTAAGATATCAAAGGCAAATTTAAATGGTTCACCATTCTGTGTAAGGCCTGGTTAGGAAGTAGAGCAGATAATGACTGGAGGGCTCGCCTTTCAACTTCCCCTCCTGGTCTCTTAATTCTTGGATAACCTCAGCTTATTAATGATTCTGTTATGACCAAATAATGTTTCTTTCTTTTTTTTAAGATTTATTTATGCATACAAGAGCTGGGGGTAAAGGCCAGAGATATACGGGGGTGAGAAAATTCACAAGAGACAGAGTGGGGAGCAGAACAGGCAGATGTACTGAAATACACTGCTGAAGGGAGCAGTGGGCAAGCCAGGAGAGGTCTGCTGTGCCATGTGGGTAGCTCCCTGGCCACCCGGGGATCGAACTCATGCTGCAGAGGCTGCAGATTGCTTCATAGTGTGGTGCTTAACCCCTTGCGCCACCAGGGAACCCGCCAAATAATATTTCTGATGAACACCAAGTAGATTTATGACCAGAGGAAGATACTTTTTTAAAATAACTCCTCTCCCTCTAGTAGTCTTAGTTCCTCAGGCATAGTTCTAGGGAGATACTTTTTTACTTATTTTACATCATTGTTCATTTTTGTATGATTCCATTCTTGGTCTCCCACCAGACCTTCTGAAACAGATTTTCTGAGGTCGGGGCTTAGGATACCATATTTTAACAAATATGTTTGCTGACTTTTATGCATATTATTTGAGACCCATTGATTAGAGACTTTAGTTGTTTGTAGGGGTTAAAAGTATGGGTTGCCAAAAAAGGAATCAGAAAAAAAAAAGTAACTATAATAAAGGAAAAATCAAAATCGACAGGGACATTCTGTAGGGGAGGAAGAGGGAGAAGGTTTGGGACGGGGTGGAATGAGCACAAGAGACTCTGGTGATGGTGCCAGATGAAATGTAGTGGGAATTTCACGGGGAAATCATGCATTGTACAAATATAAAGAATGATGTAATAAATATATAAATATAAAAGATGGAATAAAAAAAGTATGGGTTGCAATGATCAGTGAATTAGATTCAAATCCTAGCTTTGCCACTTATTTGTCTTGTTACCTTGGACAAGTACTAACCTGGTGCTTAATTTCCAGCTAATAAGAGTACTGACTTCTCAAGGTTATAGTGTGAGGTGAAAGGAGATCAGTCATGTGAAGTTTAATATGGCATCTGGCACATAATAGAGGCAAAAGTGATAACCATTATGGTGATGAGTATATATATTGAAAAAGAGTCTTAGACAATGTTTACTGATATTAAATATTTTATTGACTAGGTACTATGTCAAAGATAAACATTAACTTTTACTTCAACACATGGCAAAAACAATTGATTTCCTAATATTAATTTCCTAATATTAATATTACCTATGATTTTTTCTATTGTGTCTTCTTTGACTTTTCTGTCTGCTCAAATCCAACTAACAGCAAGAGTTGGATGAACAAACCATCTGGTTCCTTTTCCATATCTTGTTCCCTTTATTCTCTCATATCTTTATTCCTTGTTTCCTGCCTCTTGCTCCTTCTCCTGGGTCGTCGACAAAGTACCTATTATCTCTATTCCCCCCCACCCCCGTTTTCTTGTCATTTCTGGTCTAATTCCTTCTCCTTCATCTTGCAAGCAGAATAATTACACAGCGAAAACCCAAAGCTGAGAGAACTGTTCGAAATGCTGATAAATTTCACATTTGTTTGTTCAGGGTCATTATTGACATATGCAAAAAAAAAAACAGATCTTGTAGCAAAATAGATCTCAGAAAACCAGACCAAGATGAAAAGAGTTAAGGTAAAATAATTGGCTTAACTCTTTCATCTTAGTATAAATTATGTGAAACAATATTACCCAAATGGCAATGTAGCAATGAGAAAGGTAGTAGATTATGTAATTATACAGTGGAATAATGGGATACATTTTAATTTGGAGTGTGGAGATGGGACACTGGGAGAAATGCTCACCTTCAGTTCTCGTCCCTCAACTATGATCTAAAATACATGGCCAGGGCCTCCCCGGTGGCGCAGCGGTTGAGCACTGGGTTCCGAAGCTGCCTGCAGCCTCTGCAGCGCCGGTTCGATCCCCGGCTGCTCCCCGGCCACCAGAGGAGGGTCCCACATGGCACGCAGACCTCTCCTGCCACCCGCTGCTCCCCTCAGCAGTGCACTTCGGTCCTTCTGCCTGCTCTGCTCCCTGCTCTGGCTCTGGTGAATTCTCTCACCCTCCCACGCTTCTGACTCTACCATGTTTGTATGAATAAATAAATAAATAAATCTTAAAAAAATAAAATAAAATAAAATAAAATACATGGCCATAGAAGAAAATAGTATAATTGGTTTCACCTTACATGAACTTCTTTCTGAATGCCAGGGTCCTCCTAACTGCGAGTTAGAAAGCTTGGGTTCAAAATAAGTTTTCACAATTATTAGCTGTGTGTCCTTAGATAACTCAGTCTCTTTGTATCTCAGTTTTTTCATCTGAGAAATGGAGGTGATGATATCATGCACTTCAGGGTTACTTAAGAAGATCAAATAAGGGTAACACAGGTAAAGAAAGCACTTTGAGAAGTGTCTGTCTTGTGGTCAACTCTCAATTCTTGATTGCTATTGTTGTTATCTTTTATTTTTATTCACCAAGTTTGAAATGCTTGGTGATATTCTGACTAAGAAGAAAATGATCAGGGAGTTTGTGGCCAGACCATTTCACATACACCGTGAAAATTTGCCGATGGTGATTTTTTCTTTCTGGGATGCAGGGTTTGTTTACCTTTATTTCGCATAATTCACCATTAATCAAATAATTGTATTATGGGTTGATCATTCCCAATAAATCATGGATATTCTTGGATTTATTAATTCATTACTAATAATGACATTTTGGAAAATGATCTCTATGACTTCTGTTAAGAAACCAGAGAGGTATTCACCATTTATTAACATCCCCTTTTTACAGAACATGCATTTTGGAAATGTCATTTTGGCCCAGTGCATATTTCTTTTTTATGAATAACATTCTGCTTTTTCAATTTTTCAGCATACAGAAGATGGCTAATAATGAATCTAGGAATCTGTCCTAAAATATTGAAGGTGTTGAACTGTCACTAATGCTCAGAAAGTAGAGAAATGTTTAAATCCCTGTGGTGAAAGTGTAGGAAAGCAGAGATTAAGGTATCATATTTCAGAAAGTATTTTCAGGCAAATCATTCTCTGAGAGACTTAAAAAAACATCAGTCATGCAAGGCACACCCCTTTGCTTCTATTCCATTTTTTATCATACCAATCTCCCCTGCAAAATTAAGGTTGTTCATAAATATTTTCCTTCCAAACTGTGGGAAATAAGTCATGAGTAACTTTGGTTCTTTGATAAAGTTAGGTTAGGGGACTGCTTATCATTGAAACAAAGGACACAAAAGCAATTCGGTCCTGGGCCTCTGACAAAACTCTTCAGCAGCCCAGGCGGTACTCATGCTCCTTGTTCTCAGGCATTCCAGGGGAGTGGTGAAAGGACAGCCAGCCCAAGGAATTGTCAAGGTTCTTTTTCCCACCCTTCAGAGTTAATAAGTTTCTGATCATTTAGAAAAGGATTTGTTTTGCAAGAACCTAGAGAGTCCCAAAAAACCATGTTTACCCATAATAGGCTTGGCTTTCTGTTTAATATAGCCAGATGGACTCTGCTTTTTGGACTCGTGGTCACATCCCCATAGATTTGACCTCATTTCGTGGACACTATTAAAAGATTATCCTATTATTGAGAATTTCCATTGCATCAAATACTAAGTATTAGTAACATTCCTCTGTGGGAAAAATGATGTAATACGAGAACATGGATGGGGTTGACCTCAGGCAATTATACAGATAGGTATGTGGAGATTATGCAACTAATTTGCTGATTAATAAAGCCCAACCATATAGGGAGTGAAACTCTGGGGGCAGAGACTTTCCCAGTCACCCTTGAAGGATGTGCTCAGGTTCACATGCAACCATAGATGGAAATTTCATTTGACTATGTTGCCTTGGTACTAAGATGGTTATTTTGAAAGATGCCAAGGAGGAGAAAGTGTATACAGAAGTGTGTGAGAATGATGGAATGATGGAATGAGGATGGGGTCACGAGGCGGCTAGCCGATGCTCTGTTTTATTGTTTACTTTACCGAATGGGAATACAGACATTTTGTCCCTTTTGGGTTTTTTTTTTTTTTTTTTTTTCACTTTAGAAGCCAAATCATGCTCATAAGAAATGAGCACTACAGGGGAAGGGGTTGCAAGTGATATAAGAAGCAAGATACCAAGAAATTATTATGTTAGCTGGTTTTTTTTTTTTTGAATATTGCCAGAAAAGGTGATTGAAAGAGCAGTTAAGGAATAAGATTCTAGCAAAGAAGGCTGCAAGACGTATGGGAGCCTAGCAATTTGGTATACTAGTTCCAATTAAACTTTTAGTTGTGATTTTGCTTGAGTATACTTTATTTTTTATTTATTTTTTTTTTTAAAGATGTATTTATTTATTTATTTATTTATACAAGCACTGGGTACAGTCAGAAGCGCGGGAGGGTGAGAGAATTCACCAGAGCCAGAGCGGGGAGCAGAGCAGGCAGAAGGACTGAAGTACACTGCTGAGGGGAGCAGCGGGCAGCAGGAGAGGTCTGCGCACCATGTGGGACCCTTTTCCGGTGGTCGGGGAGCAGCTGGGGATCAAACCGGCGCTGCAGAGGCTGCGGGCAGCTTCGCAACCCAGCGCTCAACCACTGCGCCACCGGGGAGGCCCTGCTTGAGTATACTTTAAAAGCAGTTGATTAAATTATAATTGTTTTAAAAGACAAATTGCTAAGTATGAATAATCAGTGAACTGTAAATTAAAAGGGAAAAAATCTCTCCCTTTTCCTCTATAAGGACTAGTATCACAGTAATCTATTTTTCAGATTTTTAAAAATACTGTATATATTATAACTGTGTTTTGGGGATGGGAGCTAATACTATATGTATTGCTCTGCATTTTTCCTACACAATAATAATATAATGGACATCTTTCTGTTCATTTTTAAAATAACCATTTAAATTTCTTTTTAATGGGTAATGGTTATTTTAAATATAATGAAATGGAAAAATAAGGCAACTTGGCAATATTGAAACTCAAGAAAATCCTATATTAGATGAATTTAAAATATTTTTTTTCTGGTATGATAGACTTATCAATATGTTTTATAAATAGACACATTCCACCTACTAGGATAAGATAAGAAGCTGAGACATATTAAAGGTGATAAAGGCAGATTTCATGAAAGTATATATAGTATAATACCAATTCCATGAAAGGTATGTATATGCATGGAAAACAGACCAGCTGCAAAGACACTAAAATATTATCACAGGATGGCTATAATACAGGTTTATTTTTTTAACTATAGTGGTTTTTTTTTTTGGTATTTTCAGCAGTGTACTTTTATTATATTTCTATTTGGTTAAAAACTAATTGTATTATGTAAAATATAATGTACCTGATGAAAAAAAATCCTGATCAATGACTGCAGAAAGTAAACCCATCTGATTCAGTTTCTACTCTATCCCTAAAACTTAGAGTAATAGGGTAATTATATAATACCCATGTTTGATTTTTTAATTATAATTTGAGGAATTTAATTTGAATTCCCTTATTAAGAAAGGTCGTTCTTAGTTGCTTTGAAAGAGTTGGGCAAGAAATGAGACAAAACTTAGGAGATCATATTCTTTTATTACATATATGCAATATAAAAAAATTAACAAAGCAATATATATATATTTTTTGCAAGTCCACAGGACCTCAGGGAAAAAAAAGTTCTGTACGTGAAGTTAATCTTATGGCACTGTGGATCATGTTCTGTATATTCAAGTACAGAAGAAACTATGTATAGTGATTATCATGGGTACAGAAGTTGAACACTAATGAAAAACTTTAATTTGGTGAACCATCACATACACTGTGTCCAAATAATGACTACAGTAAATAATGACCATATATTGTTAATAAAGGCAAGGAGGAAACTCTTTCAATTACTCAGGTTTAAATACTAAACACAAAAATAAAACAAATTCTGTGTCTACAATAATTTTTGAAGTGTTTACAAGTGCATTGCAAATAAATGAGCTTTTTATGTTTAAGTCCATTTCCTCTTTATCCAAGCATATTTCTATTTTTATAATTTCTTCCTCATATTTTAAAGTCTCTTCTTATTTAGTATTTAAAAAAGTTTCATCACAGCTGGTATCTGTGGAATCTAACCTCTAGCCTGAAGCTGAGACTTCATGCAAATTTTTCCTTTAAGGCTGCATCTTCACATAGCTCTCCAAGAGTTCAGAGTAAAACAGCACGACTTCCTTTATGTGATCACTTGGGTCCACAGTGGCAGTGCTTCTGTTTCAGTAGGTTTTTATTCTCACCCTTTCCTTTTCTTTCTGCAACAGCAGTCTCCAAACTTTCACAACACAAGTATTAGGTAGTAAAGTGCTTTATACAAGGAAATACTATGTACATGTGGAGAGGTTCCATTTAAAACCTCACAGATCAAAGTTCACATGTATCATTTAAGAGAAGGCTCTTTTTAAGAAATACCTTTTCTGATAGCAGGGTTAGGGATTCCTTAAAATCTCATTAATTACTTTAAGTAGCACAAATGTAACTAACATATCTGAAAATGGGAGGAGTCCTTGTTAAATGTATTGCCCTTAACGAATTACTGCTAAATATCATACTGTTATTAAAATACTCTTAATGGTTAGGAATTTCAGAATCAGTCTCATAGAAAACAGGTATCAGCATAGGTTTTTTCATTCCTCTTTATGAAATAAACTATATTTTAACATGGGCCCAAAAGAGTAGGTTAGACAAGACCCATGCATTGGAACATTTCTATACATTTTGGCACTTTAAAAAATTCCAGTTTCATTTTTGAGGTCTCCTTTCCATTAAGTTTGTGTTTTTCTACATAGAGAAGTGCCATTATGTGCTATCCACCTTTGTTGCTACTTGCACTCTCTTTTTAAAATATCCATGACTTTTCTTCCAAGAGATGGTTTCCAGCGTTGGACAAAACTTTTCATATTCACAATAAGTTTGCCTGTTCTTACATCTTCATGTCCTGCTACAAGGTACTGCAAACCTAAAAGAGAGCAAAATTAGAGGCTAGGTAGCATCATAATTTATTGAAGGAGTATATGTGACTTCAGCAGTTTTATAAATGCATTGTCCAAGGTTTTATATCTTCATGGTTAAAGAGAAAAGTTATAGGCAATAATAGCTGGAATTTAATAAGCATGTACTATGTGCTAACTGCTTAGCATGATTATCTCATTTAATTTTGAAAATAACCCCATGATGTCAGTAGTATTGTTCTTGTTTTACAAATGAGGAAACTGAGGCTCAGCAAAATTAAAAAAAAAAACCTGTTCCTTGTCTCCCAGTAAGTGGTAGCCCTCTGACTAGCTCAGGTCTGTCTGATTGTAAAACACTCTCTCTCTCTCTCTCTCTCTCTCTCTCTCTCTCTCTCTCACACACACACACACACACTTGCTTATTCACTGAAATGTCCTAAAAAATGTCATCCCAGTAGTAATGAATACCTATAATAGACACACTGTGGTCTCACATAATAAATCTCACAAGACAAAACAAAACAAAACAAAAGAAAGGAAAACAAAAGAAAACAAAGCAATACTTCTTGGAGAACAGCTTATTCCAGGTCTAGGACAGGAAGACAGAAGGTAAGCATGGACATCTTGTTGTGCTAAAAATCAGGGAAACTTTCAAGGATTAATGGGGATCATTTATTTATTTATTTATAAGATTTATTTTGTTTTATTTATTTATACAAGCACTGGGTACAGTCAGAAGCGCAGGAGGGTGAGAGAATTCACCAGAGCCAGAGCGGGGAGCATAACAGGCAGAAGGACCGAAGTACACTGCTGAGGGGGGCAGCGGGCGGCAGGAGAGGTCTGCGTGTCATGTGGGACCCTCCTCCAGTGGCCGGGGAGCAGCCAGGGATCGAACCGGCGCTGCAGAGGCTGCGGGCAGCTTCGCAACCCAGCACTCAACCGCTGCGCCACCGGGGAGGCCCAGGGGGAATCATTTATTTTTTTCTGCTTTACATTTTTATTTTTTTAATGAAAAATAATTTTTTATTTTTACTTAGAGAATCATTTTAAAAGGACATAGGAGCTAGCTGGAAGGGGTTATAACTTGCCAAAGCTGTGATAATTTGAGCACCAGGAAACATCATAGTTATGTGTATTGAAAGATACCAAATCAGTAGAAATTCACATGCCAAAATGACACTCAAAAAAAGAGAAAGAAAAAGAAAAACTAATCCATTATCATTTGAAGCAGTTGTTAACAGTATTTCTTAATTTGGGGCCTCCCTGGGGACACAAGGGGTTAAGTCTCAGCACTATGAAGCTAACCCACATGGTGCAGTAGACCTCTCCTGTCTCATCTGCTGCTCCCCACAGCAGTGAATTTCAGTCATTCAGCCTGTTCTGCTTCCCACTTTGTCTCTGGTGAATCCTCTCATCCCCCTAGCCTATACCCCAGCTCTTGTATGCATAAATAAATAAAATAAATCTTTAAAAAATTATTTCTTAATTTGAAAATTGGAAATTAAAGGAGGAAGAATTTAGCATTATCCTGTCTTTTCAATAGGAACTGTATTTCATGGTAACCTAACAGTTCAGCTTGGGAGAGAAAGATCCTCAGAAAAGTTTCTTAAATGAAGGGAATTAGATGAAATTAGGAAAAAAAAAAGTTTTTCAAACTGTAATGAGATTATTGATTCAAGAAGGGTGATAAACTGGTGATAAATCATTAAATGGATGCTTAATGGGAAACTGGATGTTTGTATAGTGACTATACAAACATGTTTGTATAGTGACTAAGTAACACCACACTCATTATTTTCTAGACTCAAAAGGGAAAACAAAACTGCCTAGTAACCTAGTAGACAGACTTGACTGTCCTCCCTCCAACCCAAGGGTCAAGTTCAGCAACACTGATAGTAGGTCATCCAGGGTCAGTGTGTCTTCTGATGGGATTCAACAACATCTAATGATGAATTCCAGCCAAATATTTATTTATTTATTTAATTTTTTTTTTCCAACCGCTGCACCACTAGGGGAGGCCCCCAAGTTTTTCTTTTCAAGAAATACACATTTTAATGTCTAACTTAGCATTTAAGACATGCTTTTTACTTTCCAAATGTATATATTTTGTTGTTTACAAATGCAGGATGCCTATTTTAATATTGTGAAATTGGTTTTTCTCAAGTCTCTTTTTAGAGATTATAGGAAATACAGGGGGTAGAGGGGCAACCTAAATGACACCACAAGGGACTGGACAGCCAGTTATAGAAAATTGGATACTCTACAGTATACCTGACCTAGTTCCTTAACACTAATAATGGACTTCAACAACAATAAAAAAAGTAAATCAATGTACTTGTATAAAAGAGAATTGTGGCACTTAAAAGCCAGGTACAACATGTGATTCTGGATTGAATACTGGCCAGGATGAACCAGCTGTAAAGGACTTATGGAATCAGCTGGGAAATCTGAATAGCGTTCAAGTATTAGATTATATCAAAGTAAACTAAAACTGAATGTAAAGATCATTAACAAAGTAGTTTGTAGAATGGGCCATAAACAATGATTTTATTGTACTTAAAAATACAATATATATCTGCAGAGAGCAAAATCTGTAAGGATTTACACTAAGATGTTAATAAAGATGATTTTTAAGGGTTAGAAATGTCAAGCTTAAAATTTTCTCCTATATTGCTATAATATAGTTGCTTCTATGATATTAAAAAGGGTTATTTGAAACAATATTTAAAGTAATCAGTCCTAAACTTAAAGAAAAATGTGATGGTGTTTTCAAAAAAAGAGAGGGGAAAATGACAGACATTTCAAACACTAGAGAGCACAAATGTAGGATGGAGAATGTGGTATTTAAATCCTTAAAGGGTTACCTTGGCTTCTATATTAAAAAAAATACAATATTTAATTAACAGAGTGGCTAAAATATAGTGGTCTTGAGATTGTATCATTTCTGAAATAATGAAATCACTTTTAAAAATAATTTTTAGGAAGCGTCAGTGTTAAGTCTAGTCTTTTTAATGAACTTGCTTAGAAACTAGAAGTACAATAAATATTATAGGAGCTTGCCATTAATTAATTAATTCATTCATTAGTTTAAAGATTTTTATTTATTTTTTACAAGCACTGGGGTACAGGCCAGAGGCATGGGAGGGTGAGAGAATTCACCAGAGACAGAGCAACGAGCAGAACAGGCAGAAGGACTGAAATACACTGCTGAGGGGAACATCGGGTATGACAGGAGAAGTCTGCCGCACCATGTGGGAATCTCCCTGGCCAACCAGGAATCGAACCGGCACTGCAGAGGCTGCGGACAGCTTCACAGTGCTGTGCTCAACCAACCCACTTCGCCACTGGGGAGGCCCTGCCATTAATTTAAAGGATACATATAATTAAACAAAAATGATATGAAATTTAACAATGACTAATCCATAAATTATGGGTAGCATCAAGCCAAAAACAAACATGAAAATGTTATCTGTTGCATCACATTACGATTTACACTTTATTTTCCTATTTCAATACTTTTGATAGGTACTTTGCTACATACTCAAGGGTATAACATTTATTTTGTATCCTTAGAAAAAGAAAATAATATACTTCAGTGCTTGTCTTCACATTTCTTCACATTCTAAAGTATATGGTTGCAACCTAAGTACCAAAAATGGATGAATGGATCAAGAATATTTGGCTTATATACACACACTGGAATATTACTCAGCAATCAAAAAGGACAAACTCCTGCCATTTGTAACAACATGAATGGGGTTGGAAGGAATTGTGCTAAGAGAAATAAGTCAGAAGGACAAAGACAAATACCGGATGGTGTCACTTAGAGGTGGAATACAGAGAAAGCAAACAAAGGGTCAGATAAAACCAAACTTAAAAACTTGAAAGGTGACTATAGAGTTGAGGAATCCAGAGAGGGGAGGGGAAGAGACTGGAGTAAGAACAGAGTGGCAAGGAAACACAATGAACTTTGGTGGTGGACTATGGGTGCACTATGGTAATAACACCTGTATTTTCAAAATGTAATCATGTAAAACAATGTTACCTCAATAAAAACTATATATATGTATATATATATATATATGATTGATGAATTAGTAAATGTATATTTGAATGTAGGAGTGGATGAATTTGCAGGGAACTTAGATTAGATTGCTTCTTTTTCAAAAGTAGCAAAGGAAGCAAGTTGGCGTGTAAGATTTCAGGTTTTCTTATCAACTTTCTTGGCCTTAGCTACTGAACTTGTAAAAATGGAAAAACAAAGTGAAATGAAAGAGTGGTTTTGCTTTGACAGGTTCCAATCTTTTCTTCAAAGCAAGTAAACATGTTTTCAAGAATTCTTTGAATAATTGAGCTTGTGTTTTCAATTGTGATGAACTCAGTTGATTCTTTGACTGTTTGGCAGAAACCTGATTAGGAAGTATAGTTCACTTCCTGGAGGGTGGCTCAGATGGTCAAAGCTTTTGTTTTTAATGTCTTACTAAAAAACTGGGTGGGTTTCTTTTTTTTATTTTCTTTTGCCAAGACAGTAGAAAGAGCTTATAGCAAGAGCCCCACCAGACAGATCACTGGGAAATAGAACTTCAGTGAGCGACTCTTAGTTTCCTGTATTCAAAATCCAAGGTTCTGAATATTTCACTTCTTTGGAAATATATCTATTTATTATTTAAAATGTATGTTTCCTTTTCTTAAATTAAAATTAAATTTCCTTAAATTAAATTTAAATTTCCTTAAATTAAAATTTAATTTTACTTAAAATACTGGAGCAGTATAAAAGGATCTGAGAAATTAGTTAATAGTCAAAAAAGTTGAGTTTTGTAGTATTAAAATTGTTTAAGTTGGGGGAATATTTTATTGGCGGTTTGTCTCTCCCTGTTTTCTGTCCATTTCTTTCAAATTTATTAATCAAAGAGCAAAAATAACTTCATATTAACATAACTGTGGTTTTCAGGACTTACATTTGGAAAGAATTTGATTCAGAACATAAATTATGCACCTGTGCTATCTATCATAGTACTACATAACCCGGGAACAACAACAGAGGATTAAAAAAATTATGTTTTACTAGAACTGACTATCTGGGTGATGTTACTATTATTTGGGTACTAATGGTAGGTGCTGGAAACACTAGGATCAAAAATCTAAATCCTGTCCTCAATTTAATAAGGGAGACAGAGAAAGAAGCAGCCAATGACCCAGAATGAAGAATGTACCTGTAGGGTGTACAGGTAAAAATCCTGCACTTGTTTGTCTCTATCTGTGCCATAACATTTTAAGGTGCAGTTTTCCCTTCATTTCAAGTTTCTCTAAAATGCTACAGTTTTTTTGTTTGTTTGGTTCTGCTGTTTCTAATTTAAAGCCAGAATGATCATTTAATGAAAAACAAGATGACGTGAACTTGAGAGTTGTTTTCCTATCTAGGAGAAACAGATGCTTTTCATACAACAGTAGAAATGAATTCAATGTTATTTGCACAGATGGCATTTGAACTTCCTTTGGGAGCAAGTTCTACCCAGGGCACTGTAATGGGACCTAGCTTTCCGATAAAGTATTATTGGCAGATAAATTCATGAAAGTGGTTTCTATGCTATTGGCATCTCAAACCATATAAGGCTTCTTCTATGTTAGGACAGAGATTATTACATTGTTGGATTTTTAAATATCTTACTTTTATAAAACGTGGAAGAGAAATAATTTTTTGATGTCAGTTCAAAGAATTCCATTTGGATTTTGCCCAAAATTCAGATGGTAAAAAGAAGAGATGTGCTTGCTGAGTTTATTTAGATTGTGATTCAGAGAATGTAGGACAAGCAGCAAATCACCAGGACAAGCAGCAAATCACCTAGTTATTAAACCAGAAAAGTCTAATGCTCACCAGGATAGAGGATTGGACAAGTGCAGCCTCTGCTCGTCCATGATTCTGGATATAATGTTCGCTTTCCTCGTAATATTTTCAATTTGGTGGATTTTAATACTTTTTTTATCTTCACATTGACCTCAGCATGAGATCCTTTATCATGAGCTGATAAAATCTTTATTTTTAGCACTGTAACAACATAATTCCCAAAGTCAAAATGTATAGAATTTCATATTACCTTTTGATATTTGAACAACTTACATATGCATCACACAGTATAATGGAAAAGTGAACTAATGATGATGAAAATGTAGAAATTTGCTTTAAAAATCATTAGATTCAGTTATACACTGGCTTCATCTCATTATTTGTATTAACTATATTCTTTCTTCTTAGACATTTTCAACTGCTAGTCCCATATCTGTATGCTAAGAGAAAAATCAGCCATTTGCATATTGAAAACATAATCTTAAGCACATTCAGTTAGCAAATCTAAATAGAACAAAGATACATTGGAAGTAGAAATATCTGGTTTTTAATTTTTTTTAATTTGGATTACAACTACATTATACTTTTATGCCTGGTTGTGTTTAATGATATGACATAGATCAAAATGTTATTGCCAGAATATATTTCAAGTATCCTAAGGAGATTAAATAATATTAATTATCTAGTCTTCTTCCTTTAGAATAAAATACAAATTGACTGGGATTAGGGAGGCTGTCTTAGTGATGTCAGAGCTCCAGTATTCTATATCACTCATGATTCTATTTAGCTCTTCTATTTAAAACAATGACTATTAACTGGGGATTTAGAAATATGATAAATGGGGGTGGAGAAGAAAGTTGACCTAAGGAAAAACATGTTCAACATTATAAGGAGAGTTCTTACTGGCTTATCTGTATCTCAGTGGAGGATTCTTTGCAAGGAGGGAAACCTATACAGGGTGGTGCCATACAACCCTCTTTTTAGAATCACCAAATCTTAGACTTCTAAGGGGTTTTAAGAACTCATCTAGTCTTAATTAAGTCATCTAGTCTCATCTAGTCTAACTCATACTGCACTTAATTAAGACCAAGGTATATCATTATGAACACTTAAGTTTCTCTTAAGTAGAAAATAATACAATTGTATGAAAAGATGCCAACTAGGTTGTTTATAAATTCAGTCTGAAAGTTGCCAAATCCGTGTGATAATGAAAACCAGTCAATCTTTCCATTCAATGGACTAATTTGGGACAAAACCGATTTTTTTTTTTGCTCTAAATTTATTTTTCTTTATTGGGCATTATACATTTTAAAGGTTTCCTTTTATTATTTAATGAAGCTGGCAGGTGAAAGTAGGGGAATATGCATGTAATTTTAGATAGGATTTATGAGGTTTTTAACATTACTTTTTTATCTTTAATGAGACTACATTCAATGTTATCAAGAACCTTAACACTTGGTGTCAGGAAGCATGGTTTAAATTTTTCCTTTTCATTTTAATGCACATTACAACTGTATGAATTATAAACAATAAAAAGCCTCAGACACTAGTGAAGAATATGTTGGCAAGAGAAGGAATATAATATATTTTATAGGAAAGACAAAACCAACTAAAATTTGAAGATAAGATCAATCTTTACTTAGGGAAAATCTTTACTATATGCTGTTTTCCTGTCATCTTAGAAAGGTAAAGGTGTATACAGCATACAGAGAGGGCAGGCAAGAGACTTAGGAGGCAGCTGGTCTCATTGCCTTCCAAATATATATCCTCTTTCTCCTCCCTATCTTTTACTGAGCATCTAGTATATGCAAGTTAATGTGCTAAGTGCTTTTTTAAAAATCTCATTTGATGGGAAAGGTGGCATCATCCCTATTTTACAGATGTGTAAGTCTGGAGAGGTTAAGTCACCCATCCAATAAACCAGCAATCAAACCATGTAAGTCTGAGTCTGAAGCTTTCAGCTCTTTATCACTGTGAAATACCACTTTAAACTTTATTATCACTACATAATAAACTAGTATGGGAATTGTTTAGGCGACAAGAGATGTCCCTTTTAGTTAACCAAGACAAGAAGCACCCGTAAGAAAGGAAACCTCCTTTTATTGTTTGCCTGTTATAAATGTTGGACAATCTTTGCATTTGTTCTACCAGCTCCTCATCAGGACTTTCAGTACTATCTCTATTAGAAAAATCTAGCTCAAGACCAGAATACTGTTTGGTATTATTATGTAAAACTTACTCTTTGATTTATTAAGAATGTCATAAACTGGACCACTCATTTCCTTAAAAAAAAATCTTTGTACTAAGTTTGAATAGATTCTTAGAAGCACTCAAGAATAGATTCTCAAGCAGTATTTGGTTTGAACTCACCATATGAGTATTTCATTCCACAGAATGCCTTGGGGTTTCCTAATACCTGTTCTTTACATTCACATTTGCCTGCAGAAAGCAAATGAAAAATGGTGTTAATTATTTAGAAGAAAAGAAAATTAGTAAGTGAATCTATATAGCATAACTCTTCAAGGTTTGAGTTATTCAAACAAAGCAATTCCTAAGTACTTAGAAACCATGAAAATTCATTCAAAAAAAGTAGAATCACTTTCTGAATTAGTTATCACCCAATAATAAAGTATTGCTTTAAGAGGAATGTAGAAATGTACAAAAATGATATATTTTAATGCTTTAAATTGATATTATGATATAGTCTGATACTAATATTCCATGCAGAAAGGAACACCTCCATGGATAACCTATAGGAAAGACAGTTACCTTTTTTTTTTAAAAAAGATTTATTTATTTATGCATACAAGAGCTGGGATACAGGCCAGAGATGCAGGCGGGTGAGGAGATTCACCAGAGACAGAGTGGGGAACAGAACAGGCAGACTGATTGAAATACACTGCTGAGGGGAGCAGCGGACAAGACAGGAGAGGTCTGTTGCACCATATGGGTAAGCTCTTTGGCTGGGGATCAAACTTGTGCTGCAGTGGCTGCCCATAGCTTAATTGTGCTGAAACTTGTGCCACCAGGGAGGCCCAACACTACTAAATTTTAAAGAATTTATTAAGTACATATAATATGCAGATCATGGTGCTATATATACACTTTGGAGTGTATATAAATGAGCAAGATACAATTCTTAAAGCTTATAATTCAGTAATGTGAATAAAGTAAGTTTATGAACAGTAATGAGTGTTCTAAGATAGGTACAATATACTATATGCATGGGAAGGGCTTCTTTTTAGGAAAATGGAAAAAAAGCTTCATGGCTGAAGGATTTGAAATGGACTTTGAAGAAAAATAGGATATCTCCCCCAAATTAAAATTATATGTTACAATTGTTACATATGAGAGATTTGCCAGGATCTGTACAAAACTTTCAAAATGCCTTTGTACATGGTCTACAGATAGCATTCTCATATTTATGATGTTTCTTCTCAAGGCTGTGATCCTTGGGGACAATAGTTATGTTTTATTCACCTTTATATTCCTGAACTCCAGAATGTGTAGGATTTTTGTTCTTACTTTTTTTTGATGATTAGATATATTTTTACCCTTTCCTTCACCTCCTGGCCTCATGCATTACATTTCATAGGTACTGAATGGTAATAATAGCAGGTAGCATTTACCTAAGAGTACTAACTATGAACCAGATACTATTTTAAGTGCTTTATATTTATTTACTCATCTCAGACTCTAATGGGTGGACATTTAACAGGAATGTAGTGATAAAACAGTAAAGAAATATAAGAAAGAGTATATTCAAGGAAGAGTCAGTGGTTCTATTTATCTGGGATACAAATTAAGTAAAGAATTGAAGGAGGATCTTGATTCATATACAATTTGGGCCTGACTTTAATTCAATAAAGGGGAATTTTCAAAGCAATCAGCTTAAAGTAGGTACATGAATTTAAAGCACATGCATGTATGAAAATTAAACAAGTTGTACCATTATCAAAAGGTTTAGAATAGAGGTGTAATGATGGCAGAATCAATGGAGGCAGTTTCTAATCAATTAGAAACTAGTGAATTGATAACAATAGTAACTAATTTGAGTGACAACTATAAGCTATAAACTGTGCAAATTACTTTATCCATATGATCTTGTTTAATATTTACAATAATCTTATAAGATAGACTTACTAGCACATAAAAAAAATGAAAGCTTGGAGAAATTAGCTTGCCCAAGGCAGCATAGCTGATTTATGGAAAAGTCAGATTAAGCCTGGATTCTGGGGGAATCTGAACCCTCTGATCTTTAAGTCAAATGGAATGTGTATTCAGAGGTAACTATGGATCTAGAAGAAAGGAAGAAATATTTAGGGTCTACAAATCTCATCAATGTATTGCATGAGGACAAGGGAAGTGGAAGCATAAAAATAAACTCAAAGTTTTCATCTAATATGACAGAGAAGGTTGTAGAATTACTAACAAATAAGGAAGTTGGGAGGAGAGCATATCAGGGGTCCATAAATCAGGGTTCTTCATTAGCAATCAATTGCTTAACTTAAATATTGAGGGGATGTCAGTAACTCATAGAAAGAAGAAAAGGCTGAAAAACCAGAACTCAGAAAGGACCAGAATAGGAGAGTGTTAGAGACCTGGGTAAGAGCAACTAATGAGCAGTTACTTTTATAGTTCTTGCATTAGAATCATGAACTCTAATCATTTTCAGGCTGTCAATTCCAGCTGAAGAATTAAATTCCAGGCAGAGAACAACTAACTGGGGATATCAGATGTCAGAAAGGTGGTTTTCCAAAGAAATTTGTGTTGAGGGCCTCCCCAGTGGCGCAGCAGTTGAGCACTGGGTTGTGAAGTTGCCGCAGCCTCTGCAGCGCCGGTTTGATCCCCGGCTACCGGGCATGCAGACCTCTCTTGCCGCCCACTGCTCCCCTCAGCAGTGTATTTCATCAGTCTGCCTGTTCTGCTCTCCACTCTGGCTCTGGTGAATTCTCTCACCCTCCCGCGCTTCTGACTGTACCCCAGTGCTTATATAAATAAATCTTTAAAAAAAAAAAACTTAAAAAAAAGAGAAATTTGTGTTGAGCTAGCATAGAAATAGCAGGAAGGAAAAAGAAATGGATTGGTCAGGCAAAACCAAGAGGTTTATGTGAGGATAATATAATAAATTAGAGATGTTGACAGAACACCTCGGTGGAAAATAGAGTATGATTCTAGTGAGATGGTTAGGTAGACATAGTGATGTGGAAAAAGGTGATATATTGGTTCTAGCTAAAAAATGCTGTAGACATCAGAGAATGAAATGTGGAAAGTCACAGTAGGATTAAATAGTGGGAAAGAGAAATCAAGAGTGCTTAAAAATTAGCTGTTGTGATATACTAAATAATATTGCTTGTAATCGAAACAACAGAGAGGGTTGTGCATTCAGAAATTGTAGTAACCTAAGTGGATAGCTCAGAACCTTTGATAATTCCACCATAGCCAGTAACCACCATGCTAGAAAACCTAGTGAACAGCCAAGGGGCATATATTATTCCTCAACATATACTCTGCTCTTTAGCCCTTCTACCTATAAGTGCATACAATTTAGGTCTGTAATTTGAAGATCTTTCTTAGGCTGTTTTCTAATACTTCCTTTTCATGTATTAAGAATTCAGACATTAAAATTTGTTTTTGAATGAATCTTGGTTGTTCAGCCTTAAACCCAGATGTTTTATTACAAGAAACCTGGAAGGGGGGCCTCCCTGGTGGCGCAAGGGGTTAAGATGCAACCTATGAAGCTATCTGCAGCCTCAGCAGCACGAGTTCGATCCCTGGCCAGGGAGGAACCCACATGGCGCAGCAGACCTCTCCTGACTTGCCCGCTGCTCCCCTCAGCAGTGTATTTCAGACAGTCTGCCTGCTCTGTTCCTTGCTCTGTCTCTGGTGAATCCTCTTACCTCCCACACCTCTGGTCTGTACCCCAAATAAATAAATCTTAAAAAAAAAAAGAAACCTAGAAGGGGAGAAAAACCTATTTACAATGGGTTATTGAGAATTCTTTTAAAGCAATGTTTGTACTTATATGGTACTAGTTAAAGCCATTTTTTTTTTGTTCAGAAGTGAGGTTTCATATGACATTCTCTGTCTCACAGGAAGTGGTAGAAATTGAAAGGATCTTGTGCATTATGCGCCTAGTTGAAGGCTGTTTTTTGGGTGGCAGAAAGTTTTTAGTAGGTAGTTAGCAGTGTAGGATCAGGCTTCCCAAAATGTTTAGACAGGCTTTTCTCAAGATGTCAAGGTCAAGTTTTTTCCAATACATGTCATTTTGGTATATGGAGCTAAGGTCAATCAAGGCCCTGTATGTCTCAGGAGAAACTGCGGTCATAACCTAAAAGAATGAAGACGACCCAGATTAAGGGTCATCTCCAGAAATAACCTGTAATCACAGAAACCTATCTTAAGGTAGGGCAAATATCTAGAGGCAAGTTTTTGTCCTATGAAGTCATCTCCTACTTCCCCTCCTATCTCCTTGAGTCCCTCATTTCACCCCCTTCCCTTTCATTTGGTCTTTCTTCCTAATAATCTTTCTGATGTTAATTTGTTTGCCAGTCCAGCCCAAGAAGCACCCAGAGGATGGGGGAATTTCCTTCCCCCTTTGTGCCTATAGGAGATAGGCACACATATTTGAGAATGAACCACAGACCTTAGAAAATGAATTATCTTTTTTTATTGTTGTTGAAAAAAGGTGCCCACGAGCACTATTCTATACTTAGTGGGAATACTGAAGTTTAGCAGGAAATGGAACAATGTCTTCCTCAATCTGAGCTCCTCCAGATGGATTTCAGAGACTCTCTAGGGATATCATAGACCTAACAGCTGTTGTGGATGTGAAAATCGAATCATTCTGATGCCAGCATGTTATGTGTTTAATGGATGTGCTGCCAGCAAACTGGTAATATGGTGATTGGCTTGATGAATATCCTATGCTCCTAAAAACTCAACTATTGCAGATTTGAATTAACAAAGTTGGAAAATTATGAAAATCACTGTATTAGAAAAATAGAATAAATCATTAAAGCATACTTATTAACGTTCAAATCATAGAATTCAGACTTTGTAGATTTAAGGCAAAAAATTAATGGGAAAGATTCCTTTTTCCTTTTTTAAATGTTAACAAGATAAACATGACAGATTTATTTTACCATCTTTCCCACCTTCTTTCTTGTGAATTAAAATAAAACCATTCGGAAAATGATAATAAAATAAGTTAAGTGAAACTACACTATGGGATTGGAAACACCAGTGTTTCTCAATTTGGAGTACTTGATTCTTAAAAAGGCCCTAAGTTCTTTTATGAGAATGTGTTAAAATTGTGGCTTCTTAACCCTGCTCCACCCAGACTGGTCTCCTTGCTGTTTTCCGAGTAAGCCAGGCCTATTTCCACCTCAGGGCTTTACAGTTGTATTTTCTACCTACACCTTCCAATCTCTGTGACTTGTTTATTTCCCTACCTCCTTTGGGCTTTTTCCTCAAATGTCACCTTTCATAGGACTTTCCCTGATCATCCTATTTAAAAGTATACCCCTCCCAAGCATATCTTACTCCCAACTCTGCTTTATATTCTATTATACTAAATATTTTACTTATTTGATTATGAGCTATCCTTCTCTGCAAACATGTAAACTCCTTAGAGTCTGGGATTTTTGTCTGTTCAGTATCAGTACTCAGTAAACATTTTTTTTGGATAAATTCATAAAGAACTACAAATTAATAAGAAAATTACAAGCAGGAAATTCATGGAAGAGGACTCCTAAATGGCTAAGAAACTGAAAATTTATTAAAAGTTATTGATAGTAATTAAGAAAATGCAACTAAAAATGGGGAGATTCCATTTCACACCCATCAGATTGATAAAAATTGAGATACTTGATAACATTTACTTAGAAGTCCCATAAGATAGTCAATGAGCTAAACTGTGTCTGAGTTAATGACTTAGAATAGTGCTGGGCCCCTTGTATATGCATTACACAAAAATTTATTACACAAACACAAAGTGTTAGTGAGGATGTAGAGCGACAGGATGGCATACACTGCTGGTGGAATGTAAGTTTATATAACCACTTCAGAGAGTTATTTGGCAATATATGGCACATTTGACAATAAGCACATTTGCGAGCCAAGAGTTTCTAGGTTGTACTTTAGAACAAGCATCAGCAACATTATAAAGGGACAGATAATAAATATGTTAGGCTTTGGAAACCAAGAGTTAAACCTAAAGCTATTACGTGGGTACTTAAACACTTAAATCTTAGAGCAAATAGCTTGCAGACTATAGATGACAAGCCACATTTGCCTAGAGGATTATAGTTTGCCACCTCATTCTTTTAGTGAAACCAGTTCTCAAGTATACGAAGTCACGTATAAGAGAACATTCATGGTAGCATTATTTATAAATGTGGAAAACTGGACATTGGAAATATCCTAGATGGTAAACAATAGGAGAATAAAAGTAGTATATTCATGTAACAGGATGGATACCTCCTTAAAAATATATGTAATTCAGGTTAAAAAAGGTTTAAAAGGATAGTTACGTGCATGAATTTTAAAAACATATTTTATGCTACATAAACATATATATTAACATTATATATACATATATGTTTATATAATGCACTTACAGATTGGTACATGGAGAGCTTCAAATGGATCTGTAATGTTTTATAATTTGAAAGTATAAACAATTATGACAAAGCATAAGATTTGATAACACTAGAAGGTATGCATATGGGTGTTCATATAACTTTTTGGGCATTTGTGGTGTTTAATAGTAAATTTTAACTTATTGTAAGTTGAACTTGAGTCATTTGGTGAGTACTTTACAACCAAACACTGGTACAAGATTTCATGCCCACATTTGTTAGTGCTAAATAGAGCTGTTCAATTTTCTGTGAGAAAAGAATGCAGCAGAATGAACACAGAAGTTAAGTATTCACATCAATATTATAGCATACTCTTCAAACAAAGAAAGAGACAAAGACATTGAGTCCAAAAAAAATAGCAGCATAGACTTGGTAAACTCAAAGAACCATATTTTTTGCAGTAAACTCTTTTGACTTCAGTAAAATACATTTTTCATGTTCAACTTATGTCGTTAGTTTGAAGTTTTTCTTTTCATTATTTGGCTTATCCTTAGTTTGTAAATTATTTGTTTTCTAGCTATAAAATAGTTAGAAACCTAAAGAGTTCACATCTAACTTCACGTACATATTAAGTTACAATAGGTCTGTAGAATATTTTCCCTTCAAACAGATCTGCACATTTCCAAACCTGATCTATTCAGTTATCTCTCAACCATGTAGAACAGTGTGCGGTAGAGAAAGGAACACATACTAAAGTATTAACAGCAGAGTAAGGAGATTTGGGTAGCATTTCTTTTTACTGTGATGTCTTTCATCTTCCAAATTTTCTATACTAATTATATACCTAGTAAGGATCTCACAATTGGGTCTAATAAACAGAAAATAAACAAAAGCTTGTTAAAATATCTCTTAGCTATGTTTGGTGTTTTCATACTTATGGGAACCACTACTTTATTAAAACTCAGAACTATAACATTCCCATCGCAGAACTAAAAAATCATTCCCTAGTTTATCACAAATCACTATTACTCACTATTACCAGTGCTGGGGACATGATACCTGGTTATATCTGTGGTCTTACCTGAATGTCGAAGGGCAGAGAATCCTTGCTCATCTTCCCATTCCCAGGTTGGTTCGCTCTTATTGTGCATGGAATGGAACTCAGGAATTTCTTGATACCAGTCTATGTCCGTACTGCTAATTAAATGGAAAACGATGAAGAATAGAGTAAGGAACTTCTTAGAAAATTGCCTGAAATGAACGTATTTATAGGGATTTAAACCTTATCAGCTACTTTCCCATCCTTTTGCTTTTCAGAAATAATGTTTGAAGGGCCTGTGGTAAGGAATAATTTATTTTGCTAAAGTGAACTAGACCATCTCCAAAATCTTGCAGGAACAAACTACTTGCTTGGCAATTTGACAAAAATTCTTTAAAGAGTTATGCAAATACATCTTGGCTCTCCTAACAGCAAAGAAGATTTTCCAAATCGCTACCAAATCTTCAAGGAATCCAAAAGACACAGAGAAGAGAGCAGAGGCCTTACACTCACCTGCTGATGCAGTCTCCTGTGAGGGGGTCGCAGTTCCCCGCGCAGTCACAGGGCCTGCAGCCGTAGTCTCCGAAGCCCCAGTATCCCACCATACACCTGTCACAGTGTGGCCCTGCCACCCCAGGCTTGCAAGGGCAGTCACCATTGCTGGGGTCACAGAAGGTCATTGAGCTGAAAGGAAGGACAGCTGATCCAACTGGATGGCAGGAACACACTACAACAAAGAGGACACACAAGCACCCATGAGCAACTGGATTATCTATGTGGAAATGAGGCCCAGCCATCCCCAAATGGCTTCCCTGCACCACCTAGCATTCCTCCGAGGCTCCTTCTTTATCCATTTGGCATAATGCTCCGAGAATAAAAGCTAATGAAGTTAAAGATAAGAAGATATAATCAGAAAGTCCTGTCTGTTGCAAAATGAGCCACATAATTTATTCTAAGATTAAAGTCACTAAATATGAATGACTTTTGGTTGAAGGTGATAAGAATGAATCAGCAAAGAAGACAAAGAAGGAACAGTTTTGGGAAAGGAAAAAAAGTAATGAGAATACAGTGTTCTGGAAGGCAAAGTTCCACCCTCTCCACCCCCCCAACCCCCCAAAAAAAGAAAGAAAGACATCAACTGTGTCAAATGCTGACAGGTCCAGAAGATGAGGCATGGGGATGGGTTATTGCTTTGACAACATGAAGATCATTAGTGTATTGGACAGAAACAGTTTCAGTGTAGCAGTGAGAGGACTCAGAAGAAAACAGGAGTAGGGGAATTTGAGCATGAGAACAGTAATTTTTTTGAGGAGCTTTTCTATAAGGCACATATGTGTTGGTACCTCAAACTGAATGGGGATGTGAACTCAAGAGAAGGTAGTGTCAGCAGGAAGTAAGGTCATCATACAAGAGTGATGATGAAGGGAGTGGGAGAGTGAGTGAGAGACTTAGGAAGTGAACCACAGTTGCTAGGTGGCATAAAAGCCATATTGGGGATCAGTAGTCATGAGTTTATAGTGATACCAGTCCATACAGCTGAGAGGGCTCAGGTTTGTTACAGGAAGATGGCTGGATGTAATTTAATTTGCATGGTGCTTTGGACTGAATATTTTTCTGTCTGCAAAATTGATGGGTATGGTATTTGGAGGTGATGGTATTTGATATGTGATGGCATTTGGAGATGCAGCCCTTGGGAGGGTTGGATATGGCCATGTGGATGAAACCCAGGATGAGATTGTTCTTATAAGGGGTTGGAGAGCACAGAGCCCTCTTCTTTGGGAAGAATGTGAGCCACACTTACAGAACCAGACCCTATTGGCATCATAATCTCAAATTCTAGCCTCCAGAACTGTGAAAAATACATGTTTCTTGTTTAAGTCACCCAGTAGATGGTATTTTGTTATGGCAGCCTGAACTGATGGAGACATCTGGGGTTATATTCAGTTCCTGAGACTGGAATCCATAATCAGCCATTTCTGCAACTCCTTGAGTCCTTCCTTCCCCTCAGTGATCTCCCAAGCCCTGCAGTTGCCCACCGCTCACAGTGTGACAATCCCCAACAATATCTTTGTTCCTGAGATAGTAAAAAATGCTAAATAAAGTTTAAAAAAATGTGCTTATAGGATCATCACAAATTCATGTACTCTTATCTGACTTGGCTCTAACTGATGCTAACTCTATTTATTTAATTTTTAGCTGACCTTTAAAAAAATAAAATTCATCACAATGGTTATCCCCATATTTCCCCAGGCTTTTAAATTCACCCAGATTGCTTGGCTAAGTAGTCTAACTCATTGATAAGATCCTTTGGATAATCTTTTCTCTATCTCAAATTTCTTTATCGTCATCTTTCCACTTTTCTGTGAGAACCAAGTGAGAAAGATAGAAGAGATATTGGTTTATGGCCTTGCCTCTCACAAGGTATGTAATTTGGGTCAAGAAATTTAACTTTACTAAACCTAGGTTTCTTCAGTGAGGTATCTACTTCTCATAGAGATTGCATGAGGATGAAATTATTTTAAATGAAATTACTTCAGCAAGGTGGATAGCACAGATCCTGATATCTACAAAGCCAACTCTTCCTGCTAAGTCTCAACATTCCAGAAACCATGCTTTCTGGTAACTATTTTTTTTAAAAGATTTTTTTTTTATGCATACAAGAACTGGGCCCTAGGCCAGAGGGTGGGGTATGGTGAGAGGATTCACAGAGTGGGGAGAAGAACAGGTGGATCCACTGAAATACACTGCTGAGGGGAGCAGCAGGGAGACAGGAAAGGTCTGCTGTGCCATGTGGGTTAGCTCATGCCACAGTGGCTGGCGATAGCTTGAGAACGCTTAGACTTTAACCACTGCACCACCAAGGAGGCCCCTTTCTGGCAACTTTTTTAATTGGTTGCTTTATTTATCATTAAAATCTCCATTTGACTTCCATCTGGCTTTGAATCTCAGCTAGCGACTATTGTGTGACTTTTGGCAAGAACCTAGCATCTCATTATCTCAGTTTTCTTGTCTATAAATTGGAAATGAGAACATCAACCCTTCTATAGCTGTAAGGGTGAAAGGATCCAACATGTAAAGTGCTTAGTGTCATGTCTGATTTGTGGCTAATTAATAGTGAATCATTCAATAAATAAATCTTGTAAAGGTATTGGGGTACACTATATAAGTAATAGTGCCGATTCTCAAGGAACTCATAGTGTTTTTGAGGAAACACAGGAGTAAGCAAAAAACAATTGCCTACACATGGTAAGCACTCTGCTAGACCTAACAGAGGTCTATATGAGTGCTCGGGGAGAGCACAGGAAAGGAATACAGGCTGAGGGAATTACATAGGGCTCACAAAGGAGGGATATTTTGCAGATGAGATCTTAACAGATGAGAAGCTTTCCAGATGAAAAGGAGGGACAATGAGCAGTTGCTTGTTCCAGTCTGGTCTTCAGATACTCTCCCCATTGCATTTCTTTTAAGTAATCAAAACAAAATTTAATTGTGGTTAAAAAAAGCACATGCCATGAAATTTACCAATTTACTCATTTATTTAGTATACAGCTCATCCTCCATTGCATATTATCTTTCTGCAATTAGAAGTGGATGCTTTTGGCTTCCCTGGTGGCGCAAGGGGTTAAGCACCGCACTATGAAGCAATCTGCAACTGCTGCAGCTCGAGTTCAATCCCCAGCCAGCCAGGGAGCAACCCACATGGCACAGCAGACCTCTCCTGTCTCTCCTGCTGCTCCCCTCAGCAGTGTAGTTCAGTCAGTCTGCCTGTTCTGTCCCCTGCTCTGTCTCTGGTGAATCCTGTTACCCCCTCTGCATCTCCGGCCTGTACTCCAGCTCTTGTATGCATAAATAAATAAATCTTAAAAAAAAAAAAGAAGTGGAGGCTTTTAATGCTTCCTGAAAATGTGAAGTTTTCATGCCTCAGTGTTCCAGGTTGTGCTTGCCTTGTCTTTCCCCACCTCATCCATCTGGACTCTGACATGCTCCCTTGTTCATCTCTCCCTCCAGAGAGTTAACCTCTTTCCTCTGTGCTACCTCTGTTCTTTGTATATATTTCTATTTTGTTTTTATTACAGTACATTATCATTATTTGCTTATATGCCTGTCTTACTACTGGACTCTAAACTCATTGGCAGAAGGATCTCTATCTTATTTTTGTTTTTTAGGCCCAAGTACAGTGTCTGGTACATAGTAGGTGCCTAAATAAGCATTTGTGGATTTGATGTGAAGGACATTCCAGGCTGTGGGAATCATAGGTGAAAGGGCATGGCCTCTTTAGGGAATGTGAGAAGTTTGGAGTGTCTGGAGTGTACACTTTGGGGAAAGCAGCTCAAGTGGGTGAGGCAAAAGAAAAAGATGGAGAGTCAGGGTTGCAACCAGATTGTGGAACGGGGGTAACCTCAGAGTTGAATTTTTTTTTTTTTAAGTTTCTTTTTTCTTTTTTCCTTAAATTTATTTTATTTTATTTTATTTTATTATACAAGCACTGGGTACAGTCAGAAGCGCAGGAGGATGAGAGAATTCACCAGAGCCAGAGCGGGGAGCAAAGCAGGCAGAAGGACGAAGTACACTGCTGAGGGGAGCAGCGGGCAGCAGGAGAGGTCTGCGTGCCATGTGGGACCCTCCTCCAGTGGCCGGGGAGCAGCCGGGGATCGAACCGGCACTGCAGAGGCTGTGGGCAGCTTCGCAACCCAGCGCTCAACCGCTGCACCACTGGGGAGGCCCTCTCAGAGTTGAATTTTAACCAATGACATAAAGAACTATTAGAAGTAAATTTTTAAAGACAAAATTATGATATGGTTATTTAGGTTTGACAGATACTTGGGTGGCATTATGTGAAATAGACTCCAGTAGGGAGAATGATGGCAGGAAAACAAGGAAACAGGAAGGAACTAGGCTAAGATGGTAGATAAAGGAATAAGAGCAAAAGTTAAATGTGGAATTTTGTTATTGAACTGGAGGCCATCTGGCTGAGGAGCAATGCATTGTTGAGGGACAAACAAATTGGGGACAATATTAAGATTTTTAGCTTATGAAAGTCACATTATTACAAAGACAGAATATAGGGCTAGAGGAGGTTGGATATATGAGAGCATGTCAGGGATGGAGGTAGGGAAAAGGAGGGAGGAGAGTATGAGTTCAGAGTTAGAAATATTAAGTTTGAGGAGCCTGAAGGAGACATTAATAATTTATAATAGACAACTGGAAATAATTCTCTAAAGTGTAGGAGAAAAGTTGGGGTCACAAATATAATTTTGAGAGTTGCCTGCAGTGGGAATTAAGGCTGGGAGAGGGAGCACTAGATGAGATTTCCCAGGGATAGTCGAGTGAGAGAACAAGACAAATAATGATGGAACACTGGAGAACATGCAGATAGTCCAGGCAGTTAGAGGAGGGGTAACTAGTGAAGAAGAGAGGGAACCGTCCATAGAGGGAAGAGAAGAATCGAGAAAGTATTATGATGGAAATTAAAGGATAAGAAAGTTTCAAGTGGTTAACAATGTCGAATGATGAAAATGTGCAAGTCACATAAGATTAATAGTAAGCCAGTAATGCTGTCAGTCTTAAGATCATTGGTGACCACTGTGATGACAGGAGCTGAAGGAGTGAAGGCATGCATGGTATAGGATTCTGCTTAGATTTTTCCCCATTTTTAAAAACCAGTAATCATTAGAGCAGTGGTTTTCAAACCAGCAGGACTGTAAAAATTCTTTGAGTCTTATAGCTGTGGAATACTCCCTCCTACTTCCCGTGTTCTCCTGGGTTGAGAATACTATGGGAGAACATGGAAGAAAACACTATAATTAATAAAACAAATAACAAAAATAAATAAAATTTAATAAACAGTGTCCATCTGTTTGAGGCAGCAATTATTTATCCATTCATTTACTCAACCAACATTTAATGAACTATGTGAGAAATATTGTGCAAACTCCTACACATCTAATTCGAATAAGATAGTCCTGGCCTTTGATGAGATTCATAGTTTAGAAGATCAGAGTCTTCCCATGTCTATCTATGGTAATATATGGGATTCCACCACCACCATTATCTTTCTACTATTAGAAAATTCAAGCCTTTCTAGGACTTGACCTCTGTGTACTACCATATGTTTTAAAACCTGCATGTATTTCAGGAATGGTCAGAGAAGAATGTGATTCTATCTCATGCACTAGTGGATTTCTGTCATTGTGACTTTTTTACATAATTAAAAGATAAAAATGCTATTTGGAAACTATGCAGAACTAGCTCCAGGCAGAAGGCTTGACACCTTTCATGACATACTTTTCCAGACTGCACACTGAGGCTTGCCTTGCATACCTATCTCTTTTGGATAGCAGACAATATCTGATACATATAATCGACATTTCTTATTTTGTTCCAAAATGCAAATTTATTTTCTTCTTGCTTGGGGAAAAAGGTTCTTAGATTCTGGTTCAGGTTCTGATTCTCCAACATGTATTTCTTTTTTTTTTTTTTTAAAGCCAAGCTAACAACAAACCCTAATTATAAACTGATTATAAATCTGAAGCTACCAGAGTGGGAGAGTAAGAGGAAAGAGGACTATGGAGATGGACTATGAGTGTTTTGGTGATAGGTGTGGTATAGTAACAACACCTGAAGAGTGCCAACATGTATTTCTTACTGCTTGTTGATTCTAAAAGGCAACCCAAGTATGATGACTGTCAAGTTACAATGCAAAGGGACATAAATCTTTAACTTCAGTTTTGTCTTCTTGTTAGACCTAAGACCCAAAGTAAGGATTGAATTCTCAACATACAGTATCAGTGTAAGTGTACTGGGAGTTTAATTGTTTTCTTCATTATGATTTTGGGTGCATAATTATTTTTGGTGGGCTAAGTTTCTCTTAAAAGTCAAAATGATGGGCCTCCCTGGTGGCTCAAGGGGTTAAGTGCAACCTATGAAGCTGTCCACAGCCACTGCAGCATGAGTTCAATCCCCCGGCCAGCCAGGTAGCTACCCACATGGCGCAGCAGACCTCTTCTGACTTGCCCACTGTTCCTCTTAGCAGTCTGCCTGTTCTGTTCCCCACTCTGTCTCTGGTGAATCCTCTCACCTCCCACATCTCTGGCCTGTACCCCAGCTCTTGTATGCATAAATAAATAAATCTTTAAAAATATCAAAATGATGCTTTGGGCAGCAACCATATATATTTGGAAGCCATGTAGCCTTTCCATATAGCATCATTATCAGAGTAATTATTCCTCTTTACTTCTCTACCAAAGATATTTGTGCCAGGTTATTCTCACAACCATGTTGACAAAACAAGAGTATTTAATAAGTTTCCTTTAATAATGCAAATGACTGATTTTAAATAGTATATTCTGTACTGCTCGGTACTGTTATCATGAAACCTGGAATAATAATACAAAATGTTAAAAACAGATGAGATAGAGGAAATAGTAACTTGCAAATGATTTCACAGCAGATTCCCTTCAAATAATGAACTTAGATAATTGCTAAGTATTATTTAGAGAAAATAAAAAAGACTATAAAATAGGGTTGGTAAGAGTACAAACTTAAAGAGTTAGACTAGATGAGTTCAAATTCTGTTTAGGAAGCTTATTCTTTATAAGACATTGTGAAATTAACCTTCTCAGGCCTCATATTTCTCATTGATGATGTAAGAATAATACTACTTATGCCACAGGAATTTTTGTGTGAATATTAAATGAGATACTGTATTTACTTAGCAATGTATTGGACATTTAGTGGCACTAAGTGCTCAGAGAATAACTCTTATTATCTGGATGAAACAATTAGTTTTAAAATGCCTAATATTCATTCATCCATTCACTCAATATGGTCACCACAGTTCTTGAACTTTGGTGTTCACATGAGTTATGCTAGGAGTGGAAGACACAAAGAATACAGCCCTATATCGCTCTAGTGAGGAAGAAATATGCAAGTAAATAATTACAGGGCTGTAAATGTTATAACAGAAGTAGTTCATGATGCATGGGCACACAGAGGAAAGAATAATAACTGCCTCATTGATGATATGGGTTGTTTTTAGAGGAAAACAATCATTTGTCTTTCAAATAGGCTGAAATTTCTTACTTTGCACCTGGGAGGAATTTGGTGGCAAAGAGCTTTCTTAACTACTCTAAGTCCTATAGAATTAGGTTACTCTCCTGTTACATGTTCCTTTCTTTGGATAAAAAGAATAATCTGCTATTATTTTCATATGTTGGATTAGAGTATGTTGAGAAAAAGCTGGGTGTGATACACGGTCCTTCTGCTTATAGGGTGGTGCCCTGCATTTTACTGTAGGGTAAGAGTCACAGATGCCAACTTATGTGAACATAATACATATGTAAATACAAGTACAAATTGGCCAGTAAAACGTGTCCATATGAAGTGACAAGTTATGGTTTCCTTTTCTCCTTATGGGGCTGCTACAGTCTTTGTTAGTGCTGTCAAGGAAACCATTGGTGCCTTTTCCTCTTTTCCCCCACCTTCATTAGCACTCTAGGGGTCAGTTTGCACTTTCTAGAGTGATCCCTGATGGCAAGCATGGTGTAGAAACAACCAGATGAGTTTAGCATCTTATTCCTTTTAAATTGCCAGAACTCCTTAGCATCACCTGATGGTACTAGCTTTTGCTCTTCCATGAGTAAAAGCTATACTGGGAGCAAAATACCCTGAAAGTATTTGTTCTTGATTTAGCTTTTCTAAAAACAGAACCCAAAGTTCAAGGCCCTCAGCTGGGAAAGAAGCTGTGTCAAGCGCTTTCACCACTGCCCGGTGGCCACTCCTTCAGCAGCGCCTCCCAGACTCCCAACATTGTTTATTCCTGAAAAGGCCAAGGCTTTCCAGAATCTCTGATGGGGAATTTTTAATATCAAAGCCACTTCAAAAGCTGTCCCGCTGCCTGCTGAGGTTCTTAGAGGGAACAGGGGTTAAGGGAGATGACTTTGAGATACAGCTCTCGACAGAAAGGAGACAATGTGAACTGTATTACTACATTGAGGGTGAAGCTAAATGTGAGATAAATTGAAGTCTTCTCTCTTTTTTTGGTACTGTTTTCTCTTTTGCTTCTATTAGCAGCTGTTTTTGCTAGTGGATGAATAGCTATACAAAATACAGAAAAAAATTGTAAACAAACTCTGTCAAAGGCAGTGGTTTACTATCCTAGGGAACATTTTTCATCTGATCCTGTGTTGTAGACACTGTATTCAAAGACAGCTAGTTCCAGAATATTCAAGATGCATGTTAATTTCAAATAAAATAATGCTAGAACAAATCTAATAAGAAAATAATCTAAATAAAGATTTGTCTATCACTTACAGAAATGCAGTGTCTACTTTTATTGCACATGAATTAATAAATCCCACACGAGGACTCCGTTTAGGAGCCTGTCATGCCTGCCTCTGATGCTTAAAAAAAAAAGGAAGGGAGGGCCTCCCTGGTGGCGCAAGGGGTTAAGATGCAGCCCTATGAAGCAATCCACAGCCACTGCAACAGGAGTTCGATCCCCAGCCAGGGAGGTGACCCACATGGCACAGCAGACCTCTCCTGTCTTGTCCACCACTCCTCTCAGCAGTATATTTCAGTAAATCTGCCTGTTCTGCTCCCTACTCTGTCTCTGGTGAATCCTCTCACTACTCACACTCTGGCCTGAACCCCAGTTCATGTATGCATAAATAAATAAATCTTTTAAAAAAAAGTAAGGTATTTCAATAGATTTCCTACTTGTCTTCTATAAAGTTTTAAATAAGAAATACAAAATGAAAACTAAAGTCACACCCTTTATTATTTTTTTTTAAATATTGGGCTTACACTGATTTATAATACTGCATGTATTTTCAGCCTCTTTGCTTTTAATGCTTCACACGATGTGGCCACTGCTCAGACCCTTAATTTGATTTCTGTATAATGCTGTCTAGTAGATGTAACGGAACCAGTTACTCTTCATTCAGGGTCTGTATATCTTAGATAGTGAAATAGCCAGTATTCCTGGGTTGGTACTTCAGCTAGAGCTGGAGAAAACATTTTTGAGCATATAGACAAATTTTATTATGGGAAAATTTTTTTGTATAACATTGGACACTGTGCTTTGGAGAATCTGGTTATATCACACCTCATTGGCTTGTCACTGAAGAAAACTTTTTGTATCCCCAGTCTATTCAGATACCACCTATCTAGGCATCTAGACAGAAGAAATTGGGGTCATCCCTAACTCCTTTTACCTTTGGAAAAAAAATCCTTGTAGACTCACTGTAGTTGTTTTGTATCTCTCCTTTGAACTAACATGACTGGTCCCTGCTATAATCTATCATGGTATCCTTTTCTTCATAACTTATTGCCTTTTTAAATTTTATATTTACTTGGTAAGTTTATTTATAGTTTGTTTCCATGGGGTTAGGGACTCTGCTAATTGCACACAGTGATTAGGACAAGCCTGCCACATAGAAGACACTAAATACATAGTATGTTGAGCTTTAAAAAATGGATGAATTAAAATCACTTAAATATTAATGACTGATAGTGTTCTGGCTTCCACTGTAACTTCTTTATGAATTTTTTTGGCCTCATTTCTGTCTCCTTAGTACATTATGAAGGTGTAGAAGGTAGAAAACATCTTTTCATCTTTATATCCCCCAAACGTAAGACCATGTCTGACCCATTTTAGGATTTTGCTCAATTTTTGCTGAATGAATGAACCTCTCAATAAACAGCAACTATAAAATATTATAAAATGATTTTATGTTTTGAAGAACCTCCTAAAAGTCACATATTATTTATTACATATATATATTTAAACATTTATTTATTCATGCATGCAAGAACCAGGGTACAGCCCAGATGCGCAGGAGAGTGAGAGGATTCACCAGAGACAGAGCAGGGAGCAGAACAGGCAGACTGACTGTTCAGAAATGCACTGCTGAGGGGAGAAGTGGGTGAGACAGGAGAGGTCTGCTGCACCATGTGGGATTCTGGCCGGTGGGCTGAGATTGAACCCACACTGCATAGGTTGCGGACAGTTTCACAGAGCTAAGCTTAACTGCCTGAGCCACAGTGCTGCGCTCAATCACCTGAGCCTATTTTATATGTTTTTAGTATCTTGGCTATGTAAATCTACAATACTAGAAAAAGAAAAACACAGCAAATCCATAAGAAACTAAAATGGCCAAACAGAACCGATTATTTCCACTCTTACAAGTGCAAGACTGTTCCCTACAAGAGTGCAAAATAATCTCGATATTTAATGCTCCAGTTGGTTGAGTTTTATTATTTGAAATAAAAGTTCTTTTTCTAACTCTGTAGGAGACATTCCCCACCCAAAAATGCTTCTAGAACACCACAGCAAATTTCACATTAATCAATCTGAAATTCCTTTCTTCACTTTCATCCAATTATACCTAATTACAACTCTTTGTTCCAGGTAAGTATGTTATTTTTTTGCCACTCCCCAAGTCCCTTTTCAGTACCTGTAGAAAGTTATTGTATTCTCTCTGAAAAATGTGCTAGTTGGTCAGAGATTATTCTCTTTCATATTTATTCATTAGTGTCTCTCTTTTCTTGATTGCTTTTTTGGTTTATTTGGAATTTATCTTTCTTTCCAGTACTAAGATGTAAATTTAGTTCTTTAAGTTCAAACTTTACATAGTTATTTGTCAGTAAGCAGGGTCTTACTCAAAACAAAAATGCCATAATTAAAAATACATATGGCTTAGTTAAAACATATTTATGGCATATTTGTGACTATTTCTGTCTGCTTATTAACAAAGATCATAGTATGGGCTCAAGTTCATTGAATCTTTCTGTCTTTGGATCAAAGTTTTGTAGCTCAGACTAACCTGGGTTCAAATCCCAGCCTTGCCTATGACCTACTGTATGAACTCAGGCAAAAGGTATGATCAATTTAAACCTTAGTGTCATCATTTGTAAAGTACACATTCTCAGTTGCTTCCAATATAAAACAAAGATGTCTATGTCACTTATAAGACATAAACTCATGTGCCTTTGCTAAAACTATAATTTGAAAGAGAAGGCTCACTAAGCTACTGCTGGAAGAAAAGCCAGTGACCCTAGGTGAACAATCCTTTTTGGAGATGGACTGGAGCAGAGGCCCAAGAATGAAAAGTGGAAGATGCCTTTGAATCCCTTGATGTGCCATTGTGGTCAAAGATACTCTGGATTTAATTAATATAAAATATTTACTTTAATTCAATTTGAAGAAAAAGAATGAGTTAGAATTAGGATGAAATAATTGTTAAACAGAGGTCCAAGCTAATAGAAACACAGAGATTCTTGTTGGGAGCATTGTGAAAATGTGAAAGATAGAAAAACAGTGTGTGGTGAAAATGGTCACTCATTCAAGGCAATTGAGTTTCCATCAAAGGAGCAATTTTCACCCAAACCAAAAAGAAGAAAAAAAAATCCAAGAATAAAAAAATATTTGGATGGATGATAGGACTCTTTCTTTACAAAGGTAGTTAAATAGTTAGGGTAACAGTTACCAAGTAATCAGATGGTAAACACTTAGTTTGAGTTTTAAGGAGGAGGGACCAAGTTTATTTTTACTCACTCTCCACTGAAAGGCAATTGACTACATTTATTTTGGCCCACCAGGGAGGAAGGAAGGGCATGTCAGTTTTTTAAGAGGTTGTTTACTTTGACAGAGAATGAATTCTGCTTTCTTTTCCATTTGCTGATTTTTCTTTAAATATGGTGAGAAACTATGCAATAGTTAAAAACATATCTTGACATAAAAGTCAAGAAATTTATTGTAAAGGAACGAACTGGCTGTTTCCTAATGAAGAGAACTAATTCTGTTCTATAAAACATTTGCTCCAAACATCTGTTTCAAACCATGTGTTCTAAAGTAAGAAAACATTTTCTATAGAAAATTTCATGTCATGGAATAGCTGTTAATAGCCCATACACAATCAAATTCTTATCTAATGTTTAACATAACTTTTGTTGGTAAAAGGAACTGAGAAGCAAAAAGGAGACTTCATGAAGCATTGGAGCCAATGATTACTTAAATCCAACAGTGACCAAAAAAAAAAAAAAATCCAACAATGACATATCTATGGTGGTTTAATCCTATGCTTTGAAATATGTAAATATAGATGTAAAGTTAACTTGTCAATGTAGTAAACTAATTTTATTATAAATGTCAATAGTGTTACAATTATTCACTTTAAAATGGTAAAAAGTCTATATGCTGTGAATAAGATCGAGTTCTCTGAAAGGAATTACCATGTGTATACTTTAATTATTATATAAAAAACAGACATCATAGAATGCCACCAGAAATTTTCTTAGAGAAAAGTAGTTTCTATAGTAAGCCTTTCTTAAATGAGAGAAGAATAATTGACATGAATGCTTGCCAGCATTTCTATCAATCATTGTGTCAGAAAAAACATGTATAGCCAGAATTTTATTAATCCTTTAGGATTTTCTGTCAGAGGTAAGGCTAATTTAGTGAATAGATTAGGTTATAGTAGACTATTAGCTCAAAATCTTTCATCCAAGGGTGAAAGTGAAGAGCTCATGCTAGAAACTGGAATGATGTAGGTAGCCATTTTCAAATGCTGGTCAGTAGACTAAAGGGTTGGATAGGTATCACTGATAATGCTTTCAAAAAATTACAGACTTCTGTCCTCATCCCTGGTAGAGATTCTAAGTCAGAAGATCTAGGCATGGCTCTGAAATTTTAGATTTTCAATACATTTTCCATGTGATTCTGATCCACAAACAGATTTGGGTACCATTGACTAGAGAGGAACAGTGCTTGAATTCAGGAAAGGGGGAGGTGAAGGTGTTTAAAGAAGAGAAAACACTCACTTTTGAGTTAGAGTCTATTTGGATCTTTCTGACTTCCTGAATTAAAAAAGATAAAAGATCTGGCAGCTTGAAATTGACCATGGAGGATATATTTTAACCACAGAAATTGGCCAAAGACACAAGCCCAGACTTTTTATTAGAAAGCCAGCCTGCCTCTGTCTACTAGGGTTATTTTCACATTTGTCATATGACAGCCACAGAAAATTCTGTTTAGTTATAGGATACCAAAGGCACATAAGAGACCTTAGAGGTTTCAAATGAGTTGCTCTAAAGAGACAGCTGTTTTAGACCAGAAAATACAGTTTTCTTCAAAGTGCCTCACTACTCAGTGATAATTATATTTCCCATCTTACTTCTGTACCGTAGCAACAAGCAAGTTTGGGTCTCCATTTCTGCAATAAACCCTAGGTTCAGCTGGAAGGCTTCACATGTTCCTTTGTGTTTATAGACCTTAAATGCACTGTCCTTAAAAATAATTTTTTTCCCTGAGTTGTAGAAATAAATTCAGTTTCAATGATCTTCACTAGCCTTAAAAAAACAAACAACATCTTTGGAATCCTCAGAAGTGATTTCTTGGCTATGGAAATGTGTAGTTGATTGTTTGTCTCACAGTAGACTGGTTAAAGTTAAAATAAATAGGAAGTCAGAGCAGAGATGAGTTAATTGCTCACAGGAATAAACTGATGGGCCCATAGATTTGGAATAGGACCCTGTTTATTCAGGTTTGATGAATTTATGACCATCAACTAAAAGTGTACAACTAAGGACAATAGCATTTAGGATAATGCTTTTCAGGAGAGTGAGAGGGAAAAAATAGCCTGGAACAATAGCACCAATATGTCCTTGGCTTATTTGGCAGGGATCTTAGCAACCCATCAACAGAATCCCACGATTAATGCCACCAATACTTATTGAATGAATTGGATCTGCCCAGGTTTGTGCCTATGATTATGGGTTCTGTGAGGAAGAATAGTTACAAAGAACTATCAGAGGCATTTCTTCAAGGAAATCTCCCCTTAATTGCCTTCAACCCACTCCCACGCTCTCCATAAGTACTTGCATGTTTCTTCCATTGTACTTTTCTCATGTATTGGGGCTAATAATAGTATACATCAAAGTGCTTTTGTGAAAGTGAAATGAAGTTAATACATATTTTTTTTCTTTTTGAGCAGTGAGCAGAGAATAGTTGATACTCAAAAAATGCCACTAGATATCATTGACATCAACAGTGTATAGGAGTGATCTGTTATTGTAAATTTCTTCCCATCTAGAACGTGAGATCATTCAGGGAGGACCTTTCCATCTTCATAGACCTAGTACTTACCACAGTACTTGGCATAGAGGAGACAGTCAACAAGTGTTTCCTAAACTAAACAGAAATATTATTACCAGACTTCTAGTAAATTTTGTCTGGAGTGGCTGCATCAGGTTTTCAATGGTTTCAGCTCCTAAGAGATGATCTAGGGCGTAAGGGAGAGAGGACTTTCATATGCTGGCAGTCCAATGAACTGTAGATCGACCAAGTCTAGTTTATATTATGTCTGTGACCATTTCATTGATCCATATATAAGGTTTATTATTTCCCTTATACAGTTTGATGCTCAAGCACTTGGAGATGACAAACACAAATCCAAGAGGAATTTTCTAGGATATATCTTCCCCATTGAAGTCTTATGTAAGATTTGGCCACTATACAATAGCATTTTCTATTGTGACCCATAGAACATTTGTGCTACAGATGCTCTGTAAGCAAAGCATTCTCTGACTAAATTTCAGAGAATGCCTCACAGCTCTATAGGTTTATAGTGACCATTAGCATATTAAAGGCTCTGAGAAATCCTCAAAAAACCTCGATTAATTCACTATTTCCTAAATTTGAAGGCTATAAATTTCTTCTTATATAATTCCTAAGAAATATTACATGGAGTTAGTGTTCCATGATTCAAACTTTGGAAAGTATTGTACTATAAAAACACATTTATCAAAATTTTTATTTTTTCTCAGTAAATCTTTGTGTAACTTATTAAAAATATTCTAAGTTGGGCCTCCCTGGTGGCACAGGGATTAAAGTTTCAGCGCTATCGCCAGCCTCCCCACCCCCACACCCCTAGAGCTGACCCACATGGCACAGCAGACCTTTCCTGTTTCACCCACTGCTCCCCTCAGCAGTGTGTTTCAGTAGATCCACCTGTTCTGCTCCCCACTCTGTCTCTTGTGAATCCTCTCACCCTGCCCCCCCACACCTCTGGCCTACACCCCAGTTCTTATATGCATAAATAAATAAAAATAAATTTACAAAATTCTAAGTCTATATTCACACAGATAGAGAGGCAAACTTTGGTGAATTTAGATGCTTGGGCAGGAGTGGGATGTTAACTAATTTTTATAAATTAACTGTAGAAAAAGTGCTAAAATGCATTTAGCATTTGAAAAGCATATCTGATCCAGTAGGGCTTTGCTGGGATCAAGGGTCTGTCTTATGATGCCAATGGGTCTGGCCTCTGGACCACACATTAAGTAACAGGTTACTTTTCTGCTTTTGTAAGCACAGTAGAAGAAATATAATAAAATTGTTATTTTAAATAACATTGTACATGTTGTTGATAGAACCACACTCTGAGATAGTTTAAATTTTTAAAAATAATCAGCTTGTTTTCTTAATACTACCTTCCTCATAAAAGTAAAGTGGGAACTAATGGGGAGAAAAGTTTGGGCTGTAGCTGTATCTCTATCAGCATCTGGCATGAAATCTGGCAGAATGTAGGTATTTAGTAAACATTAAGTTCATTTCTTTTTTGCCATAAATTTTCTCAGAGTTAATAACTCTAGAGTTGACACAGGGACATACCTGCTAAGAAGGGAGTTAATGATATGAAAATATTACTAAAAAATAATGAAAATGCAAACATATTTGACATTTTCATGGCACAGTAAACAACATATTATGGAGTGTAGTTAGGTAGAGAAAATGGACGTATTAACAAGTGTGGGGTCTATCCTGAATTCAGGAAAGGGAAGAGAAAAACCAGAGTATTCTTGAAAGAAAGGTGCCAGTAAGGAAACTCTATTAGGGGAGTGGACACAGTCATCTCTGCTCAGAACATATACTAGAATAGTTAGAAAGTGAATGGAGAAAAGGACACAGAAACATCAATTCCAAAGAACACCTGCACCCCTATGTTTATAGCAGCACTGTTTACAATAGCTAAGCTTTGGAAACAACCCAAATGCCCAAAAATAGATGACTGGATCAAGAAGATGTGGTGCATATATACCATGGAATATTACTCAGCATTCAAAAAAGATAAACACATGCAATTTGCAGCAACATGGATGACGCTGGAAGGGATCATGCTCAGCGAAATAAGCCAAAAAGAAAAAGAAAAATACCGGATAGTCTCACTCATAGCAGGAATCTAGAAAACTTAAATAAGGGACCAGGAAAATGAATAACTATAAGAAAGTGAAAATCAAAATCAACAAAAAACTATGAACCAGAGACACTTTTAGGGGGGCGGGAGGGGAGGGATTGGGGTCAGAATGGGGGGGCTGCAATTGTATGGGGAATATAAAAATAAAATTTATTATTTAAAAAAAATAAATAAAAATAAAAAATGCAAAAAAAAAAAAAGAAAGTGAATGGAGATAGATCTTCCTTAGGCTGTCTACCCACTGGATCCAGAGACTCTCTCAAGAAGGGAAAAGGAAGATACACAGATCATTCCTGGTAATCCATCCACCTCCTACAAGTTACAGATTGAATAAAACTCAGAGCACTCAACTCTTATCAACCCTCCTATGAACTTCCTTCATACCACACAATACTTATCATACTTGTATGATCTAACACAAACACACACACACGACACTTGTTCCCTATATATAAATTCATTCTCTTTCTCTCTCACACACACACACACACACACACACGCACACACACACATCCCTAGGAAATAAATGCCAAAATCTTTTAACATCTTACATACATCACTTAGTAATATTTATTGCATGTATTCTTTGTTAGACTATAAGATCCTTGAGGACAGTAGTCTTTGTTTGGTTCCTGGATGCCTCCTAAACGCGTGGCATATAACAGGCACTCAATATATATCCATCCCATGAATGAATGAATAACATTAGGTATGTTGTATAAGATACTGTTTCAATTCAATGCTGTATAATAGTATCTTTGAAAATGCTATCTGTTGTCCTTCAAGGTAGTTAACTGATCTAAGTTACTCAAAGACAAATTAACTTATTTTCCTGTTTTATATGTTTGGTAATTCATACATTCTCATTTTATGCATTTCTACTGGTGATCCGAGGATATGGTACACATCACACATGTATCTATTTAAATATATCCTGTACAAGATGGCATCAGGGTTGGATAGGTTCTAGATCGAAGCAGTTTTAAAGCAGATCCTTTAGTTAGCACATGGAGGTAAGAAGCCTGTATCTTAACCTCTAAGGTTCTGTGGATTTTAAAGAAATAATTATCTTGGGCATGAGGTATTTTATTTTATTTTTAAATTTTAAATTTTCATTTTTTTTACAACATTATTGATTTTTAAACAATATTTGCTTCCCCCCCTTCAGGTGTAGTCCCCTTCACCAAGGCACCCGTGCACCATCACCACAGTCTCCTGTGCTCCTCCCTGTTTCCTCTGATCCCTCTCCCTCCTCCTTCCCTGCAGGATGGTTCTGGTTTATAATTGTCTGTTTTTGTTTTGTTGTGTTTTGTACTGTTATTATTTTTTTTACACTGATGTCTTATTTGGTTCCCCTATATTCCTGCTATAAGTGAACTATCCAATATTATTCTTTTTCCTTCTGACTTATTTCACTGAGCATAATTCCTTCTAGCTCCATCCACCTTGCTGCTAATGGCATGAGTTTACCTTTTTGATTGCTGAGTAATAGGCATGAGGTATTTTAAGAGTAGAAATGCTCTAGTATTATTTCCCACCTCCTATCTAATAAGACAGCGACAGTTATACTACTAGCTTCAATTTCTCGAGGGCTTTCTATATGACAGACAACATGCTAATCACTTCACATATTTTATTTTATATAATTCTCATGACAATCCCATCCCATAGGGAGAAAGAAATTAAAGTCCAGAGCTTCAATAGCTGGGATAGAGATATACAGTCATAAGGAACAGGGAAAGCTACTTTAGAACTGTTCAAAACATTTAATTCTATTAAAGTAAAAATCTGAGAAAAACAAGGATCAGGCATACATAGACTACACAGAGAAATATTATGAGGCAAATCCAAAGTTTGGTCTCAGTGTTGAAAGTGAGCTATGCCATGCCCTGTCTGCCACAGCTTAAGGGAGAAAGCTGCTAACCAGTGAGTGAGTCCACCAATTCAGCTATTCCGGCCCGATGTTAAGACTGTATTTTTCAAGAGCAATAGAATTCCTTTAAATTTTAAAAAACAAAGATTTCATGAAAATGATTGTTTGCCATTTTATTGCTCCCTTCCTGTCACTGTTTTTGAACTAGAACATGGAGTCCTTAGTGGACAAAGGAAGGGCAGGAGCATCAATCTGCTGTCTAATAATTTCTGAGTTGACAGATGTGTGAATACTCATGCAGTTAGATGAGCTAATTATCCACACTGGACATTTACCTAGTTCCCCATGCTCCCTTCATGGTCATGTTTTAGACCAGGTCACATTAATTGGACAGGCCTTTTATAAGTTTGCTCTTTTTTTCCAAGTAAACCTCTTCTCAGAGTTAGACCACCACCACCACCACCAACAACAACAACCACACACACACACACACAAACACACAAAAGAACAAATTCTGTAAGAGTTTAATATAGGAGAGGAGATAGGAAATTATTATGTTCTATATTAGTTTAGACAAAGGGCTACATTAGAACAGTGTCAACCAAAGGGCAATCCTTATGAAACCAAAGCTTGTGGTTTCTCAGCTGTGCAACTTCACTGTGCAGATGTAAACTAGAGTGGCCAAATGCAGCCATTCTTTATTTCATCGACTTGGGTCCATTTGTGGTCTAAGTTCTGCTCATATATTTAGTCTTGAGATGATCACAGCTATAGCTCCCTCTCCATCATCTTTTTTTATTAGCAATCATGTTTTCCAAAATGGGATGCCATAGGAAACAATTTTACTTCATGGAGGGTGAGAAAGGAGATTACTACTTTTAGGAATATTACACGATTTACATCTAATAGATTGAAAATTCTTGCCATTTATCAATGAAGGAATTAATTAGTATGTGGAGGGAGTGTATTGTCTCAGAATTTCATGAATCCTCAGGCCAGGAAGGATGGAAACATCTACTACTTTTGTAGAGATCATTCTTTCCTCCAGTAAGCACTTACTTTTGCAAGCATCTGGAGCTGAGAAGGGTCTCCGGAGGTCCCGGTAGAAGCCTGTCTTACATCGTTGGCAATGCTGACCTTCCGTGTTATGCTGACAGTTGTTGCAGACGCCACCACTGCGATTCCCTGATGCTGCCCACACGTTAATGTCAAAGTGACAGGTATCAGCATGACCATTGCACTTGCAGGCTGGCAAAAAGAAACAACAAAGGAAACCAAACAATTAAAAAATAAAGTGACAGTTTTTCTAATACTCAAGCAGTTAAAAATAGGATACATTGTTTGATCATTTTTAAATGCTATTTTTAGTTTTTTAGTGCATATTTTCATAGCACAGGAATCAAAACAATACAAAAAGATATACATTGAGAACTCTAGTCTCCCCTCCCCAGCTACCACTTTCTCTTGCTGTCAATAGTTTTCTTTCCTCTCTTTCTTCCTCTCTCTCTCCCTCCACTGGTTCTTTGCATTTTTTTTTTTTTAATAGAGGCATGTTTATTTATTTATTTGTTTGTTTGGGTTTTTTTTTTTTTTTTTTTGTTTATACATGCACTGGGTACAGTCAGAAGCGCGGGAGGGTGAGAGAATTCACCAGAGCCAGAGCGGGGAGCAGAGCAGGCAGAAGGACCGAAGTACACTGCTGAGGGGAGCAGCGGGTGGCAGGAGAGGTCTGCACCCCATGCGGGACCCTCCTCCGGTGGCCCGGGAGCAGCCGGGGATCGAACCGGCGCCGCAGAGGCCGCGGGCAGCTTCGCAACCCAGCGCTCAACCGCTGCGCCACCGGGGAGGCCCGGTTCTTTGCAATTTTTAACTAAAATAATTAAGTCTCAGCATTGCATTCAGTCAACAAATTATAGACTCTTCTACTTAGGCAGAGATACTACAGTTACCTTAGTAACTGAAGTTGGCATTTATTTTGTGAAGATTGAGTGACCACCTGTTTTTTCCCCTCTTTAATGGTAATACTTCACATTTCCATTCCGCTACTTCCTGAGACCCAATAGCATCACTGTGAGTCTCCAGCCTTGTTTAGGGACCCTAGCTTGACAGTTAAGGCAGTACTGAAAATGACAATTCATTTTGCAAATGCAGGTCTGAATTCATGCTCAATAATGACCTTGAAAGGAAACTTCCAGTGGACAGGAGTTAATAAATGGACAGGTACAGTGATTTACCATTCATGAAATACTTTTCCTTAGCTATTGTGCCATTTCGGTGGGTACACATAGTCTCAGTTTTCTTATAGAAGCCTCAGTTTTCTTATAGAAGAGGCCTGCAGTATTTCTTATGTAGCAGGCATTCAAAGGCATTCCTAACGTTATCAATCAATAGTACCAAGTGACAAGTCTCTGTGTCCTATATGTATTTAGATATTCAGTTGGTTTTTGTGGAAAGGGCCAGAATGGCACTCTAGGAATGTAGGGAAAATTCTTTAGATTCTCTTGATGAGTGATTTAGCATAAGAATTCAGACTTTTTTGTGGAAGTAAATTGTATTTGAGAATGTCTGTGCTATTGTTTTTCCATTGTTTCCGGGATGTGTTATGATATTTTGACCAGATTCATAACCTTTCAAAAGCATATTATAAGATAATTTAAGATTTATGCTTAGAGGAAATCCTTTATATTTCCTGGAAACTGAAATAAATCAGTTACAGTTCCAAATTATGTATGGGAAAAGACTTCTCACAACTTTACCCACAGTATTTACCTTTAAATCATTGTAAAAAGTGGGTTTGTGTGTGTATATTTCTAGGAACATTTTGTATTGCAAATAAAAAAAGTTTCATGCTCTCAAATTAATCTCCAACCACCAACTGAAAGTTAACCCTGGTAGTGTAGTCGCATTCTTGACTAACTGGCTTAATTTCAAATCTGATTTGTCATTTCAAATTATCATAAGTGAAAAGGGAGTCACTCTGGTATTATGGAAAAAACGTTATAGTTTTAGAGTTTCTAGACTTACCCACATCCAGACTCTATCATTTATGAACTATCAAGTTACTTAATCTTTTTTTTTTTAAAGATTTTTTATTTTTATTTATTTATACAAGCACTGGGTACAGCCAGAAGCGAGGGAGGGTGAGAGAATTCACCAGAGCCAGAGCGGGGAGCAGAGCAGGCAGAAGGACCGAAGTACACTGCTGAGGGGAGCAGCGGGCGGCAGGAGAGATCTGCGCGCCATGTGGGACCCTCCTGCGGTGTCCGGGGAGCAGCCGGGGATCGAACCGGCTCTGCAGAGGCTGCGGGCAGCTTCGCAACCCAGCGCTCAACCGCTGCGCCACCAGGGAGGCCCAAGTTACTTAATCTTACTAAGCTTCAGTTTTCAGAATCTGTAAAATGGGATTAACACCATCTGCTTCATAGAGTTGTTCCAAAAGCTGAGTTCAAGACAGCTATTTTCATGATTATAATTCAATAACTCAGCCATGAAGGTAACTGTACACCATAATCCTCAGTTGCTCTAGTGTCTAGCCATGTTTTTATTATGTCATATTCTCAAGGAGGGTGTGTAGGTCCAAGCAAAGGGCAAAAGATTCCTGGCTGAACAGTCATACTGGCAACTTTGCAAGCAGTAGTAGTTTCCAGTGTTTGAAGCCACAGTGGGCAGTGATATGGGCTATGTTTATGTAGGTTACAGTGTCTGTCACCCACCACTTTCTATTTTGTTTCTAGAGATAACAGTTCACAGATAAGTTTACTTCACAAAGAAGGCTTTGAGAATTGTGGGTTTGGTACTTACTTCTGCATTCATTAGGAGATCCTGTTTTGCCATCAGCTGCCTCCCAAGGCTGGTCATTGTATAATGGTGCACAATGTTGGCAATGGGTGCCTGCTGTGTTGTGCTTACACATACACTTCCCATGGACCTACAAACAAAAACGAGAGTTATGAGACAAATGAAGCCAGTGAAGAACATTTTTCCCACAACCTCATCTCCATGATTGGATTTCACATTAGGACTTTCATTCATTGATTTTGCTGAACAAGTTAACTGTCAAGATGAGAGATCCTTTTCTTGTAATAAACTTGAAAGATTCAGTAATATATTTTCTTGGTTGTAGGATATGTGGTAATGAACAACTCTGTATATTGGTTAGGTATTTAATTTTTAATAACTGAAATATTTTGACTTCTTTACATAAAAGTAATACATATCCACACTATGGAAAATTAAGAAATCTGTAATTCCATCACAACTTGACATCACTATTAACACTGGAAGCATATGTTTCCAGTACTTTATTTTTTTTTTAAGATTTATTTATTTATGCATACAAGAGCTGGGGTACAGGCCAGAGATGGGGGCGGGGGTGAGAGGATTCACCAGAGACAGAGTGGGGAGCAGAACAGGCAGACTGACTGAAATACACTGCTGAGGGGAGCAGTAGGCGAGACAGGAGAGGTCTGCTGCACCATGTGGATTTCTCCCTGGTGGGCTGGGGATCAAACTCATGCTGCAGAGGCTGCAGATTGCTTCATAGTGTGGTTCTTAACCCCTTGCACCACCAGGGAGGCCCTTCAGTACTTTAAAAATAGTTATTTAAAAAATATTTTTCATATGACAATATGCTGAGACTCTTTCCATTTCATAAAATATTCTCATACAATCCATTTTAATGACTCACTTATATAATGTATGCAATTTATTTGATCAATCACATATTTTTGTTATGTAGGTTTTTTGTTTTTGTTTTTTTAAAGATTTATTTATTTATTTATACAAGCACTGGGTACAGTCAGAAGCGCGGGAGGGTGAGAGAATTCACCAGAGCCAGAGCGGGGAGCAGAGCAGGCTGAAGGACCGAAGTACACTGCTGAGGGGAGCAGCGGGTGGCAGGAGAGGTCTGCGCGCCATGTGGGACCCTCCTCTGGTGGCCGGGGAGCAGCCGGGGATAGAACCGGTGCTGCAGAGGCTGTGGGCAGCTTCGCAACCCAGCGCTCAACCGCTGCGCCACTGGGGAGGCCCTGTTATGTTTTTAACTGTTTTTGCATATCTTATTTTAATTCTGTAATGAATATCCTGGTAGTTATTTATGTACATAGCTATTTGGAATGTATTTCCTAGAAGTAAATTGAACAGCCAATGTAAATTGAGTAGTCAAAATATGTGTATTTATTGGACTGAATACATTTAAAAATACTTTAAGATTTTTTTTAAATTTATTTATACAAGAACTGGGGTACAGGCCAGAAGTGCAGTAGACTGATAGGATTCACCAGAGACAGAGTGAGGAGCAGAACAGGCAGACGGACCTAAAGCACTGCTGAGGGGAGCAGTGGGCAAGTCAGGAGAGGTCTGCTGTGCCATGTGGGTATCTCCCTAGCCGGCCAGGAATTGAACCCGCGCTGCAGAGGCTGCGGACAGCTCCACAGCGCTGTGCTCAACCCACTGCGCCACTGGGGAGGCCCCTAAAATTACATTTTATCTGGAAAATTTCACACATAGTGATTTTGGTGGCCATCTTGTTAAGCTTCAGCTCCATGTATGATAATGTAAGGTTCTTATGCTTAATGAAAATTAATTCTAGCTGTCCTTTTAGTTATCAGAGATAAGTGAAGACAGAGATTTTTTAAGAGGGTAGATTATCTCTTTAGAATATAAAAATGTTGCAAATTATTTGTTGGTTTTCTTTATAGAATTCAATTTTTGGCTTTTTGTCTTGAAATAGTCAATTGTTGATTTATAGTTACTGATTTTATTGGGCTTTTCTTCAGTTTTATTTCTACTAAGAGCTGTTTATATGTGAAGTCCCATGGCATTGTAAGAGTTTACTGAACATCTTCATTCACACATTCAGATACCTTCTGAAAATAAATTTGCACTTAAATTTGGAAATCCACATGAGTTCCATCTCCACTGATCAATAAGAGTTAGACTTTCTTCTTAGCTCCAAGATACCTGATTTTTCTTGTAGAAATGCTCTAATACTATTGCTTTATTAGCTCTTTTAAGTTTAACATTCCTTATCATCACAAAAAATACAAACTTATCACATTATCTTGTGTGTGATAAGATTCTTTAAAGGTTCTCATAAAAACTGGATGTTTCTCTGTTTACTAATTGCTAATTTCAAATGAAATGGAATCTTTGGAAAAATTGAATACTATGTCATTGAGAGAAGTTGGTAGCATAATGGTTCGTGGGAAAGCAGTTTTGTCATTGTCTAAATTTTGCAACCTGCAAAACAAAACACATTTCAAAAAACCCAATACACAAATAACATGATAGAATTAGGATCAAAATTCTTAGACTAAATGATCCCTAATTCATCAGAGAATTAAGGGGATTATATGGAATTATCTTATCCAGAGGGGGGACATTTAAGAAAATGTTAAATCAAAGCAGATATGATAGAGATCAAGTTCAATAAGTGCTATAGGACAAAAGACTTCTAAGTGTAGTCTCTGAGACTGTCTTGAAGGGTGCTAAGGATTTTCCTTAAGGAGCAAAGACAAGAGGATAATAAACCCAAAAGAATATCGGGAATAGTCAATGAATGAACCAAAGGGTATGTGTTAGAGAGGTAGGTTCTATTCAGATCATACAGCATATTAAAACATCAGCTTAAGGTACTAAAATTTGTTCTATAGGTACAGAAGATTCATTGAAGATTTTCAAGTGAGGAAATGATTGAAAGGCATTTTGTACATTTTCATAACATACAGAATTAGAAAACATTGCTAATTCTTATTTTATTATCTTTTTGCATCCTTTCTACTTTTTAAACAACAATTCATTGAGTATGAGATAAAGATCTATGCTGCAAAGTGTTGTTAGTTTTCTTTTGAGGAGTTAAATTATCACTGTACATCAATTTATTAGGTTTGGTCTTGAAATGCCCAAGGACGATGTGTAATTTCACTCAACTCATAGGTTAGTCATGGCCTGCAAATTCCAGGCCCAAGGAGGCCACAGACATTTAGGGAAACCTCATCAAACATTCACATGTATCACAAGATAAAGTGGACAGGTCAATACCCTCTGGAGTGAGGATTTCAGACCATCCCCTGTTTCCACATGCCGAGGATTGGGATGAACCTCCCAGGGTTTAAAAGATGCCAACCCAGCAAATTTTTCTGCCCACAGAAAAATTCAAGGGGCTGTCATTTTGAGAATGACCAAAAATAACTGTAAATCATTACCTAGACCATTTGAAACAAGAAATCCTTCCTCAGCAATACAACTGTTACTGTTCAAGCTTGAAAGATCACCCACTATTTGATGCTCGTGAAAAATGTGCAAGTAAAACTAGGTCTTCATTGAAAAAAAAAAAACAGAAAAAGGAAACTTTAATAACAAGTTAAACACAGCTCTTGTTTAGTACACAAACATGAACTAGATAAAGACCAGGAAAATGGGACTATGTACTTAAGGCTTGGTTGAAGAAGAATGGCGTCTAGCTGTCTGAGAAAGTGAGAAATCTATTTTTATAATAAATCTACAACTCCTAATTACCAAAAAGGTATACCTTAGCATTTTGGATATTCTATGACTTTCATAAATCCCTCTACTATACTAAGAGACTTTATTCTGCTGATATCACAAATGTTCCTACCTCTATCTAATAGTATGCACCATTACTAATATTAGCCTACTTGCAAGAGATTTTTTTTTTACCATATTTAGCTTACAGGAAGGGATTCATACAAACTTTGAACCAGTAATTTAAAGTATTACTGGAACAAAGCTCAATATTAGCATATTCTGCATTATTAACATAACAATAGCTTGATGACAACCTTTATACAGTAGAGTCAAAAAATATGGTAAAGAAAATACCATTTCTTCATAGTTGAGGTTATAGACATAAAAATCTAGGTGGAGCAACTTGAGGAAATTAATGTCTCTTAAGTTCATCTTTGCCCTTAACTACAAACACAACTTTTTAAAATTGTTATTTGGAGACAGAAGGTGTCTCATTGGTCAGTAACCATGAGGTCGAGGAAACTGGCCATGGTTTGAGGCTACAAGAATCCGATCAATCACAGTGTTAGGTGAATGGATTGGACACTTATCAAGATGTTGTCAAATATTTAAACGTTAGGTGGAAGATTGACTTTGACGGTCCTTCTAAGTCTTAAGGTTCTGTGACTCTGAGTCCTCTTTCTCTATGTTGTGAACACTGCTTGGTGTAGGCAACTGCCTAAAATCTTTAATGAGCTACCAGAGAAGAGTAAAATATCATATAACTGGTCCTGTTGTCTTATCAACAGTGCAGAACATTTCCAGCTCTTGTGAAAGCAAAGGAGAGGGAGAATATGGCTTCCTTTTTGTAAGCACTACATGATGTGGCATAAACAAAAAGGCAAGTAAAGATTAATAGATATTCTCTGAAGATAAACTTGCATTTGTTAATGTTGACTATACCTAAACTCACTCCCTACTTTTTTCTCATTCTGTACATTTTCTCATTGCTTGTAACTAAAAAACCATAGACTTTATGTACAGAAATCATCCAGAAACACTGTTCTAGCTCTTGCCTTCCAAATAATTCATCTAGAGATGCTCACCACAGACATTCATCATGTGATTACCAAAATATCTGGCTAATGCTTTGGAGGACTCATATTAACTGAAGAACTGAATTCTCTAAGGAATGTTTGATAAAAATTTGCTTCCCAACTGCTTTCCAAGAAAGAAAAGGAACAACTATTGTTCATGTCCTACTAAAAATTATAGTGAATGTTCGTGTGGAAAAAAATTTACATTCAAGTATTCAGACATTCTTAAATTTCTAAAATTAATTTCCTTGTGGTATTGTGCCATTATTGTTTACATATACGTGCTTCTATTTTCATTCTTTACCATTACCAACTTTGAATTCCAAGGGAAAATGAATATTCTTTCATACTGTCATTGGAACTTGAAAAGATGTTTGTGAAAAGAGGATACAAACAGTGGCTATTCTATGGACCAAAGAAAAATGCTCACTTAAAGGCAGCTGCAGCAATTCACGGGCCTCCATTTAGCTGTGACAAATGATTTAGAGAGTGGAACAATGGTATGCAGCAATTTAAGACAAAATGTGAAGGCAAAAACTGATTAATTTCTGAAGAGATAGTATGTTCCTTTTAGAGAAAAGGATTAACTTCTAAAAGAATGAACTTCTTGTGCATGAAAAGAGATAAATCGTAATAACGGGCTAGCCTGTTAGAACCTGCTTGTCTTATACGGGACAAAAAACACACACAACAATGCCACAGCACAAACCTTTGAATGGAAAGCATTGTGAGGAAAACATGTCTTTTCATTAATGAATACAATATTCCTTCTCTGCCATTAAAGGTCTACATGCTTTAAGTTAACAGAAGAAGCTGGAGCTCTATGGTGAATATGAAGCACCATAACTGAGTTTGGTTCAAGAAAAGGGAACTTGAAACGTACTGTCAGAGTGGGGTGAAATAGGTTGAAGACCAAGTATCTGAATCCTTGCCTGGTGATACATGCAGAAAGAAAGCGAGGATTTGAAAACTACCAAAATCTATTCTTTGGTTTGCGCTTGAACACTAGAAAGAACAGATCTTGTAAGAAAGGATGGACAATAAAATATAGGTATAGAACAGAAACAATTATGGTTAAAGAATGAAACCAGTCAGGACCTTCTCTCTCCCCAGTTAGCTGGTGGCTTGAAATTCATTCCTTTATTTCCTGAGTAGTGTTTTAAGTTTGAGAGTTCCCTATAAAAATGCATTTATTCTCAGAAGGTCAAATCCTTAAGCTGTTAGCAACAAATATGTAAGCTGTTCTGTAAGATGGACTCAGAGTTGCCTAGAGGACGAAGTGACTTCCTGATGTCTAAAGGAAATGTCTAAAGGAGAGAGAGAAGGAGCCAAAGACAAACTTCATTATTTTGCCAAAACTTTTCTCTGACTGACAGGAGAAAAAAGTGTTGATGGAGTCAATGCAAATTTCTGAAGAAAAGTGCATTAAGTACATTGTATAGTAATTGTGATATCTGTCTCTTCACTAGATTGGAAATGCTTGAAGGGAAGAAACAGAAACTTAAATTTATTTGAATTTCCAGTGACTGGTGTATAATAGTATTTCAATAATTTTTTCATTCAACCAATATATATTTAATGGGGCATAGAGAACATTAGTTATTGAGTCTGGTGCCATTTTAAAGATTTGTCTAGAAGTCAGGACAATTGAAATGGAAATGTATTATTTCAATTGTCTGTCACATATCAGTATTTTGGGTAGAGTAGGACTGAAAGACAGTCATCATTGCCCAAAGACCTTCTATAAGGGTTGTTCTGGTCCACACCTGGGCAAGGCATGTTAGAAACATCTTATGTTTCCTCTCATGTGATCCTCTATAGTTGCCCTGTGAGACTGATCTATAACAAGTCCAAGGAGCATGGTTTGTCATGGGGAAAATAGGAATAATAATGATAATGATGATGATAATTAAGATAAATAGTAACAATAATAATAGTAGTAGGCAATATTGACTAGCTCTTACTATATGCCAGGTATTGTTCTAGATATTGTATAAATCTTAACTCGTTGGATTTATACAAGAGCCCTATGAGGTAGGTACAAATATTATTGCTCTTTCACAAATGAGGAAATTCAAGTCTAAAGTTTAAGTAATTTGTCCAAGGTCACAAAGTGGTAGAGTTATTTGAATTCTAGTAGGTCTGACTCCAGAGTTACCATCTTAACTCCTAAACTACTTCATTATAAAATTCTGGGGAGCAGGATTTTAAAGGGATGCACAGTGGTCAAGTCTTTTCAGGATGTTGCCTAAATAAAATTGGTGAGCTCTTCTGGAAAAAGGCTGGTTTGGACTCAGAGTAATCTATTTTGAGTGTTCTGTACTTGAGTGTATTATCATTCCTGATCCTCTGGAAGAAGTCTAGCAGTTTTGGAGATAATGAATATAAGAATATTGTCATTTCCCCTCAAAAACCTCCTCCCCCCATTACCCCCTCTGGCATGAATAAGTTCAGGGCCTATGAGGGTAGACAATATTTTTAGGTTTTCATTGGTTCAGTGTAAAACCTGTCCCCACATTGAAAACTCTGATGCCTCCTAGGGGCATTTCTGGGCCACTCGAAGCATTAGCAAATTCTACTTACAGAAACTCCGGTGAATACACTTAGAAATGAAGATGATGATAGGAATGTAAATGAACTCTAATGAAAGATTTACTCTTTGTGGACAGCACTTCCTTTATGTTATTTTTCTCCTTATTACATATGATCTGATAAAATAAGATCATATAATATGATGGCTTTTACGGTCGGCTTTAATTAAGGTTGTGAAGAATGGTAAGTGACAACAATGCATAACCTAATGATTCAGGTAAATTTTTTAGATTCAGATTATTGGCTTTTTCTCATGCTTCATGTTCAAAATTTTGTATACCCCAAATATTTGATTTATATATCTAAAGGGCAGTTTATCTGTACATCATACATGCTATTTACCAGGAGTTGCAGTGATAATCATAAACATACAAAATTTCCAAATGCTACCAAATATGTGTACTCCAACCCGTAAGCATTAATTCTAAGGTTTTTAAAAGATATGATTCAACAGAGTTTTGTTTTGTGATATTACTAGAACTAATAACTAAAATCACATTTTGTGATTTATCTTTCGATATACATCTTGGCTTCTTTTGTGAAGATTAGATAATTGGTCAAAATCAAACCAAAACAAAGTAAAATCAAACTCTCCAGACCTATCCATCTGTAGAAAGAAAGGAAAAAACTGCTCCAGGGCAGCAAAAACATAACTTGGGCCTTTCAAATATCGCAAAACCATCTTTGAGTTTTAAAATACTGTAATAAAATTACCTCACTTAAAGAGTCATGTGAAGTATTTTCAAATATTCCCACTGTTCTAAAATGTACTATTGGCGCAACAGTATGTTTTTTGTAACTGAGGACTTGAATTTTGTGTTCTTGAATAATTTTAGGTAGTCTTCTCTTTTAACCACCAGAGTAATGATTTCCTAGAACAAAGAAAATCTTCTTTTTGGGAGTTCAGAGATAGGGACTATTTTTATATATAACCATGTGCTTAAAAGTTTCAAATGTAGCATCTTTTGGGAGAAAACAATCAGATTATCCTTTCTTTGCATATTGTCCTAATTAACAATATTTTTTTCTATAAAGTAAAATTGTGAAAGAAATGCCCTCTCCTTTCTTCCCCAAATGACTGAGCGTTCTGTCTAGCATACCTCTCTGATAAAGTAAGATCATATAATGTGGAGTCTATGCAAATTTATCTGTGTTATCTGTCTCTTTACTAGATTGGAAATGCTTGAAGGGAAGAAACAATGACTTAAATTTATTTGAATTTCCAGTGACTGGTATATAATAGTATTTCAATAATTTTTTAAAATTCAGCCAATATTTATTTATTTATTATTACTATTTTTAAAGATTTATTTATTTATTTATATAAGCACTGGGTACAGTCAGAAGTGTGGAAGGGTGAGAGAATTCACCAGAGCCAGAGAGGGGAACAGAACAGGCAGACTGACGAAATACACTGCTGAGGGGAGCAGCAGGCGCAGCAGGAGAGGTCTGCATGCCATGTTGGACCCTTGCCAGTGGCCGGGGAACAAACTGGCACTGCAGAGGCTGTGGGCAGCTTCGCAGCCCAGCACTCAACTGCTGCGCCACCAGGGGAGACCCCCCCAATATATATTTAATGGGGCATAGAGAACATTAGTTATTGAGTCTGGTGCCATTTTGAAGATTTGTCTAGAAGTCAGGACAATTGAAATGGGAATGTTATTATTTCAATTGTCACATACCAGTATTTTGGGTAGAGTAGAGTAAAATCTGCTTTTTATTATCATTGACCTGTTGTACAACTCATAAGTTGTAAAAAATTAGTAATAATGCAAATAATTCTAATTCATAGAAAGGGGAATCAGTTTGTCTGGTAGAATGCAATTGATCATTGCCTTTAATATTGTCCTGCTTCACATCTACCTTAAAATACATTTCAGAATTCTTTATTTTCCTACATTTGTGTGGTTCTTTGAATTTTCCTTTGAGCCAGTTATAATGTCATATTGATCCCTTGTTAATCAATGAGTAATATAAAATTGACATATTCATTTTATATCTGTATGAGAGTAATGACTTTACCCTTAAAATTTTATCTCTTAACACTGCCGCTTCTTATCCTTCACATATTACCTAAAGTTCTCCTATTGAGATTATTGAAGGATGTACTTCCAAAAGCAGGATTACGACATGTTCTGTGTAGTAAATGGGTTTTGAATGTCTTATGTTTTCACAAGATTAAATCAAGTAGCTTTCTCTTTTCCCTATCATCAGATACTTTATCTTTCCCCTGGGGACTGAAATAAGTAGCTCTGCTTTAAAAATGCAAGTAACATTGCACTAAAAACTGTAATTCCCAGGAAGTTTATGAAGATTACATTTAGATGAGATCATACTATTAAATTTTCCCCCTACCATTACTTCATTACGTAGAACTGTTTATTTTTTCTTTTCCCCATGGATTTTAAGAATAATTTCTGACTATGGGATTTTAAAAAATGACATCTGTCCAACAGATATATTTATTTGGTTAAATCCTGAGTGAATAGAGCTAAGTTATATGCACAATTTGATTTCACATTTGCATGTATACCATGCAATAAAATAAAACACTGATTTTAAGATGTTTATTTCTGTGTATCTAAGACTTCCTTACTTTATAATACCCAGTTAGCTCCTCTCTTCTATTAAATCATCATTTCTTCAGTTGCAAGATACAGAGCAAGTGAATCAACGTATTAGATTCTTGCTGCAGCTCTTGTCCATCCGCAAACTTTGATTTTCCTATAAGAAACTGTATCAGTATACAGCTAAGTAAGTAATTAGAAATTTTGTTCAAGCCAAATTGGTGCCTGGTCAGCATGCTGAGTTACTGGTTGCTACATATCACTCAACCCACTCCATCTCTATTCTTCATTTGATCTCAGGTTTAGTTTCCACCATTTCATTTTTTACTACTTTTTATACTTAAAGTTTTCCAAGGTCACAACGCAAATCAGTGGCAGGACAGGGAACAGAACTCCCAAGAGAGTCCTAAAATACTTGAGGCTCTGTCTTAAAACAGTGATGTCATCAAGAGGATTTTGTTCTTCCCACAAATACCTAAAATAACTTCTTACGATAAAATCTCTGAGGGAACAAGAGGTTATATCTATTTCAATTTCTTAGTACCTATTTAATTTAAATAATTTTAGAAAGAAGCAGCCAAAGTGGAATTAACGACGTGTACCTTCTAATATGCTGCTAAATCTATTAACAAAACTATGGGGCAAGACTTGGGAAACAGTGAAGGCAAAAACCAACAGAACTCATTTTGTAAGCAATTTATCTGTCAAGCAGCATTTGACATGAGAATGAAGGCAGGTTTTGTGGTGTTTTGTTCAATGTCTTTTAGGATTTAGATGGGTTTTTATAATTAGTTGGGAGCCAGGTAAATTCTATTAGAAATGCTGTGAGGGATTATTAAGTACTTTTCACCCCATTGACATTCACTTCTTCAATGTGTTAGCTTAGCTTCTGGTTGCTTTAAAGGGAAATTCCTTGTCACAGACTATTTTGCATTCTCATACAAAGTTTTTTTTTTTTTTAATTCATTCTAATTCACATTTCCCACTGTTTTCCTTCTTTCTTGACAGCTCTGTTTGACTGTCACTCAGTATTCTATATAGTGCGGAGGGTGTGACAAAAGTTGACTTGTTTAAGATAAATGAGCTCCTGATTGTAGTACAAGAAGCCAGTTGCTAGGGCATGTTTTCTTCCAAGGTCTTTTGTTGTTGAATTAATTCATTCAGATGCTTTTCATTTCAGAAAATTTCTTGTTCCTAGGTGAACCTTATAAAACACAGTTTCATTATTGAGTATGTGCATATGGAAGATCAAGGTAAAAATACTAATTTATTAAAACTTAGGCTTGTGACTCTATCAGGATGTGGAGTCATCAAGAAATTTGTTATCATCTGTATATGGCCAGAAACAATAGCCACAGCCATTGAAAGCATTGTTTTTCTTCAATACCCATCCATCTAAAGCTATGGCTTTAAAAACAGTCAGCTTAATGATGGGGATTTGAAAAGAAATATATTCATTCTGCAAAATTCCTATATAACCAGCCATGGTTTTTGTTTGTTTTTGAGCTATTGTTGGTTCTTTTTTATTGGAATTATATTCACAAAAAATAAAATTCTCACTTTAACTTTTATCATATAGTTCGAAGGTTTTTAGTATATTCACAAAGTTATACAAGCATTATCACCATCTAATCAGATGGTGATAGATTTAGAGCATTTTTATTGTCCCCAAAAGAGCAGTCACTCCTTCTGAACTTCTACTCTTTACAACCACTAATCTACTTTACCTTTATGGATGTGCCTGTTCTGGATATTTCTCATAGAAGGAATAATATACAGTATGTGGCCTTTTGCATCTAGTTTCTTTCACTGAGTATAAGACTTTTCAGGTTCATTCAAGTTGTAGCATGTGTCAGTACTTATTTCTTTTTATGGATGGATAATATTTATTGTATGGATGTACCACATTTGTTTATCCATCCGTCAGCTAATAGACATTGGGTAGTATCTACTTAGGGCCTAATATCAATAATGCTGCTATGAACACTCATGTCATTAGTTTTGGGCAGACATATTTTCAATTCAATTGGGGATATATTGAGGAGGAGAATTACTGGGTCAGAGGCAAACTATGTTAAGCTTTTTGAGGAACTGCCAGACTTTTTCACAGCAGTGGTTACCATTTTACATCCCACCAGCAATATATAAGGATTCTAATTTCTTAATTTCGTTTTTGGATTGTTCATTGACAGTGTGTAGAAATATAACTGGTTGTTATATATAGATCTTGTATCCTACCACTTGGCTGACCCTATTAGTTCTAATTGTGTGTGTGTGTGTGTGTATTCTTTTTTTTTTTTTTTAAAGATTTATTTATTTATTTATACAAGCACTGGGTACAGTTAGAAACGCGGGAGGGTGAGAGGATTCACCAGAGCCAGAGCAGGGAACAGACAGGCAGACTGACGAAATACACTGCTGAGGGGAGCAGCAGGCGGCAGGAGAGGTCTGCGCACCATGTGGGACCCTTGCCGGTGGCCGGGAATAGAACTGGCGCTGCAGAGGCTGCAGGTAGCTTCACAGCCCAGCGCTCAACCGCTGCACCACCAGGGGAGGCCCTGTGTGTATTCTTGAGGGTTTTCTATATATTAAGATTGTGTCATCTGTGCATACAGATAGTTTTACTTCTTCCTTCTAATGTGGATGCCTTTTATTTCTTTTTTTCCTTAATTAACCTGGCTAAATCTTCCAGTACCTTGGTTTACAAGGCTATATCTGATCACATTCTTCAGATATATGTTGCCACACCACACCCACCACCAAGATTCATAGTCCTTCACCATAGTCCATTGTGCACCCTTCCCATTCTGCTCTCTTCCTAATCCTTTAAGAAAAACAATGACAACATCAGAAATGAATTTCTTATGTGTTTCTCCTTCACCTCACTTCTCAGAAGTCCAATCATTGAAATGAAATACTGTATAATTTAGTTATTCCCTGAAAAGATTCATCAGTGGAATCATCAGTCTGACACTTCCTACTTGTATGGCTACATTTATTTACAAAGTTTGTTTGAGACAATGTCATTTTCTTTAGATAATATTAAAATACATTAATAGTCTTCATATTTTTGCTTTAGTAAGACCACAATAATAACCACAATGAAAACAAAAAGTACCTGACTCTATAAAAAACTTATAAAAAACTTTACTAAAGAGTTCTCAGTTTCTTTTCAGAGCACCATGCAGAAAAATGTGACAAAGAAAATACATTTTGAAATTAGGTACATGGGGTTCCTAATTCCTGCTCTCAATCTTGAGGAAGTTCCTAATAACAAGACATAGTTACCTATCTATAAAATCAGATAACAATACTAGTCTCATGTGTTAGTTTGAAGATTAAAAGAGAAAATACATGTAGATCTGTGACATAATCAAGAATAGTCATTTGTTCAAAGAAGATAAACACATGCAATTTGCAGCAACATGGATGGACCTGGAAGGGATCATGCTCAGAGAAATAAGCCAGAAAGAAAAAGAAAAATACCGGATGGTCTCACTCATAGCAGGAATCTAGAAAACCTGAATAAGGGACCAGGAAAAAGGATAACTATAAGAAAGAAAAAAAATCGGGCCTCCGGGGTGGTGGTTGAGTGCTGGGTTGCGAAGCTCCCTGCGGCTTCTGAGGCACTGATTCGATCCCCTGCTGACTGTACCCAGTGCTTGTATAAACAAACAAACAAACAAACAAATAAATAAATAAATAAAAATACATGCCTCTTTAAAAAAAAAGAAAAAAAAAGAAAGAAAAAATCAAAATCAACAAACAACTATGAACCAGAGAGATACACTTTGCAGTGGGGGGGCTGGTGGTGAAAGGAGGGAATGGGGTCAAAATCAGGGGGTTGCAATTGTATGGGGAATATAAAAATAAAATAAAATAAAAAAACTAAAAAGAAAAGAATAGTCATTTGTATTAATATTACTAACTTTTTTTTTAAAGATTTATTTTTATTTATTTATTTATACAAGCACTGGGTACAGTCGGAAGCACGGGAGGGTGAGAGAATTCACCAGAGCCAGAGCGGGGAGCAGAGCAGGCAGAAGGACCGAAGTACACTGCTGAGGGGAGCAGCAGGCGGCAGGAGAGGTCTGCGCGCCATGTGGGACCCTCATCAGCGGCCAGGGATCGAACCTGCGCTGCAGAGGTTGCGGGCAGCTTCGCAACCCATTGCTCAACCGCTGCGCCACCGGGGAGGCCCTAATATTGTTAACATTTTTATATGAATTGAATCTCTTATTTTTAAAATGCTATTGACTAATTCATTCATATACTGACCCAGAATTTGTGAACCTATTATATGTCAGGTATTGTAAATGTCCTAGTATTTGCCATTACAAAAGCAGATAGTTTTGCAGGCAGGGAAAGTTGGAGATGTAAACAAATAATTACAACACAGAAAACTAAATGTTTTAGTGAAAGGAAACATAGGGAACTCTGGGAGTCCTCATGAATGATTGGGGTTTTGTGTTAAGGCAGCTATTAACCTAACTGTTTGACAAAACAGACTGTTGATTTCTTGCTCTGCATGCGAGTGATAGTAGGAGGCAAAGTCTGCAGCATAAATATCTTCATCGTTCCCATTCCTGTGTAATCCTAGTGTTAAGTTCCCTTTCTGTTACATATGAGAATTGAATTAAATTACAAATGAGAATTAAAAGATAAATATGCTACAATATTATCTTTAGCTTCTTTTCAGCATGTGGAAATACCTTCTCTTCAATTTTAGGCCTACCAGGGCCTTATCTGGGAGACACTGAAACCACTGCCTTCATGAATTCTGGGAGGTGACAGAGCCAGCTAAGTTACATGTCTGGTTGTGATGACCTTACAGTTGTAAGAATAAAAGGCAAAGGATACTTGGTCAGCATTTAGTCTTATGAATTTCATAATTGTTTTTATTATGGAGAAGAGCTAAAATGGTATCGAAATTCCACATGACTAAAGGATACTTATTATGAGCTTACAAATAGTATAGTTCTCCTAAATCCCCTCACAGGAACCATTATTCCACTAAAATGTTTACATTGCTAAAACAGTACAAGTCTAATTCCAACTATTGTATTAAGGTTTTGAATGACAAGATTAACAGACCATGTTTTCCTTACTATTTGATTGACTTGTAGAATAATTATATATACACACACAGTTGTGGATATAATTGTTGTTGTGGAGTGAGTGTGTGTGTTTTAATAATGTGCCTGATCACTAAAAATTCTCCTTGTGAGAGGGCTTAAGTTAGTTTGTCTTCTACTGAGTGTAATTGTTTCAGGATAAATTGAAGCACATTTCCAGCTCTTACAAAATTGGCAAGATACAAATGAAATACTGTAGGGATATGAGAACTGGGATTGTAAACCTGAAGTCAGATATCTGTTTGTAACCTCAGCTTTTCTCTGTCCATATAGCTTCCCCCACCCTATTATATTAACAGTGAAACTGGGACCTTCCAGAGCCACATCTAACTCCAAGCTCCCAAGTAGCCAGAATGGACCCAAAAATGCTATATTTGAAAAGGAAATATTCATAAGAAAATTTGCATAGTAAGATATGCCTTGACTATCTGGAGAGCACTTTAAAAATGCCAGTTAATGGTCCAACCACTGTGGAAAGCTGTGTGGAGATTTCTGGACCTACTAAACATAGAGCTTCCATATGATCCAGCAATTCCACTCCTAGGTATTTACCCAAAGGACACAGAAACATCAATTCCAAAGAACACCTGCACCCCTATGTTTATAGCAGCACTGTTTACAATAGCTAAGCTTTGGAAACAACCCAAATGCCCAAAAATAGATGACTGGATCAAGAAGATGTGGTCCATATATACCATGGAATATTACTCAGCATTCAAAAAAGATAAACACATGCAATTTGCAGCAACATGGATGGCGCTGGAAGGGATCATGCTCAGCGAAATAAGCCAAAAAGAAAAAGAAAAATACCGGATGGTCTCACTCATAGCAGGAATCTAGAAAACTTAAATAAGGGACCAGGAAAATGAATAACTATAAGAAAGTGAAAATCAAAATCAACAAAAAACTATGAACCAGAGACACTTTTAGGGGGGCGGGAGGGGAGGGATTGGGGTCAGAATGGGGGGGCTGCAATTGTATGGGGAATATAACAATAAAATTTATTATAAAAAAAAAACACAAAAAAAAAATAAATAAAATCTCAAAAAAAAAAAAAAAATGCCAGTTAAAAAAATACCAATTGTGCTGACATCTGGCATCAGGAGACATTCCGGCACACACCTCCCTCTGCCAGCATGCTGGGTTAGCTGTAGGGACAGGGTGGTAGGGTCCGAAGCAGTTGGGATATGTTGTGAGGGACCCTCATCACCCTCAGGTGCTGCCACAGGCTCCCAAGACTCCTTATTCTCAAACACCAATCCTGAGGCCCACAGAACCTCCTGTCTGCTGGGCCTGCCCTGCCCCAGTCACCCCACCGTGACCTGAAGCAGCTACCCTCTGTGCTCTGACACTCCCCACCCCTTCCCTTTGCATCCTCCCAAGTCAGACACCACTTTCCCCCCACTCACCACTTACTATTGCTCCCCATGACCCCCTGCTGCTTCCCAGGTCCCTTCAACCCCAGCAGCCAAATGAACTTTCCAAAATACAAATCCAATCTCCCACTCTGGCAAGCAGGATTAAAAATCAAAGCTGACATTTTAACAACTGAAAAAAAATGCCTGTTAAAGAAGCAAATTTTTGTACCTTTACAATATCCCAATTTTGACCTAAATATAAGCATGTTTCACTTGCTGCAAAGCATGTTCATGAAAAGTTAAATGAACAAATGTATTTGAGAGAGCCATCCTTTCCTTTCTGTTAGCTTACATTTTACTGTCAGAAAGTCAGTTCTGACTCCAACATTTTAGCTTTCAGGTATCTGTATCCCCTTTAAACTCTCTGAAATAATTACAGCCCTATAAATCAATATTGGAATGTTCTGTGAGCACCCTGGAAAGAAACTCCACAGTGAATTCTTTCATGTGTTCAAAAATTATTTTGTAATGCATCTAGTTCTATGTTTTCTAATCGTTGAGTAAAAAGTATAATCTCAGGCAATTTTTGCATTTAAAGAAATGGGTCACTGTCTAGAGAGAAAAGATGGCTGGGGATCCTTGGGAAACTTTACAGTCAAAGCACTAACAATTTCCAGGACAGAAACAGGTTTTACTGGCAGCCTCTTCTACTAGGAAATATAAGGTAGTAAATGAAGTATAATCAACATTCTGTGCCCTTCTATGGCATCTCTAGTTACTCATTGCCAAGGACTGCTGGCAAAGCTATACCATACTAACCCAGTAACAGTGAACAGGAAGGTTAACACCTTGAAATGGATTGAGGAAAGTCTCACACTAACTGCATCAAATTGGTAGGCTTTCTATTTTGTTAATATTTGGAATACAATGTTGTTCCCCCTTGGGTAATAAGATAGTCCATTTCTCCAGATCTAGATGAAATGATTGGTGGGTCTGCAGCCTTTCATCAATAGTGAAAATTATCTAGGACTAGAAAAGGAAGTAAAAGATGGTAGATGTAGAAATCCCTCTTCCAACAAAACCAAAAATACCATCAAAGATGTTGCATACCCCCCATAGTCCCATTTAAATTATTTACCTTGAAGATTATTCAGATTTACTGCTTTTACTCTTCTTTCCCTTAAGCCATTTCACTAGTTATTGAATGGAAGACTGAGAGAAACAATGATAATTTCTGGTTCAGTATCAAAATGTAGATAATTGGGATAGATTACCTATCCCTATAAAAAGTCCTTTTAATAAGAGTTTTTTCTTTGGTAGCCTCTAGGGCTAGGGACGGCATATAATCTTAAAAATTGAGTGTAATTGTTTTATTGCTGTGGTTTTAAGGAAGTAAATTAATTTCTCTGTGCCTGAGTTTCTCTTATCTGCAGACTAGAAATAAAAATACCTCCAAGAGTTGTAGTAAGGATCAAGTGAAATAATACATGAGAAAGGGTTTTATAAAATATTAAACAGAGAACCTTTGGTGTCCTCACTTTCTCTCGTGTCCTCACTTTCCTCCTGGCTCAGTTTATATTTCATGGTCATCATGATAATCCCTTGAGCCCATCCTTATCTCCCTTGTCCCTCCTGTATTTCCCCCCTTCTTTTTTTCTCCATTCTTGGCAATCCAAATCTTTAATAACACAACAGCAGCAAGAAGAGAACAGCTTCAGTCTCTGATAGGTGAATTTAAATTGTGATTCTACCTTTCGTAACTTTTGGGAAGTCACTTAACACTTCCAAACTTCACTTCATCATCTGTGAGAGAAAATGATGATGAGACATCATCCAGTTGTTGTGAAGATTAAGTTCAGTGACATTTGTTGCAGGACAGCACAAGATTTGGCACATGATAAGAAGTAACAGTTACTGCAGTAACTGTCAGCAGTAGCTAATAGTAGTAATTACTGGTATTATTTAGAATCCATTTTTTTCTGTCTCGAAAAAAGCCTAAGACCAATTTACAAATGTTCATTTCCAAACATGAGTGCATATGTTACTACAGAATGTAAAAATATTTTAAAAATTCTGATTGAATATCCTCACAGTAACCTTCTATTCTTTTCCTTAATACCTTAAAAAGTCAAGAAATTTCTAGTGTATTTTTGACTCACAGTAAAAGAATTTTTTAAAAGAGAGGATGAAAACTATCTTCTTACAGCTGTTTTGAATTCATAAAACATGGCCTATGAGATATACAAACATAAGTGCATGAATATTGTATTCAGGTTCAGATGAGAAAAACTTTTGTAGGTAGCTAAGTAACATTTTCCTCAAACCCACTATATGGTTCCACAGGACTCAATGCCTACTTTGCGATTTAGAAGATATCTCTCAAAATATTGACACTCCTTTATAATGAGTTTCTGATTACAAAAGAAAAATTCACCTTAACAAGTGGAACTGCAGGCATTTAAACAATTCTCCATGGTATTTTAAGGCTTCTTTGTTAGCCAATGAATGGTTTATTAGTAAAACAATAAAACTTTCCATGTCCCTTCTTATTACCATCCATCACTGAACAGCTGTAAAATCACCAGCTGCTAGGAAAGAGAACTAAATCAGTCCTCTCCAGCTGCAAAGAGAAAAAGTTACAATCTCCTTTTCACATAATTTCTGGGATCCCAGCAGACTGGAGTCAAAGTACAGCTTTCCTTGCTACAAAATCCCTAGCCTTGTAAACATGTCAACCAGCACATAAGCTGTGATTTATTTTTGTTGTTATGGGGGAAGAAGTGTATTTGGGAGTAGAGGAAATGGCAGAGATAATACAACAGGAGAGCAGCAAAGTGAGCAGTGTCTACCATATCCCAGGCATTGTCTATCATGGTTTTCACTCCTCACAATAACCATACCAGGTAGATAGTATGTATCCTCATTCATTAGGAAACCGAGCTTCAATAAGACTGAGCGCCTTAGTAAGTGCTATGGTGACTCAAATCGAGGTCTATGTGACACCAATTCTAGGGTCTTCACCACTAAGAAAAACTGAACTAGACCTGACCTTGGAAGAAGGAGAACCATAGAAAATGTGATACTATGTTTAAAAGACAGGGAGAGTCTGATGAGATAAATGAAGCCACAGACTTGTCTTCTGCTTTGTCTTTTAATACTTCCTTCTTCTAAAGAAAATGCCCTAAAACCTTATGTAGTTTAAGACATAGACCATCATTTTCATTAACTTCCTTAATTAGCTATTATAGCCATCAAAAATTCTAGTCCATAAAATCAGATTTCGTTCATTAATTACTTGTCTTGACAAAATACTAGTTGCAGATGAGATGGCACAGTCTATAGAGTGGTGGCCCTCAAATTTTAGCAAGCATTGGAATCACCAGGAGGACTTGTTAAATACAGATTCCTAGGTCTTATCTCTAGAATTTCTGGCTCAGTAGCTCTGGGGTAGGACCTGAGAAGTTATAATTGTATAAGGCTGATGCTGCTGGTTCAGAGACCACAGTTTGAGAATGGCTGCTATAAGGAAAAACTGTGCTAAAGAAAGTTAGATTTATATACACATGCCTATGATAAACTGACATGTTAAAAAAATAGTTTTTCCTAGGCGGCTACTTTCCATTCTGCAGGTGCAATTTTTGAATCCAATTATTTGTAGCTGCATTTGTATAATGAGTGGTGTTTGCAGATACACAAATATGGGGGGCAGTTCTTAATGAGGCAAAAGACAATGTTTTTAATGTGCAATTTGCTCAGCTAAGCAAGCAATCATAGGAATAAGACCATTACATGCATAAGAGGCAAACATATCCAAATTTAATGCCAGATCTTTAAAATGCAGGAAAAAATATGTAAATAAAATGTACCTAAGCTTGGTGATGGGAAAGATCTGAAACCAGAACCATTCACATTTCCAACCATAAACATCTGCTTGTCCAACTGCTTATGGCTTTTTCATTTTTTAAAGGACAGTAGAGACTGCAAGAATTCCCAGGGAATTTAATCCCTGGAAGCCAGCACAGCCTGGGCCACTTAGCTCTTTCCTATCCCTCGTCTGGCTTTAGCTCTGGATTGACTTGGCCTTGCATGGTTTTAGCACATGCTGTACTTACAGCACTAGTGGCTACCACTAGTGCTACAGAAGCTGAAATCAATATGAACTGGGTAGCAGGATGTAAAGAAAAATCAAAATCAACAAGCAACTATAAACCAGAGACATACTACGGGGGAGGGAGGTAGTGGGGAGAGGAGGAATTGGGGTCAAAATAAGGGGGGTGCAGTTATATGGGGAATATAACCAAGATGAAAATGCATACATTGTGCAAAAATGAAAAATTATGCAAGAAATATTAAAAAAATTTAAAAGGAAGTACTTCCTATTTCAAAGCAGCCTGAAATTAGTAAGGAAATGAGGTTTCCATTGCCTAGGATCTTTTAAGATAGACACGTCTTATTCCAATTTCCTTTTGAATGGAAACACATGCAGCCCCCTTTACTGGGTTATCCACATTCTTTTTGTAGGTTGATAGTTTTCTTTTGGGGGAGGAAGCTGGGAAGCTTACAGTAACTTTATTGTAACAGAAAAACTAGGCTGCCATAGGTCCACATGACCAGGGCAAACATGGTTATCTTTCCAAAGAGTGAAGCCTGCACCCAATTGGAAGTACATAAAGATTCAAACCAAAGCCCAGAATATCCTCTTTCTTGGTTCTACCAAGCATTGCCTGGTGCAGGATGAGATGAACAACTGTACAACCATGCTTGCACAGTCAGAAAGAAAGTACAGGATGAAAGTGTGAGGCCCAACTGGGCAGAGTTGGAGACAAGCAACCATTGAAGACAATACTGGAATAAAATACAGTTGCTTAATCTCTGTTATTCTTTGCAGAGATAAACTATGGTATGAAATAAGCAGCAAATTATTTTCTTCATCTTTTAAATATGTAAAATTTTGATAGGTTTGGGTTGATTGTAAATCAAGCAGCAGAACAGGATGAAAATCTAGGCTAGTTATATAGATTTTTATGCATAAGGCAAAGAACAATAATGATAAAGGATAGAAATATTAAAATGTCTGCTTGTATTAAAAAGGAGAGCCTTCTTCCTTTTTTTCTTAAATAGAATGGGAAACAGATCTTTTACTTTTCACAAAACACGGTTTCTATAATATGATCTGCCGAGAAGGTTGCTCAGTCCTGGGAGGACAAACAGGAAAATGGCCATTAAAGTTAGAACTAGATCTTTTACCAAAGCAAATGATAAGTGTTGTTTCTCATGCTGGATCCACAGAGGAACCCCAATACCACAAGGAGCTGCAATTAAAGCTTCAACAATATTGCAAATGTCATTATTGACAGGTTTTTTTTTTTTCCCATTAAAACTGGAGATGAAAGGAGCATGGGAAAGAGCTTGATTTAGAGCCACAAAGTTCCAACCACTAGTCACTGATGCCTCTTCCCTATTTCATTACATGTTTTTTTTTTCCGAGAAACACATTTAATCACTGAGTGTCAGGCACTGTGTTAAAAGAAATGAGCTACTGTTCACCATCCACCCTGTCTCATCCTTCATGAGTCTCTTAACTGCAGAAGCTAAAGACTTGATGAATGGCATGAGCCAGAACCCAGCTGTCCAAGGTGACCCCGGCCACAGGGATGGGGGCCGCCCTTTGTCATGTTGATGGAGAACTCCTTGGTCAGTTGCTCCACCTGTTCAGGCTTTAGCTCTGCGAGACAAAACATGCCAATCTGGTCGATGATGTGTTGCCAAATGAGGGAAGAGCCCTCCTTCCTGAGGTTGGAGGCAAGCTGGGTCTGTATACAAATGATATGGCTAGAGCCATCATGACTCCACTAAGAGAAGGGCTGGAATACCAGGATTAGATTGAGATTTTTCAACCATGACTCCATCCTTTTTGGCTTCCTCAGCATCTTTGCAGACCACTATGGAAATTCCCACATGCTCACTGTATAAGTCCATGTTCTTAGCAAAGGTTTGGCAGAGGCAGGCATTAATGCCCTCTTCCATGAAATGGTGCACAGCCCAGGCTTCCTTATTACCTAGCACTACTGGGAACACCTTAGTAGGCCATGGCCAAGAATGCAACAATGATTTTCATCACTGTTGCCATTCCCCCACTACTTTGGATGAGGGCTCATTTCTATGGGATTGTGAGTACAAGTGTGCAAGGGAAGAACACTTTGCTCTAGCATTTTTGAAATGTACTCCCTAGTGCCTGTGAATTTGAAGCTGCAAGTCTTGAGGTTGTAGTATCAATAACCATGTAGTTGCATGCAAATATCCCTGAAGATAGGTGTGTGATTTCCCATGTCAGGTTAACTTAAAGAAATCTTTGGAGACATGTCAGGTTAACTTGAAGAAATCTTTGCAGAAAACTGGCTCTGATTCCATGACTCCAAAAATGGTGTGTTCAGTGACATACCAGCTATTGTTCAATACTTTATTATTCTCACCCAACGCTAGTTCTGCAGATACTTTATAAAATTCAGTCAGCTCCTCAATGGACTGAGAATTTCTTTGTAGTAATTCAAGTCTCTGCCTTCAGGATACTATGAAGCATGAAAGGCCTTCCATGATCATCCTACCCAGCACCATCTCCTAAATTCATCCTTTTGCTATTAGTGACTCTCTTGGAGGCTTCATGGCTCCCAGGATGGGATCTAAGGGCCTGTCCACATCGACCCATAGGATGACTCTGGCAAAGACTATGGCTGCAAGGTCTGGGTGAAAGGCAGTGGCAATCCCAGACAGTGAGCGACTGTACTGCACTCCTGCAGCTGCAGCAGTAGAAGAACACAGAACAGGGCCTCCCTGTGGCACAAGGAGTTAAGCACTGCACTGTGAAGCAATCCCCAGCCTCTGCAGTAGTTCTTCAGAGTTCGATCCCCAGCCATCCAGGGAGCAACCCACATGGCAAAGCAGACCTCTCCTGTCTCGTCTGCTGCTCCCCTCAGCAGTGTATTTCAGTCGGTCTGCCTGTTCTGTTCCCTGCTCTGTCTCTGGTGGATCCTCTCATCCGCCTGCATCTTTGGCCTGAACCCCAGCTCTTGTATGCATAAATAAATAAATAAATCTTCAAAAAAAAAAAAAGAAGAGCATAGAACTGTTGTGTTGTGAGACTATTACAAAAGTCTGCTGTAACTCTGGGTAATTATCCCTTGTTGAATTAAGTAGAAGTTATAGAAATGTCTAGAATTTTCTCTTCAGTCCAAGAAACTGTTGCTAACTCTGAAAGTTTCATTCAGAGGACTTAAAAAAAGACTACTGTTTCAAAATGCATATTCATGAATGTTTTATGAGGCTCTTGAGAGGTCTTCGTCATTTAGTTTGGCTGATTGGAGCCATTCAGGTTGTCTCATAAAGTCATCACTCCACAAATAATGCCCACTCTGTGCCTTGTGGTGAGGGCCTCCAGGCCTGTGTGTCCTTTTGCTAAGACTCTACCCTGAAGTAATCTTATAAGACTTGGATTGAAAGTGACAGTTGAGGAGGGGGCAAAGGACCAGCCTTTTAGTCTGTACAGGCTGCTACAACAAAGTATCATAGGCGGGTGGCTTATAGATAACAGAAATTCATTGCTTAGGATTCTAGAGGTTGGAAGTATAAGATTAGGGTACCAGCTTGGTGGGCTCTGTCAGGGTCCTCTTCCAGGTTGCAGATTGCTGACTTCTAATTGTTATCCCAAGTTGGTGGAAAGAGAACTAACTAGTTCTGTTTTAAAGAACACTAATCCCATTCAGACTGGTTCAACTCTCATGACCTAATTACTCCCAAAAGGTTCTACTTCCATATACCAACACATTGGGATTAGGGTTTCAACATATGAATTGGTGGGGGGCAGGATGCATGCAAACATTCAGTCCATTTCTCCTTTCACCAATTCACTTAAATATAATGGCAGAGATTGTTTAGCATTCTCCCTCACACAAACTTTCGAGTTTATGACCCAGTATGCTGACATGTGTCTATGTCTCTAGAATACCTGGATTATTTTCTACTTGAATAATGCATGAACCCAGTTAACTTAGAGATGACAAATTGTCCCAGTCTTTATTTACATTAATATTAGTTCCAAGATTCATTAGTACCTGAAAACTAGTGGTGTTTGTTGAATGAATGCTGCACTTTCTTCAACTTGGGAGCCTCACCTTCGCTTGTAGAAGCAGTAGAACTCTTTCTATATTTGTTATTGTTTGGCTGCTATTCTAGTCATTTCAGTAACCCCACTGCCGCCCTGTACCCCAGAGATTCAGCCCAGCCAACACAAACTATATAGCTGGTTAACTGGTTCTTTGGATCTATCCTACAGGGCTGGGAGAAAGAAGGTAAATGTGGAAGTCTACGCCAGAGGATACTGAGGTCTTTTAGATTTTATTTATTTTTTGCTTTGAGCAGAAGTAGCAGTCCAAAGCATAAAATTAAAGAACTGGAGTGCTCTCCTGCTTGCCTTCTCCTGGCTTAATCCCCCTCCGTGGCTCTGGATATGTCCCAAGGAGGAGCTTGCTGTCTGAGCCATTTTGAATTTCTTTTTTGGAAGAAGGCGAGGTGAGGACAAACAGTGACTCAATTTTTCATCTTCTCCTTATTCCTGAATATTTTTATCATTCAAACAAACACCTACTGAATACCTACTTCTCACTTAGGTAGTATGCTAGGTACAGAGAGCACAAAGATCACACAATCCCTGTCCTTGGGAAAGTTCATGATCTCTTGGGAAGTGGAGACAAGTAAAAGTTCAGGGGAAAGCACGAGGAGTTGTGTGAACCTGGAGCAAAGAGAGTTGAACTCTGCCTCAGGGTGAGAGAGAGCCAGATACACCTCATAGCAGAGAATTATTATTCATTCTATTGGCAAGGCAGCAAAAGATACCAGGCATTAAATAGAGGTTCTTATTTTTTTCATCTTTAAATTCTGCTCAACAATGGTCCCCATTTAGTGTCAGAGCCGCTTCTGTGTGATAATGCCACTAATATGATCACGCCAACCTCTCCTACTGCTCACCTGACACTTCATATCTAAAGGTCGTGGTACTAAAAACTGGCATGAATGTTCTCCAAAGAATCTGGTTATCATGCTTAACTATAATTCTAAAACTGAAGACTGAAAAAACAAGTTAATAGGCACTTTATAGGATGGAAACAGAGCTGGAGGAGTGAATCGGAGGAGGAAGAACCAGGATGCTAGAACAACTCTAAGGGAACAGAGACTACCAATGCCCAAAGCTGATTTTTTTTTTCCACAGGTGAGGACTTAGTTTACATACCACATGGAAAGTTCCTGGGGCCTTGACGGGTCTGAAGCCATCGACAGGTACACACTGATCAGCGTGGCCATTACAGAAGCAGCTGCCCTTGACAATGAAATCATAGATGGCGTAGTGTGTAAAATGTTGAAGCTTTGCATTCAGGTCATTTCTCTGACAAGGACAAGACTGCCGTTTTAGCAGCTGCACACGGAGATTGGTGATCTTCAGCTGCTCCTGCGCCTGGGCACTGTAAGGGTTCTCCACATCATAGGGTAGTGACAAAGCTCTGAAAATAACCTGTAAAGAAAAAGAAAATACCATCTGTGTATAGGACTGTGTGCAAACCCCAAAGTGTTTGTCCAATATAGGCCTGGTTTGATTTACACCTTTTGTCACCTGCAAGAGATAAGATAACCAGGTTTTTTAGACTTTGATCACACCTGGGGAACAGTGCGCTGTTAGTCCAAGGAACAGGTGTGCTGCTTGGCTGCGAAAGTATAGATTGAGTAATGAGCAGAGACCTGACTCTTGAGATGAAGGCAGCCATGCAAAGATCTTGGGGGGAAAAGCATTCTGAGCAGAAGGAAAAGCAAGTTTAAGGTCTTGAAGTAGGATGAAGCTTGGCTTATTTAAGAAGGTGCAACTGGACCAATGTGACTGGAGTCCAGGGCCCAAGAGGAGAGTGTTTGGAGAGGAAGACAGTCAGTGATTGACCCATTCTGAGTGAAGCCCATTAAAGGTTGTGGTCGTTATTTTAACTGTAGTGGGAGCCACTGGATGCTTGAAGACAGAGGAGGGACTGGTCTGATTTATATTTTTATATTTATTTATTTATTTATTTTTTAAAAGATTTTTTTATTTATTTATACAAGCACTGGGTACCGTCAGAAGCATGGAGGGTGAGAGAATTCACCAGAGCCAGAGCGGGGAGCAGAACAGGCAGACTGACGAAGAAATACACTGCTGAGGGGAGCAGCGGGTGCGGCAGGAGAGGTCTGTCATGCCATGTGGGACCCTCGCCGGTGGCCAGGGATTGAACTGGCGCTGCAGAGGCTGTGGGCAGCCTCGCAGCCCAGTGCTCAACCGCTGCGCCACCAGGGGAGGCCCATGATTTATATTTTTAGAGTGCAACTCAGGCTTCCATAAGGAGAATGGATTTTAAAGGGTTAAGTATGGAAACAGGAAGACCACTTAGGAATTCATGTTAAAGCAACAGTAGGTTGATACCTGTAGTGTTTATAACTGTTATAAATAACTGAGTAATTAACCAGTGTTCTCATTTCTAGCTATTTTTGAACTTAATAAATGCAGGAAAACTTCTGTCTTAACATCTTGACTCATTTATTCACATGTGAAGTGGAGGAAAACAACATATTATGCAATAACATTTTCCAACAAATAATACGTCACCTATTTTGAATGCAATAGTAGAGATACTATCTCTTTTAACAACAATATGATTTTATATTTTGAATTATTAAAAAAATTAAAAACAGTGAGTCTATTGTGCACTCTAGTGGGACTGAATTTCAATATGACATCCCAAACACTGGCATTCTATTGGGCACTTGTGAAGAGCTCTTGCTCTGAAGAAGATAAATGATGTGGCCACCTTCTAGTTTATCAAGCACACTAAACAAGGACATGGTGAAGAGTAGCCAGTGCTAACCAAGTATGTATTCCTGGGGAAAGTCTATGGTGACAAACCCTCCCTTCCTTTTCCTGAACATTGGTGGCAACTGTTTGCTCACTCGGTTCCTGTCACACATTCACCCTTGACATTTGTCCCATTTACCTCTCCCTCCTGCTCCCTGTCCCCTTCCCTGAGAACAGTTCAGCACATGCAAGGCTGGAGGAAGATCTGTCAAGGTTTGTAGGAACGTAGACGCTCTTTTGCTTCCTGAACCCAGACCGAATCGGCTCTGAATGGCGGCTCTGTGCTTGGTGTGCATGACACCACAGTTGGCAGGCTGGTATCAGCAGGGAAGGGACATCATGACCCCTGAGGCTGCATGCTGGAAAGGAGACAGTAGAGTGCCACAGACACAAAGTGAACGGGAATTTAAACCATGAAATCTTTTTTCCAGAAAGGAGACGCCTTAATCTGATACCCTGGGAAATGGATCTACCCTGCGCCAGGAAACAGAGTGAGCCAATCCAGATGCTTCAAACTTCTGGCAGGTCGCCCTTTGGGTTCCACCCAGTTTTTCTTCAAACATCCCCCAGAAGATCTGTTTGGCACTACTAAAATGAGTAGGAAAAAGTGTAGAAGGCATCCATGTAATGTCAGCCTTTTCTGGTTTTGTCCCCATCAGGAACAGGATGTATCAATGGCCCATCACTGTACCCTCTGTGATTGCTTCTGAGTGTACAGTCCTAACAAGGCATGTTTCAAAAATCAGAGGGTGAGTAGAATCAAGCCTACTTTGTTGTTTCCCGTTGCTAGTGCTATTGGCCCAAACTTTGTGATCTTATTTTTTATGTTAAGAAATTCGATTATGCTCACTGCAGAAGATCATATCACTTGTTTTGTAGAAGATGGTTAGAGTCTACAATGTGATCCAGTCCATAGATCCAGAGATACTACCTGGATAATATTTATGTATTTGTACATACATGTATGTGTACATACAGAATATAATGGAAATATAAAACATTTCAACTTAACTATAGCTTGTGAGTATTTTTCCAAGTCAAAAAATTAACTCTACATCATCTGTGGTTCTCAACATATGGCCCCCAGACCAGAAACATCTATATCAATCTGGGAAGTTGTTAGAAATGCAAATTCACGGGCTCTATACCCAGGTTGACTGAATCAGAAACTCAGGAGGTGGGGCCCAGCATCTGTATTTCAGCAAGCCTTCCAGGCGATCCTGATGCATAATGAAATTTGAGAAACATTGCTACATAATTTAAAGAAATAGCAAGTTTATGTAGCCAGTCTGCTTTTTCAGACATGTAGGTTGTTTCCAGTTTTCTACTATAACCAACTCCAGTTAACAACTTTACAGTTAGAATTTGGAAGTTTAGAAATACTATCCCAAAGATACATTTCCAAATGTGAAATCAGTGGAGCAACGGAAATACATAATTAAAAAACATATCTGAACTTCTGAATGAATCATCAACCTACTTAGTCTTTGGAATCTTCACATTTCTTTGATCTTGCCTCACTTCTCTAAGCCTGGAATTCCTCAAACTTTGCCTAAGGATCTGGATTCTTGGCTTAGTTTTGTCATTTCTTATGCTCTGGTATAACAAAGAGATCCTTAAAAAGTTCCGAACAGGTTAGAATCACCTATATGTTCTTTCTTTCCTAAGTACTCACAAAAGTCCCCAAAATACTGAGAATTATTTATTTATTTATTTAAGATTTATTTATTTATTTATTTATACAAGCACTGGGTACAGTCAGAAGTGCGAGAATGTGAGAGAATTCACCAGAGCCAGAGTGGGGAACAGAACAGGTAGACTAACAAAATATACTGCTGAGGGGAGCAGCGGGTGCGGCAGGAGAGGTCTGTGTGCCATGTGGGACCCTCGCGGGCGGCTGGGGATCGAACCCGTGCTGCAGAGGCTGCAGACAGCTTTGCAGCCTAGTGCTCAACCGCTGTGCCATTGGGGAGGCCCAATACTGAGAATTATTAAAATAGCAATTTATATGTCTTATTTATACTCTGACATGAAAATTTCAATAGCGTATCAACAGTGTAAACAGGATAAGAAGTACACATTAGCTATATAATAGTCAAGGAATTCTTTCAGCATTGAACTCATATGTTATGTTGAATCATAACTTAAGTCACTTAGTTATCACATCCAAAATATTTTTTTTAGCTGATAGCTTGAGAAATACTTCAGATCCAGTTTACTACCCATTCCACGGCCTTTTGGCACTTGTTCTTTCTATGATCACACTTTTATGCTTGTACAAGGTTATTGCCTATTTACTTGTCTGTATTTCACATTAGACACTGCTCAGCAGGCAGGGCAGGTGACCTTGTTTGTCTGGTTAACAGCTGTGTCCCCCAGCATGTCCCACAGTCTCTGCCATATTGTATGAATACAATATGCCATATTGTAGATTTTCATAATTACATCTAATGAATAAATGAATGAACTATTTCTCCAAATAGCATTTGTTAAAGGGAAAAGTTAAATAGGGAATCTACATGAAAAGAGAATGCAAGATGTTCTTACTGTAAGTGCTGCTCCCTTCATGAGATGTGAAAACACACATTTATATAAATGAAGTATGTATTTATAAATACAATAAATGCAAATATAAACACATTTGTTTAAATACTTAGATAAAAATATGTACTACATTTCAAATTGACTTTAAATCAATAGATTGCTTTGATGGATCAGGAGGGCATGAACAATATTCCACATACATACAAATAATAGATCTTTTCCATGTCTAGTTTTCTTATTTAGCAAAATAAGTACCTTTTGGTCTCAATGATTTTCTATATTGCTTTTCTATTTCATTGATTTCAGCTTTTATCTTTATTGTTTACTTTCTTCTGCTTAATTTTTTCTTGTTACTTGTTTCTTAAAATGGAACCATAGGAAATTGATTTGAGAACTTTCTCCTTAAATAATTCTTTCATTGCATCCAATTAATTTTAATAGGTTCTTTTTTGGGTTCAGTTGAAAATGTTTTCGTAATTTTTTTTCTAAAGATTTATTTATTTATTAATACAAGCACTGGGTACAGTCAGAAGCGTGGGAGAGTGAGAGAATTTACCAGAGCCAGAGCAGGGAACAGAACAGGCAGACAGACTAAGTACACTGTTGAGGGGAGGAGTGGGCATGGTAGGAGAGGTCTGTGCGCCATGTGGGACCCTAACTGGCAGCCGGGGATCGAACCGGCCCTGCAGAGGCTGAGGGCAGCTTCGCAGCCCAGCACTCAACCACTGTGCCACCAGAGGAGACCCCAGTTGAAAATGTTTTCTAACTTCCCTTTAGGTTTCTTCTCTGACCCATGGATTCTTCAAAAATATGTTATTTAATTTCTACATATTTGAGGATTTCCCAGATACCTTCCTGTTACTTGTGTATAATTTAATTGTTGTGTTCAGTAAACATACTTTGTATGGTTTGTATCCTTATACCTTTATTGGCACTTGTTCTGTGTTCCACTATGTTGCCCGTCTTGATAACTACTTCTTGTAATGTAGAAATGATTGTGTAATCTACTGTAGTTAGGTCAAGTTCCTTCACAGTGTTATTCAAGTCCTGATATCCTTACTGATTCTCTTTACCTGTTCTATACATTCTAGAGAGAAAATTGTTGAAATCTCTGGCTATAATTATGATCTTATCTACTTCCTTTTTTTGTTTTGTTTTTAAAGATTTATTTATTTATGCATACAAGAACTGAGGTATAGGCCAGAGGTATGTGGGGTGAGAGGATTCACCAGAGACAAAGCGGGGAACAGAACAGGCAGACTGACTGATAAACACTGTTGAGGGGAGCAGCGGATTAAACAGGAGAGGTCTACTGCGCCATGTGGGGAGCTCCCTGGCAGGCTGCTGCAGAGGCTACACATAGCTTCACAGTGCTGTGCTTAACAACTTGTGCCACCAGGGAGGCCCATGATCTTATCTATTTCTTCCTACAGTTTTTGCTCCATGTATTTTGAAGTCCTATTATTAGGTACATGCATGTTCAGGATTGTTATTTTCTCTTAAATTGGCTCCTTTGCCAGTATGAAATATCTTTATCCTTTGACTTTGCCCGATGTCAATATAACCATTCAAGCTTTCTTGTGATTATGGTTAGCATGGTATATATTTTTCTATTTTTTTTACATTAAATTTAGTAATATATTTACATTTAAAGTGGATTTCTTATAGGCAGTTTAGCTAGGTCTTTAAAAAAATTATCCAATATGACAACCTACTCCATTAATTATAGTCTTTATGCCTCTTATATTTAATGTGATTGTTGATATGGTGTGTTTATGTCAACCATCTTGCCATTTGTTTTATATTGTGTTCTCGTTTATTTTTAAATTAAGTAGTTAGGGTCCTATTTATCTCCATTTGTGTTTATTAATAATAACTTAAAAATAGTGGTTGCTTTTTGTTTAGAGTTTAAAGTGTACAACTTTAACTTAACTCAGTCACCTTTAGGTTTTATATATATATATATATATATATATATATATATATATATCACTCCACATATAGTATAAGAAACTTACACAGTAGACTCCTATTTCCTCCTCTCAGTCTTTGCACTATTGCTGTCATGCATTTTATTTCTACATATAAGTTCCATAATGCCTTGTTAATGTTTTTCTCTAAAAGTCAATTAGCTTTTAAAGAGATTTTAAAAATAAGAAAAAAAGGATTTTACATTTATCTACCTTTCCCCCCTTCTTGTTGATCTTTGTGTAGTCATTCAGATATCCATCTTATATTTTTCCTCTGCCTGAAGCCTTCTTGGAACATTTCCTGCAATGCAGATTTGTTGGTGAGCTGTTTTTGGCATTTCTGTGTCTGAAAAGGTATTTCATCTTCATTTTTGAAAGATTTTGAGGGGAGGGCTGGGTATAGAATTCTACATTGAAAAAACTTTTTTTCATCAGTACTTTAAGGATTTTTCTCCACCATCTTTTGACTTACATTGTTTCTGTCAAAAAACCCTATTGTCATTTATTTATTTGTTTGTTTCACTTCTTTTTTTTTCCTCTCTGTGTATCATACTGGATTATTTCTATTGCTACACTATTGTTACATACTGAACTTTACTAATTTTCCCTTCTGTAATATCTAGTCTGTCTACAAATCCCATTCAGTGTATTTTTCTTACCTCAAACATTATATTTTTCACCAGTGGCAGTTCAATTTGGGTTTTTTCCTGTACTTTCCATGTTCTACTTAATGTGGTCAATCTTTTCTCTGTGTTCTTGAACAGAAGGAACATGGTAACAGTAACTGTTTTAATGTTCTTGACTACTTATTCTATCATTTCTGGATCTGTTTCTATTGATTTATTTTTATCCTTGTTATGGGTGGTTTTTGTTTTTGTTTTTGGTTTTTGGTTTTTGCATGTCTTGATTGGGCGCAAGACACTGTGATTCTACCTTGTTTAGTGCGAGATATTTTTGCATTCTTGAGTTTTTTTCTGGGATATAACTAAATTACTTTGAAATTTCCAGGTCCTTTTGAAACTTGTTTTTAAATTTTTTTCAGGGAGACCATGCTGACAAGTATAGGAACTTAGTATAGGGCTAATTCTGCCCTTTTACTGAGGCAAGCCATTCTAATTTCTCTACTGATGGATTACAAGATTGAATTACAAGGTTTTCCATTTTGGCTCATGGTTCCTGGTCTCATATGACCTCAGCGGATTTGCTCCCTCTGTCCTTTAGGATGGTTCTTTCTTTGGCATCAGGCAGTCTCATTACACATATGTGTTTGTGGATATCTCTAGAAGACTCTAGAAGACTCTAGAAGACTCTCCAAGTGCAGCTTTCTCCTTTCTGTCCTGCAAACTCTCACTGGTATGGCCTTACCAGACTCTCAACTCTTTAATTCAGGAAATTCACCAGGCTCCGCCCAGGTTCCTCCTCTCTGCAAAAAAATTCTTTCCAGATAGTAAGCTGGGTAATCGCAGACTTCACCTCATTTGCTCCTGCTGTCTCAGGGATACTGTCCTCTGCTGTATAATGTCCAATCTAAAAACAGTTGCTTCATATATTTTGTCCATTTTTTTTAGTTGTTTCAGGTAGGAGGGTTAGTCTGGTTCTTGTTACTGAAACTTGGCAGAGAACTGCAGTCTATAAAATCAAGGCAGCTTAACTTTTATGAAATAAAATGTCTAAAACTGTAACTGGACAAGCCTTACTTTTTGTTTAAATATCATAGAAGTGTGGTTACATTTAGTAGGTAAAAAGGCTTAGAAAATAATTGAATTTTCTTATTGGATATATCAAATTAAGAAATTTAGAACATACAATATAAGCTTAAAAATTTTATAAGTATGCAATAGTTCTATTTTAGTAATTTGTATCTTTTAATTGACAGATAGCCCAGCACTATAACTTTTTTATAATTTATGATACCAATTATAATTAGTATTTTTACAATTATGCTGTTTTAATGCATTTTTATAGTCTCAACCAATATAGTCTTATAGATTCTCAGTATTTATACAAGAGTGAGTCAATACAGAAATATGTTAAGAGTTAATTATCTTATAGAAGACTAATAATGTAGATATATTTATAAGAAAATACAATACATAGTACTTCACAATAAACTTTATCATTTAAGAAATATCTTCCTTAGAATTTTGCCTAACATAATCTAATGAAAAAACAAATCACCTCCACAATAAAAACTATTTCCATATATGAAAAACAACCACATTTCTTTCCTGGTCTATTTTAGGTTAGGATAACATCTGTATTGAGAAAGATTTCTAATTGTATAATGAAGCCATCATTAGTTTTACATAGTTGTTTGCTAGTTGTGTACAAGCAGAATCTGGCTAAATCCAGCTGAATCTTATCACCGCACATTCACAACTGTTCTGTTTATTGCTAGGTTGAGGACACACTTAAGACCTAAACATAAAAGTGGATGCATTTGTCTCCATTTCTACTGGTTATCAAATTATCTCAAACCTGAAAACTCTCATACTTTTTAAGCTGCTAAAATTTAGTGAGATTCACACACTCTAGTTTTTAATACTGTCACATCATTAACAAGGAAGGCTTTATGCCACTTGACTTCTGAAGTCAGTTGCTGGCACCATATAAGTTGAAGTTTTAGGTATTTGATTTGAAAAGCTCACAGAACATGGATTCTTGAGATGAGTACATGTACCCAAATATGATCTTGAAACAGGCTTTCTGTTTTCGCGGTTAAGTAACCTTTTAGAAAAGATGTGACGTTTCAGACTTTTAAAGGGTTGTTGCAGGGAATGGGAGTTTTGGTTTCATGGAGAGAGGTTGGACAAGGAGAAGGAAACATAATTGACAGGTGGGCGTCTGTGGCGGAGCAGCTGGTTGGTTTAATTTTAGAACATTTGTCCTTGACTTTGCTACTTTAAGTGGAGCACCTACTTGTCTCAGAGAAGTGTGTCTGCCTTTCGGGCAGCACCAAAATCCTTTTGCTTACACTCTGGACATTAGTCACCCTGTTTCATCAGATAGCCCACCTTTTAACGTGGGAGAGTCTTATCTACCAACTAGTCCTCCTGAGATAGGACAATATAACCTAATAAAGCTCTCAATGGAGCAAGCTGAGGAATGCAGTGCACTCAAGTGACTTACTTGTACGATAATAACCTCGATTTGTAAGTACACAAAAGCCTCTTTGCATGTTTCAAGGGCATATTTACAGTCTTAAAGTGATGAAAAGGCAGCTTCTTAAATATCTTCAGGGGGAAGGGAAATGACAGAATCACAAGGAGAAACAAGAAACAAGACAAAAGACCAAAATAAAAATAAAGATTGGGGCTAAAAATAAGTTTAAAAATATTCTCCAATATATTTGGAATCCTAGTTATTCCTTGGCCCTCAGTACTTGGAGTCACAGAATTTGAATGTTAGAAGAGTCCTTAGCAATCAATGATCCAGTGCAACTAGGGAAAACCAACGAACAGTGGGCTTAAAGTGACTTGCCATAGGTCAATCATTTGTTTCATGACAGAGTTAAGACTAGAATCCAGCTTCCTAACTGTTGACTTCATGATTTTTCCACCTACAGCCCACTTTATACTTGTTTGGCAGCTAGTAATTCTTGGATTAAAGTTAAAATTAAAATGTACTATTAAAGATAATAGTATATATAAATGATTTATCCCATCTTCACTTTTCATCCTAACAATGGATGGGACTAACTGTGTCTTTGATTAAAAGTAATGATACCTGCTCCTACTTGGCTCACAGAGATGCAGTGAATATTTTAAAAAAGATATAAGATGTGGGAACATCTTGAAAGTTCACAGTTTTCTATAAATACAGTTATTGGTGTATAAGCTTTCACTTGGAATCTGTCTGGTTTTTGCCAATCTCCCTTATTTGGAACTGAGCCCTATTAGTGAATGCAGCCCAGTGCTAGGATTCTTTGGTAGACCCTCAGATGCTGACTGTCTGACCTTCCTGGTTAATTTCCCAATATCAAGAGCCTCGGTTCCTATCATCATACTCCACTTCATCTAGGATCACTGATACCTTCTGTTTGCCTGAACTAGTTTGGAAATTGCATGTATGATCTCCCAGCTTTCAGTGCCCCTCCCTACCAACTTTCACGCCCCCTCTTTGTAATTAACTTTGCACTCCAGTTATACTGAACTCCTTTGTGTTCCTAGAAGACTTTGTGCTCATGCTCCCTTCCTGGCCTTTGCTATTCCCCCTGCCTGAAATACTTATCATACTTCTTTGCCATTGCTTCCCACTGCTCTACCAACTTTTCTGGCCAATTCATACCTGTCTTTTAGGTGTCATTAATCAGAAAGCGTTCTTCACCAGTGCTCTCCACTGCAAGCACAGATGAGATGCTCTTCCTATATGCTAATTCAAGAACCTGTCATTTCTTCCAGACTTAGAATTTGTGTACATTTTAATTGCTTATATTCCTCTGTTGTTTGCTTGCCCACCAGTGTATAGTTAATGCTAAACATGAGTTAATACGTATTGTTGAAACATCATATTCAGGCTTCATAGTGATTTATATTTTACAACTGCTTTCATTGCTATTTCATTCTTAGAGTAAGCCTATACCGTGCAATTATTCATTCCCATTTTTCAGATACACAAGCTCCAAAACATTAATGGACTTGTCCCAGGTCATCTACTACTAAGTGGTAGAACTACTATTTGAACCCAGGCTATTGGAGTCCAAGCTCAGTGTTATTGCCATCACATCGTAACTAACTTTGGTTACAGAATAAATGGAGGTCTTGAGCAGGTGATGAGGCGAATGAAATGATCAGAACTTCTATTCAGGAGAATATATCTGACAAAGAGAAGAATGTAAACCATAGTGGAAGGGAAGGGGAAGGGTGGGTAGAAGCGCCACATGTGAGAGGCAAACAAATGCATATTAGAACAAAAATTAAGAGCTAAATTCCATGCTTTAGGGACCAATATGGTTAGAGATTAGAAGGAGGAAGATGAACATAAATAATACCAAAAAATGTATAAGTGAGCAATGAAGGAAAAAAAAATAAAAATTCCTTATCTTAGAAGCCAAAGGAAATGTGAATGCAAAGAAATAAAATGTAACTAATAATGGCAAATGCAATTCAGGAGTCAAGACAAAAGAGGAAAAATTAGCAGCAGTGGGAAGAGGATTATCTACCTTACAGAAGACTTTTGAGAGTCTAGATGGAATAAGGGAGAAATTACAAAAGCTTCATGAATGAATAGGGGACAAGGAAATGGGAGAAAGAAAGAATGAAGAATTTTGGCAGTTTGTTTTTTCACTGTCAGTTGACATGTAATTGGCTTGTTTAGCACATTTCGTCTATTTTAAATAAAAGTGCTATGGACATTAACATAGAAGTCATTGTGAGAAAATTGAGAAAATGGGTAATTTTTCATGGGTAATTAGGTGAATTGCTAAGTGATATGGTAAGACCATGTTCATAAGGAATAGCAAACTGTTTTCCTAAAGTGGTTGCACTATTTTGCATTTCTATTAACAGTGTCTGATGAAAGTTTTAGTTGTTACATATCCTAAGCTACACTTAGTATTGTCAGTCTTCGTAATTTTAGTCTTTAACGTGTTGGGCAGTATCTCACTGTACTTTCAATTTGCATTTCCCTGTTCACTAATGGTGTTGAGCATCTTTTTAAGAATTTATTTGAGCTATATCTTCATTGGTGACTCATCAGTTCAAATCTTTTGCCTATTATATATTTTTCTTATTTTTCTTCTTGTTATAAAAATATAAATATATATTCATATGAATATATATTTAAATATATAAATATACAATATAAATATACAATATGTAAATATCTAATATAAAATATATAAATATATATTCAGATAAATGATTAGCAAATATTTTCTCCAGCAAATACCTTTCTCCAAAAGGTGGCTTGCCTTTTTGTTTTCTTTATAGTGTCTTAAAAGCAAATGTTTATAATTTTTATGAAACTTAATTTATGAGTATTTTCCTTTTATGGTTTGTGGTTTATTATGTCCAGTCTAAAATGTTTTTTGACTAATTCAGGGTCATAAATATTTTCTCCTAGAAGTTTTGTAGTTTTAATATTTAGGCCTATAGTTCATTTCAGGGAAATTTTTCTATAAAGTGTGAACAGAGTATCAAGACTTGTCTTTGTTATTTTGTTTTGCATATGGATAATCAATTATTCCAGCACCATTTGTTGAAAAGACTATCCTTTTTTCATTGGATTACCTTGGTAATTTTGTTTGATACGGTTTTCTTTATTTTATTTTATTTTCCTTAGAGGTTTATTGAGCTTCTTAGATCTGTGGATTTATAGCTTTCACTCAAATTTGGAAAAAGAATTCCTATTATTTCTTAAAAAAATTTCTGTTCTTTACTTCTTCTTTTAGACCCCAGTTGCATGAATAGAATTAAGAACATTTAATATTGCCCCATGGCTCACTAATGCTCTTTATATTCAGTTTTATTTTCTCTGTGTGCTTCATTAATTTATAGTTCCTATTGTTATGCCCTCAAGTTCACCAGCCTTTTCTTCTGCATTATCTAATCTGCTGTTAATCCTCTGCAGCATATTTCCATTTCAGATATTGCTTTTTTCATCTTTAGACGTTCCATTTGCATCTTTTAAAAATAGTTTGTATTTTCTTGACCATGTGGGTATATATTTACAATAATTGCTTTAAGAATCTTGTCTGTTGATTCTACCAGTTATGTCATTTCTGGTTGTGTTTCTATTAATTGATTTTTCTTTTGATCAGGAGTCATATTTTCATGCCTAATTGAACGTTAGACACTGTGAATTTTACATTGTTGGTTGCTATATTTTGATGCATCTCTCTAGGAAGGTTTAGACTTTTGTTCTGACATGCAGTTTATTTACTTAGGGATCAGTTTAATCTTGTTGAAGGTTGTTTTTTATTTTTGTTAGGGCATATCCAGTGTGGCCTTTATTCTAGGGCTAATTTAATTCCTCTTCTAAGGTAACCTGATGACCTTTCTGAGGATTTTTCCCAGTGCCTATGAATTTTGAAGTCTTTGTATTTTGAATGGTAGGAATATAAACTATTACCTGCCTTGTAGGAATACTAATATTTGTTCAACTAGCCATTACTTTCTGGGAGTTCTTTACTCACTCTTGTAGAGTGTTAGCTTACATATATGCAGCTCCCACATATGAGGAGACTTTTGTGCAGATACCGGAACTTCTTTTTTTATACAGCTCCATCACTTTAATACTTTTCTCCAGTATTCTGCCCCACAAATCCTGGCTGCCTTGGCTTCCAGGCACACTGATCACTGTGTCCTCAACTCATGGAGTTCATTGGACTCAGTTCTTCTCTTACATGGTGTCTTAGAAATGGCCCATCAGTAAATAAGGCAATCATAGGGCTCTCCAAGATTGTTCCTTCTCTTCCAGAGGTCAGTTTTGTGCTGTATGTTGTGCAATATCTGAAACAATTGTATCACATATTCTAGTGTTTTACTATGGGATGATAATTCTTACAGCAGGTAATCCTTTATGAGCAGAAGCAGAAATCCCATTTCAAATGGAAACTTTTGGAGTATCAGAAATCTGATTTTAAGGAGCTCATTTGAACATTTAAATGTAGTTATCTTTTCTTCTTTATTCCTTCCCTAATCCATCTCCCCATCCTTACTAAGGGGTAGAGGATTCTACTTTAGTTTTCCCTTAAGCAAATACAACTTGTAAAAGAAGTTGTTTTCTATATGTAATTTGTTGTTCTTGGTATTTAATAGCAGGGATATAGTGTTGTAGGTATCTCTTTTTTTTAAAAGACAGCAGATAAAATCATAACAGCTTGTGTTCATATATTAAATTAGAAGTTCCTAGAATTTCACTTTGGCCTAGCTATCATTTAACATAATTAGAAAAATGCTATTATATTCTTTTAGACCTCAGTCACGTACTTATAATATCAAGGTACTATAATGCAGAATATAAAATTATGCATGTCATAAAAGTGAACTTTCATGGAACAGAATATAGATGTTTCTTTAAATGTTCTTCAATTTATCTATAAAGTCTACTCACACTAGGAAAATGATAAGCCATGAACATTTGTTTGTGTTGACATCCAGAAGTCTCCCTGACTATCTCTATATTTCTATAAACATGTAGTTCTTTTCCATTATTGTCTTTTTAAGAGAAAGACGACTCTTAAACCTTAACAAGATCATATGCCAATAAAATTATCAATTGTGGCTAAAGTTTTCAACCATTTTTTTCATGTTAAAGGCCTTAAAATCATTTAATTTCCCTCTGTTTATCCTTCAATTAACCTTCCCTATAAAAATGTATACACGCACAATATATGTATATTTCATATAAACATTTTATATATGCTAAATAGATGCATACCCTGGTTGAGTGCCACAGAAAACCACAATTGGCAATTAGTTTGACTTTAAAACTAGTTTTCCTGTTCAACGTGTATGTGTTTATTGGGGGATTTCCATAATGCAAAATTTCACTGGAATGTGCCTTCACCTTTTCATTCAGGAGACTTAATTGGGAGCAACCAAAATATCTTGATAAAGATTAAAAAAAAAATCAAACTTTAAATACTATTATACTGGTGGGGAGATCCTGGTTACCAAACAAATAGACTTCAAAGGAACCTTCCAACTTTCCCCTAAACCACAGGCAAATATTTGCTATTATTATAGTGCTAGGGAGCATAGAGCCACATTGTCCTTCACTTGGAGGAGAGACCTTGAAGCTAGGTCTTAATTGCCACTAGGAAAATTTTTCCCAGTAGAGATGAATCTCATATACTTTCCCCCATTAAGTTCTAGTTTGATGTATAAGGATTAGCTGCAAGAGTTGAATTAGAGAAGAGAACTAAAAGCTGGATCATAAAGAGAGACTTGTAGAGGGCCTCCCCGGTGGCGCAGCGGTTGAGCGCTGGGTTGCGAAGCTGCCCGCGGCCTCTGCAGCGCTGGTTCGATCCTGGCTGTTCCCCGGCCACTGGAGGAGGGTCCCACATGGCGCGCAGACCTCTCCTGCCGCCCGCTGCTCCCCTCAGCAGTGTACTTCGGTCCTTCTGCCTGCTCTGCTCCCCGCTCTGGCTCTGGTGAATTCTCTCACCCTCCCGCGCTTCTGACTGTACCCAGTGCTTGTATAAACAAAAAAAAAAAAACAAAAACAAAAAGCAAAGAAAGAAAGAAAGAAAGAAAACATGCCTCTATATATAAAAAAAAAAAAGAGACTTGTAGATATACAGGGCAGTAAATGGCTTAAAAGTAAAAAGCAGATCTTATTTTCTCTACTTTGATCTATATGTAATGAAGTGCAATCAGTTCAACTGAAAGGCTGGGAAGCCTAGTTTATATGTTTCATAAGACAGAGAATAGTAAACACTATAAAGGAGTCCATGCTTCCTTCTGCACCAGTGTAGAGATTTTAGAGAAGAGTTGGAAGGTGTAGAATTTTTCAGGATGCTTTTAAGCCTTGGGTTTGCAAAGCAAGAAAACCCATAATGGAAATAATGGGCTTAAAGAAGAATCAAGTAAACAAATGGAATCTCATTTCCCCTTCTAAAAATGTTTATTTCTCACACTTTAGGTAAGAAAAAGATATTTCCAACTTGGATAGATTGTAAGCTTAGCTAATAAAACCTCTAATTGTATCTCTTAGGATCAGTGTTATTTTTGTTTCTAAATGATGACTAAGTTGTGATCAAATAAGATAGAGTCTTGGGTCTATGTTGCATTAAGCCTTTTGATAAAGGAATCATTTGGTTTTTTAATTCAACCAAATTAGGTACTCTGGACACAAAATTGTATATGAAAATCAATGCTGCATAAGATTTCAGTTCTTGTCGCTTAGTTCTTAAAAATTAAGTTCTGTCCAAAGTGGTGTTAGGAAATAGTTCAAGATATTTTTTAAAATCAAAAGAGAACGAAAGGCCACTTAACCCAATTTCTCAATGAAGGAAGTTCTTTTAGAATAGCTGATATCCATTTATTCTCTACTAGGCTGTACACCCTCATCAGGTAGCTTGTTTAACTTTTTGGTGGTTCTCATTATCAAAGTGTCCCAGGGTCTGTCCTCTGTAACTTCTAAATGCTGGTCTTGGAGCTACACAATGTCAGTCTATTTTCAATAAGGAAGTCCCTCAAATATTTAAGGGAAACCATCAACTTAGCTTTCATTCTCCAGGTAAAATATCTGTAGTGTCTCCTATCACATAAATTCTAGACCATTTGCCACTCTAAATAGCAAATGATCTCTTTTATTTATATCTACAAACCACTGATGACCATTTTCTACACATTTCCCCCTGTATGATGTCAAAGAAACTCTAGCCTCTATTTCTTTTTTTATCATTTAAAAAAAATCCAAATGCCTTTCAAAGGCTTTTCTATCACCTAATAAATATCCATATTTTAAAAGACCTTTAGTGTTTTCAATATAGCTGTTTGGGAAGAAATGGAGCTGATGGATGGAGATAGTAGTATAACAGGAAAAAAAGTAAGTTCTTTGAGAACAGGGCACTCGTCTCCAATCATGTAAGACAGGGAGGCAAGGTTGTTCCAATATTATTATTTTGAGAGGTGGAAAAGGGAAAGGTAGAGTCACTTCCACCTCTGAATAGAATGTTGTAACAAAAGGGTGGGGGTGTTAAGGAGCTTGAAGCAATGTAAATATTCAGTAGCTTCATGTGAAACAAAATTGGTTCCCTTCCACACTCCCCCTACTCCAGCTACCCCCCTTCCATCTCCCTAAGCAATCAAAGTGATTAGGGTGACTTGCTGGAAACTAACCGGGAGATTAAAAAGGTCTACAAGGGCAGTACCAGCTGCCAGCTCCAGAGATAACATGGCCTCCTAGTTAGGCTCACAGCATCTGCTACACCATCTAGAAGTAGCTAAATACCTTTGTCCAGTGGGCTTTTCATAAAGAGAGAGAGAGAAAAAGCAGAAATCATACATTACTGAACTCCTGGCTGTGAATTTCCATATATGCCTGGTGCCTGTTTTATAAAGTTCTTGGAAAACAAGTGTGTACATGTATGTGTGTAAATTCCAGTTACAGCATTTCAAACTGATAGTCTTTGAAACATGTTATAATTCCATGAAAAACTTAAACAGGACATCAAGGAGACTTTTCCAAGCATATTATTTTTAAAGTCCTTTAAGCTTAACAACAAACCTGCCATACACAATCATGGAGATCTTCCTAACAAAGGTGAAGGCCAATTTAAACAGGGATCCAGTGGAGGGTTAAGAACCTAACACTGCTTGCTTGTTCTGAGCTCACTACAGAAGCGCCTGCCTCTCACCAGCATCACTTGGAAATTCCTCCATGAGTCTGAAATACCAACAAGGTGTAGGTGGGCACATTTTTTTCAATTTTGATAAGAAATTTTTCTTGGAGCTCATACTTGTCTCTTACCGTAACATTGCATCTAAAAATATCTTTAAAACTTAGTTCCTTATCTTGTACTTGACATTCATAATATAGTTTTGAAAGAATTTGTAGAGTCACAATAGATATGTAAAACTAAATAAGGAATGAAGAGACATGAATTGTCCTTTGTATATCTGATTTGTTCATTTTTCTTTAAATTAACTCCTTCCAGACTATTCCTGCTTCTTTAGAAAGATAACTACTTTATGAAAAATATTTAATTCTTTTACATTTACTTTACCTATTGTTAAATAACTAAATGACTATGAAAGAGTGAGTCATTCTCTAAATGTCCTTGTGAAAGCACCACACAAAAATGTAGCCCTTGATATTCCTGGAAATATTGACGGTTGACCACTTAGTCCAGAAAGTCCCTAACCGACAATGGGTTCTAAAAATTTATTTGTAAGTCAGTTGCCTGGACTTTAGAAAGCATTTTTTGTCTTTTTTTTGTTTACTACTATATTCCCAGAGGCTAGAATAGTGCTACACAGATAGGGTGCATCCAAATATTTTGTTGAATGACTAGATGAACCTCACTAGCAATGTAACTGAATTATATTATCCTTGCTAATAATCAGCATTTATATAGTATTTAGACACTTTACAAAACACATTTATATATGCCTTATGCCATTCATTTCCACAATGATTTAATTTACAAAGGAAGAATCTAAGTCAGAGATTTGATTGTGAGTTGAAGGAACTAAGGCAAAGTGGTGACAAAAGAGGTGAGAACCAACATAAGAAACAGAACCACCAGAACCTGATGATGGACTGGACATGGGGCTCCAGCTCTTATACTTATGCTACCACACAATATCCAGTAGTATTGTAAATTGTAAAATGTTGTCTATGAATACAAAATAGAGAATTTTCCCCCTGCCTCCGCTTTCTTTGGCACGTAAGTGACTTATGTTCATTGGTTAATAAAAAGAACCACACACCTTGCAGTAGCAAGAAATGATAATTCCCCAAAAAAGATTATATCAAAATCTAGCACTCCTGTATAGATAGCATGAAGATTAAGGTGATCTAGCTCAGCAGAGCTGAGTCTAAGACCTCCCCCATTGGAGGTGTCCTCTCTGTGACACCTCTCACTGGGAATCATTCAACTTTTGTTGAAACATTTCACGAGATGAGAAATTCAAGAGAGTTTGCTCTGTCTTTGGATACATCCAGTTTTTAAGAAAGTTTTTCTTTGATCACACTATTCTTGCTTTCTGAAAGCATCAGAATCCATTTAATCCCTCTTCAAACATCTTAAGAATGTTAGCAATTCCTGAACATCTATAAATCCTCTCTCATAGGCAAAATATCCAAGTTAATTGTTCATTATATAATGAGACTTCTAATTGATCTTACCAGTTCTACTCAGCTTTCTCTAAAGAGTAATATCTTGACCTCAGTGTAATATTCTATCTATGCTTTGACTAGAGAACACAAGACTAATCTCTCCTCTGCTGGAACATTATTCTTCAATTAATGTAGCCCAAATTGCATTAACTTTTTTGACAGTCGTGATATATTGTCGACTCACATTGAGATTACAGTCAACCTAAACCCCCCAGGTCTTTTTCACACGAATGGCTAAGTCACATCTCTCAGGTGGTATCACAGCTGACTTTTAAAAAGAGGAATTTATATTGATCTCTACTAAGCTTCATCTCCTAAGTTTTGCTCAAGAATCTTTTTTTTAAATTTTTTAAAGATTTATTTTTATTTATTTATTTTGTTTATTTATATAAGCACTGGGTACAGTCAGAAGGGCGGAGGGTGAGAGAATTCACCAGAGCCAGAGCAGGGAGCAGAGCAGGCAGAAGGACCGAAGTACACTGCTGAGGGGAGCAGCGGGCGGCAGGAGAGGTCTGCGCGCCATGTGGGACCCTCCTCCGGTGGCCGGGGAGCAGCCGGTGGGATCGAACCAGCGCTGCAGAGGCTGCTGGCAGCTTCGCAACCCAACGCTCAACCGCTGCGCCACCAGGGAGGCCCTGCTCAAGAATCTTTCACATTACTCCTGGAGTGTTTTTCTTGAACAGTTCTGATTATGTTTTCCATACTCAGAAGAACTATTGATGGATCTCATTACTCACAGGATCAACTTCCAAATACTTGGCACTTGACCCTATATAATCTGACCTGAGTATCCAGAGCTGGTCATCCTCCTCCACCTCCCTGCCCTACACCCCACCCTCCCAAACACTCCAGCCATTCTGAGATTGACTCTCTTTATATATGTGCACTTTTCCATGGAATTCCTTTCTCTGCCTTCTCATTATTAGTCATCCTTTAAGAGATAGCCTTTTAAACATCCCAGTCAGATTCTTTGAACCCCTTGAAGGCAGGAATATGCTACAGTGAAGTGGTGGCAACAGGAAACAGACATAGCTTACAAGTTTCACTTTTAAAGGTTTTTGTTGTTTTGTCAAGGAAAATAATATTTAAACCTCCTTCTCCAAAGCTAGTTTCTCCTCACAGGTGATTTGGACTTAGCTTATTTGAAATAGCAGTTCTTTTTTAAAAAATTTTTAAAATTTTATTTTTATATTTCCTATATAATTGCAACCCCCTTATTTTGACCCCAATCCCTTCTCCCCCCCCCCCATAGTGTGTCTCTGGTTCATAGTTGTTTGCTGATTTTGCTTTTTTCCTTTCTTATAGTTATTCTTTTGAAAATAGCAGTTCTTAGGGAGAAGGAGTAACAGGCTCGGCAGTTTATCTGAGTGAAGCAAATAGTTGAACAAATTTGTCCAGAGGCAGTGTCACAAGGTGATTGCTTGTTTTCCAGAATCACAAAACAACTACTCTTACACCCAATACAGCATTGTGGAAAGGAACCCAGATGGAAACACTGCAGAAGCTTAAGCATGAGGTCCTCTATTCAATCATTTCCAATGATAGTGGTGAAAAAAATGTTTAAATCCCTAAGTTAACCTTTATGTGCAACTTCCATTGTTTTCCAAGAGACAGTGGTGGATTTGTACCTTTCCATCCAAACCGAAACCCTTTGTCCTTCTTGGACTAGGAATAGAGCATCTGGTTTGGGTTTGCAAACAGGTGGAACCTATGATATTGTCTTCGTTGGGAAATTGTATTGCTGAACAGTCTGCACAGGACCTGTCATCCTAAATGACTAACTTATGAGCCAGTCACCTCTCAAACAGATTGCTTGGTGTGTCTGCATAACTCGATACTCTGCCATCAAAGGCTTTAAACTACAAAAGGCAATAGTTATCACTGATAATATTAACAAGAATAATTCCCCGGAGTCTATTGATTTGATGAATATCTATTAAATATGTCAGGCAGCACATTAGATGCTAAGGCAAATGTTTCTAAAAGTTATGAGAGTCAATGTTATTTGATTCCTATTGTTGCATAGTTGTGGGTTCCTTGAGAATTCATAAAACAATGCGGTAAGTTTTATGATGGAGGTCAACATGTGTTATGGGTGCATGTGTGTGAGGCATATGTGTAGTGTATGTAACCTAGAATTTGGGGAAGTGAAGTTTAAACAAAATTCTTAGGGATGAGTGGGAAATATCTATTTATCCATCCGTCTAAAAATATATTTGAGTGACAACTCAGCTGAGTGAGAGGTAGCACTAGGGAAGGGCGGTAGAATATCAGGAAAAGAAAGCTTGTACATATGTGCTAGAGGGTCACAGGATGAGAAAGAGCATGGCACCTGAGAGTAATACAAGTAGCTCAATAGATGCAGCAAGGCAGCAGGGTATAAGGGCAGCAGTGGGAGATGGAGCCACGGAGTATTCAGAAAGGGCCTAGCATGCCACATTAAAGAATGTGGACTATGAGAGCACTGGGGAGTCATTGAAAGACTCCCCAGCAGGCAAGTGATATTTTGTATTTTAACAATAATCCTTGAGTGAGGCATGGAGAACAGATTAGGGAGCAAGCCAGACAGAACAGAAAGAACATTCAAGAGGATATTGTAATGCAGGCAGACTGAAATGTACACAGGTTGCACCATCATTTATAGCAATAGGGATGGAGAGAGACATATATAGTCTAGAAAGACTCCAGTAGTGCAGTGGGAAAGGACCTGGTAAATGACTGAAACTGAATGAAGGAAAAATAAGAATTGAGAATCTCAGCCTTTGCCTTAATGTGTCTTTTGGCTTTGACAGTGATGCTCATGTGGTTAGACTTCCATTCATACAGGTTTTTTATTTTTCCCAGTGAGGTAGGACGCAAGCACTTTTTCTAAGCATAAGCAAAAGAAATGAGGAGGGTCTTAGGGAGAGGAAAGAAACTGAAAGAATCACTGCAGGGAGGAAAGAGAGCTGAAGAAGAAATAATTTCCAGGAAGTTTGAGGGTGAAATTGAGACTGGAAAGCATACATTTGTAGAGGCACCTCTCAGTACACTTGTGTTATTATTTTTCCCAGTAGAGTTCAGCTGTCCAATTGAAGGAGTAGGAAAGTTCATGGTAGAAATTGTCTAGAATTGGTATATATAGAAAGATGGAGAAAAAAAGGAGGGAGCAGCAATTGTTGTTGAAAGAATTAATTGAAGATTGGGAGAGAAAATTCATGGAGCAGGCTAGGTATCCTGTACATTTTTTTTTTTTTTTTTGGAAACAAGTGAGCTGAAAAGAGACCAAAAAAAAGTGGTCTGATGTGATATAACTAGATGCTTTGAGAAAAGAAGTGAAAATTTAAGAGGAAAAATGGCCATAACTAACAAATAGAAATTGATAGAACAAACATACATGAAAAAGGGCGGTTGCTCCCTACTTTTGGTTTGTTGTGTTTACACCTACACCTCTTCACTATCCCCTGTCTCCCAGAAAAGTTGCTGCCTTTGGACTCACATCTTCTGAACTTTGATGATCATCAGAAAGGGAGGCATTGCTACAAAAGTATGAGTGAGGCACTTCTTTGGGTATGTTGGATGGAAAATAAGGAAGAGGGTTCCTGGAGGGTGAGGTGCCTGGTTCTTCTAATCTAACATTGGTTGGAAGGACCCTCCATTCACCTTTGCTTTCTATATGGAGGCAGAGGTGAGTCAGAGGGTTTTTTATGGAGGCATAGGATAGAAGAGAAGTGTAGGCATCTATTACAAAAAGCATTGATGGGAAAACTTGAAGACCTTTGATTGACTAAAATAAAATGAAACAGTAATTTTAAATGGAGATTAAAGAGCATTCAAGGGTGACCACATGTTCTCTTTTCAATTTAATTTTCAAATATACAATGGAAGGCTTTCCAGAAGCCCAAAAGATACAATGTTAACACAAATGAAGGTGATGTCATGGAGAAAGTGTTTGACTATTTTTCATAATTTTTTTTTTATTTTAGGAACTGTGATGATGCTGTAAAGTAGCAACAACAAGCATAGCTGACACCTGCAAAGATTTCTGCTTCTCTATCAGTTGCATGAAGGTTAGGAAAACAGAAACATGAAATAGAAAAAAGGTCAGTGTTTTGGTTTTTGTCCAAACATTAATACAGTAAACACTAATTAGAAATTTTTTTGAAATTGTGGAAGTGTAAACATTTTTACTCAAATGCCTCAAATAGCTCCAACGCCCTAGCTAGATGTTCTCTGTCATATTCTTCAAATCAAATTTCACACGAAGCAGAAAAACGTGTGCAATGCTGTATTTCAGTTAATTTCCAGTCTTGTGATGGCCCATTGGCATTCAAAAAATTGCTCCTGTAGCTGGAATTTTGACTCAAAAAAGCTGAATGTGTCAACATGAAGTGGAATATTCCCCTAAAATCTGAAGACCCCAAAAGTCACCATTTCTCTTTCATATGGTATTTTCAAAGACACATCTCTCCTTCATCAATTCAGGCTCCCTTTTCCATTATCATTCTTTATTCAGCTAGTGCTTTCCCTTCTCCCTATTTGTTTTGCTTTGTCTTTTGAAAGCCCAAAGTTGCAGCTCTCATGCCTTCCCTCTGCCCTGTCATTTTAAAATTTGCACCCACTGTTTGGATATGGTGAGTCAACATTATTAGACTCATGTTGCTGCTTAATTAAACAACTGCTGGCCCCATAGGTTGGTGAGACTGGTTTTTCTGTAGCCTTGGCAATTGCAGAAGTGTTTTTGGTAATGGCAGTACCAGTGCACTAAGCATGAGCCTTGTTGGGGTTTAACTTTTTGACCTTCCTCTTTTCCATTCACACCCACTTCCTAGATGATCTCATCCAGTTTCATAGCTTTAAATGTCATCCTTACACCGAGACTTTCAAATTTATATATTTAGTCCAGACTTCTCCTCTGAACTCCAAACCCACAGATCCAACTGCCTAGTCAGTCAGTATCTTCACTTAGTTCTGCTGGGCAAATCCAACTTAACATGTCCAAAAACGAGCCCCTGGAATTCCTCCCCAAATCATGCTCCCCCTAGAGTCTTCTCTATCTCAGAAATGGCTCTTCTATTCTTCCAAGTACTCACATTAAAACCGTTCTTCTCTCCTTATCCTTCAACCACTTTTCACCATTTTCACTTCTACCCACTGTTTATGCAACATTTCATTTAGCCTGAGTTACTGCAATAGCCTTCTGGCTGGTTTCCTTCCTTCTTAGGTCTCTTCTTAACACATAAGTCAGAGTAATTCTATTAAAATAAATCAAACATATCAGCACCTCTGCTTAAAACCTTCCTATTATCAATCAAAGTAAAAACCAATAATCTTATAATAATAACTTCTGGTGCAAATTGGGAACCCTTTGAGAGTGAAAGGGGAGACTATTTACAAGGCCCCACATAATCTCTAGCACTTCCCCATTATCTCTCAGACCTCTGACCTCACCTAATATACTGCACCTTGAGCTCTTGGCTGTCCTGGTGGAGTCAGGTCCTTCAATTTCCCTTCAGGTCTTTATTCAAATGTCTCAGTGAGGCTTTCTCTGGGAGTTCTGTCTAAATGTGCCCTCTTCCTTGCTAGTCCCCGTCCATGTTTTATTTTTTTTCTTTACCCTTATTGTAATCCAACACTCTATATATTTTACTTATTTACCTTGTTCAGCACCCCATGTTTAGAATGTGAGATCATTCTGTAACCCCAGCTCTCAAATAGCTAGCACCTACAAGATACTTTAAAAAGATTTGTACAAAGAATGGATGAATCATGGCTACTTTGAAAGGATCTGTCCTTAGTAGATGTGTAATTCCCAGCACAGATAATAAACAGTGTTGTTATTTAATGGTTATCTTCCTATAATTCAATTCAACAAATGTATTTTAGAATTTTTTTTTTTATAGAGGCATGTTTTATTTATTTGTTTGTTTGTTTTGTTTATACATGCACTGGGCACAGTCAGAAGCACGGGAGGGTGAGAGAACTCCCCAGAGCCAGAGCAGGGAGCAGGGCAGGCAGAAGTACCGAAGTACACTGCAGAGGGGAGCAGCGGGCGGCAGGAGAGGTCTGCGCGCCATGTGGGACCCTCCTCTGGTGGCCGGGGAGCAGCTGGGGATCGAACCGGAGCTGCAAAGGCCGCGGGCAGCCTCGCAACCCAGCGCTCAACCGCTGCGCCACTGGGGAGGCCCTCAACAAATGTATTTTAGACATTTATGCCTTGTAGGGATCTGGGCTAGGTGCAAAGGTTCGGAGCTGGGAATCACATAGGGCAATATAGTAGAAAGGACAAAGTTCCTCAAGGAATAATCACTAATAGAGTAGAAGAGATGGTGGTGTGATATTATACAATAGTGACACGTGAATGACACAGAGTATCTGAGGCTGCAGGGGAGGGAGAGGTTATAGTCACCGAGTTTACAGCACTCTGATTACTGATCAAAAGCAATAACTTTCATATTTTCTGGTATGATTCATTTTTTTCATCTTCCAGATCCTCAACTCCTAGTACACTTATGCTGGTTTCTAGGGTTCTCCTTCCTTGATAGAAAGCTTCCTTGCATATACGCTCAGGTATATCTGACTTCTTGGTGCCCACTCTTCGCCTGTTTCAATGTGAAACATTCATTACTAACACAGCATTTTAAAATCTGATTTTGAAAGCCTTCCAGAATATTTTAACAAACCATTGGCAGTTAAACCATCAAATTAAACAAATGCAAAGCAAAAAGATGCTAAGCTGTTTTTAAATAGCACGAAAGAACTATTTTTGGAGGAAAAAGTCCAACCTTTCAAATGAACAACTCAAAGTATATTGACTTTTTTGAATTTGTTCTTTAAATAATTTTAGTTGACAATAACACTATGGATTCTCTTTAAGCTAAAGGCATTTTTTTTTTAATTTGATGTTATAAATTTCTAGGTCCATCCCCACAGGAAGGGAGTAGTTCTAGGGTGTGGATAATCGAAGCTCTCTAAACAAATAGATACATTTTATTTCAAGGACGTTTGACAAAATTATAGTTGGGACTATGCTTCAAAGCAAGACATTAGTCGATAGTAATTAGAAAATTTACTTAAAGCAGTTACTAGTTAGATAAAAAGTATTCATCTTCTTCCAAAAAATAAGCCAATCAAAGTGCTAAAAGATTCTGAAGAACTGTGATATTCATTCAATATAGTTATTTTAAATTATATTGGGTAACATTAAGTTCAGTCTTTACTTATTATAATTTTCCTATCTAGTAATTGGAAATAGAAACTTCTGCAAAGTTCATGCAACCATATTACAATTATAGTGTGAGTTATATACAAACCTAAAAATTACCACAGCAATTTAATTTTAGTTTTTAAAAAATGTTGGAGTTATAGTAAAGCCTAATATATAATAATTTCAGGGCAAGCCAATAAATCCAGGTTTAGCACAGGATAGCTCATTACTTATTTGACTTATTTGATCAAGTTGCTTCAACTCAGTAAGTAGCAATTTATTTGTCTGTAAAGTGGAACCAATACTGGTACCCAACAATCAGAGTTCCTGTGAGAATAAGGGATGCAGTACACTCTATAGAACGCTTGGCACAGGAGTCTGCTGATATTAGCTGCCGCTGTGACTTGTGACCCCTACTGCTGCAGAATTAGGCATAGGCACATTTCAGAGATTGAAGAAAATAAGTAATGAGCCAAAGAGGAGTGCTTAGAAAGCATTTCTTCTAATGTTTTACTTTATTTTTTTCTTTGAAGTTAAAAAATCTGAAATATTGGCTAGCCCATCAGAAATCTAAATACCTGTAAAACCCTGATAAGAAACTTATTTTCTGCACATTCATGCCATACTGACCTTATCGTAAAGTATTGAGACACAAACCCTTTAATCACCGAAATAAATAATAAAAACTCAAATCTTAAAAGGCATATTTATCTGCACAGCACATTTGGGGAATTAATCATGTACTGTCTCATGTTACTTAAGAAATAAGTCCATAAATTGTCACATTGAATCGCTTACCTAGCAGATTGTAAGGATGACAAACAAAAGGAACATCGATACAGATATATAAATTGATAAGTAGATAGACAGTATCTTTAAAACCACTGTCCTTGACCAAGGGAATTTCAAATCAGTATAGCAGAAATAGCACTGATTTAGAAGTCAGCAAATACGAATTTCAGCTGAGTAATTGCAGACAAGTCATTTAACTGCCTTTATACTTCAGATTACTCATCGGTCATGTTCTTTTTCCATTGATGCCATTTAGTTCCCTTTCAAAGGCTCTCATCCTGAGAAACACTAGCAAGAAGAATTTGTTACCAATGTTTGTCATTTTAATACACAATTCCACTTTCCCATATCTATGTATTGAAAGAAATGTGACTCTTAATTATAGATTTTGTTCATTCATGAAAACCTGCCAGGAAGTCAGTTCTTGTCATTGTCTTTTCCATCAAACAGAAATCCCTCCATCTGTTTTAAAGAGAGCAAACCCATCCTGGCCAGCATTCCGCCTCCCTTCCCATTTATATTTTCCTGAGTACTTATCACACTCTGATCTACTATATATTTTACTTAATTATTTGTTCTCTTCCTCCCTCCTTACCTCTCCCCACTACCTAATCTTCATGAGGATAGAAGGTTTTTAAAAATCTCTTTGATACTCTGTTAAAACCCCAGCACCTAAAACAAGATCAGACACAAGCTAACTCAAAAAATTATTTGATGAATAAATGAATGAATAAACATTAGTTAAGATCTTTCATCCATTGATTTTCTCAACCACAACCTATATTACTACCAACTCAACTTCCTCTCATTAACTACAGTTTCTGAATCTTATTTCCTACTGAGGTTTATATTCATTCCTCCCTCTGTGTCAATTAAGGATACCCTTCTATCCTACCTGTCTGTCATGTATTCATTCATTCGTCCATTCAGTTTCAGATATATTGATTATCCACAGAAATGTGTTAAATGCCAAGGGAAAAAAAAAAACCAATGCATCCTTATCCTCTTTAACAATCCTTGCCTAGTGCTTCCTTTGAGACCCAGCTACTCCTTCTGTTCTTGGTTTCTCTCTATCTCTTCCTTCCTTCAAGAGTTATGCATTTAAAATGTCATGGGAGAAAAAAATACTCATGTGGTTTGATTTGCTGCTACCCAACTTTGAACAGAGGTCTGTTCGTACCAAGTGAGTAGAGCAGGGGGCAAGTGAGGTTCACATCTATGGAGATAATAATCACATCATTTTAGAGTTGCTTTAGCATCACTGGAATAGATGATGTTTGCTAAATACTGATAATCAAAATTCCAGTTCCATAAGATCTGATTGTATGGGACCTACAATGGCTCAATATTCCCCCCCTTCACTCTACTTTCTGTATCGAGAGGTAATCTGGGTGTGCTTCTTTGCATCCTGAAAGAGCCGGATTAACCTAGTCTCTTTAGCTTCAAGGTTATTATTATCTACTTTTCTAATTAAATAGACTAAGTCCCCAATTGACAGAGTCTTGATGTGAAACCATGCCAAGCACCAGGTCTGTCTGTACCTTTTTTCTTTTAATCAGGTACATTTGACAAAGAATTAGATATGTTTGAGGTATACAATTTGATGATTTGATACACATATACACTGTGAAATCATCACCACATTCAAGCTAACTAACACATCTATCACCTCAAACAGTTGTGTGTGTGGGGGGGGGGTGAGAGCACAAAAGACCCTCTTAGAAAATTTCAAGTGTACAGTAAAGTACTGTTAACTGTAGGCACTTTGCTGTACATTAGATCTCCAGAATGTATACACCTTGCATAAATGAAACATGTCCCTAAACATTTCCCTCATCCATGCTTTTGCTAGGATTTGGGGATCACTTAATACCTCCATCCCAGCATTTCCCAAATTGTGCTCTATGGATCTTCAGAGTCCCAAAAGATAGTTGTTGGAGTTCTACAAAGACAGGTTCCATGGACAAATATATTTGGGGATGTCACATTCTATCTATTTCTGACTTGGGGATACAGGGAGCATATGAGAATATTTATATATTTATAAATGTTTATTTTTGCTGAACCCAGTCAGTGTTTTCCAGCCTAATTTGGTCATGGAAACTTACTCCCAGAACTCTATGGACATCTCAAAGGACATTCTTGCTAAGGACAAAACTATTTGGCAGATTCTTTCTTTTTTACCTTCATCTCATAGCCAAATGAATAGCAAATACTTGTGAGAGAATGAGTAAGAAGAGCGATATGAGTATCACTGGGAGGCAGTGATAGAGAGGGACCACAGTTTTATGGAACAAATACTAGACTTATGTCCTCATTCTGTTACCTAACTAATGTAGGTTGTTGGGCAAGTCACTTCACCTCTAAGTCTCAACCTCTTCTGCTGTACAGGAGACACATTTTAGGATAACATATCATCCCATTCTTCGAAACTTCTGGTCATTTTTGGGAGTATCTGTATAGTGGATTTAACTTTGATTTAAAAAATTTCCTCTGGGGGGAATTCGGGGCCTACATGCTTCAAGTTTTCTTTCAGATGACTGGTTCCTTCAACTCCGAAGCTGGAAATGTCTGATTTCTTAGACACAAAGCTACAGGCTAAAGCCTGCAAAGCCCAGAGGAGTATTTTAGAATGAACACTGGAAACAAAGTAAGTCTGGCGTCTATTTGTGTTAGACTGAATAGTAGGAAAGACCTAGAGAAATTCTAAGAAGTCTTATATAGAATGAAGAAAAGTACAGGTCTATTGTACCATAAATAAATGACAAATGGAATGTGAGACTACTTTTTTTTAAGCTACATTAATTGGATTATTTTATGATCATTCAGTTTGCAAAGATGGAGACTGATGGTATGGAGTTGCACTGAAAAAGTAATGGGTAGCTCAGCACTAATTTGTATTCCCAAGTGGCATAGGAAAGGTAGGCAATAATCATTTCCAGGGAGGCTTTCTCTGGTACTTATCTTTGAGGAAGACTCTCTAACTCAGGAGGAAAAGATCTTCTCCCAAACTTCTCTGAAAGGATGATACTCTATGATGGTTTAATGTATACTTGCAAAGGGAACTTGGTGGCACTTGCATGTAGTAAAATATGTCATTGCCATTTAAATATGTCTGCTAAAATAGCCACAATTTAAAAAATTTAATGGACATTAAAGGATACTGTACATTAAAATAACTAACATAAATTTTGCTCTCTATTTGAAATTTAATGTGAACATTATTGACAAAAAGTAGTTTGGTTTGATAGAAGACAAGATTTTGCTTCCACCAAACACTAAATAAATGTTACTTTAATCATCTTTAAGTTATTTCTGGGTTGTTGTAACAAATTCAATGTGATATTTGCTAAGTGAGCATGCTTGCCATCTGGTTACTAGAACTGTCTTTTTATGACCTCATAGATGCATATAGCCCAATAGCACTGAGATGCAAGGAGCAGATATGAGCCTACAAAACAGTTCCAAAGCAATTTGAAAGTTCCAGTCATTCACGTGTTTGCAATACAAGGTATTCTCCCCATAAGAAAACAATGAGTCTCACTTATATGTCTCTTTCCTGTCTTGATATCTTTAAAAATGTCCACCATGACAGAGTGCGAATAGGTTTACAACATTAAGTCAACTTTAGGGACCCCAACAAAGAATGGAACCCAATTGTTGTGCTGCATGTGCCACATCCTCCTTGGTCCTGAGTGCCAGCAGCACTCTTCCTGACTGCAGAGTGCACACAGAGGAGTAGCTGGATAATATGGCAAGAGTCCATGTGTGTCTATGCTAGAGGGGGAAGCAGAAGTCCCCAAACCTACATTTTCAACCAGATCCTGGCAAGCATCACTCCAATCCCAAGGCAGAATTAGTAGCACTAAGCACAGTTTCTGACACATAGTAGAGGCTTAAAAAATGTTTACTAAATGCAGCCATCTAGGGAGTCTACAACTAGTAATAAAAATGACAGCGAGAAGAGTGCTTATCTTAGTGTCATAGCCATGATACTACATTATACACAATGGATGTGTATTTAACTAGACCAGGCTTTCCTCACCTTGGTACTATGGCTATATGAGAGAGGTGCTGTGTTTGTGTCCTCTAGAAAGTTTAGCAGCATACCTGGCCTCTACCCACGAGAAGCCAATAGTGTCCCCCACCCTCACCCTCTCCCAGTGTCTCCAGACATTTCCAGATGTCCCTTGGAAGGGGGTGGAGTGTGGCAAAAATCACCCCTAATCAAAAATCACTTATCCTGTCTGTGTGTTCACAACATATACTAAAATTAGGAAGGATATACTCTCTCTTCTTTTTTTCAGTGTTGCTGTTTCTTGAGCTCCATGTTGAAAGGATTATATTCTATTAATTTCCGCTCACCTGATTTTCTCTGCATGTTAAATTGGGGTGGGTACTTACTAGGTGCATCCACATCAGTTGAACAGGGCTGCCGCCCCTTTAGGTGGGGGGAAATGTGAAGCCACGAGAAAACATTCCACACAGAAAGTGGATCAAGTAGCTATGGAGGCTGTTTTCCATATGGAGAATGAGATAATCTTGGGCCCAGGTTGGATCCAAGTCACTAAGCTGGAACTGGTGTGTTTCTGAGTCCCCCAAATTTCTACCCTAAAAGGAACTGTCTTCCTTTGTTTGCTAGACACTCCTGTAATCTTAACTGTAAACCGCCACTGTCATATGAAAGTATTCTTCTGGCAAACAGGCCCTTTTCTCTTTTGGCTTTGTTTTTATTTACCTCCTATTTATGTTAACAGTTTTAGGAAGATACCAGCTGGGCACTCTAGGAACAAGCTGTCTTAGTAACTCTGGTCCCTTCAGAAGCACAGCAAGCAGCCCGACTCACTGAAGAAATCAGGAGCCATTTAAATTTCTCAGGTAGAAAAGCCATAATCATCAAAACTGCATGGTATTGGAACAAGAACAGACATACAGACCAATGGAATCGAATAGAAAATCCAGAAATAAACCCACAGATTTATGGTCAACTAATCTTTGACAAAGGAGCAAAGAATATGCATTGGAGCAAAGAAAGTTTGTTCAATAAATGGTGCTGGGAAAACTGGGTCGCTACATGCAAAAGAATGAAGCTTGACCACCACCTCACACCATACACAAAAATCAACTCAAAATGGATTAAAGACCTAGACATAAGACCTGAAACCATAAAATATATAGAAGGAAATATAGGCGAAACACTACGTGATTTGCACATCAAAGACATCTTTACAGACACATCACCCAAAGCAGTGATAGTGAAGGCAAAGATAAACAGCTGGGACTACATCAAATTAAAGAGCTTTTGCACAGCAAAAGAGACAATAACAAAAACAAAGAGAAACCCCACCAACTGGGAGAACATTTTTGCACCCAACACTAATGATAAAGGACTGATCACAAAAATCTGCAAAGAGCTGATGAGACTCAACAACAACAAAGAAAATAATCCAGTCAAAAAATGGGCAGAAGAGCTTAAAAGAAACTTCTCTGAAGAGGAAATGCAAATGGCCAACAGGCATATGAAAAAATGTTCAACATCACTTGTCATCAGGGAAATGCAAATCAAAACTACCATGAGATACCATCTTACACCAGTGAGAATGGCACATATTAAAAAAACTAGCAACAACAAATGTTGGCGAGGGTGTGGAGAAAAAGGAACTCTTCTGCACTGTTGGTGGGAGTGCAAACTGGTCCAACCACTGTGGAAAGCTGTATGGAGATTTCTGGACCTACTAAACATAGAGCTTCCATATGATCCAGCAATTCCACTCCTAGGTATTTACCCAAAGGACACAGAAACATCAATTCCAAAGAACACCTGCACCCCTATGTTTATAGCAGCACTGTTTACAATAGCTAAGCTTTGGAAACAACCCAAATGCCCAAAAATAGATGACTGGATCAAGAAGATGTGGTACATATATACCATGGAATATTACTCAGCATTCAAAAAAGATAAACACATGCAATTTGCAGCAACATGGATGGCGCTGGAAGGGATCATGCTCAGCAAAATAAGCCAAAAAGAAAAAGAAAAATACCGGATGGTCTCACTCATAGCAGGAATCTAGAAAACTTAAATAAGGGACCAGGAAAATGAATAACTATAAGAAAGTGAAAATCAAAATCAACAAAAAACTATGAACCAGAGACACTTTTAGGGGGGCGGGGGTGGGAGGGGAGGGATTGGGGTCAGAATGGGGGGGCTGCAATTGTATGGGGAATATAACAATAAAATTTATTAAAAAAAAAAATTTCTCAGGTAGAGTGCTGATATTGTGTGTCCATTCTTTCTCAAAATTAAAAACATTAAAATCTTAGCATTCCAGCTTAAACCCAATCAGCTTGAAGATGACTACACATCCCGATGTAAGGGTGAGAAATAATTTATGACAAATAAAGCTCATGAAAAATTCTAATTTCATTCATGTTGCTACAAGTATACCTTCTCCCTTTAAAAAAAAAATGTGGGCTGGTAACATTTTTCTACTTTACTGACAGTGTAGAGTTAAACATGCACCCTTACCTCTCCTCCAGTGCATGGAAAAGGACTGGAGTATCTAGAAGTGCAAATAGCTCCCTTCTTGACAACATCATCTTCCAGGCCAAATGTAGCCGAGCAATTAGTTGCAAAGTACTTGTAAGGCTTCCATGTCTTCCCAAAGTCCTGGGACCGGTCCAGCACCATGGCTGCTGGCCTGGGGGACTTGAACACCATAATTAGATGAGTGAAGTAGAATTCAGCTTCCAGGTCTAACTGGATCTTTTCTCTGTGCACATCCTCAGCGGACTGCCACCACGTGCGGGGGAACCTGAAGGGCGAGTCTGCCATGGCAGCTGGCAGGTGAGCCAGGTGAGGCTGGGCAGCATTGCATTTGTCACACTTGGGCTGCCGACAAGTCAGATCAGTGTTCTCACTGAAAAAGCAGTACAGTTCAGTGGCGTTCTGACCACAGGTGGTGTCTGCCCAGAGTTTTCTCCCTAGAGCCAAATTTCCCATCCGAGGGTTACAGGCTTTCTCACAGCGGGAACCCGTTCCAGCTACTCCACTCGGTCCTAGACAAGGGAAAGCATATGTTATTCCAGACAAATCCATCTGGAACGCTCTTTCGTCTACCCAGTCCACCTTCAATAGTCAAATTGTCCCTAAAGAAGTTTAGATTTTCAATAGAGGAAATTCGCCCAAATTTAAGCATGAATATTCTTCTGCATTGAGTGTGCATGTGTGTGTGTGTTCAGATGTAAAATTCTCATAAAAGAAAAAAAAATCACTTCAGAAAAAAGGCAAGACAGGAAAATGGAAACATTAGGGTAAAGATAATTAGCCTAAAACTTTTCAGGTACTTAGCTTTCTAAATGTTGTCCTTATTGGAAATATGCTTGTCTTTAAAGTCATAAGTTAAATGACACGAAAAAAGTTTTTTTTAAGATCACTCAACTGAGTCTTTTAGATAGAATTTGAGTCCCTAGCACTCACTAATATGCTCACGAGAATGCAGTAAGGAGGAAATGTAGAATTCTATTGCATTTTTAAGCCAAATATGAAGAGATACATTTTCCAGGAAAAGCAAGATGAGATATTCAATAAGCATACAGTGGGAAATCACGAAGGAGGCAAAGATCGAGACCACTGCATCTCAGACACTCAACCACCATTTTTAATATTGGGTAAATATCAGTAGGAAAAACCCTTGAAACTGCCAAATGTCAGCAAAGTTTATTTTACACGCTCTCTGCCTCTTGAGTACTTCTACCTATGACAGGTTGTATAGTAGTTACCTGTTTGCGTAACAGGAGAAATGTTTACAGTCGGCCAGCCACTAACAGCACCTTTAACCATAATCTGTGAACTAAAACACCTTAAAGAAACACACGCTTCCATCCAAAGACAGGTCCAACAGATTTTAACATTTCAGAATTACTGAAAATGATAAACATTATCCACTTATAAACACTCTGACTACCTATTATAATCCTTTAATTTGGGTTTGTCATTTTAATTATGAATACTGTTCGCAACATCACCTATTTTAAAAGTAAAAAACAGAGAGGAAAAGAAGGAAAAGGAAGTCAAACCCCAAATTCTGGCTAATTGAATGTTTCTGTCTCTTAAGAGGGAGCACCACTGAGCTGTTATCACAGTACTGTTGGAGAAGCCAAATGACAGCTTGCTCTGAAACAGAGACATTTCACACACTGACAATCACCAGCCCCACATAACCTTAGCATCCAAAATAAAGGGCTTCCTTAGGCATATTTTTAAATGTCAAATTCAAGTGTGTATTATGCCTGGATTCTATTTGCTGCTGTTCTGATTAGCTGGGGCAACAGCTGCTTGTGGCCAGGATCACCCAAACACACAATGCGCTATGACTCACCTGTGAAGCATTTCGAGGGAAAATCATATACTGCCCGTACAAGTATTTTTGACTTGAAACACTTGCCTTGTGATATTTATTTACAACCTCTTGATTGCTTGCATGTTTTGCCACAACATGGTTTCGAAAAGGGAAAGCTCTATTAAAGTTCAGTTTGTGGCTGGGGGAGCATGCACCAGTGCATGCAAGGATGCACAGGTAGGAGGACTTAAAATAAAACCTTAGACCTTTAAAGGCTTCTCAAAGAAACTTCTGAATCATTTTAAATGCTCCCAAACGAATAAGACATCTAGAAAAGATCAGAGTCAGACAAAATACCTGGAGCACCCTTAAAAAGGTGACACCCAAATACAGCAAGGATGCTCCCAGGACTTCCAAGCGTTTGGGATGCAGATTTTAAAGCCTGGCTTTTGCTGCGTGCCAGCATTTCTGGCGACCAAGTAAGAGAAACCCCAGGAAAGAGACATGAGCGCCAAGGCTTTCTATCCAACACCAGCGGTCCCTTCTGCCCACACTCGCCTTTCTGGAACAAGAGAAATACTAGCCAAGGACCTTGTGGCGGCAGAGTCCCTCACTTTCCTCCTGCTCCTCACACACTGAGCTGCACTTAGGACTAACTGGAAACCAGGTGACCCGCAAGAGGGAGGGAGAGGAGCAGAAGGAGAGCCCAAATTTAGCAACGGCGACCTAGGAGCGGGTGGCCAAGGGCAGCGCAAGAAAGCCAGCGCGAGAGTGGAGGGAGCGGGCATCTTGCGACGCCTCTGCTGGTCGTCCAGTGGCCGAGACAGGGCGCAGACCCGCCTCCGACCTCCCGCGGAGCTTCGGCCAGGGTACCAATTCCTGCAGGGCGGCCAGCCGGCTCCGCACAGCCCGGGGCGATCACCACCCACCGCCCCAGCCCCGGGGCTCCCTGCGTCCGGGCACTGGCCCCCGTGCGAGGGCGCTCCCCCCGCCCCAGGTGTCCCTACCTGGCTCCCCAGGACCCGGCGTGAGGTCGGGGACCGCGGCGACCGCTCCGGGCGAGAGAGCGGCTCCGGCCCACTCGCGCCCAGGGTCGCTGGCCACCCCTCCCCACCATTCCCCAGGCCATGAAGTGCCGGGGGATGGCGAGCTGGGTCCTTTGTTCCCTCACCAAGTAGAAAGGCAGTTTTTTACAAGCCCAAACCGAGAAAGAAACTAAGGTGGCCGTCTCTCCGGCAGGGCGCACCCAGGATCTTGCTTGATCCCGGGGCGTGCGCATCGCAGTTGCAAAAAAATCAGCAGTATTTCGAAGTGCGGAGACCGGGGGAGGCAGGCGGAACATGGCCACTCATTTCATCCTCGGGAGCTGAGCTCGGCGCGCCCAGCCCGCACTCCCCTACACCCCCGATCCGAGGTGGGGAGCAGCAGGACCGAGGGAAGGGGAGGTGGGGGCCCGGCAGCGTCACCACCCACCTGCGGCCAGCGCGGAGCAGCCCCACAGCAGCAGCAGCCGCGCGCAGCTCCCCATGGCCGGGAGGAGCCGGGAGGACCCGGGCCGGGCGGGTGCGCGAGGGAGCCGAGCCCTCTCGGCGGTGGGATGCAGCGCCGGCCGTCCTCGGGCAGAGCCGGGGCTCGGTCTTTCTTCCTCCTCCTGGCGCGCCAGGCGCGGTCAGGGGGCGCCGGCGCCCGGGCGCCGCGGGCGCGAGCCGAGCCGGGCGGTGGGGTGACCCTCGCGCACCGGCCTGGAGGGGCCCGGGCACCTCGGGGGCGCCGGGAGCCCCAGGACCATAGCCCGCCCGGCCGCCCTGCCCTGCGGAGCGGCTCTGCGGGCTCCTGCGCCGCTGGCCCGGGGCTCGGCGCCCGCAGCTGCGGCTGAACTTTCCGAGACCTTTCACTTCCCGGCCTGCGCCGCCGCCTCCTGGGCGTCCTGCTCCGCCTTGACCACCTCCTCCGGCTGCTGCGCCTCGGTCCCGTCCTTCTCCATGGGCAGTTCCATGGGATGCATTTTTATTGCACCGACACCGCGGCGCTCCGGTGCCAGCCCTCCCCCGCCTTCCTCCGCCCGCCCGCCCCCCGCGCTCGCTTGACAGCGCAGGCGGTGCAGGCGATGCAGCCGGGGCGCCGCCGCCCTGCCGCCCCCCAGCACCCCCCGAGCCCAGGGGGCTGCCCACGCGGCCTCCTGCCCGCTGGCCCCGCGCGCCCCAGCCCCCGCGCGCCTCAGCCCCCGCGCGCCTCAGCCCCCGCGCGCGCGGGTCACCGCGGCCCCCAGCTTCCCCCGGGCCCCTCCGGGCGCTCGCCCTGCATCTCTCTGCGTGACCCCGCTGGTGCCCTCCAGCACCCACAGGCCTCCCCTGCAAAGCAAGCTCCCACCTTCTCCCCGAACATTCCAGAGAGCAGTTGACTCCCTCTGGATCAGGTCAGGGCATGCCAAGGGGCTTAAAAAACCGCGAAACAGACGAGCGCCTACTTCCATCTTCCCCCGGCAAAACGAGCCCGCCCCCTACTCCCCGCCACCCCTTCTCCCGGGTCCGCGCGACCCCGGGGTCCGAACCCCACCCCAAAGCCCGGGTTGGGGTGCCCGAGAGGGCACTAGCTGCTGAGTGACGTGCGCAGCTTTCTTGACGCCTTTGGGGGGAGGCGGGGCGAGGCCATCTCTCCTAACCGCTGTCTGCTGACTTTATCAGGCTCACGCGAGGTGTATCCATTTTGGTGTAAATAAGGTGTTCCCGAATGCAATCGCAGGACGCTGCAAGAAAGGAGTAGCTAGTGGTCAGTTTGAAGCACATGCTTGTCCCGAGGCCGGGGCACCACAAAGAGAACCTGTGGTCCTTCCAAGCGCTCGCAGTCTACATAGGGGGTGTTGTGCTGTGAGACTGTGTTGTGAAATCCCTTATGGGGAACAATTAGTAACAACCTCCAGCAGCTAACTGTGGATAGGAGTGCTCAGGGCTGCTGTTTATGGAAGGGAATTAAATAGCACTTGAGTCTGGGACTTTTTATAAGTTCTGTGAAAATATCATTCTGTGTACAAATCCAGGGAAACTGGCAAAAGTTAAGTTCAAAGGGATTTTTTTTTTTATAGCAGTGTTTGTTTTGTGCCTTTAGATAGTTTCCAGAAAGTTATCTATTTTGCAGATCCCATTCGGTCGTATGTGATGGCTGCAATGCAGAGCTTTGGGAGACGTGTAGATATTATTTATAACGACTCGGTTGGGGATATGTAAGGACTTTGTATCTCCAGGGAGGAACTGGGGTGAGGTCGGCACTATGCATTTGGAAGATTCTGGTCAACACTACCAAGTGGCAAAAGGTAGGGGACAGTAATTTTGTATAACCTCATTCACTTAAAAAAATAAACCCTTTGGGTTTTCAAATATTGGCAGTGGTGGGACTTTCTTCGTATCTTACAGATATGCTCCCAGTAGAGTCACTGAAACACCTCTAAATTATTCTTTTTATCAAATAAATGATAGGAAATTTTAACAGCCAAAGGGTGTTAGTACCTGTATCAACCTAATGACCATCGTACATTTTAAAAAATGCATATTTATTATTTAACTTTTCAGCCCACTATACTGAGGCAGAATTATTCCACTTCTCATTACAAATTTCAAAAGCATTTACAGTGTGTAACAATTCTGCTTTTTGGTAAAATACTTCCTTGATTGTTCTATAACTTGTTCTTATTTGCTTTAAGAAGACAGTAAGTTCCCCAGCGGTAGAGCATTCTTTTATGCTGAGTCTATAGAGAACATTAGGGTATTTCTCTTGTATTCTTCATTATTCTTAGCTGATAACAGCTGCTAGGTATAGAGTAAATTTTTACTAATTTTTTTAACTGAGTTATGTTAAAACTATTGCTATAAAGCAGGAAGAGGTGTTAAGCAAACCATTGAAAACGGGAATAGTGATTAAGAGAACCAGTGAAATCAGAATGATTTCCCCATATTCTAATGCAATCTGTACTTTCCATATGAATAATTTACATATAAAGCAGCTCAGGAGAGAAAAGTAATTAGCATTCTAATCAATTTCATTTAATTATATAATCTAATTTAGTATCTATTCTACCTTCATTTCGAAGAAGTTATCCAAGAAAGGTATACCTATATAAGGAAAATCTTGCTTAGTGATAAATATATCATTGCTTATGATTAAATGTTTTTGAAAATTTCAGTAATGAAGTCAGAATTTGAGAAATTATTAATTATTAGGAAGCTTAGGACATAAAGCTTGGAACTTTAATAACAAGTTTCCAGAAGCTACATAATGGACAAATTAAATGTAGAATACTCCTGAGAATTTGGAAGAAAGCAAAAAAGGCCTTTAATAACTAAAATAGATGGAAAAAAGACCTTACTTGTGGGAGAGTTCTTGACATCTCTATTTAAATTATTAGACAACACCACATTAGAAGCAGCCAATTAGAGTGGAGCACGATGCTTTTAAAACAAGCGATAAAGTGAGGCAACCTGGTAATAAGAATGGCAGAACTTTTAAGTTGTCATAAGGACTACTTCATAAAGACTTACCACAGCACTCAGAGCCTTTTAGTTCAGAGGCAAGAGACCAACAGCTGTAAAGGTGTCACTCTGTCATAACTTAGTACAGAAACTGTACTAATGTACAGTTTCTAACTAACTGTACTAATGTACTAATGGCTCATAGGTATTCAGCATCAGAAGGGGTTCTTGAACCCAACTTCCCAGCCCACAAGCACCCTCTTCACAAAATCTGTCCAATAATCATTCAATTTCTTTCCTAGAAATTACAGTAAACAAAAACTTCAAAAATGGTCATTTTCATTTTTGGTATTGTTTTGCTTAATTTTAAAATCCCTTCTTAAAAGTCTACCTAGGTTTATAGTTTAGTTGTTTGCAACTACAAGAATAGTTCTCATTTCTCTGGCAGATATTTGAAAATTTGAGGTCAAGTTGTATTGCTCCTTTTAACTGTTCTCTGAGTGTTTGTTTAAGCTACCCATATGGCATGACTTCCAAAGTTTTCAGCAGCTTAATCTCCCATTTTCATATATACTAGCTTGTCGATGTACAAACAAGTTGGTTGTGTATTGACAACCAACTTCAGATTTGTATGTTAGGTATGGAATAAAATGGAACTATTAGTTCCTTTAACTTAGTTCTAGGGCTTATATTTCTGTAGCATTAGCAACTTTGTGATGTCAGCTGATGTTATCTTTGAAGCCAACTAAAATAATTTCATAAATTAATGTCTTAAAGAGTCATTAATGAAAGGTAAAATATATTTTGTTTAACCAGAAGGAAAGCGTTCCATTAAAATGTATAGAAGGGGTCCTCCCTGGTGGTGCAAGGGGTTAAGCACTGCACTATGAAGCTGCAGCATGAGTTCGATCTCTGGCCAGCCCTCCAGGGAGCAACCCACATGGTGAAGCAGACCTCTCCTGCCTCGCCCACTGCTCCCCTCAGCAGTGTATTTCAGTCAGTCTGACCGCTCTGTTACCCGCTCTGTCACTTGTGAATCCTCTCACCCCCACATCTCTGGCCAGTACCCCAGCTTTTGTATGTATAAATAAATAAATTTAAAATATATATATAGCAGGTAGTAAAGAGTCAATGAATGTAAATATAAAGAAAAAATATCAACCAATTCAAATTGCTACCTTTGAAAATGGTTGAAAATTTTAAAAGAAACTAAGTTTTTAATGGGATAAGTACCTGTTTTATGAAAACATTATCATTTCTGTTGAAAATTTGACTTGTGAACAATACTATATGCTTGTGGTATACCATACACTTCCAAGAAAAGGAAGGATTTTAATCTACTAGTATTTTTAATGTACCTAGTATCTTTTCTCCTGTGGAACTATAAACATTATCTCATTCACCCTGGAAGCATCAGTGTGTGGGAGGGATCTGGAATAGTGATGCACTTTTATAGAGAGGGAAAGTGATGTAAAAGACATCAAGTGCCAGATTTAGATCATCCAATGAAGACACATTGGAGCAGGATATAGGTTTTCTGATAATAATTAAAAAAATCATTGCATAGCCACCCATTTCCCATGAATATAGTCTTAAGATCTAGAAGACCACTGGGAGAAAATGAAATGGAGAATTGTTTCCATTGAAATAATCCTATATTTTACTTTCTACCTGGTCTATGCCCTTCAAATGCCCCTTAAAAACATCTTCTTGGGAATTTCCGTAAGCTTTAATCTAAGCCTCCTGCCATTGGCACTGCTTCTTATTTCATGTGCTTCCTGGCTACATCTGCTCATTCCTAGGAAGGGAGTGAGAGCCTTTGAAAATGCATGTGCTCTTGCAGGAAGGTAAGCAGTACTTTTCTTTAAAAAAAAAAAAAAGAGTGCATACATGCTCTCTCATGCTTAAATTAATTATATGGAGCCTAGAGAGTTCAAACAAATAAGAACAGTTTTGTTGTTACTACAGAGATAGCAACTTGGGACAGCACTACATTGACACAATTTTTAAGTGCTATCTCCTCTAAATAGTTCTTAGCTAAACTTTCCTATACATATTGCTAATTCTGACACTGATAAAAAGATACTTGGAGACAAATTGCTTTTTTAAATGTTGGAAAATAATTATTACTAAAGATCTCTTGAGAATGAAAGAACAGAAACAATGTGAGTGTTTCCTTTTATATCTGCATTTTATGTAGTAGTACAATAGGAACGTGGACTTTGAGGTCTGACTCCCCAGGCTTAAATCCTGGCTCTGCCACTTACTAGCTGTGTGACTGTGGGCAAATTACTTAACCTCTCAGTGCGGACTGTTTCCTCATCTGCCTCATGAGAATAATAGCAGTATCTAGTTAACATAATAAACAGTAATATAATATTTAACAATACTGTGAACATTAACTAGGTTAATATTTATGAAGTGGCAGAAGAGTACGAAACATACAGGAAAGATTTTAAATTTTGTTAAATATATAAAATAGTAAAATACCATCCATCCATCTTGTAAATAAAATCTCTTTCAATTTGCTCTGGAATTCGATCTTCAAGTGACACATAAGTATTTAATAGACTAAAGCTAAATCATTGCCCTGGCTTAATTTTAAAAGCTTCTTTACTCTGTGAAAGGAACTACACAGGTGGTGAAAGTAGGAAGGAACAAATCTTCTCTAGTTAGAAGGTGGGGGATTAGCATTGATTGAGTAGCTATAATTTACTAAGCACAATGTTGAATACTTTATGATTCTCCCACAACCTCATGATGATGAAATGGTAGCTCAGAGAAGCTGAATAACTGAGCTAAGTTCACACAGATAAGTAAATGGACAAGTCATGATTTGAACTCCAGTGTGCCTGAATTTAAGCAGCGTATTCTTTACAGGAATATAAGAGGAAAGAGCATTCCTCCTTCAAGAGCGGTGGCAAACCAAGGTTTCAAACTATACTGCCAATTTCCCCATTGATAAAAACACTTGTGAGACACTTTCTAACTTAAAACTCATGGTTTAACCCATGGAGTGCATGTGTTTAACCACCGTTTATATTGGCTACTCCCAAATCGCACTCATGATTTTCAGTGCTTCATGCAACTGTTGGTGAGTAGCTCCACTTAGATACTTCAAATTCAGCACATTCAAAAATAAACTAATCATCTTTTTCCCCTAACATGTCACTCCTCCTATTCCCTCTTGGTAAAACGTCATAGCTATCCATCTACTGGAGCCACACAAAAAAGAGTGTAATTTTCCAGGCTTCTTCAGAACAGTCAGAACACATCTCACTCAGAGAGACATACTAAGTGCTCTAAGGAAAAAGAGTTCTATAGTCAAATAATACTAGGTTAAAGTAAAATAGAACTTTTTTGAGTCTTTAATATACTAAGTTCATTAGGCATCTCCAAGATAATACATAAAATATTCTTGATAGAATTACATTCAGTTGCATGAATCCAACTCAGTAGTTTCATCAAATTGAGGCTGATTTTCTTCATATGACAAATAGTCAGGAGGTAGAGAGTCTCAACAATATAGATGCTGGAGGAAGTCACCAATACTTGTATAATTTTCTTCCTCATGTTTGCATGGCCGCTCCACCTCCAAGATTTGTATCCTCATTCTAGGCAAATACAATGGGGAAAAAGAGAAGGAAAAAACATATATGCCCACTTAGTTTTAAAAAGTTTCCCAGCTCTTCCTAGGCCGGTGCTCATGTTCAGTTAGGACACCAAGATCATAAAGCCTGAAGTCGAAAAGCCAGAAAGTTCGAGTCCTAAGGAACTCCTCAAGGTCCAACTGCAATAGGTGAAGTTAACAGCACCCAGGAAAACTGAAGTTGGAAAGCTATCTTCATCTTCATTCCCGTTCCTCAACTGAAGTCTTCCTAGAGAAAATCCAAGTCCAGTTAGTGCTGGAACTGGGGAAAAAAAAAAAAAAGTTCAGCAGGAAGCACATGGTCTTCATTGCTCAGAAGAGAATTCTGCCTCAGCCAACTTGAAAAAAAACATACAAAAAATAAGCCAGTGTCCCAAAGCCACACTCTGACATCTGTGCCTGACCTGATCTTGCAGGACTTGCTCCTCTCAAGTGAATTTTTGGGCAAGTGCTCATAAAAGTCCGTTTGAATCAAGCATAGCAGAACAGCATGGAACACAAGGTTGAAACTTTTGCTGGCGTCTATAAGAAATTCACAGACAGAGATGTTTATTTTGAATTCCCAGAGTTTCAGTTGTAAACAGAAATGACTAAAGTATCACTCACACACACACAGTTTTCCCAGCACCTCGCCCACTGTTTATATATACTTGTCCAGAATTATATATATAATTGGGTTTTGTGGTCTCGCCAGAGCATTGGGAAGTCTGGGGACATGAGTATTTTAACTGAGCACATTGCCACCCTTAACAAGACAAAAGGAGGTTAAATATCAAGTAGACAACAAGCTGTATATGTCACAAAAATTTAGGAATTTCACCAATGTGTTTGGCACAAGCACCCATTACCATACTCCATGGCTCCCTATCCTTGACAGATGGAACTCATACTGTTTGGCTTGGCACCCAATCCTTCTAGGATGTACCAGTTTCTTGCCACAGGCTCTCTAGCTCCAACCATGGTGAATGAACCACCTGCAGTTTCTGAGACAGACAACAGTGCTTCATACTGCTTGCTTCTGCACGTTCTCTTTTTCCCTCCTCTTCTCCCCTCCTTCTGGCTAACTCTGACAGGTCCTTGGAGATTAGGTTCTGATACTAATTGCTGTGACACCTTTCTTTCTTATGCTCTCCTCTTCCAAAAGGTTAGCTGCTCCTCTTGTCCTTCAGTGGCATCCGTTGTATTACTGAATTGTCCTTCCCCTTTTTTTTTTGTGGGACCCTCGCCTGTGGCCGGGGATCGAACGGGCGCTGCAGAGGCTGCGGGCAGCCTCGCAACCCAGCGCTCAACCACTGTGCTACCAGGGGAGGCCCTCCTTCCTTTTTTTTTTTTTTAATAGAGAGATTGGGAAAAAACATAAAACTGTGTATATGCTGTAATGATAACTATGGGAAGGATACATACAAAATAAACATGAAAGCATGCTTATAATTGTTATAATTATATTTTTATTTAAAAATGTAGCACAAGCCTCCTTGGTGGTATAAGGGGTTAAGTCTCAGCACTATGAAGCTATCTGCAGCCCAGCTGGCAGCCACCACAGTATGAGTTCAATCCCCAGCCAGGGCGCTAACCCATATGGGGCAGCAGACCTCTTCTGTCTTGCCCACTGCTCCCCTCAGCAGTGTATTGCAGTAGATCTGCCTGTTCTGCTCCCCACTCTGTCTCTGGTAAATCCTCTCAACCTCCCTTACCTCTGGCTTACATCCCAGTTCTTGTATGCATAAATAAATAAATCTAAAAAAAGAGTAGCATAGGTGATTAGCAGCAGGTAGAACACTGTGGGCTTGGAGGTCAGAAGAGGTCCTATGGATGTTGGACAGGTGTGGATGGATGTGGCAGCTGGTGTGGACAAGCCTTTCTGTTAATGGTCAGATAAGTGTTCAGGGGTGAATATACAAAGTGACCCCTGGAGAGTGAGTAGAGTCTATTAGGGTGACTAATGGGGAGGGAAAAGCAGATTATGGAGTTACAAGCTTTGGTGAGTCAGGCTGCTTTGTGTTGGGAAAGTGCATGAGCATGGCTGACATTATCTTGAAATGGTATAAATAGATTAGGAGAGAGAAGACCTAGGGAAAAGTGAAGGACTGCTCTATGAGACCTGGTCCTAAACCAAGGTGATGATAGGAGAATGGAGAGGGGGGAGGGAGGCCATAGGAGCAGGGGAAAAGGAGATCACGATGGAGAAGAAACAAAAAAACAAGGAATTGACAGGACTTGCCTGGTCATGGGTTTGGCAAAAAATAGGAGATGAAAGACTTGGAAGCTCTGAATCTGGTTAGTTGAAAAAGTGTGACAGTCTCTTTTTGTGGACAGAAGAATCAGGAAATCTAGTTGGTTTGGGGGATAAGAAAATGAAGGACAGTGGATTCCATTTTGAACAGGTTGATCTAAAGAGAATGGCAGGCTTTTGAGTCCAGAACACAGTTAACCTGACTTTAGAGCTTAGCAGAGCAGTCAAGTCTCCAGATGTAGGTTTAGGAATCATTCATATAAAGATAAAGATACAATTAAAACAATAATCAGAAATGGAATCCCCAAGAAAAATAGACTATGAACATTTATTATCATCAGTATTGTAACTTCACCTAATTCATAATTATCAGAATAATTATGGAAGTTACTTTAGTCAACCTCCTTGTTTTGACATGAGAGAACTTAGACTATACATTTAAAACCTGTGATTTCATAGGCCCCAGCCTATTCATGGATATACAACTGGTTAGGGCTGGTGACTGAGCTGGGATTAAGCCTTCTATGTTCTCAGTGACTCATGTCTGCAAAAGAGAACAAAGGTTCTAGTAAACTTTTCTAGCTGTTTAGCTTGAAATTGAAGAAACTATTGTCCAAAAATTAGAAAGTCAATTTCTTCAAGCCCACAATCTCCTGATAAAGTAATTTGATTTAAGAAAACTATCTATAGTTGGAATTTCAAGATAAAAAAAATAAGACAATATATTTGAACTGCTAATTCAGCTAGCAATGCTTCTAGTTTGATTTTACCTATAGACCTTTATTTCCCCAGATATTTTATAATCCTAAATTTGTGCTCCAATTTCAAACACAAGCATCCTTCTGAAAAAATTTACTTCAAATCTCACAGATTACAATGCAATTTAGGGGGTAGATCTATGACATGAGGAGCTTTAACCTAAATCCAGTGAGTTCAAGGTCATGGCTTTAGGGTATTAATACATTTTGAAAGCCTGCAAGTAAATTGTAAAAGAAATTGGAAAGTCATAGTCAAGCTACAATAAAAGTAAGATTATGTTCCCACAAAATTCAAAATAACTCTGTAAATATCCTACCTTAAAGTCAACAATACAAATTTAATACAAAAATAATCATTGTTCTGGTGGAGTCTAGCACTTCTTCATGCTTGCAGTGAGACCCTCTAACCTACGAACAGAAGATGCATTGATTATAAAAGATGCATTGTTTTCCTACTCTCTTCCCTCTATCAGGAATGTTTTAATAAATACAAGTTTCATTGCAAGCAGAAAAGGAGAAATCTTTTTTGAAAGTGGTGAAATGCTGTTAGGATACATGATATTCCTATTATGGACAGAACCTTGTTCTTGGTAATTTAGAAATATATTAATACTTTGAAAACAACATTAAAATTTATATAAAAGAGAATACTGAAGCAGCAGAGAATTTCAGTCTACTAGTGGCCTTATAGGGAATTTGGATGTGGAACTATTATATTCTCTCACTTCCCCCTTCTTTCAACAGGAAAAGAAGGAGGTACAGATTATAGATACACTTGACAAGGAAATTTTTAGTTTTATACAGAACACATTACATTATCCCTTTGAATGATAAACATATTTGAGCATTTTAGGAATCTGTTACAAGCCTATGAAATTTTTAGTTTGTGTTTGCTACCTTTTACTAACAATGGAGAGGATGTATGAGAGGAAAGCTGGGTGAGTCAGAAACATAAGAAAATGTTGAAAGGAAACACCAAATCACGTCATTAGTCTGTGATTTTTCCATATTCTAAATGATGCTTTTTATGCATCTTTCAATGCATCATTTTTTGGTAAAACAAATCTTACTGATCATAGATTTTATCTTTATCTGTTCTCTTGAGAATTTATAATGTCAATGAAGAAGCAATACTTTTATAAAGAGCATCTATAATCTTGGGTTTTGAATTAACCCTGTATTCGCTATAAAATACCACAAACTCACAGTTATAGAGTAGGAAAGGTAACTGTAGCACAGAAAGTTCAGCTGATTACATGATATTATAATTTTAAGAGCTGTCTCAAAAGTAATCAGACTATTTGGAAAAACTTTTTCATAACAAATATGTTTTTCTATTAAAATGTAAACACTGAGCTAACCTTAGCAGCAAACATTGACTGCATACTTATATGAAGCCAGCTGTCATAAGTATTTTAGTTATAACAATGCAAAAAACGTGAAGCATAGGTTTACTTTTTAACTTCAGCCTGTTCAAAGATCACTTATTGGCCTCTGAAGGAACAGGTGGTATGTCTGTTACAGTTTAACAAGTGGCCTTTGAGTGAGGTATCCTCATTCAGATACCTCTGGATGCTTTGGATGCTCTCATGTGTGGCAGGGTGCACTTGCTAAAACATTCTCTCTAGATCTGGAAACCTACTGTCTGTATCTTAGGGTTTGGGCAAGTGTTCCAGACTTCCCTTCTGAGTCATAGATGAAATATTCCTTCTTGTAACTGACACAGCAATTCCTTTGCCAAGAAATCACATTCTTAATTTCCTAACATTGCTGCAATTATTCCAATTATTGGTTATTTTGCATTATTTATGTGAACATACATGCTTTTGTTAAGAAATTTTTTTTCTATCAGAGGTGCTGTTAATCAGGCTCCCTAAAAGATTCCAGATTCACCTCAAATACTACCAACTCAATTTTATTCTATTACTCACATATGTTAAATTGGAATTGTATTCCATTTTTAGTTAATTTTAATTTTAGGAGTATAACTTTAGGGAATTGAGTTTACATTTTTATGAACATGGTATAATCTCCACTATTCAGGTCCTCTTTTAGACATTTTAAGAGTTAAAAGTTTTTCTTTGTGAAAACCTTGCCAGTCTTTTATTGAGCTTAATCCAAAACACTATTTTTGGTTATTTTTTATGAGAGATATAGTTTTTAAAGTTTTATTTCTAAAGTCTTTGTTGGTGGTGGGTGGGAATATAATTGATTATTTAAAATATTCTGATCTATCTAGCAACTTTACTAAATACTTAGTTTTAATAATTTGTAGACTTTTGAATTTTTTCTGTAAAAAATCACCATATCGAATTTATATAAGTTAGTTTATTTTCTTCTTTTTAATACTTAAAATTCTGTTCTATTTCAGTTACATTCATTAGAATTTATAGTACATTTTGAAGAGTCACAGTGCTGGAGGACTGATGATTTCCCTTATTATTATGTGGGGTGAGCAATTTGTTTTAAAAGATTGAATTTTTGCCTGATTTGTTTTTGACCCAGTACTTGGTGTTCTGTACTAGGAGAATTCAAGCTATCTAACCTGCATTGTTGCAAAAGCCATATCCTGTCTTGAATCATATCTTTATCTTTTTAACTAGTTGAATTGTTCTTTGTACACTTTCTAAGTTCATGTTTTAAAATTCACTTTTCTCATTTTCATGGTGTATTTTTGTGAAATTGGGTATTGATTGTGAAATCAATTCCCTACTGAGAAATTGTCTTTCTCTTTTCATTTAAATTTCTTTTTTTTTTTAAAGATTTATTTATTTATTTATACAAGCACTGGGTACAGTCAGAAACGTGGGAGGGTGAGAGAATTCACCAGAGCCAGAGCGGGGAACAGAACAGGCAGACTGACAAAGTGCACTGCTGAGGGGAGCAGCGGGTGGCAGGAGAGGTCTGCGTGCCATGTGGGACCCTTGCCAGCGGCTGGGGATCCAACTGGCGCTGCAGAGGCTGCGGGCATAAATTTCTTAAAACAAAGCAAAGGAACAGACCAAACCAAACCAAACCAAACCAACAGACAAAATCAAACCAAAGGAAACCCAAATCCTGAATTCTAACTGCACAACTCAGGTTGGAGGGGGATTTTGGGTCAAAGATAGGGGGGACTCTCTTGGACTCTGGTGGAGGATTGTTGGTACTTTGGTGATGGCTGTGGTAGGGGATCCTGTCCTCCTTACACATAGACTGTGCTGTAAGCCAGATGTGCTCAATAGTAAAATGGAGCTTCTTTCCTGGGCAATGAGATGAGTGGGAGTCGACCTACATTCGAGCAAAGTTTTCTTCCTTTATTCCATAGTATTTTGGTTTTGCATATGGGTAAGTAGGGGGGATGGAAGGAAGGGGGGCCAGAGGGGGCAGGGTGCATGCCAACCCCTGTCTCTGTGAAGGTCAGGTCCTGAAACTCACAGTGCTAAAGCTGATGGTCTGATGCGGAGCCTCCCTGTGTATTCCCAGACTTCTGTAGAGGAGCGTGGTGTCTCTCTCAAGGAAGTAATGATAATCTGTGAATACAACTCCAAAAGTAACCCTAAATGACTTTAAGAGGAAAATTCCACCTCTGAGAGATGTTACTTATATTATAGCTTCTGTAGGACAATCTCCTTTGTTTACCCCAAATCAATATTGATTTGGTGTTCTTAACTTTAGTATTAGGTAATTAGTCAATTGTCTCTTCTGCTTTTATAAATGTGGGGAGGAGTTCCTTGGGGGAAAGAATCAATATAAAAATAATACTATTACAAATCTCATTAGTAGCAATAATAATATTTATGATGAGATAATGATAATGGTAAGGTGGTAATAATAATAGTCATATATACTTATGAATCCTGGCTGTTTGGCTCAGGTCCAGCTTTAAGTTACATTGTGGCTTAGTGTCTGTCATGAAAGTGTGTGTTTGTGTGTGTGTGTGTGTGTGTGAGAGAGAGAGAGAGAGAGAGAGAGAGCATAGCTGCTTTCACATACAATGACACCAGATTTTCAATTGTAACTTTTGAAATCTCATCCCATGCCCAAGCAGGTTAAAATTAATTTTATTTGACTGAAACCATAAAATTTTGTTTAGAAAGGCAGGTTTTTAGTTATAGACTAAAAAGGGCAAAGACAGTTCAACTTTGCAGTTACTCATCTAGATATGTGTGTATGTATGTATGTGTGTATATGTGTATGTATATATACATTTGTGTGTATATATGTGTATGCATGCGTATATATACACATATATCTCTTTCACTCATTTAATATTGGATGCCACAGGTCTACACTTTACAAGGTACGGTAATGCCACAAAGAAAATAATATGTGCTATACATAATAGTGCAAAATAAGCACATGGAACTAGCTTGCACCATCAGCAATAAAAAGCACTGATTGGAGTCAAAAAAGTATAAATGAATCATTTGATAAAAAAGGATAAGGTTTGAATGCTCTGACATATTTGCAAATGATGCCACTAGCATAGGCTCTAAACAGAAAGCAAAAATGGAGACCATAGTTTAAAAAACAAGTTGTGAATAGTTAAAAGTTGGAAAACGACTTAAGTTAAAAAATAGAAACTGTCTTCCCTGGCAATGCGTAAGGCATGTTCAACTTGTCACTACGCTGAGCTGGCCAGGAACAGCAACTGTGATTAACTCATTTTATATCACCGGTGGCAGGCACAGAATAAGTTCTCAATAAATATTTGTTGAAAATGGGGGAGGAATGATCACTTAGATAACAACGTGACCTAGTTAACAATATCCCAATTCACCAATGTCATGTGGCTAAAGAAAATCTGTTTCTGAGTTGTTTTTGTGGGTGTGGTTCACTAGAAGCATTGGTGACACATCAGGAAAGATGGTAAACAGACCGAGAACAAGGGCTGCAAAGAGTGATCTCACTTTAACAGCATGGGTGGGCCTGGTAGGTTAGTTTCCTGCAAGCCTATTCGTTATAAGTTCTCATATAACTAAGAAGAAGCTGACAGAAATTGAACAGATTTCATCATTAAACAAATAGAAAACATCAAATAGGTAATGGAAAGTGTTGAATAAGGAATAGGAGGATACATTTCTAGTATTATAACCTCCTGTCTTTCATTCCCTCTCACATACTCCTTTTCTCCTCTCAATCCGCTCTCCCATCCCTACTCTGTCAGGCACAGATGTTTCCCTAGAATCCATTCAAGAGCAGTCTTTTCCCTAGAATCCATTCAAGAGCAGTCTTTGCCCAAGAACACCTGGAAGAGAGAGAGCCAGGAATTGAAAAATTGGGAAAAATTGGGTGCCTGAGCTCCTCTCTGTCCCCTTCTGTTAAACCTAGACTGTGCAGTATGAATGGCAAACAGAAGGCGAAGTGTCTTAAGGTTGTGTTTTTCCCCCCATTGCGTCATTAAGCAGCAATTATTGTTCAGTTCAGATTTCTTACTTGAAAAGCTTCTAAATTACCCACCAGTGTAGAAAAAGAAAATACCAAAGATCCAGAAATCTCCAGGAAAAGTGGTGAGAGAAGACATAGGATGAGCATATTACTCACCTCCTACTGACCTCAGTCACAAAATGGGTGAATAATGCTTGACACATAGTAAGCATTTAATAAAATTTAACTATGATTTGTCTTTCTCCTATCCTGTACAGTGGAATTTTGATGATATGCTAATTAGCTTAATGAAAATTTCAATCTTACCAAGTGTCCTCAGTTCCTGTCACTCAAGAATATGATTTCTAGTATGTACTTATTTTTAATAAAAAATTCATACAACTTACTTGAATATTCCATATTGTAATGGAATATCACAAACCATAATTTACTATTTTAACCAGGCATTCATATTGCCTTAATGAAGTCAATTAAAAGATTATTGATCATGCTCCAAAGACAGAAATGGTGATCTTAGATGTTGGCATTCTAACTTAGGTTAGAATGCTAGATCTTCCACTCAGTAGCAGAGTTGACATTGGGCTAATTCCCAATTTCTTCATCTGTTAATTGGGATAGTAATAGATTGGATACCAAATTGATTGGTTGTAAGGATTAAACATGTAAAGTCATAACATGTAAAGTTCTAAGAATAGTGCCTTGACATAATAGGTACTTCTGTGTCATTATTTATATTACACTTTTTTCATAGAGTTGAGAAACTATTATTTTGCCAATTAATTTTTTAGAATTTATCAGTATCAAAATCCATGCATAAATTTCAGGTATAATGTTTATATAATTTTATGGCAAATCCCTGTCTGACAAAGCAAACTATTAGAATATAGGAAATGTGATGTGTACTTAGAATACTTCATGTTTTTATACAGATATCGCTAAACATCGTAAGTGTTGGGGCTCAAAGATTAAACAAAGTACATGTATATATAGTTAATCTTTATGCTTAACTGCTGATTGTAAAGTGCTGAAATTAACAACTGGCTCAAATCAAGCAGAGAAATATGCTAGTGACTCATCACATTCTAATGCTGCCTAATTTTTAGGCTTCCTGTGCGAATTAGCAAGAGATAAAGCAATTTAAAGAATAATGACTAAAATGTTTTCTATCTTCTGCTTAATTTCCTTTTAAAGAAAAGTATTGGTTTTCAAATATCAGTCAGAAATTCTCTATATAAAGAAAATTAATGAATTAGAATTATCTTAAACACCTAGAGTTAAGAGTTTCAATGAACAAGTGAATAGAAGTATTTTTATAAGTTTAGAAAAGGTAGGTCTAGGTAAAAACAAAAAAAAAGCCATCAAATATTTTCTGGGGCACGTTGATATGATACTAATTTGTGAATCCTCCGGTCTTTCTTCACTGTCTGGCATCATTCACATACCTGTACACCAGGTGTTAGTGGCATTAGGCCAGCATAACAGTGATTACCTCCCTGGGAAAGAAAATGAATGGAGAATGTTTGCCTTTTGGGTCACTCCTAGGAAAATGTCAGAGATATAGTAGAATAAGGAACTAAAGTTACAAAGACATGCTTTTTAAAAAAGAATAGCTTATAAAGAGGCCAAAATGATCAACTTTCTTATTTATAATTATAGAAAACATTAAACTCACATTACTAAGGATATAGATAAAACTTTATTTAATTACAGCTATGTCCTCTCAGCAAACTGAATTTCTAAAATATTGCATGTAAAAATACTGAAACTCTACTTATTTAAAAATCAATTGACTATCCCAGAGTTTGTCTTTCTCTGATTTTATTTCATGATTTATAAGGAATCAGCTTTCACACTCTTTATAGGACATAGGTTGAAAAGGCACTTTATTTTCCACCTCAGAGTAATTTTACAACCACATCAATTATTTTTCATGTGCAGCTGTTTTTTTATCCACAAATTATTGCTGTAGGCATTTTCACTTTACCACACATTTCAGAAGAGAAAAAATGAAGGGGAACCAGCTAATCTACAAATGTTTTACCTACAGTAAATCTGACAAAAAAAAAGGGGGGGGGTTCTATGAACCAAAACATCTTTAGAAATAAGAACTGTTTATTAACCGTCTAAACATTGACTATATACTCCACTTTACTTTCATTTAATTATCACTGAAGAGTTGATTCCCAATTTACTCCCTCCCCCCCAACATTTATTCATTCAATATTTACTTACATGATGGGAAACGTAAGTGAGGCATAATGAATAAAAACTAAATGTATATCACAGAGCGAGAAATGTACAGGATGATCAAGTGTTATTGTAGGATCTAGTCTGTAGAAGTGGAACTACAAGTCTATTGATTAAGCCTACCTTGCATGACTCATGTAGGATGATTTCCTCCAAGGAAAAGGTTGACCATTCACTTAAACACTTGCAATAATAGTTTTTAGAAAGAAAAGTCAGATGTCTGTAAGTCTGAAGGCCAGAGAAAAACTGTTAAATTGATAACTGAAAATTCATAGATTTTACTGGATATATGATCAAACATTTAGTTGTAGAAATACAGGTTTTTCTCCATAGAGTTAAAATGTTTATACCGATCATTTTCTTTAAGAAAATATCTTTGGGGGCCTCCCAGGTGGCACAAGGGGTTAAGTCTCAGCACTATCAAGCCATTGGCAGCCACTACAGCACAGCACAAGCTTGATCTGGCCAGGAAGCTGATCCACACGCCTAGCAGACTTCTTTTGTCTAATCTGCTGCTCCCCTCCACAGTGTATTTCAGTCAGTCTGCCTGTTCTGCTCCCCACTCTGTCTCAGGTGAATCCTCTCAACCCCCACACCTCTGGCCTACACCCCAGCTCTTGTATGCATAAACAAATAAAATAAATTTTTTTAAAGAAAGAAAACATCTTTGGGACATTGTTATTTACAAAAAAAGAAGTATCAGCACTCAGGTTCTTTAAGGAAGCAGACTCTGAACTTTTCTTTAATTGCCTAAATAAAATGACTACCCGGAATGCTTTATATTTTTGATAAAGGCCATGTGTTCTATTATATTTATTAGAAAGGGTTGTGGACATTTTTGGTGGTTAAATAATTAGAACCCACATTAGACTTTGTTTCCTTAAAAAAGTTCTATTTTCCACATGCAATTTCACAGTGCATGCTATGACCAGGGAGCCTGTATATAATCCCTGCACAAAATTTCAATCTAGAGTTCATTTACAGTTTTACCATGGCTTGAACACAGAGTCACAGAGAAAGGGAACCAGTTATATGGCATTAACATAATCTTTATTGAGTAAAACCAACAATTTTTTAAAACTGGCCCCGTTTATCTATTGTAACTATTGACCTAATAGTTTAAATGAAAGTGTGGTCATGATAAAGCAGAATCCTGTTTGTCATTCAACACCTGATACTGGTGAATTGATAATATGGCAAACTGAACTGAGGTGCTAGAAAGGAAGGCCTTTTGAATAAGCAAAGAATCTGGAACAAAGAAGAAAAAGAGGTTTCAAGTTTGATTTTGAGTGTCTATATACTACGTAGTGAAATTTCATGAACTTTTATCATAGAATCAACTAGTATCATCTAAGGGTACTTTTGAAATGTTTCTCATGCCTGAAAATCGATAATAATATTTCAAAATAGTTCTTTCCAGTTAGGAAGTGTGAGATGAAAACAGTTGGATGACAGGCACAAGAAAGTATTTTTAATTTGTGGAGCAATTCCCGTAATTGGGTTGCTCCCCAAGGAAGAAACAGTTTCCAAATAAATATTTTAGCAAACAAATATAGCTACATTTTTTTCTTAAATACTCTGTTAGAAAAAATATACATAAATGTATACTTTGATTGGTATCTATAAGTGGAATATTTCCAAAGTAGATATTGCCCACAGCTGGTTAGTATCAGAATTTATAGGGCTACTTTCTATACCATTTATACACATGATCAAACTTTTTAGCCCATATCATATGTGCAGGCCTCATTTTGGTTATTGCCAAAGTGAAAACAACAAGTAAGAAGCTTGGGGAAAACATCTGAGTGAGTTTTTGCCTATCTCAGGCTGCAGTCCTTGCCTGCGGTCCCTACAAACACTTTAAGGAGATCTGCAAATCTGCAGAAACTACATGAAACAATATTTATGTGTTTATATGGAAATTTTTCCATCCATGATTTTCAAAGCTTCTTATCCCCTAAAAGAGTAACAATTATTGTTTAAGGAGTCCTTGTTCCTGGAAGATCCACTGCTCCAATAAACTGCAATACAAACTTGAACTAAAAGATTTAAACTGTGTACCCTCTCTGACCATAAACTGAGGTTGGTGATTTGAGTCACCACCTTCCCCTTGCAAGCCCTTCAAATACTTAGCTGCCATGGCTTTTTTTTTTTTTTTTAAGATTTTATTTATTTTTGCTTAGAGGAACAGGGGTATAGGCCAGAGGTGGGGGAGGGTGAGAGGATTCACCAGAGACAGAGTGGGGAGCAGAGCAGGTGGGTTTTTACTGAAATACACTGCTGAGGGGAGTAGCAGGTGAGACAGAAGTCTGCTGTGCCATGTGTGGATTAGCTCCCTGGCCAGGGAAGGAAGTAGTGGCCCTTGGTGATGATTACGCTGAGACTTAACCCCTAGGCCACCAGGGAGTCCCCCTAGCTGCCATTTGAAGGAAAAACTGTTCCAAAATGTATACATTTTGTTGATATTAAACATTTCTTCTGTTAAAGTGTCTTGTATCCTGTGTCTGTTCAGCTAACAATAACGTGCTACCCTATTATGTGCAGCGGATGCTGAGGATAAAATGAAAGGCAAAATAGACGTGTTCTTGCTTTCCAGGGTGGATTTATAGCAAAAAGCATTCTCATTTTCCCTTATTCTCTGTAGTTCTGGAGAGAAAATTATGAAGCATGCTCAAGTTCATCAAATTTCAGCTAGAAATCGCTCATATTAAGCTAAATGCATGAAGTAAAGTGACACCTAGTGTTGGTAAAGTGACAATGAAATGTGTTAGGACACTAAGTTGCTTATTCTTTGGCAATGATGTTAAACTTGACTTTAACTCTTAAAAAAATATAGTTCACTATTTTATACATTTTAGAGTAATTTTGAAATAATTCTGAATTTACATACTAATAAGACTTTTTACTTTAAAAAATAAAATATTCAAAGTTTAGAGAACTCTAAAGATCAAAATAATATTTGTGCATTTATCGCTTAACTTTGGAAAACCTTACCATTTTGTTGTTTATTTCAGATAGTTTAAAGATAAAATAGATATGTGATATCCTCTGAACTCTTTCCTGATTTCCTTTCCCTCTTTTTCTCATTAGAAGTCATTCTTACCTAGTTTATTTCCATGGCCATTGTATTCCAGGTTTGGAATACAAAATCTTATAAGATTTTTGCATTTTTTATATGTGATATAAATGATACCATGCTGTATAAATCCTTCTGCAACTTGCTTTTTCTAGTTTAATAATGTTTATCAGACTTATTCATGCTGGTTGTCTGGCTCTTGTCATTTATTTTAACTGCTGCATGTAGGATTCATTGACTGAATTATCCATAATTTACTTATTTTGTAGTTGATGGACATTTCGGTTGTTTCCAGTTTCTTGGTCCTAGAACCCAGGTCACAGCGAACACACATGTACATGACCCCGCGTGCACACATGTGAGAGTTTCTCTAAGCTGCACACCTAGAAAGTACTGTTCAGGTACGTACTTCTCTGACATCTGACTAGTAGTAAACCTGAACTTTTTAAAAAATATATTTTTGACACTCAAGTTTCTTCCATGAATTACCTATTCCTTAGAATGTATTGCTGGCATTTTCCTTATTGGATTTTTGAGGTTCTTTGTAAGAGCTCTGAAGTTTCAATGTACAGCAAACATTGTTCCCAGTTTTGCTTTTCACTGTGTTTATGGGATCTTTTATTTTAATGTAATAAAATTTATTAATCTTTCCCTTTTCATAACTTTAAGTGATAAAAGTTGTGTTTTTATAGCTTATGGAAAGCTATACAAAGCTTTATATGATTGCTCATTTTAGTTTCAAGATAGGCCTCCTCAAAGTGTTCATAAAGGCCTTTTCTAAAATGTTCAGAGCAGGTTTTTCCCAACATGTGTTACCTTGGGCTGGAGCTAAGATCACTAGAGGCCTGTAGGTTTTGAGAGAAACTGCTACCATTACCTTAAAGAATGAAGATTTGTTAGATTTAGGGTCATGTCCAGAAATAACCTTCCTATGGGAGAAAACTTTCTTAAGGTAGGGTCAAAATCTAGAGCATCTAGTTTTGTCACAGTCACCCTCCTCTCTCCTTGACACCTCAGACCTCTACCCCATTCATTAGCTCGAGAATAGACACCATCAGTCTGCTCCATTTACTCTAGAATTTCAGTCATATAAATTCTCCACACATATGCAATTAAACTTATTCTTTTTCTCCTAAAATCTCTCTGAGGTTAATTTGTTTGCTCAACCAGCCTGAGCAGATTTCTTGGTTCTAGTCTAAGTCCATGATTCTTCTATGCAATGTTCCTGGTCTCAATTTTCCTTATTAAAGAAACAGAAGGGCTTAAGGAGATTGTTTTTTCATTAAACATTTTTGTGAATATATAAGTAACATATACACTGATTTCTGAACACTTGGAAAATACAGAAAAATATAAAAATCACCAATCATCTTATCAACCAGAGAGAGCCACTATTAACATTTTGACATATTTCTTGCTGGAGAAAGATAGCTGAGCACACATATATACAAATTAGGAATGGGATATAACTAAATGTGTAAATGAAATCAATAAGGAGAAAAATACTTTCTATTACTTTATGAAAATAAATTCAGATATGAAAGATTATTGGGAAAATATAAATGACCATAATTGGCTCAAGAATAAATAGCAGAAAAGCCAGAAAAGATTTATAACTATGAAAAAGCTGAAAATATTTGTAGAATATTTGTAGAAAATATTTGCGATAAAATATTTTCATGATATTCCCTATTGTATAGAATAGGGAGACTTAAAAGTCTACAAATCAAGTAATTAGCAGAGCTGGATCCTGTCAATAATTTCTCTGACTACAATCACAAAACTCTAAGTAGATCTGGTCCCCCTCAAAGAAAAAACTCATACTATGGTAGGGAAGATAGTCAACAATCAGCAAGCCAGTACCTTACTGCAGATGCAATGCTAGAACTGTTCTGGGTATAGGGGATACTGATGTATAAGCTCATCTCTTTGTCCAAGGAGCGTTTAGTTAAGACAGACAAATAATTATTCAAACTATCCTGCAACATATTAATTGCAGTGACTGAGCTAAAAAAAGAAGTGTTTTGAGGGCCCATAAGGGAGTGATGCCATGGGAATCAAGAGAGAGTACATATTGATTGTACCATTTGGGCTGGCTTTGGAAAGGTAAGGAGAGCAGAGAGAGAAAGGTTATTCCATGCAGAGGGAACAACATGTGCAAAGGCAATACCCTATAGGTAATCTATATATTGACTTCACTAGATGTCTCTTTAAAAACAATACAAGAGGCATGTTGCCTTTGACAGAAGGCAGTAACTTCTAACGGCAAGCTTCTTTCATCATAATAAAAATGCTTGGTTCACATTAAAATGGTAGTGATATTTGGCACATCTACTGTATTTTTTTTAATAAGTTGTCAGAGATTCTGCCATGCCATCTGTCTTCTAAGCAAGTTATTATGAAGGCTGTCAGTAAAAAGTAAAGATGAGAATAAGCAATATATCTACCAGTCAGCAGGAGGCTGAGAATCTGTTCATTCAGAATCAGCAGGGGGCTGTGGGAAAATGTCTATTCTTTAAGCACGTCTGTGAAGAACTACCATTCAAAAGAGGGGGTACGTTTGTAAGTAGCTAAGAAAGTCTTCCCCTAATTTAGGCTCCCAGGAACTTTGTGGGCTCTCTACTTACAGAGAATGAAATAAAGCATAGCAGATGTTCTGATACAAGAATGATTTTTAATTTTGATCACACACTAAAATCAGAGACTGAGATGAAATTTAGGTAATTAAAGGTAATTCAGAAACCGAATGAATCTAATACCAAACAGTGGGTCATGTATATAGGTAATTACGTCAACAGTCTCATATGTCAAAATAATCCACTCAGTCTGCAGTATAGGACTTTCACTGTCCCCTTTAGGCTACTAACTATGTGTGGAATATAAGATTGTCGGCTTGTTTGTTTTCCAGTGGAGGTACCTACAGTCTGGATTAGAAGAGATAAGGAGCTAAGTTTGGAGAAAGACCCTAGTTCTGAGGTTTATTCCTTACAGAACTTTGAGCAAATGACTTGGAAACTCTAGATCATAACACCTACTTCACAGACTTGCTGTAAGGATTAAATGAGAAGATCTATAGGGAGTTGCACCCAAGTAAAGTTGCTTCTTAAAAGCTATTATTATATGGATCCAAGAATAGTCTAGACTTTTTCTCCAAATAGAATATAGACCTGTAGGGAGAAGAAAATGTTTATTTAATATAATTATGAAGAAATTATATCAGGAGCAAAAATATTGCCTGTTGATAAATTTTACCTTTTACTGTCAATAATACAATCTATGATTGAATAAAAACAGAACCAGTTTTGATTCCTGTTCTTTAAAAAAAAATATTTATTTATGCATAGAAGAACTGGGGTGTAGACCAGAGGTGCAGGGGGTGAGAGGATTCACCAGAGACAGAGTGGGGGGCAGAACAGGCAGGTCTATTGCTAAGGGGAGCAGTGGGCAAACAGGAGAGGTCTATTGCACTATATGTGGGTTAGCTCCCTGAGTGGGGATCAACTCAGGCCACACAGGTGATAGCGTGATAATACTGAGACTTAACCCCTATGCCACTAGGGAGGCCCCCTGATTCCTGTTCTTAATTAATCACATTTCTAATTTCTTTTCTTTGAGACTCAAGAGACAATTAACAGCATCTCTGCAAAATCTCATTTCATTTTTGACATAATTATACTTAACTTTCTCAACTGAGAAATCTATAAGAAACTTATTGTTACTTAAACTGAAAAGCTGAAAAGCTATTCTGTTCTCTACTCAGGAGTATAAACAGTCAATCTCCTTTCATAACTAAAAGCTTATTCAACACAAAGGATAGTATTTATTCTAATCCTTATTTTTTCCAATTATTAAACACTATCAGTTAATACTAATATATTAAGTTTGGAAAGGGGGGTCTCCCTGGTGGCACAGGGGCTAAAGTCTCAGCACTATCAAGCTATCGCCAGCCTCTGCTAACCCACAACGTGCATAGGTGATCTCTCCTATCTCACCCACTGCTCCCCTCAGCAGTGTATTTCAGTAGATCTGTCTGTTCTGCTTCCCACTCTGTCTCTCGTGAGTCCTCTTATTCCCCTCACCTTTGGCCTACACCCCAGTCCTTGCATGCATAAATTAAAAAAAAAGTTGGAAAGGTATTTGAGATTATTTCAATTCCTTAACTAATGCAAAAATAAGACCTAAAGAGATCAAGGTACTTAACCAAATATTAATGTTACCATGTGTAAATATTGTAAAATTTTAGCTTTCAGAATTATAGCAACTATAGATGGTATATCCCTATAAATGCTATAAATAAATAATAGAGCTAATTTGATATGAAATAAATCTGGCCTTTTCTGTCTTAACTGATTATTACAGCTAAGGGCAAATATCAATTATGAATAGTATTAAGTTCATCACTTCTATAGTTCCTTAAATAATAGCCCACTTTGTTTCAGTAACACATAAAAATGTTCTCTAGTGCCTCAAAAATTAAAGTGCTACTCAAAGTCCCTCATATTAGGCAGCTGTGGCAACCCAATGAAGAGTGTCTGATTCCAAATGTTAAGTTAAAAAGTTCTGGTTATGGCTGCTGGTGGTGGTTATTTCAATCATGTGAGTGTACTTAATGCCACTAAATGATACACTGAAAAGCAGTTAACAAAGTACATTTTATGTTATGTCTATTTAACCACACACATACACACGTCAATAGTGTTAGACTGAGAGCTTTAAATCACCGGAGTTCCTCTTCTAGAAAAGTAATACAGTACTGCTGGAAAGACCAAGAAATAGTCTGCACCTGACAAAATGACATCAAAGCAAACAACCACGCTTTCCTCTTGAAAAAGATATTTTGTTCTCTCTTGACTTGCTTCCAAATTTCTTTCATCCACACTTCCAAGCCAGTTTCCTCAGCCACATGTAGACAGCTGCAAGAAAAATGAACGCACAAACTATAATTAGGTCATTTTTGGCTTAGCCGTTTCATTTAGGTTTTAGTTACTTAGGTTTCAGCAACCAAAAGTCTTGATAAATACAAAATCAGCAAAGACATGTAGACAAACACAGGAAGTAAAACAAACAAACAAACAAAAAACCCCCATAAAATCACATGGCTACCTGGAGAAGAGAGAATAAAATGGTAAGAAGGAACATGCTCCAAAAACTGAGTCTTGGTATTGGAAAGATTTATTTTCTTTTTCTGGTCACAAAGGAAGGTAAATGCTGACATTAAATGAAAACAATTCCCAGGAGGTTCAAAAGTACTGATCTGTAGGCCCTATACCCAGAGATTGTGTTTTTAAGTATTTTTGATCAAGGTGCAGCTGGGTTGCCTAGAGTGTCCAGATAACTCTAATGTACAGCCAAGAGTAAGAACTACTGGTCCAAGAAAGGACATTGCAATACATATAAACTACAGAACAATGAAGTCCCCATTTGCACAGGTACAAATTAATTTCAAAGTGCCTGTGTGGCAATCAAAAATGTGACTGAAAACTTACAACTGCCTTGGGGCCTCCCCGGTGGCGCAGCGGTTGAGCGCTGGGCTGCGAAGCTGCCTGCAGCCTCTGCAGCGCCGGTTCAATCCCCGGCCACCAGCGAGGGTCCCACATGGCGCGCAGACCTCTCCTGCCGTGCTCACTGCTCCCCTCAGCAGTGTACTTCGGTCCTTCTGCCTGTTCTGCTCCCTGCTCTGGCTCTGGTGAATTCTTTCACCCTCCCGCGCTTCTGACTGTACCCAGTGCTCATATAAATAAATAAATCTTAAAAAAAAAAAAAAAAAGAAAGAAAGAAAACTTACAACTGCCACCCTGTGGAAGGATGCCTTCCTCTCATGCACTGTTCCAATGCTTATTCCAGAGACATGGGCAGCACCAACCATCAAGCTCTGTGAAGAAGCAGTAGCCAGTTCAATAATGTAAAACATAGTATTTGCTTCTCATTCCTTCTTATCTTACCTTTTTGTTTCACTTTTGCTGCTCTGGGATTGCTTGCACCTGTCAATAAATGATTCACACTTAAATTTTTCCTCAGGGTCCACTTTATAGGGATCTGGGCTTTACACCATGGGAGGAACTTTTCTCAGATCAGAGTAATAGAAACAACTATTTTTTCTACACACACACACACACACACACACACACACACACAACTTCTGAATGATAAATTCACATAAAAAGACTGTTTGAACTCGCTGCTGGCAATGTAAAAGAAAAAGATCACCAGGGAGGCCACTACACCATCTTCTAGACTCCATTTGAACTCATTTGAAATATATTTTGGGGCTTGATTTACTTCTGTGTGTTCCACCTACCCCCCCCACCCCCCTTAGCCTAACCTTGCTATTCCCACTTCCATTAAAGTGGGGTTGATAAAAACAGGTGGGAAGAGCACCAGCGACTATGGTGATGGGACACGGGTGAATTGGTGGTGCTACTTTCACGGGGATTACACCCGAGAGGAGAAAGCATACATTGCACAAAAATGAAGAATGATGTAAAATAAAATTTAAAAAAGTACAGCTGATAAGAGCCTGGCAGCATAGAGAACACTCAGCTACTAGAGGACCGTGACAGAGGAGACTCCATCACAGAATCTGGAAAAGTAAGGAGAAAACTAGAGAACCCTGAACTCATACTCACATTTTTTAAAAAAAATTATTTATGCATACAAGAGCTGGGGTACAGGCCAGAGATGCCAGGTGTGAGAGGATCCACCAGAGACAGCGGGGAACAGAACAGGCAGATGTACTGAAATACACTGCTGAGGGGAGCAGCGGGTAAGTCAGGAGCGGTCTGCCGCGCCGTGTGGGTAGCTCCCTGCAGGGCTCAAACTCCTGCTGCAGTGCCTGCAGATAGCTTCACAGTGCTGTGACTTAAACCCTTGAGCCACCAGGAAGGCCCTCATTCTCACAGTTGTAAAGGGACAAAGGAAACCGTTATTTGTCAAGCTGTCGGGAAATCTCATTGGCGCAATAGGGTACACAGCACCTCCCCGGCGGCTCCCAGCCTCATCCCGAGAGGAAAGTCTCCCTGCGCGCGGCCCGCCAGCCGCTGCGGAAACCGGAAGACACGCCCCTCTGCTGGTTGCTAGGAGACACAGTCGCCACCTCCTCCAATCAGCACGCGTCTCTTTGCGTCCAATCACAGAAGCCGAAGGCGCCTGGGTCGAGGTGAAAGGTCACGCTGCTGCAGAGCGGCCATTTCTCCTGCGGCTCCGCGGCTCGGGCCCCGCGCTAGGCACTGCGTTCGCGAGGCACGGACGACAGCTGGGTGTGCGGCGGCCGGTAGTTTGCAGCATTTGCCCGCAGACGCGATGGTAAGGAGGAGGGGAAGGGCCAGAGTCGCCAAAGAGGGAGAGAGAGAGGGCGGGAGGGCGAGTCGCCTCGCCGGGCCTGGCGGTGCGCGCGCTTTTCATTCATCCGCGTGAGGAGGCGCGCGCCGGCCTGCCGGCCCCTTTCTCCCCGCTGAGGCGAGGCGGAGGGGTGGATGCAGACGCGCGCGCCTCCGATGCCCTCCTCACCCCTTCTCAGAGCGCCCCTGCCAGCTCCCCTCTCTCCGTTTGAATCGCAGCCGAGGTATCCTGAGAGTCGGGGTAAAGATGAAGCGGTGTTTCACGTTCCACTTCGCACACCCCCAAATCCGCTTTCTTTTCATGATACCGGAACCCCGCAGTGCTAGCGACCTCAGCGCCCAGGCTTTGCAGCATTTGTTCGTTCCGCATATATTTATTGAGAACGTGCTACCCGCCAGATACCATCCTAAGAGCCAGGAGTAGAAGGTGAAAAGGTCTGCTGCAAACCCAGCTTGAGGTTAATTAGCTACATCGGGCATAGGAAACAGGCACTGACCGAATAATTAAAGCAGTGTGTGATTGCAAGGAATGAGAAGTGCAAAGGAGTCAAACAAGATGCTGTCAAGGGCGCGGTGGAACGAGTGGGCAGGGTTGGCATTCCTGGAAGGGGGGATTTAACCTGAACCCTAAGTGTCATGAAACCCGGCCCTTTAAATAGCTGAAGGAAGAGTGTACTAAGCACAGGGAACAGGACCATGGGCCCTAAGTCCAGAAGCAAGCTTGACCAGTTGGAGGAATGGACCACAAGCCACAGCTGCTTGCAAGAATAGTGGGGTTTTGAGAGAGGGTTGGGCAGGACCTCTTTTAGGATCTATTGGCTGGGGTTGGGAGGTTGAGGGGGTTGTGTTTGGATTCTACTCCAAGTTTAATTGGAAGCTGTCAAAGCGTTTTAAGCAGAACTATCACGTGATTTGATACATACTTAAAAAATGGTAGTTGCTGTATGGCTATAGAAAGATATATGAAAGTTCAAGTTCCATTAGTCCTTACATCCTTTGAGATCACTCTGAGTATGCTTGCAGGGGATTAGTAGCACAGTTTATTGGTTCTTTTCTTTCTTTGACTTAATCGTTGAGCAGAGAAGGGAAGGAGAAAAGCCTGAATTCACTGGGGCTGCTACTGGTTTGTTGACTAAACAAACATCCAGTGGTTACCCATATGTAGGAGGATTGCTAAGTCAAATATGACAGTCTTGGTTCCTAGAAGTCAAGTGAAAAACTGTCAAAGTTGGTCTACTTGCCCCCTGTTTCCTTCTGTAGCCACCCATTTAGGTCTTTTGACAATACTGAATAGTTTGGAAATCCCTGAGATCACGTTGTTGCTTTACTCTTCCTTCCTTTTACACAGGTCACCTCCTCACCTGCAGCAACTTGTTTTCCCCTCAGGCAACCTTTCTTTTTCTCTTGGCACCCTTGTACATATTATCTCCATAATACACTGCAATATGATTGTGTATTTATATGTTTTGCCTCTCGACTTCCCCCTATGAGCTTCTTGAGGACAGAAGCTGTCATCTGCATTGTGTTTGTTTGTTTGTTTGTTTGTTTTTTTAACTGCCTTTATTGTTTTTTATTACCTGGCATAATACAATAAGTAGTCAGTGTTTTTTAAGTGAATAAGGAATACTTTTAAAGTTTTGATGTGTTGGAGATGATCTAGTTAACTGGGCATTTAAACTTATCTGATGCTTTTCAACAAATATAAGTGAAAATTCTGTGGTAAAGTGAGTGAAGGATGTGCCTCAGTTGGATACCATGGAATATTGGTGATTTGGTAGAGGAGAGTGGGTGGTGGAAGCCCAGCTAAGGAAAAAATAAGTCTTTTTTTTGTTTGTTTATTTTTGTGCAGAGTTTACCTCTCAATCCCAAACCTTTCCTCAATGGATTAACAGGAAAGCCAGTAATGGTGAAACTTAAGTGGGGAATGGAATACAAGGGCTACCTGGTCTCTGTAGATGGCTATATGAACATGCAGGTAAGCAAAGTTATAACGAGCATTAAATTGTATTTATTTTCTTCACTTTATTCTTCAAAGGTTTAATGTTATTTATAAAGAATACCATGAATTAAATTGACACTTGTAAAGCAAGATTCAGGAATAAAGTCAATTCCAGGAAGGGCAGTTTAACTGATCAACCAAGGAGGAGACATGGGTTAAACCAAAATTCACCCCCTGAAGTGACTTCTAGTTAAAGAGCTCATTGATTCATAATGCCTTGAGGAAAACACAACTGATGCCTTGGAAAAAGCAAACCTTTTCCCAGCTTTAACTCTGAAAGAAATTTCTCAAATGAAACTTTAAGTCTTTTAATGAATACTAAAGGCACACATCAAAGTACTTCCATGAAAACCTTCCTTTATGGGGAAGACAGACAGCAAAGGAATTGATGAACTGACTGACAGGTCTTTTAAACTACTTTATAGTTTCAGTCAGATTTTAAAAAAAAATTTATTGTGGTAAAAAATACATAGAAGTTTACCACGTTAGCCATTTTTAAGCGTACAACTCAGTGGCATTAAGTACTTTCACATTATTGTGCAGCCATCACTATTGCCAATTTTCAAACCTTGTTCATCATCCCAAAGTGAAACTATCGGTTAAATAAATAACTCTCCATCCCCCCTGCACACAGCTCTCCTTCCCCCCTGCACACACTCTCCTTCGTATCTCTGTCATATAAGTGAAAACATACAATATTTGTCCTTTTGTGTCTGGCTTATTTCATTTAGCATAATGTTTTCAAGATTCAGCCATGCTGTTGCATGTGTCAGAATTTCATTTCTGTTCAAGGCTGAAATCATATTCCATTGTATTTATAGACTGCATTTTCATTTTTTCCTGTTGAGTTGTTTCCACCTTTTCACTATTGTGACTAATGCTGCTATGAACCTGGCTATTCATTTACATAGGACAAATATCTGTTAGTCTCTGCTTTCAGTCCTTTGAGTATATAGTCAGAAGTGAAATTGCTAGATCGCGCAGTGATCTTTTGTTTAATGTTCTGAGGTGCTGCCATATTGTTTCCCATAGCAGTTGCACTGTTATACGTTTCACCAGTAATGCATGAGGGTTCTGATGACTGATTTCTTCACACCCTCATCAGTAGATGTTTTTTTAACATCCATCCTAATGACCGTGAAGGCATATCTCATTGCTCTGATTTGCATTTCCCTAATGATTAGTGATGTTGAGCATCTTTTTATATGTGTATTGGTCATCTATATATCATCTTTAGAGAAATGCTTGTTTATGTGCTTTGCCCATTTTTAAGTTGGGGTGTTTTGTTTTTTGTTGCTTAGTTGTAATGTATCCAGCCAGGTTTTTAAGGATAAAATTTATGTTTTCCCGAAGTGCAGTATTTATGTGACTGATCCATTAATGGCAGATGGAAAAATTTTAAAGGTTGCCTAGAAAGGTATTCAGTCAAACTATGATTCTAGAGTACTGTGTACTGGGGCCTCCCTGGTGGCACAAGTTTCAGCACTATGAAGCCATGAGCAGCCACTGCAGCACGAGTTCAATCCCCCGTCAGGGAGCTAACCTACATGGCACAGCAGACCTCTCCTGTCTTGCCCGCTGCTCCCCTTAGCAGTGTGTTTCAGTAGATCTGCCTGTTCTGTTCCCCACTCTGTCTCTGGTCACTCCTCTCACCCCCACCTCTCGTATACGTAAATAAATATTTTAAAACAACAACAACAAAGTATTCCGTACTGATTGTACTTGTAGATAGAGCCCTGATAGGAGTTCTTGTAGGCAAAAGCCTGAGATTTTTCCTTAAGAGTTTACCTCTTGAGCAGATGACACTCATGTTCCCAAAGTTACTGAGCCTGATTTGGACTAGGACAATACCCTAAGCCAGATTCATGAGCAAAGGTCATAGAAAAATCTGAAGTTTATCCATTGTGCTGAAAATGTTCTGAAATTAGATAGTGATGGTGATTGCACAATTTTATATGAAAAAAGCCACTGACTTGATTACTTTAAAAGGGTAAATTTTATGCTGTGGGTACTATATCTCAATAAAAAAGAAAGAATAAGGACTATCCACAGTCTATTTGGTTTTAGAAGTAATATAGCTTCCTGGTGCGTTGCAAGGTTATAAAATGTACCGGAGAACTAAACACATTAAATAATGCTTTTGAGTTCATTCACTCAGCGCATAATTATTGTGCATCTATTACTTGCCTGGCACAGTGGATACACCAATGACCAAAATAAAGTCCCTACCCTTAAGTTTATGTTTTAGTGCTGGGAGTTGGTAATATAATTTGATGTGGTATCACATAATGATAGATACTATGAAGGGGAAAAAAAAAAAAAGGCAGAAACTGTCTATTGTGACAAGAGTGCAATGTTAGGATAGCCAGGAAAATGCTCTCTGAGGAAGTAAATTTAAAAGGCCAGACTTGGGCCTCCCCCGTGGCTCAGCGGTTGAGCGCTGGGTTGCGAAGCTGCCCGCAGCCTGTGCAGCGCCAGTTCAATCCCCGGCTGCTCCCCGGCCACCAGAGGAGGGTCCCACATGGCGCTCAGACCTCTCCTGCCGCCCGCTGCTCCCCCTCAGCAGTGTACTTCGGTCCTTCTGCCTGCTCTGCTCCCTGCTCTGGCTCTGGTGAATTCTCTCACCCTCCCGCGCTTCTGACTGTACTCAGTGATTGTATAAATAAATAAATAAATCTTTAAAAAAAAGATTATAAAAAAAAAAAAAAGGCCAGACTTGAATAAGCAACTAAAGAGAGCATTTGGGGAAAGAGCATCCCAGTTCAAGGAAACAGCAAGTGCAAAGGTCCTGTGATGGGAACTTACTTGATGCTTTCAAGGCCAGAGCAGAGTTAGAACAATGATAGAAAGTTAGGTTGGAAATGGTAGTCATGAAAGGACCTTTTAAGTGATAGTGACATCTTTGGATTTTATTGGGTTGTCAGAAAAAGTCATGATGCATTTTTTCTGTTTTTCAAAGATTTAAAACTCATTATTTAAATGTGATAAAATGCCTTTGGAACATGTTGATGAATATCTATAAAAAATAATCACTTAAAATTTCTGAGAACTGTTATCTTCAAAACTAATTATGCAGCAACTACATGTTTCAGACAAGACCATATTCTCTGGGTATCGGATTTATTTTTTGATCTTTCTAGGGGAATAACATTCAATTGCAATATTAATTCATTAACATGTTTTAAATGCCTTACATTGCATTTGTTATAAGCCCTATTTATCTCTCCCTTTGCCGCTTAGTTAAAAAAAAAAATGCCCTTCTATTTCTCCTGTTCATTTCTTTTGTGAATTCCAGATAGCACTGATTGTGAGATTTTAAAATAAAAGTAAAGTTTATTATTATGTATAAGCTAAACATTTTGATGTAAAATTAGAGTGGAGTTCTCTGAAATAACTGTAAGGTCCCCTCACTCCTAATTGTTTAACCTTCTTAAGAACTTGGTTTTTCCTGTTTATTGGCATATAATCTTAAAAAATGTATTTATTGGGCCTCCCCGGTGGCGCAGCGGTTGAGTGCTGGGTTGCGGAGCTGCCCGCAGCCTCTGCAGCGCCGGTTCGATCCCCAGTCATTGGGCGAGGGTCCCACATGGCGCGCAGACCTCTCCTGCCTCCCACTGCTCCCCTCAGCAGTGTACTTCGGTCCTTCTGCCTGTTCTGCTCCCTGCTCTGGCTCTGGTAAATTCTCTCACCGTCCTGCACTTCTGACTGTACCCAGTGCTTGCATAAATAAATAAATAAATCTTTTTTTTAAAAAAAAAAAAAGATGTATTTATTCAGATCTTTGGTTTGATTGTTGACTAAGATGAAAGTATTTGCTATTTTATACATACTTCGAGGTATGTTAATATCTGGTTCTTTGGAAATGAATTTTTGGGAAAAATTTTAATCTCAATTTATTTATAAATTGAGGACTCTCCAACACATTGTTTTAATAGAAATAGTACATAACAGACATGTAAAAAAATTATGTTGAAACGAGCTTTATTTTATACTAGTTCTGTACCCATCTACGTTAACTTAGTACTACAATTGTAATAGAAAGCTAATAAAGTAATAGAAATAACAATAGTAGAAATTACTGTAATAATAATAGAAAGCTAATCTCACTAATTATAGGCAAATATAAGTTGTTAGGATAGAAAGGTTGTGGTTAATAAGTTCTCTCAGCAATTTTAGGTATGCCATACTATTTTTCTCCTATATGATTGTGCAAATATGTTTTCTTTTTAAGCTTGCAAATACAGAAGAATACATAGATGGAGCATTGTCTGGACATCTGGGTGAAGTTTTAATAAGGTAACAAAACAATGGTAGTATTTGATAGAAGTTACTGGTGAGGATTAGAAGTGCATCTTTAAACTAATTGGTGCCTCAAAGTTACTTAAAAAAATTGCTATTAACAATATTCTACAACTAGACTTTAAGAATCTTTGAAATGGTTAAAAACTTGTCATAGAAAATGTAAACGTTTGTAGTTATTCATCCTTGAGGTATTTCTAGTGTTGATATTAAACTTCTAGCTGTTGTGTAGCTGTAACCTTTTCACGGTGGTTTTAGTTGCAGGAGCTTGGTTTTTGAATTTTAGTTGAGTCTGGCTTCTATTAGGGATTTTTGTCATACTCATTTTCTTGAGCTAGCTCTACTCCTCCAAATTCTAGTCATTTTTCCCCTTGGAAGATCATAAGGATACCATTTTATAACAACCACATGGTCAAAGTGCCATGTACTTTCTAATAAATCAGTAGAAAAGGCTTTAAAAAAGAGAAAGAAATGATACGTTGTAAATTTAGCATTCAGTACTTTTATAATGAAAACAATTTAGTAATAGTTATTCAAATCTGATATGGTTTCCAGTTTGAAAAACAAAAGAACTGTTTTTCTGTTTACAGGTGCAATAATGTCCTTTATATCAGAGGTGTTGAAGAAGAAGAAGAAGATGGGGAAATGAGAGAATAGCGTCTTTGTGGGGAATTTTTTTTATATATATTTCTAGACAATAAAGATTTGTGTGTTTTTCAACTTGACTTGTGAACGATTCATATTCAGATGTTTATATGCAAAGCTCAAATACTGAAACAATTGAAAGATTATTCACAGGATTAATGTTATAAAGACCACCCAATTTCATAAGTCCAGTACTCTTTTCTTTTATAAGGGAATATTATTCATATGCTTTGTAAATATTTATGAAGGTGAATTTCAGCCTATTTCTTGTAATTATATATTAACTGAGACCTTTCTAAGTTATTTTTGAGCCGCTTTTGACATGTATAAGGTTAAATATTTTCTTAAGATGAATTATTTTACTTGTCAACAAATTATATATATTAGTTATTACATTTAATTCTATATCAATGTAAGCTAAGTAATGTACATATAGTTAAAATTGAAATATCACTTGCAAATTAAAATAATGTAGTACACAAAAATTGTGAGTTGACATTTAAGCTGAAGGTATATGGTTTGTTCAATTACGAGAATTTTATTTTCTGAACAGAATTCTTTTTTAAAGATTTATTTATTTATTTATTTATTTATACAAGCAACAGGTATGGTCAGAAGAGCGGGAGGGTGAGAGAATTCACCACAGCCAGAGCGGGGAGCAGAGCAGGCAGAAGGACCAAGGTACACTGCTGAGGGGAGCAGCGGGCAGCAGGAGAGGTCTCTGCACGCCATGCGGGACCCTCCTCCAGTGGCTGGGGGGCATCCAGGGATCGAACCAGCGTCGCAGAGGCTGCGGGCAGCCTCGCAACCCAGCGCTCAACCACTGCGCCACTGGGGAGGCCCCAGAATTCTTTAATGTGAATTAAAAACCACTCTCACAGTTATGTTCTGAGGAAACATAATCTAGAGGTTTTTATTTAAAGTTATAAACCCCTCACAACCCTTCAGATATTTTAGACCTGTGCACTATTGAAATGTACTCTCTACACTGGTACAATGTATAACTTTCCCAAGAACTGGTTGAAAAAACATTCAAAGTCAAGATGGTGGAGAATACCATTATTGTGCTTTAACAGCCATCCACCATAGAGTTACATTAATAAAGTAACTTTGGATGTGCACTCCCTACTGGGACAAGTCAAATTATAGATTTAAATGTTTAGCTATGTAGACTAGCACTTAGAATGTAGATATTAAAAAGCTTCAACAAAAGAAAGTCACCCTCATTCCCAGTCCTATGACCTTTGGAATAAGGGCCTGTCGTCTGCACGTAGGTTAGGCAGCCTATGGGGCACAGTATTGCTCTTACTAAAAACCAAAATCTACAAAATATGTCCAAAACATTTGGTAATAAATGTCTTACTGCTTCTACTCAAGTGAAAAAATACTCATCCTCTTGTGATTTTGTTTTTGTATCCCTGACTAAAAGTAGCTCGTGCTTGTTAGCAGATGGAGGTTGTGAGCGATACATAAGTCGTCTTCCCACCTGAAACAAAAGAAAAAATATTTGTTAGCATAAGAATTTTCTATTGAAGTATAAATAAACCACTCTGATTACCTTGATTGTCCAAAAAATAATGTTGTTTAAAACAGACAATATTCACAGTTACACAAAGGGCATGACACCCAGTGGATAGCCAATGTGCTGGGCAAAGTGAAGTAACAAATGGAGCACTACATGCAGAAGACAGCACACTTGAGTTTTATGGGGAAGCGAGATTTAGCTAAAGTCCTTATAGGTTTCGGGTATCGTCAGTCTCAAAAAGCACCATTTTTCAGGCCAGCATTTCATTTCTCAGTCAGTGCCATAGCTGGTTTTCCCTATGGTTAGAGTTCTGCTGAACACTTAATTGGCATTTTAAAATCCTGTTAAACCTAATCTTGAGAAAATCACATAGTAACCTCTTAAACACTATCCTGTTGGCACTTGGAGGTATTCCCACAGGAGAGACTTGGAGAAACCTGTCCATTCATACACTTGAGTATATCAAGTATTAAATATATTTTTTCCTCATTTTTTGTTTCCCCTCCTTTATTCTTTTTATTTCGAATTTCTGTAAATTAAATGGTTGAAAAACATTCTATGGGACATAAATTTGAAATTTGGAAGGTGCTCTGGCCATGTGTGGGACTGCCTCAGGCACTGTAAAATGTTTGACACTCCTGGACTCAGAAATAAGTGGCAACAGGGATCTTCCCCATCTTGACACGCCCCACCTGATGAAGTTTTGGTCAGTGACTGATTGCATATATGGCAATGGTCCCCAAGTCCCTATTGCCAAGTGGCATGACACATTACAAAGTCATAGTGTTTTATGTATTTTAAGGTAAGGCCTCATACGTCTGTCTTGTACAGGATGACAAAAGCACCTAACAATGCATTTCTCAAAATGTGTCTCCACCAATGAGAGGTGACTAATAACAACAAAAGCAATCAATTCATTTTCTAATATCAGAATTTTTTTTTTCCGCTTCTTTGGTGTAATCTTTGTTATTCGCACAGCCTGAAAAATAGCCAGTAATGAACCATCCTAACTAGACAAGGACTTCTAGCAGGTCAGTTTCTTTTTTTTCAGTTTTCATCCCGTTTTAGTTTCCATTCTCATTTGTAGTCTGTTAATTCAATAAGCTTTTTTAATGAGTATCCACTGTACGCCAGGTACTGGGGATCATAAAACTCATTCATACTCTAGATATGATTAAAAAATTTCAATTTGGTGGGTTTAGTGAACAGTTTTTTTTTAAGATTTATTTATGCATACAAGAGCTGGGGTACAGGCCAGAGGTACAGGGGGGTGGGGGGATTGGATTTACCAGAGACAGAGTGGGGAACAGAACAGGCAGACTGACTGAAATACACTGCTGAGGGGAGCAGTGGGCAAGACAGGAGAGGTCTGCTGCACCATGTGGGTTGCTCCCTGGCCGGGGATTGAACTCATGCTGCAGAGGCTGCGAATTGCTTCAGAGTGCGGTGCTTAACCCCTTGCACCACCAGGAAGGCCCCTTAGTGAAGAGTTCTATGTGCATATGGAAAGGTGATGGTTGATCCCTTGGCACGAGAGGACATGTTAGGTCTTCATAGAAAGTTGAACTAGATAAGTACCTTTTTAAGGAGACCCTTTTAAGGAGAAAGTCTTAAAATATTTTAGGATAATCATTACTTTTCTAACATAGTTCATATTAGCAGTTACCATATTTCTTTAGAACTTAAGTACTCACCTCAATAGCCTGGTTGTGAAGTGCATAATAAGCACTCACGATGGGTTAGCTATTATGTAAGAACCGGTGTTCACATTAGCATTGCAGATACCCATCAGATTGTCTATCTGGAATGTATTTCAGACCCTAAGCCGAGGAGGGCCAGAGTGGCAGATAGAAACAAAGACCCTCCTCACCCAGGGGAGAGTCCTGGGCCACGTGCCCTCAGCCACTGCCCAATCCCCCGCTTTCTATTGGTCAGGAATCTGCAGTATAAAGGCTTTGGCTGCTGGTCCCAGCTCTGCTGCTGAGTTAGAAGTGACTGGGAAAATCATTTTAACTTTAACATCTCATTATTTTCACAGTGTGGGAATTGAAAAGCCTTGCCAGTTATAAGTAATTCTCTGGGTTTACTATCTTTATTGGATGTAGAATGTAAGATTCCCCGGCTGCTCCCTGGCTGCTCCCCGGCTGCTCCCTGGCTACTGGCGGAGGGTCCCGCATGGTGCGCAGACCTCTCCTGCCACCCGCTGCTCCCCTCAGCAGTGTACTTTGGTCCTTCTGCCTGCTCTGCTCCCCGCTCTGGCTCTGGTGAATTCTCTCACCCTCCGGCGCTTCTGACTGTACCCTGTGGTGCTTGTATAAATATAAATAAACAAATAAAAAATATTTTAAAAAAATTTAAAAAAAAGAATGTAAGAAGCAAGATTTCTAGCTACTATTTGTAAATACATATATTTATAATAAATATATGTGTAAATAAATTTTAATGTATAAAATAGTTATGCAAATACATACACATGTATATAAGGTAAACATGTAAATATATACATATATATGTATATGTGTATATAAACACTTAGGATTTTTCCAAAAGGATAAAGATAAAATTGTCTTTTTTCCTTTCAAATCATGTTTATTCGGGTTAAGTACGTTTACATCTTTGTGCCTATTTCGGCAGTTACAGGTGCAAATCTCTGTCCATGAACTGTTAACTGTTTATCTCCAGGGAACCAACTTAAGTTTCACAGAATACTCTTGTTTCTTGAACTTTGAGCCATATTCTTTTTTTTTTTTTTTAAGATTTATTTATTTATTTATACAAGCACTGGGTAGAGTCAGAAGCACGAGAGGGTGAGAGAATTCACCAGAGCCAGAGCAGGGAACAGAACAGGCAGAATGACGAAATACACTGCTGAGGGGAGCAGCGGGCGCGGCAGGAGAGGTCTATCGTGCCATGTGGGACCCTCGCCAGTGGCCGGGGATCGAACTGGCGCTGCAGAGGCTGCAGGCAGCTTTGCAGCCCAGCGCTCAACCACTGAGCCACCAGGGGAGGCCCTTGAGCCATATTCTTGTATTCCCAACTCAAAAATTATTGGAAAAAAAAAAATTCTCATTTTGTGCATTTGGAGCTAAAGAAAAAGAGGAGCATTTTAATAAAAAGTGGGTCTAATAGAGAACTGTTGACCTAGGAAGTTGAATTATCCTGAAAGTAGCAAGGAATCAGAAAGAGACCAAGTGCAGCTGTGAGCAAAAAGGTATTTTACTAAAGTTGGGTAAGTTCCATCAGGTATTTTGTTTTTATACCATAGAGGCACTCACATGTAGCTAAATCAATTAATAACAAAACACCAACCTTTTTCTTTGGTTGTGCTACTGCTCTTTGGAGAGCAACTTTTAGCCTTTCCTCCTGGTGTCTTTGTTTTTCTTTCATTTTCTCTTCACGCAACCTATAAAGAGGGGGAAAACATATCCTTTTAACTATAAATCACAGAGAGTAAAAAAGACTGACATTACTATTTGCTAATGAACTTTTTAAATATTTTAAGACTTCATTTAAAGTTAAATGAAAACAGTACTTCATCTTTTCCCATAACCATAGCTTTTAACTATCAGACAAAATCTCAGCAAATCCTATTGGTGTTGGTGTTGAAATGGGAAGGAATTTCTTGTCAACATTTTGGAAGAAGTAAAATCTGCCTGGATGTTGCTCTAAGATAAATACCTCAGAAAAACTTCCTAACTCTTTACAGTTTGTACAATGGCCACTTGAATTTCAACTTCGAACTGCTCCTCGCCCCACTCCCCCAAAGTCCCCGTATTGACATATAATCTACTGCAGGAAAGAACACAAATCACAAGTGTATAACTCAATGAATTACCACAAAAGTGGTATTTTCCAGTTAATATTTTTTAATGGTATTTTCAAATTAAAACCAAGATATGCTATTTGTTTTGTTCTCGCTAGAGTTGTGAGATGATAGTCACATGAAATGCTCTATACAAACTTTATTCCAATACCTGGTATAGAATAGACACCTTAGTAATAACTTTTATGTGCCTATATAATGTATAACATTTTTTACGCAAGTTACAATATGTGTTATGTTCTAGATGCCTCCAAACTATGGGGAAAATCACCTAAAATTCTCTTTGATAAGAATGATAAATGAAGTTAGGTTCTTGTTTTACTACTGAAAATAAGTTGTAGAATGTATTTCCTACTATAAAAAAGATTCCAAGTGCCATTAATGTGATCAGTCATTGATCACCTTATGAAAGGAGTCTTTCATTTAGAATCTTGTTTTAATTTGCTTTACATTCAAATCTCATCAGGATCACCTTAATATATTAATACTGCACTTTATTTGGCAGAAAAAGTAGTCCCCTTTCACCAATAAGTACTAAGCAAGAACAAAATATCTAAGGTCAAACTATGTGCCAGGCATGCTTGAGTGCTTTTACATAGATTTAATCTTTACAACATTATGAGATAATTAGCATTAAAATAGCATTATTACTGCTATTTTACAGGTAAACTGAGAAAGGTTCTATGGTGTTATGGTCACAAAGATTGTAGATGGGTGGACCTGGACTGAACCCATGCATTTGGTTCTCATACCTATGCGTGTAGTCATAGCACCAGTTTGCCTCCCAGTATGCTCATTTGGCTATCACATGGACATTTTCCTACCTACAAGCATTTTCTACATGCCACATCATACTAGGGAGCATATATTTATAACCATCGTTGTCCTTGTAACAGATACATAAAACCCTTGTTTAACTCAGTGTGGAAATCTGTAATTCAGTGCGTGATCCAGAGAGACCCCAGGCCAGGCAGGGACGTAGGGAAGGGGAAGTTCAGGAATGTTGATCCTCATGACATTGTTTTGAGAAATGAATGGGTACATGTGTTGATGCTAAGTACGTAAGTGTTGGCAGGTTTGCACAGAGGAAAACCCTCAATGTATGGCTTCCACTTTTAAACAGTTCCTTTATAGGTTGAGTAAGTTTTGGGCCTGTCCCCATAGGTGCAGTTCTCCCACATGATAATACTTCAAACATTTTCATATAACTAGTGTCTTTACCCTGAAGATGCCCTTCTCTGAGCCAGAAGGACCCCCTGGCCCATCACATGCTATTCACCTCCTTCCTTTCCTTCACAATGTCATTGCCATGTAATGACACATTTATTTCATGAGTATCTCCCGCACTAAATAATAACTATGAGGAGGCCAGGGTTGGTGTGGTTCCTATATGGCAGACTCGCTCAGTGACTGTGGAATCCAACCAAAAATAATTACTAGTCTCATAAGCCACTCACGACACATATCAAAAGACAAGTGACTATACTTTTGTCGCCGTTCTTTGTGTTTTATTCTCTCGATTGCCTCCACATTTTCTTTGGGAATAGATTCGATGAGATCACTCAGTTCCACCAGGCGAGACTCTACTTTTACCAGCTTTTGAACTGGGTTGAGGCTGCCAACCTCAGCATCGCCAATGCAGATTCTGTATACTTGATTAATTTTTCTGCTAAGAGAATCTATCAGTTTTTCCTAAGTTGGGAAGAAAAGGAGAGCAGAACACATAACATCTCATCATTCAATAAACATGAACTCCCATTTAACCATAATATAATGAAAAGACTCCTATGCTACTCTTTCCTTTTTCTGAAGGAAAGCTTTAATACAGCAGAACAGTGAGAAAATGCAGTGATATTTATGTTGTAATTTACAGTCATATCATTACTACAGTAATACCTTTGATTATTTAAAAGTATGTTAGTCTAGGCATAAAAAGTAGCGCTAATAAAATAGAATTAGGTTTGAATGTTTTTGTACATTTGATTCCCTGGAAATTCTGGTAGAGGCAACATATACATTTTAAATCTGTTTTTGCCACTCCACTGCATTTCCTTGCAGCCACACATGTAAGGTCCCCATTTTTACACTTACTGTTCTAATTGCTAAAACCATAATAATCCTGTTTAATAGTTATTTGTATATATACCATCTCTCTCCCTGTAAACGGTAACCACCTGGAGGGCAGTAGATACTTCTTATGTTTACACATATATCTAAAACAGCACCTTGCACCTGACTGAACACTTAGTAAATGTTTGCTGAATAAATGACTGAATGCATTCTCTCACAGGAAAAAAAAAATAAAGGAAAAAGTTACAAGCAAACAGCTTCTGTCACTTGCTGGCCTACCAAAAGCTTCTTAGGAGTTTAATGTTTACTCTCTATTAGGAAGACATCACAGTGTAGTGTAAGCAGGTTCAGGCCAAACCTTGCTGGTCCCTGTACCTGGCTACTGCGCCGTTTTATCTGCTGGTGGTAATGCTGGAACTTGTTGATAATGTGTGTCGGGACCACAAGAAAATTCGCATCATTTGTCGCCAACTTATGCCATGCTTTCTCACTTGAGAGGATCTCAATAAACTTCCGGGCAAACTTAATCTCTTTCCAGGTAGCATTCTGCCCAAATGCCCGCTTCTGCTCAAGAAGATAGAATCACCATAAAACTAAGGACAAAGAACAGTCCAGCAGATGTGGTTCCAGAAGTCCAGGGAACCCTCTTCTGGAACCACAGTCTCCTTACAGAGCCACCAACACTTCATGACAAGCCAAGACCTGTTTATTTCCAACAGTTTGTCTCCCACCTCCAAGGTTAACCTACTTTCTGGTGGTCACATTTACTGTCTTGCCCACCCCCTAAAATTGACACTAGTCCCCTCCTTTATCCATGGCTTCACTTTCCCCAGTTTCATTTACCTGTGACCAACAGTGGTCTGAAAAAATGTTAGATGGAAAATTCCCAAAGCAGAGGATCCTCCTTCTGATGTGTAGTCAGGAGGTCCTAAGGTGCGCCACAGTGCTGTGTGATTCAGCTCACTTCATCTCATCACGCAGACCCCGCGCCTTCCCATCCCAAGGTGAGTACCATATCATATTTTGAGAGCTTATCACAGTATATTGTTATCATTGTTCTATTTTACTAATCAGTGTTGTTAATCTCTTACTGTGCCTAATTTATAATTTAAACTATCATAAGTATGTACTTATAGGAAAAAAACTTAGTGTATATAGGATTCACTGTTGTCTGTAGTCTCAGGCAAAACCATGCTCCTTTTAGAAAACTTTACAATAATGTAAAAAGGAAAATTGAAAAGAGGAAAGCAAAAGTCCCGTGTGCCAGAAAATGTTCTCCCCTCCTCTCCAAATAACACTTACTGTGTTTCCTATTTGTATTAACAACACAATCCTTTTAGAAAACTTTAGGAATAAAAAAAAAATATGGAAGGTAAAACAGTAAAAGGAATCAATCCAGGGGCTGAAATGTACATTGGATTATGAAAAAACAATAGTGCTACAATTTGAGACATTGAAAAAATATACTGAACACTGGTTCTGAGAAAAAGCCACTTTGCTATGTGATTGATGGCAATTTCTGAAAGAGCTTCCTGAACAGTAGGGAGAGATTCAGAGACGGATGGGCAGTGGGCTTTCAGGGTTTATTTCAGGATGTCATCTTTCCTTTTGTTTGTTCAAGTTCCCCCCAGTCCAACAGGATTGGAAAAGACAAAGAAGATTTTTTTTAAGACAGCAGGGTAATAACAGCATAAGAAATAGGACTGGAAATAAGGCTAAGGAAAATGATCATGTATGAGAAAAAAATTGAAGGCCTGGCCTAACAGCCCAGGCACAGAGACACAGCCCAAGGCGGAGACTGCAGCTGACCAACCGTGTCAGTGCAGTCCCCAGAGCTGCCACCAGGTGGCAGGCCCAGTCCAGGGCACCTCCAAGTTGCTGCCCAGAGTCGGCAGGGTATGGGAGGAAGGCAGGCTGCTTCTCCCAACAATATTGTAGAAAATTGAATACAAGGATAAGGACTTTGGATGCCTTCCAAAACAAAAACAAAACAAAACAAAACAAAACAAAACAAGCAAACAAACAAAAAAACAAAACAAAAAAAACAAAGCCTTCCAAAACAGTGAGTGGAAAGGGATCTGATTAGAGCAATGTTTATGAGAAACAACTATGCCAAAACTGAACAGGGGAGGGGATACAGTTTAGATGTCATTTCAATTCCTTTCCAACTAGAAGACTAATTCTAATCCATGTCACATTCTGCTGTGTGCTGGCTGTAAACAACTCTCCCAATTGAACTGCATCAAGTCCCTGTGTGAAAGAACAGTAAAACCAGAGGTGATTACATTCTGCAAATCGAATAATGGAATAGCTTATATTCCATTTCATGGTCAGTGACAAGGAACAAATAGCTAACTGCTGTACAAAACATGGGTGATCTCACAAAGAAAGTGTTGAGAGAAGGATGCCAGGCAAGCCAGATATATTACCTGATTCCGTTTATTTAAGGTTCAAAAGTATGAGAACTAATTGGCACTGGAGAAGTCAGGGTAGCCGTCACCTCTGAGGGGCTGCAGCTACAGGAAGAGGCATGGGGAAGGCTTCTGGGGGTGCAGATAAGATAGAGCACCTCACCTAAGGGATGTGTGGGCTTGTTAACTTTGAAGACGTTTTCTTGATGCACCTTTGGTTCATGCGCTGTCAATGATACATCATGCTTGAACTTAAATTTTCATTTTAAGACAAATATTGAGTCAAGAAAAATGTTGTTAGGGGATTTAGTGTAGTGAGAAGTGTGGAAGTTCTAAAAGAATAAAATATTCATTATGCAGTGATTATAGCTCCTAATTAACTGATAACTTATGGTTATCAAAATTATGTGCAACCATATTTACTTAGTCATGAAGAATTATGGTGTGCACCCTTTGAGATCTGAACGAATGGGAGTGAGGAAGCTGTAAAATATTTCCCCCTACCAGTTTTCCTGCTCTGGTCCCCTTCTCCACCCTAGCATCTCACTTCTCTAGGAGATACTAAGAATTACTGGCCTCAACACATAGATGTACAACACATGGGTGCCAAAATTATACTTGTAACCCAAATATCAAAATAATTTTCAGGTCAACTCTGCCTTCTCTGCTTATGGATCTGTGTGCCTCAATTTTTTTTTTTTTAAGATTTATTGATTTATTTATACAAGCACTAGGTACAGTCAGAAGTGCGGGAGGGTGAGAGAATTCACCAGAGCCAGAATGAGGAGCAGAACAGGCAGACTGACAAAGTACACTGCTGAGGGAAGCAGCGGGCATGGCAGGAGAGGTCTGTCATGCCATGGCTGTGGGCAGCTTTGCAGCCCAGCGCTCAACTGCTGTGCCACCAGGGGAGGCCCTGTGTGCCTCAATTTTAAGAGTATTGAAAGTGCCCTTTTTTCATAGTGACCCTAAACTTGGATGAAAGGATCTTGGGAAAGTAACCACTGATATTTATTTGAAATTTTTGGTGTCAATCAACTTCAGAATTATTTAAAACAGAATTGAGAAGTGGAAACAACCTGTGTAATCAACAGAAAAGAGAGAAACAAGATGTGGAATATAAATACAATGGAATATTATTCAGCCATAAGAAGAAATGAAATCTGACACATGCTACCACCTGGATGAATCTGGAAAATATTAAGTGTCAAATTATGCTAAATGCAAAACACAAGGACAACTCTTGAATAATTCCATTTATGTGAGGCAGCTAAAACAGACATTTACAGACACAGAAAGTAGAAGAGAGGTTTACAAAGGCAGGGAAAATGGAAGATTGGGGGATTATTTAATGGGTACAAAGTTTCTATTTGGGATAATTAAAAATTCTAGAAATAGGGGCGATATCACACTATGTTGTGATTATACTTAATGTTACTGATTATATGCCTGAAATGGTGAAATGGTAAATTTGTATGTTTCCCAACAATTAAAAAACTGGTATAAGAAAAACTCAGCATCAAAGAACAGAAAGATGACTAGCACTTGTTAATTGCTCTTCATGCATAACCCCAGCCCCTCTGAACTCAGGGTGCTTACACCCTGAGTGTGTGTGAGTGTGAGTGTGTGAAGGAGGCATGAATGCACAGTTTTGTTTTATATAACTGCCCACCTTGAGTCGGGTAGGGCAATCATATTCTTCTTCTAAGCTTCTCTCAATTCTACCTCTGATTGAAAGTCAAGTTCATGACCATAAATGTGGTAGTAGCTTCACATACTAGAATTTTTATTTCATTTGAGATTTTTTTTTTTTTTTACAAAGAAACCAATGTTAGCTGGAGCTTGTTGTGGGTCTAGAAGCTAACCTAATCATTCATTCAACAAACATTTATTGAATACCTACTTCATGGGGATACTACACTTGGCTCACTAGGGTAACACAGTCTCTGCCTTGAGGGGTTTGCCTCCAACTGGAAGAGAAACACGTAGAGATACACATGTGTGCTCCAAGAATGCATTTGTGAGGCCCCAAGCGGCTAACACCTATGACAAGCCTCTTGTGGGGCAGTGGTCTTGGCCACAAGGCAGTGAGCTTCATATCTACACACTCTGACTAAAGAAATGTGTTTGTAAGAGGAAAATCTCAACACATGTTGTGATAATTAGCGCAACATTTCAAGAGAAGGCCAGTGCCTGGGTGCATGCTCTCTGTTGGCTATATCAGCTGACTGTCACAGCCTGACAAGGTCATTTCAACCTGGGCTTCTCTACCTCTTTCTGGTTTGCTGTAATTCCCCCCATTGCAAGGCTTAGGGCACAGGGAATGCAAATTATTATCATCATGAACCAGAGGAAAATGACAACAGACAATGAATGATTACCTGAGCATCTGAGTTAAATTGTCCAAAACTAAACAGTCTGGACCTTAATTCCAATTCTGCCGCTTTTTCCTCTTCTCTCACACAGCTCTCCTTAAGCATGTTCTTGTGCTCCAGGAGAAAATCTATGTTGCTATTTCTATTGCAAAAGGAGAAGGAGACATTGTCATTTGTGGTTTAGTGAAACCAAGCATCAAACACTTCCCTACTCTTGCCAGATATACATCACCAGTCTATACTTTCAATAAGCCAAATACCAGCCAAATAGCAAAGTACATGCAACTTCTGGAGTGAAAGGAGAAAAAGAAATGCTGTTTTTAACTTTCACCTGGCAGCGTTTGCTTCCCCACAAGTCCTCCCAATGGAGAGCAGCAGAGCTGAGGTGTTGGGAACCTAAGTTGTGGCCGAGCTAGTGTTCCCGAACCTGGCTGATAATCAGAATATCAGGGGACCCCCCCAGGGGAAAAAGAGAGACTCCTGGCTCCTTCACCTAAAGATCCTGATGTGTGTCTTCTGACACAGATGCCCTTTTCCTGGCCCAACCAGACCCACCTGTTCCCAAAGTCATGCAGTCAGGGGTGGGGCATCATGTAGTCTGAGGATTGGGAGAGAGGAGACATGGACTGAAAAGTACCTGGGAGTCGAGGTGGGTGGCTGTGAGGCCATGATGTTTAACTCCTGAATGAGTTAATTTCTTCCAAAGCTCATTGTAGTTTGTTTTTTTAAAGATTTATTTATTTATGCATACAAGAGCTGGGGTACAGGCCAGAGATGCAGGGGGTGAGAGGATTCACCAGAGACAGAGTGGGGAACAGAACAGGCAGACTGACCGAAGTACACTGCTGAGGGGAGCAGTGGGCGAGATAGGAGATCAATTCCCTGGCCCAGGGATTGAACTAGTGCTGCAGAGGCTATGGATTGCTTCATAGTGTGGTGCTTAACCCCTTGCATCACCAAGGAGGCCCTTCATTGTACTTTGATCTACTGTTTAAAACGATTGTCATCTCTGGCCCAAAAATCTGTTCCAAAAGGGTTGTATGCATTTTTATCAGGGTAGCTACAAAGACGTATTCAACTCAAAGCTCTTTTTAAAAAATTGTAATAACAAAATTTTAGAGTGGAAAGAAATTTTATAAGTCATCAAATCCTTCCCTCAACAGAGATCCCTTTTATAATAATCCTGATTATATTGATGTATACATTATAAAATGATACATTTAAGTTAAAAATAAGCTGTTTTTCTGAGAGTTATAGCCGAGGAAAAATGCACATATTAGCTTATTATCCAAAGCAAGATGTGATTAGCCTAACGGGTGAAAACTGCATTGAACAAAAATTAAGGCATCTTAATTTCTTTTCCTCTTTTAAACTATCTTTAATTATTGCTTGCTAGGAATATTTTTTGACAAGTGTAGGGAAATATGGACAAAAATTAAAGTCAGTCTATTTTGTGTCAATGTAGCTTCAATATCTTGCAATGTAAACTTATTAAAAATCCACCCCAAATGCAAAGAGACCACGAGGAAGGGCACCCATGAAGGAGGTGGATTCTGTGTCTATTTAGAAATTGCTTCATAGAATAAATCCCCTTGTTTTCTTTTTTTTTTAAATCCCCTTGTTTTCAATGACTTACATTTTGTCATGTATAAGTTTTTCCCTTTTATTTATATCTTCAAGGTTCTCATCGACATCTTGGGAATACTGTACCAACGTAAGATTTTGCTCTTCCAGCTCGTTGAGGACTTGAAGTAACTCTTCTGGTTCTTTAAAATAAAGCTCTGGCTCCTACTCAAGCAATAACAAGGAATAGAACATATCAGACAGCTGACGCAAAGGTAGGTTTCCGACGCATATGCAACGCATTTAGAAAAATACAGTGAGAGAATTGTGGGTATGTCGTTATGAGGAGGATTGTGGTTGTGAGGGAGAGATGGGCAGGGGAGTCCATTTGCACATGAGAGGTGGTCCTCTGGGATAGGACATTTCGGATATTGGGAGATAGACAGTAGTGAAAAAAGGGAAGGTAGAATGAAGAGTGGAAGGCAGGGATACAAAGTGGAGGGATGCAGCAGAAGAGGAGGCAAGGGCAGAACAAAGGAAAGGTGGGACTAGGAAGGCAAGCAAGGCAGAAGAAATAGAAGAAAGAAAAACTTAGGAGGCTAAGTGAAGGTCATTTTCTCCCCATATTTTATTAGATATCTTCCAAAATTATATAAACAACTACACACTACTTTAAGGGCGTTTAAAATTTAAAAAGATGCCTTGGGTACCTGCACACCCATGTTCATCCTATTTACTATAGCCAAGAGCTGGAAGCAACTGCATGTCCAGTGATTGATGAATGGATGAGGAGATGTGATGGGACAGTGCAGTCTTCAAAAGCATGGGACAGCAGATGGGACAACACAGATGGACCGGGATGATTTTAGGCTAACTGAAATAAGCAGGTTACAAAAAGACACCTACTTCATGATTCCACTTGTATGCAGTTCCTAAGGCAATCAGACCCTTAGGAAATGAACCAGCGGTTGCCAGGGGTTGGGGTCGGGAGCGGTGATCAGGGTGTTTGCTGGGGAGAGTCTTGGTTTTGCAACATGAAAAAGTTCTAGAGCTCATACACACAGCGTGTATGTCATTAACACTACTGTGCTGTATGCTTAAAAATGGTCAGGAGGGTAAATTTTATGTTTTGTTTTGTTTTTTTAAAGATTTATTTATTTATTTATACAAGCACTGGGCACAGTCAGAAGCACGGGAGGGTGAGAGAATTCACCAGAGCCAGAGGGGAGAGCAGAGCAGGCAGACTGATGAAGTACACTGCTGAGGGGAGCAGCGGGCGGCAGGAGAGGTCTGCGCGCCATGTGGGACCCGCTCCCTGCGGCCGGGGATTGAACCGGCGCTGCAGAGGCTGCGGGCAGCTTCACAAACCAGCACTCAACCACTGCGCCACCAGGGAGGCCCTATGTTTTGTTTTTTAATACAATAAAAAAGAAAGGTGACTCGGGTAAGATGTGTTATATTAACAACAGAGGGTGTTTTTTGTTTTCCCTTGGGTGTTCCTGTGGCTATATTTAGAGCAGGGTTAGGTCTATAGCAGCCAGGTAGCAAAAAAGGGCTCTTTTATCGTAGGTCGACTTACCTGACAGCTACCCAATCTATCTGGAACCCAGTGAAATGACCAGCACTCGGAAAGTGGCTTTTGTGCAAGAAGACTTTAGGTGATATATGTCCCCTAAATTATTACTTTCTGATAGACATTCAGTTTTCATAAAATAGCTGATGAAGAAGATGAACTATATATGCAACCAGGGGGCTGTATCAACATATTTCCTTCTGGAAAGTGGTGGGATACTTGCAATAGGAAATTTTTTTCCCATTTGCAATAGGATATTATTTTCACCAAACACAGTATTTAAATCAAGAAATGTAATCTATTTACCAGATCGTAGTCTATATCACCATCTAGAAAGAAATCGAAACTGTCTTCTGAACTGATGCTTTCAGCTTGACTGTAAAAGAAAAGGGAAAATTCTGAATTCTGAGCATTTTCTGTCAATACATTCCTTTCCTGAATAGTCTTTGGAAACTAATTGTGGTGTAATGCTATTCCATAGCCTGTTCAGCTTTTCAGGGAATGGCTGGTTGCAGAAATCAATGGATTCCACACAAAAGAAAATCAGGTTTGTCCCAGACTTTTATAAAGAAACACAATTCTGGGTGAGGTAGTGAAACTGCAAATATAGGGGCCACCAGAATAGCTTAAACAATTGGACAGTGGATCCTGAGGCAAAGATCCAAGATGCAGGGGCAGGCAGTCTGTGCAAACAACAGCTGCAGGCACTCATTAACGAATTCAGGGGACCCTGGAAACCTGGGCCACCTGAGGGACAGGTGACCTGTTTGCAGAAATGGCAACCACCCCTCCAGCATCCCCGTCAGTGGGTGACTATGTGACATTTATCAATATATTGACGCAAAGCTGAAAGAGACATCTGCTAATAACCATTCAGATTTTCAAGAGCATGAATCAAGTTTGTACTGTACTTGGAGATCGATCTCTTATGCTCTGAGGAGAGATTTCTTATGGTCTTCTGTTGTTTCCCTGTTCAAAACATCCAGGTGAAGTCCATGCATCATGAAGGTGGAGGTGGAAAGAAATAACATATCATTAGAAACAACTCTTTGTGGGACTCCCCGGTGGCACAGCGGGTTGAGCGCCGCGCTGTGAAGCTGTCCGCAGCCTCCACAGCACCAGTTCAATTCCCGGCTGGCCAGGGAGATTCCCACATGGTGAGGCAAACCTCTCCTGTCTCACCCGCTGCTCCCCTCAGCAGTGTATTTCATCAGTCTGCCTGTTCTGTTCCCTGCTCTGTCTCTGGTGAATCCTCTCACCCTCCCGTGACTCTGGCCTGTACCCCAGCTCTTGTATAAATAAAAATAAATCTTAAAAAAAAAAAGAAACAACTCTTTGTTATGTTTGGTGTAAGATTGTCACTTCTCTGCCTGGATATGCCCATTCCTTCTTTAGCAGCTACTATTAGTGATGATCAATAGGAAATAGATCTCTTTTTTCCTACTGAGCTAGATTCCAACCATAAGAAGAAAAACAAGTTATGGTGAAGGGGGGTGGGGGTGGCTGTCAGCTATCACAAGTCACAGACTGAGGACACATATGTGAAATATGTCACAATTCACTTTTTACCTAAACATCTACTTTTCTCATCACTGATTTTTTTTCACCAAAAGAAAACATAAAAATGCACATGTCGGGCCTCCCTGGTGGCACAGTGGTTGAGCGTTGGGCTGCAAAGCTGCCCACAGCCTCTGCAGCGCCAGTTCGATGCCCAGCTGCTGGTGAGGGTCCCACATGGCGTGCAGACCTCTCCTGCCATGCCCACTGCTCCCCTCAGCAGTGTACTTCGTCAGTCTGCCTATTCTGCTCCCCGATCTGACTCTGGTGAATTCTCTCACCCTCCCGTGCTTCTGACTGTACCCAGTGCTTATATAAATAAATAAATCTTAAAAAAAAGAAAAGAAGAGGAAAAGTAAAAAATAAAAAAAAAAAAATGCACGTCAATCATTCCATCTTACACAGGGCCTACTATCTTCTAAGGCCACATACAAATCTCGCACGATTTCCCCTCACACCTACATTACGTTCCTCCCACACCAGTGTCTGGTCCTGATCCTGATCTGAAACTAAGAAGTGGGCAAAATGGTCTTGGGTTTCTTCTTCCACTGGCCCCCATATTCCCCAGGTCATATATCCTCATGCTGGCATTTTTGTGACTTCTAACCCCTCTGCCTGCTGTGATCTGTCTGGAAACCACAGTAGGCCTTGCTCGCCCCACCCTGTCTCCACCTTAGTGCCTACTTGTTCTTCAAAGTCCAATTCAATTGTGGTCTCATCTGGCAGACTCTTCTAAATGCCCTCAGGTAGAGATCTTTTTTTTTTGTTTGTTTTGGCTTTTGCTTCCAGAGCCCCCAACCATCTATCACTACTCTTCACTGGTGCCGCTGTGTTAGTTTTCTTTTTTTTCCACTTTTTTTTTTTTTAAGATTTATTTATTTATTTATACAAGCACTGGGTACAGTCCGAAGTGCAGGCGGGTGAGAGAATTCACCAAAGCCAGAGCGGGGAACAGAACAGGCAGACCAATGAAATACACTGCTGAGGGGAGCAGCGGGTGGCAGGAGAGGTCTGCGTGCCATGTGGGACCCTCGCCCGGTGGCCGGGGATTGAACCAGTGCTGCAGAGGCTGCAGGCAGCTTCGCAGCCCAGCGCTCAACTGCTGCGCCACCGGGGTGTTAGTTTTTAAGCTGATACCCAAACACACTGTGGCATGAGTTTGATCCCGGGCCAGGGAGCTACCCACATGGCACAGCAGACCTCGCCTGTCTCACCTGCTGCTCCTCTCAGCCGTGTATTTCAGTACATATGCCTGTTTCACTCCCTGCTCTGTCACTGGTGAGGCCTCTCACTCCCCACAAGTCCGGCCTACACCCCAGTTTTTGTATGCATGAATGAATACAAATAAATCTTAAAAAACAAATACATCTGACTGTTGGTAGCAGGGCAAAGGAGGAGAAATTGTTACCCAAAACCAGCCTGCATTTGCCGTGACAAACTAAATGCCAGCAGGGCAGGTGCTGCAGAAGGAGCTCTGAATTGGTTGTGAATTTTCCCATTTACTCCCTTGTGCCCAATGGCAGTCAATGGGTTGCAAGTGACCTGGTTTGCTGGGTCATGGAATGGACCAGAAGCTGAAGAGTTAGATGAGCTAGTGAGGCAGGACCTCGGTGAGTGTCCTGGTCAGTCAGAGACCCCTTCTGCCTTGGCTCCTCTCCCTGTTCCGTCCACCCATCTACTCTCCCAGTTCATGAACAGTACTCCTTGCTCTCCAGGACTAGGGTGATGTGGGCATCACCCTCCATGTCCTGCTCAGCACCCGGGTCCTGAACTTCCACTCTGATATCAGCACCTGCTCTTGTTTCACTTTCATGAGTGAAGTCCCCATCTCTGGTGTTACCTCCTTGGCTGCTGCTTCCCACTGCAGAGTCTTCTGTAAGCGGTGTCTTCATGATACCTTCATGGCTCTCTTTCATCTTTGCACTTGTTTCTAGAAATGAAAAATAAGGAGGGGTAGGAGGTGGAAAGACACTCCTGAGAACTTTGTCTCACTGTGCAGGTAGTTACTGTGGCAACCTCCAAGGCCACCGTATGATATGGGGACATGGAGCCAGCAGCTGGCTGGGGCTGCTCTCTGGGGTGGGCAGGATGGAGGAGAACGCACCTGTGGGGCATGAGGATTTCCCTTCCCACACCTGTCTGTCATAGGTCCTACCACCCCCTCCCGAGCCCTGCACGGCTCCTGTGGATGGAGACACTGGTTTCTGAGCACCCTTGATTTAGATGACTCATCTGGGAGGACTGATCTTAAACTGTGAAAGGCAAGTATTTCTGTTTTCCTTTCCATTTGCTCTCTCTCTTGTCAAACCCCAGGTATTGAGATTAGCCAAGTGTCATCACTGTGCTCACTACTTTACACACAGATGGAATTCAGTCTCACCCAGCACAGCGAGACACAAGGAAACTGGGTCAGGTTGTCAGCCATGGCAGGTGGTGCACGGTTAGCAACGAGTTCTCTGGGAAAACATTCTCTCTGACTTGGAGTTTTCCAATTTCTATGGTGTAAATGCTTTTACCCTGGAGGATCAGGATCAGTTCTCAGCCGAAGACTGCACATCTCCATGATGTCTCTATGTTGTTCCAGGAAACCAAGCAGCTAGTCTCCCTGGACCTGGGGTCTGATGGTCTCACCTCTACCCTGACCCTACTGTCTTCCTGAAGTTCTATTCTGGGGGCTCATCTATTTGCTCCCCTCACTAAGGGGTGACTTCACTTCACTTGATATCTAATGTCTGGAAACTTGCTCCATAGAGTTTCCAGGCAAGAGGGCAAGTCTGGTCCTTGTTACCCTAATATTGTTGGAAGTGGAAGCCTTCCCTTTTGATTTGTGACCCAACATTGGTCATTTATTTAATCTATTTCTGGTCCACTGAGCTAACTTTGTAATGCCAGTTCCCCACCGTTTCAATTTCTGATACTCTGTGATAATATATTCCACAATGTCTTAAATAATTATAACACCCTCCTATGACCTCCTCATTTCAGAAGTATTTGCTTATATTTCTAAATGAGCCTCAAAACCATTGTACAGAGTTCTCCCCAAAACAACACCCAATTCCCTGACGACGTTTGGTAACATTTTTTTAATTGTAATTCTATAAAACTTATAAATTCAGTTCCAGAAAAATTGGCAGCATTACAATACTAAGCCCTCCTATCTAAAAAGAGGACATATTTCTGTTTTTTTCTTGTGATTGGTTTTGAGTTTTTTGGGGGGATGAGGTGTTATATACATTATCCCATGCCATTCTTTTATTTATAATTTATTTTTTTATTTATATCTTTTTTTAAAAGATTTTATTTATTTATACAAGCACTGGGTACAGTCAGAAGCGCAGGAAGGTGAGAGAATTCACCAGAGCCAGAGCAGGGAGCAGAACAGATGAAATATACTGCTGAGGGGAGCAGCAGGGGCGGCAGGAGAGATCTGGGCGCAGTGTGGGACCCTCGCCCGGCAGTCGGGGATAGAACCGGCGCTGCGGAGGCTATGGGCAGCTTCGCAGCCCAGCGCTCAACCGCTGCGCCACCAGGGAGGCCCTATTTATATCTTTTACATCGTTGTGTATTCCCTGTAAAATTCCCACCACCAGTTCACCCATGAACCTTCACCATAGTCCCTTGTGCTCCTCTCTCTCCTGTTTTGATCCCTTTTTCTCCGTCTCCCTCACATAGTGTCTCTTATTTATGGTTGCCTGCTAGATGATGACGATGATGATTATGATGATGATGATGATGGTTATTATTTTGTCCTTGATCCCTTATTTAATTCCCCTGCATTCTTCCTATAAGTGAAGCCATTCAATATTTTTCTTTTTTCTTCTGGCTTATTTCACTGAGCATGATCCCTTCTAGCTCTGTCCATGTTGCTGGGAATAGCATGAGTTTATTTTTTGATTGCTGAATAGTATTCCATTGTGTATATGTATATTTTTGGGCATTTGTGTTGTTTCCATATCTTACCTATTGTAAATAGTGCTGCAATAAACATAAGGGTGCAGTTATCTTTTTGAATGTTAATGTTTTTGTGTCCTTTGGGTAGATTCCTAGGAGTGGAATTGCTGTGTCAGATGGTAGCTCCATTTTTAGTAGTTTGAGGAACCTCCACAAAGCTTTCCATAGTGGTTGGTCCCACCAGCAGTGTAGGAGAGTTCCTTTTTCGCTACATCCTTGCCAACATTTGGTGATTCTTGCTTTTTTAATGTGCCATTCTCACTGGTGTAAGATGGTATCTCACTGGTTTTGATTTACATTTCCCTGATTACAAGGGATGTTGAACGTTTTTTCATATGCCTGTTGGCCATTTGCATTTCCTCTTTAGAGAAATGTCTTTTTAGCTTTTCTGCCCATTTTTTGACTAGATTTACTTTGTTTTTGTTGAGTCTTGAGCTCTTTGTAGATTTTTGGAATCAGTGCCTTATCAGTTGTATTGTGTGCAAAAATTTTCTCCCAATCAGTGGGGTGTCTCTTTGTTTTGGTTACTGTCTCTTTTGTTGTACAGAATCTTTTTAGTGTGATGTAATCCCAGTTGTTTATTTTTTCCTTCACTTTGTTTGCTTTGGGGGAATGTGTCTTTAAAAATGTTACTGAGATGTATGTCATAGAGTGTTTTACCTATATTTTCTTCTATATATTTTATGGTTTCAGGTCTTACATTCAGATCTTTTATCCATTTTGACATATTTCTGTTTTTGTCAGATTTACAGGTCACTCAATTAAGGTTATTATTTTTTGCTTCCTTGGATTTAATTTCTTTGCATATTTTCTAATTAATAGTTTATTTAGGTTAACACATTAGGTTAATAAACTATGACAGACTTTGTATCTGTTTACTCTCTAGAACTCATTAATAAAATCAAATCATTTTGGTTTTTTTTTTTAAATAATAAATTTTATTTTTATATTCCCCCATACAATTGCAAACCCCCCATTCTGACCCCAATCCCTCCCCTCCCAGCCCCCACCCCCCAAAAAGTGTCTCTGGTTCATAGTTTTTTGTTGATTTTGATTTTCACTTTCTTATAGTTATTCATTTTCCTGGTCCCTTATTTAAGTTTTCTAGATTCCTGCTATGAGTGAGACCATCCGGTATTTTTCTTTTTCTTTTTGGCTTATTTCACTGAGCATGATCCCTTCCAGCGCCATCCATGTTGCTGCAAATTGCATGTGATTATCTTTTTTGAATGCTGAGTAATATTCCATGGTATATATGTACCACATCTTCTTGATACAGTCATCTATTTTTGGGCATTTGGGTTGTTTCCAAAGCTTAGCTATTGTAAACAGTGCTGCTATAAACATAGGGGTGCAGGTGTTCTTTGGAATTGATGTTTCTGTGTCCTTTGGGTAAATACCTAGGAGTGGAATTGCTGGATCATATGGAAGCTCTATGTTCAGTAGGTCCAGAAATCTCCACACAGCTCTCCATAGTGGTTGGACCAGTTTGCACTCCCACCAACAGTGCAGAAGAGTTCCTTTTTCTCCACACCCTCGCCAACATTTGTTGTTGCTAGTTTTTTTAATATGTGCCATTCTCACTGGTGTAAGATGGTATCTCATGGTAGTTTTGATTTGCATTTCCCTGATTACAAGTGATGTTGAACATTTTTTCATATGCCTGTTGGCCATTTGCATTTCCTCTTCAGAGAAGTTTCTTTTTAGCTCTTCTGCCCATTTTTTGACTGGATTATTTTCTTTGTTGTGAGGGTTTCCCAAGTATGCTAGCACATCATCTACAAGTAATACATTTTCTATTTCTCCAATACCTTTATTGCTTTATCTCTGAAATTAACCTGGGTTTCCAAATTGATACGTCATGTCAGAGATAGTTTTGTGTAAAATAGAAAATATGACTATTTAATAAATAAACATTGAAGCAGACTATCTAAAAGTCAAGGATATTTACTTAACTGAAATCAAGAATACGTAACTTACTTGGTCTTTTGGAAATGATGACGTTCATGTTTTCTTTATTTTTGGATGCCTGTGCCCTTTTCAGAGCTTGCTGGAGTTGCCAATGTTTTGGAGACAATTTCAGCAGAAAACGCCCATATTTCATATATTCTTTAAGGAGGAATTCTGTCTTTGTTATTTCACTACTCAAGAAAAAAAAGGGTGTGATTAGATATATCTGTGTGAAAGATGCTGCTTCTCTAGTCTAGAAACAGAAAAGACTTAAACTACATTAGAAAAGGAGGGAGGCAAGGGAATTCTCCATCTCAACTGCCTTTAACTTTAGGTTCCTGAAAATACAAGAATCTGCCACTGCCAGACTGCTTGAAATGCGCATTTTCTTAATAGCAATTGGTTTCTTTGAAAGTATCATCCAATCCCTTTGATGCATTTTAGATGATTTTTCTCCTCCCAAGGCAATCTAGGATGTTAAGTCTAGGACTTGGTTTTAGAAAGGGGGTAAACTTCAAGTCTTGAAAAAGATAAAATAAGTTTAACAATGAATTGCTACCCAGACCACAGTATTGTGGATCATGACAATGTTTCCAAGGGTAATAGCAGAAGGAAGTATCTTCAGACAGACATTTACAATTAGTTCAAGTGAGATGCATTTGGCCTTGGAACAGAACAGCCAGGCTTGGGGGCGGGGGGAGCGGAAAGTGGTGGGTAGTACAATAATTTTATCTGAATTCCTGCTCCTGTTATGTTGTTAATATAAAGCCCCATTTTTAATACCAATGTTAGGTTCAACTAAGTGTAAAGTGTAAGTATAAAAAATACCGCTGATTATAATTTTAAGAAGATTGTAAAATGAATCCCAGTTCCAGCGATGTTAAAATATGGGATAGAAATGTGCCTTAGAAGGAATGGAGAGGGGCACTTAGAAAATGAGTTATGGTTTTCTTGCACACTGATTTGCTTCTTTTCAGCTAATTCCTTGCTTCTCTATGAACAAGCAAAAGGGCTGTTTAACCAGAGGTCACCGTACTGTCTGTCCTGCTAGGCAGAGATGACCCTTGATTGGCGGGTTACTGATTTTTAAAATGCTGTCATAGTTAAGAAATCATCAAATGATAAGGATTATTCTCACTTGGGCCTTCTGGGCACAGACAGGTTTCAAGGGGACACCGACATGCACTAAGGAGACCACAGTGCCTAGCCTCACCTCTTCACCGCCTGCACCTCCATGCTCGCCTTCTTCAGCTCCGCTGTGACCTGGAGTTTGTTTATAGTTTCCTGTGCTGCACTGAAAAGTAAGAGATTTGTTCATTTGTCTAATGTTGTTTTCTGTCCTGAGAAACTAAAAAGAAGAAAGAGGGAGGGAGGAAGTGATTTCACCAGATTGTAACAAAACAAAACAAAACAAAAAAAACGAACATTTTAAGGGCATCTGCAGATCTCTGATCATTTTCTCGAAGGAACTCTTCAAAAGCTATTGAATCTTCCTGGAGCTTTTTTTCTGCTTTCATGAGCTGCCTTTCCTTCAATGCTATGAGTTTTTCAAACTTCATAATTTTATTTCTTTTGGTTGACAGAGCATACTAGGAGTATTGGAAACAGAAGTACAGCGGAAGAGTTAGTTAGTCCACATTCCCAGCAACCTTCCAGCAATTTCATAATAAAGGGGGGCATGACTTGCATGGCTAGTGATTGTGTTAGAAGTCACAGGACCCCCAAATCTTGGGCCTCTGGTTTTTTTTTTTTTTGAGTCTCCCAGTGAACAATTATGGTATATATCTCTGTTTACTTAAGACTTCTTTTTCTCAGTAATACTTTGTCGTTTTCAGCGTACACCCCTTGAACACGTATTTCACATCCTCAGTGCTGTGTGGTACATGGCAATGCTTACGAATTTCAATTTCTTATCCTTTATTGCAAGTTTATAAAAACACAATCGTTTTTGTAAAGGAACATTTGGGAACAAGGGAGAAACTGGGACCAACCATGCTCTAGAATAGTTTCCTGAAGAAGTTAAGGGAAATACTACAGAGCCCTGTCTGACATACTAGAATGTAAGCTCTCTGAGGGCAGGGTCTTTGATTTGTTCACTGCTTGGCACATAATAAGAACTCAAGAAATATTTCTCAAATGAATAAACCAGTATGTTCAGGCAAGAGATTTGGGCATGTCATGGGAGAATAAGATGTAAAGGTAAATATTTGGCAATACGATGCAAGAAGTCTTCTATTTGGCTAATGGGAGAAAGAAAATTATTCTTATTACCTCAAGCAGAAACCTGTCTCTTTGGTCATTAATAAATTCATGGACAGTCCTTTTTGAATCTGAACCTTTAAAAAAAGTTGAAACAAAATCAGGCTTAGTTCATTTTCCCTCAAAAGTGCTATATAAAATAAATATGTAATTAAATTACTGCATATAATATATGTCTGGATATTTATTTATTTATTAAAGCTTTATTTATGTATTTATTTATGTATTTATTTATTTATTTATTTATTTATTTATGCAAGCGCTGGGTAGTGTCAGAAGCGCGGGAGGGTGAGAGAATCCACCAGAGCCAGAGCAGGGAAGAGAATAGGCAGAAATACACTGCTGAGGGCATAAGACTCTTAAGTCTGTGCTAAGTGAGACTGAACTGCTTTAAATCTTAATGTTTTGACTGCCTACAGGTAAAACTGAAGACCTTAGGCTGAACTGTTTGGGGATCACGAATGAAACTTAAGGCAGAAAAGAAAAAGATGACAGCTAGCTTTGACCGCTGGCAATAGAACAAAGCGGTCCTTTAAGATTTCTTCACTTGGGAAAAATCATACATATGCTGCATCTCAATAATGCTCACTTGGTAAAAAACCAACAGAATGTGGTGCAGGATAAAATGTCTGAATAAAAATGTACACAGAATTAGAAGTGAAATAGCATCTCTCAGCTGACCAGCAAGTCTACGTTGCCCTGGGAAGCCCATAGTTGCCCAGGAACTGTAATTGCCTCCACCTCTCACTAGCTGTGGGGACATGAGCTAATTCCATAGCCTCTCCAAACCTCAGTTTCCTCATCTGTAAAGTGAAGATACTGACTGGGGGAGATTATATTCTAGTTCCCAAATATCTGCTGTCCTTCTCTGGGAAAAGATGTCCCAGCCCCTCTCCCCCATTAGTATCAGACTCGACTATTGATCTGGTTTGGCCTGGAGGTGACCTGTGATTTGTATTACTTCCAAGCAGTTTTAAGACCCACTACCCAGTTCTCTTTCTGCTATAACACTGGCAACATCCCAGGGAGTGGGCTGTTTCTTCATTGCAGGATTCAAATGAAAAGCACAAAAGTTGAATAGTGAACAAGAGATAAATCTCTCTTGTTGTAAGCCACTGAAGTTTAGGAGTGGTTTATCATCACAGCATAAATTAGGCTAAGTGGGTCATTAATTGTTAGCTATTATTATTTTATTTTTAATTTTTTAAAAGATTTATTTATGCATACAAGAACTGGGGTGTTGATCAGAGGCATGAGGAGGAGGTAAAGTGTAAGAACTCGGTCAATGGGCAGAAAACAAAAGGAAAATTTAGGCAAAAAAATTGGGTCCATCAACAGATATTTTTGAGCAGCAATTATGGGCCTTGCATATATATATATAACAAAATATATCAAAGAATGGATGATACTGAAATGCATTCCTCATTGCATATTGTGTCTTTAACCTCTGCACCACCAGGGAGGCCCCTATTATTATTTTAGAAGTATCTTGGGAATGAGTAAACACTTATTTCTCTGAGGTCAATAATAATAGCCATAATGAAGATTATGATATTTAATAATATACTTCTAATCGTTAATAATATTTTAATAATATAATTATTAATAATATAATTTAATAAATAAACTGGACATGACTCAGAGGTACAGTAATTTAGACTTACCTTCTGTTAATCTGAGAATAAGAGCGGGATCTAGCCCATATTTGTCAAATGAAACTCCACCTTTGTCAGAATAGAATGAGAGTTGGCTCAGGTGTGAACGACTCTTCATTCGGGATGAGAAAGTGGACTTTTGGTGGACTTTCATGCTACGGTTTATAAACTTCTCCTGCCCAGGTGGAAAAGTGTAAGAGAATTTCTAAGATGCCAAAATAATGTTTTCTTAATATCATAACCATATAGTAACATCATTTGCAGCAAATCTTTTTTTCTCATTAATCATTCATTAAACAACCAACCTCAAGTTCTTACCTTGGAAGAAGTGTGTCTTAGGTTTCATTTCTTTATCATATGAAGCTGATTTATACAAATATAAAAACATTCAACATTTACCATATATGTCCATCACTAACAGACCAGAAAATGTCACCCTGGCTTTTCCCCACGATCACATGTTACCCAAAGTGCAGATAACTTGGAAATTCCACTGATAGGGAAGGATTGTTTCTGTGGAGTTGAAAACTTGAAATGGACCTCCCTAGGATACATTAAAAACTGAGACTTCTGATTTTGTGACTCTTTTCTCAATTCAATTTTGGACACTTTCAATAAAACCAAAGACCATGTGCATAAAACCAGTAGCTTCCAGAAGAACCAGCTGTTGAACATTTCTAGGTATCTTCCTCATTCTAATTATGATTATTTTTTAAGTCCTGTAGTCAACTTCACCTCTAAGAATGAGAAAGACAAACCTCATGGAATCTGAACCCAGGGACCAGGGGTCTGATCACAGGGCGGTGAAGATCACAGCAAGGCACGGCTAGGAAGTTGGCCTCATACCAAACAGTCCTAAAATGACACTCCCCCATCACTTTTTTTTTTTAAAGATTTATTTATTTATGCATACAAGAACTGGGTACAGGTCAGAGCTATAGGGGGTGAGAGGATTCACCAGAGACAGAGTGGGGTACAGAACAGGTGGATTGACTGCAATACACTACTGAGGGGAGCAGCGGGCAAGTCAGGAGAGGTCTGCTGAGACATGTGGGTAGCTCCTTGGCCAGGGATCGAACTCGTGCTGCAGAGGCTGCAGATAGCTTCATAGGTTGCATCTTAACCCCTTGCACCACCAGGGAGGCCCACCCCTGTCACTTTCAATGCTTCTTTCTTTCCCCACCCTCCTCCTCAATACACACATATATCCTCTTAGATGTATCTGCCTGGGAAGACTTGACTTATTCTTAACTATCAGGGGCCGTTACACTCAGAGCATCTGTGTCCACACCACCACCTCACTGTCACCCCACTCCTTCCCTCCCTCTTCTTGCCAACAGAGATGGGCACCCTTTTCTCTGCATGCCCTTTGCAGGCCTCTATTACTGTATTTCAGGAATTCCATGATGCCGCTGATTGGAAGGTGCACGACTACTTTACACACGGCCAGTGCTATATCACCTCCCTTCTATGTAAGCTGGACCCCAATTTCAGAAATGTGTGCATGTGACTGGAGGAAGTTAGAATTGATGAAGTAGGGTGTGTCCCCAGTCATAGAGGATTCTAGCCACACCAGACTAGCGGTGTACCCATCGTTCCCAGGGTGTGTCTGTGTGTGTGTGATTGGGTGGTGGTGGTGATAACAGGTGATCATTGGGACCCCACCATGAGCCAGATGCTGCCTGTCCCAGCTCCGAGTGCAGTGCACACACCGACATGTGACCTCACGTCTTAGCCAGCAAAGTTCATAAAAGTGATGGATAAGAGGACACGATTCTTACATTAATTGGGAAAGTGATTTTAATAAAACCATACCTTTTTCTTTGCTTCCATTTCATTTTCTTTGAAAAGAAAGAGATCTTTGAAAAAGACCTTGTAAGGCATGTTCTTCTTGCCTGAGTAATCTTTTACTTTATCTGCTAAAAAAGAAAAGGAAAACCATAATCTTTCTCTGCGGACAAGACAGCAAATCTACTGCCAACTGGGGAGGGGAAGAGGGAGGCAGGTGAAGAGAGAAAGAGAAGTCAATTGAATTTCTGATTTTTGAATGGACTTTTTGCTTTTATTCATAAAATCTGAAAGGATAAAAAGCCTTTTTCTTTCTTATGTTTGGTGGTGGATGGGAAATCTTGGCTTTAAATACCAATAGCTAAAACCAAGAGTACTGGGAGCTTGGGGCTGAGAAAGGGGAAAGGGAAAAAAGGGAAGAAGACACATTCACAGCTCCCCCCAGATCCTCTTCCACTTCCCTCTCCCCCTGCCACCAGAAAAGGCCACCAAATAAGAGACCCTGAGCAGTAGAGTTGCTCTGGCTCCACCCCAAGATGCTGACTTAATTAACTTTATTGAGCCATAAACATCAGGGGATAGAGGACTGCAACTTGTAGGATGTGCCCTATAGGAAGAAGTGTGCGCCTTCCCTCTGCTTTTCTCTTTCTTGCAGCCAGGAATATGGGTTGTGATTGTTGGTGCAGAAGCAGCCACTTTAGATCAAGAATACAGGCCAGTGGGGGCCTCCCTGGTGGCACAAGGGGTTAAACACAGCACTATGATGCAATCCATGGAGTTCGATCTGCAGCATGGAGTTCGATCCTCTGGCGGGCCAGAGACGTGGCCCACATGGCGCAGCAGACCTCTCCTGCCTTGCCCGCTGCTCCCCTCATCAGAGTATATCAGTCAATCTGCTGTTCTGTTCCCCACTGTGTCTCTGGTGTATCTTCTCACCCCTGGCACCTCTGGCCTGTACCCCAGCTCTTGTATGCATAAATAAATAAATCTTAAAAAAAAAAAATACAGGCCAGCAACAAGCCAAGAGGTCCATAGTATGAGCCTCCAAATTGACCTGCAATGCTTATGTTTGGACTTTGTTTCCATAAAAGAAAATAAGCTTCTATTATGTTTAAATAGAACCTTCCCAACAAACTCTTTATCTAGAGATGCCCTATCTAATGCTTTTGTGTAGTATTCTCCTTTCCCCATGCTCCCAGTCCACCATGAGACTAACAAGACTAGGCACAAAGCAACAACTCATTGATTTCTTCTTTACCTTCAGAAGATGACAAAAATTGTGACGGCATCTTGTCTCCTGACCCTGTTCGAAGAAAAGAAAATACATTTTAAAAAAATCTGTAAGCATTCTAAATTCAAACATGGCCACGTTCAATATGAAAGATTATGTTCTGTAGAGGTCATTATGTTCTACAAAGCACTGAGTCAGGTCTTTGGATACATCATCGTTACAGGAGCAGCAGAAATAGGAATATGGAAAGAATCTGGCTTTTGGGGGGCAGCCAAAGAATCCTACCTTTGAATGTTTTCAATTTCCCTTGGGCCTAGCCAATTAAATTTAGGCACCTCGGGTTCTTCTTGTATCAATTATGGACGCCAGAACTTTTGATATGGGCTTGTGGAAATTTTCACACACAAATAATGTATGCAATGTTCCTACACAAGGTGGGCTAATACGGAAATAATTGCTTCTATTTTCTTCAAAGTCTATATCCAGAGCTATCTTCTTTCTAGTCCACTCTGTCTTGTGGACAGTACGAACATTTGAAAAGAACAGGAGGGGTAGTTGACAACTAACTTTGTAAGAGACCCTGAACTAATGTTCTTAAAATCTAATGATTTGGAAGGAATCAACCAGCAATATCAGTGCAAATTTGGGGAACATGACCCACCTTAGTGCAGATTCTTCACATTCTAAACTCCAAGGAAGTGGACAAAGAGAAATGGTGTTTTGTAATGTCTAATCCTAAAGTCCTAGACTGACTCGAAATGAAATGAACAATGTAAACCACATATTATTTGAAGCAGTTTGTGCTTGATTTTCTCAACAACCCTCTCTACAACTCAATGAAAATGATTCCCAGTAAGAGAGAAAAAGCTGTTCATTTGCAAATGAAGATTTAGACAGATTTTCTCAGACCCACCCCTTGCAATATTTCCCCACTTGGACACATACTAGGAGGAAGGGCTGTGAACTGTGTCCTTGGTTGGTGAGTAGAGACCAGAGCTAGCAATTTTTTGTTTATCTAAAGCAGGAGCCACTAGGTCCTTGGCCTGCTCCATGACCTGGCGTTTGATTAGGTCAGAAGCAGAGCACAATGATGAGGAAATTACCTGCAGCTTGACCTTTCAGATCCTGCTGGCGTCAAGCTCGCTATTTTATGTGGACTTTTGTGTTGACATTTTGACTGCCCCGTTTGCAAACTGAAAAAATAACTGGAGGTCAAGAGCAAGGAAGAGTAGGGGGACAGAAGTCAGCCAGTGTGAATCAGTGATGGAAAATACTTTGTAAATTAAGATGTGCTATAGGGATGTTCATTATGAGTAAGGAAAAATGTGGTCTCCTCACCCCTCAATAATAATTTCGCGATGACCAAGGAGGGTAGAAGACAATTCTTATTTTTCTTGCTTCTGCAAACATTTTGCTTGCTTGCATGGGCTTTTGAGGCAATGGATAATCTGATGCACTAGTTTCACCCACAGATATAAATTTCCCTTAGATTTACCAAGAATTTGTAAGCTCTAAGTACATGATACATTCTGTGAAGCCAGGAGGGAACCTAGTACTATTGTCCAAAATCTAATTTTTAACTTCACTGACCAGACAAATAGCAGATTAAAATAAACTAATAGTAATTATAACATTCACACATATTATTTGTTTGAGCTAGACATTGGGCTAAGTGATAGCCCTTTCATCTTATTTATTTTAAGATTATTTATGCATACAAGAGCTGGGGTACAGGCCAGAGATGCCGGGGGGGGGGGGGGTGGTGGTGGTGAGAGGATTCACCAGAGACAGAGCGAGGAACAGAACAGGCAGACTGAGTGAAATACACTGAGGGGAGCAGTGGGTGAGAGAGGAGAGGTCTGCTGCACCATGTGGGTAGCTCCCTGTCTGGCCTAGGGATTGAACTCAGTGGCTGGGGACAGCTTCATAGGTCGCGTCTTAACCCCTTGCGCCACCATCTTATTTAAAACTCAAATAAATCCATAACACTGTAAAAAAGAAAAAAATGCCAACACTATGCTCGCACTGAGGATGAAAAAACTGAGGTTTAGGAAAATTAAATTTCCCAAGGTCATAAATAACAGAATTTAGCTCATAAATTAACAAGCAGGATTAAGACAAGTATATTGAACCCCAAAGGCTTTTATTTTTCTATAATTTCACCTCATACTTTATATTTATAATTACATAAATTTGCAAATATGCCTAGAATTGCAAAATGTAACATTCACATCTTTTTAAAAAAGATTTATTTATTAATTTATACAAGAACCAGGGTACAGGCCAGATGCATGGGAGGGTGAGAGGATTCACCAGAGACAGAGTGGGAAGCAGAACAGGCAGACTGACAAAATACACTGCTGAGGGGAGCAGTGGGTGAGACAGGAGAGGTCTGTCGCGCCATGTGGGACCCTCGCCGGCTGCCTCGGGATCTAACCAGCGCTACAGAGGCTGCCGACAGCTTCACAGTGCAGCGCTCAACTGCCTGCACCACCGGGGGAGGTCCAACATTCATATCTTTAGCAGATCTTTTATAAGGTCTCAATATGTTTCTATGCATTAACAACATTTTGTGTTCTATTTTCCTCTATTTCTACTTCTAAGTATTATTTCTTTACATATTATACTTTTCTTTCTAAAGCTGTGTATAGTTGTGTGTCTGTGTATAGTTGTGTGTCTGAGCTATAAGTGACCCTGGATTCTGCCCCCACACCCCCACCCAGTGTCTCTTCTACTGACATCTAATTCTTCTCCAATTTTTTTTCTTTCCTCTTATCTACTTGACATCTCTCTTTTATTGCCATAAGATGAAGCTAAAGTATATCCTCACTTTTGTCTTCATCTACAGGAGTTTTTGCTTTCTGTTCTTAGTTTTTAAATGACTTTAAATGATACTGAATTGGCTTATTTATATATTTCATGTCTTTGCAGGTCTCAGCCTGCCTTTATGATATATTCCTTGTGTACAAAGTAACTCCCTTTTGATCGTGAAGTGCCTTTTCTCTGTATTTTCCACAATCTCAGAGTTAATAAAAGTGCATTTAAAGAATAATGAATGTATACGTTTACTCTTGTGACAGACATACAGAAAATGTAATTTAGTCAATTTTATTTCCAGTATCTACATATGTTAAAAAATTATCAATCAATAAATCTAAAAAAGGCCAAAGTAAAAAAAATAAAATAAAAAATAATTAGGGGGCCTCCCTGGTGGCGCTAGGAGTTAAGATACAACCTATGAAGCTATCGGCAGCCTCTGCAGCACAAGATCGATTCCTGGCCAGGGAGTTACCCACATGGCACAGCAGACCTCTCCTGACTCACCTGCTGATCCTCTCAGCCGTGTACTTCAGTCAATCCACCTGTTCTGTTCCCCACTCTGTCTCTGGTGAATCCTCTCTCTCTCTCACACGCACACACACACCCCACCTCTGGCCTGTACCCCAGTTCTTGTATGCATAAATAAATAAATCTTTAAAAATAAAAAATAATTAGGACCCTAAGACAAACCCCAATGGCTGCCAGTGTTTTCACAGCCACTGATGGCCGGGAAGAGGTGTGGGTGAGAATTAGACCATCTGACTTAAACAACCTTCATTCCCTCGCCAACCTCGGTGGCCCCACCAGATACAGCTGGGGTGGGAGGAGGGGTCAGCGAGCCCAAGCCAGGTTTACCTCGAGGAGTCTGGATCCAGGAGCTGTTTCAACCTATCCCCCCGGAGGCTGTCAGGTGAAGAAAGGCTGAGGCGCCAATGGATTCTCCGGTCTCGGCTCTAGCCTCCCTCGCCCCGGCCCCCCCTCATCTCCCGGACTGTCTGGTAGGGGGTCCCGAGTCAACCTGTAGGGGGTCCCGAGTCAACCTGCCCAACTGAAAGTGCCTGGCACCCGCCGCCCCATTGCTTCAAGGCCGCGCGGGCCAGAGCTACACCCCCAGGTTCCTGCGCCCCCCCAACACCCCCCCCCCCCCGCCCCATCCGCCGCCCCGTCCCCTGGGCAGAGGCCTCTCCACGCGGTCCTTTCTCAGGACTGGCCCTCGGGCGTCCGCCCATCTCCGTTCCCCAGGGGGTCTGTCCCGGCCGCCAGGCCCTGCCCCAGGTCAGAGGTCAGTCCAGCAGCCCCCCCCCCCCCCCGGCCGCCTGTGCCCCCTGCAAGCGCTCCCGCCTCTCGGGGACCCCCGCCTCCCGGGGACTCCCGCCTCCCGGGGACCCCAGCCTCTCGGGGACTTCCTTTTCTCGGGGACCCCCGTCTCTCGGAGATTTCCTTTTCTCAGGAACACCCGCCTCTCGGGGACTTCCTTTTTCTCGGGGACCCCCGTCTCTCGGGGACCCCCGCCTTCGGGGGCCTCCGTCTCTCCGGGACCCCCGTCTCTCCCGGACCCCCGTCTCGGGGACCCCCGCCTCCCGGGGACCCCCGCCTCTCCGGGACTCCCATCCGGCGACCACCACACCCCTCCGTTCTCTCTCCGGGTGGCCAAGCTGCAAAGTAAGGACGACCGTGTCCCCCATGTACCCCATGTTTCCCCACAACGGCGACAGGACGCCACACAAAAGGAGACGCCATGGAACGTTTATTAGCCGCCCCGCGCTGGGACTCTGGGGGGTCGGTACCTTTCCAGCCCCGGCGATGGGGGGTGGGGGGGAGGTGCCCGCCCTCGGGGGGGGTGTGGGCGGCGCCTGCGAGCCCCGCCCCCCGCCCCCCGCCCGCCCTCCCCGGCGGCGCGGCCCGCGCCCGGCGCCCTCCTCCGCGTCCCGCCGGGCCCAGGCGGTGCCTCCCGGAGACCCGCGCGCGCCATGGCCGGCGGCCACCGCCTGCTGCTGGAGAACGCGCGGCAGGTGGTGCTGGTGTGCGCCCGCGGGGAGCGCTTCCTGGCGCGGGGCGCGCTGCGCAGCCTGGCGGTGCTGGAGGGCGCCAGCCTGGTGGTGGGCGCGTAAGTGGGGGCGCGCGGGGCGCGCGGGGCGCCGGGGTGGGGGTCGGGTCTCGAAGTCGTGCGCTGGGAGGCGAACCGGGTAAAGGCTTGTGACAAACGTACAGAAAAGGGAATTTAATGCATTTGCTGTCCCCGGCCGGCCAGGGAGCTACCCACACGGCGCGGCAGACCTCTCCTGCCTCTGCCGCTGTTCCCCTCAGCTGCTCCCGCCCGCAGGCCCCTGGCGGGCCTGCCTTTTACGCACCTGATGCTGGCAGGTTTGCTTCGTGTCGCCATTCCGTGAACAAACGCGCTCAAGCTGAACCGCCTGTGGGGAATATTGGTGTCGCACAACCCAAGGGATTGTTGAGCTCTCTAGTTTTCTGAAATGCCTCTGGGGATGTCTGAGATTTTTTTAAAAAAATGCTTTTTAAAAAAAACCCGAGCGCTTACACTACCCACCTCCTCACTCTCTGCACCCCATCCCCTGAGATTTTGAGTCTGTGGGTGGAGTTCTGAGAGCTGAATATTCAAAAAGCTTTTCTCCAGCTCCCTTAGTTTCTACACCAAAGCTGGATGACCAAAACGTTTAGAGGGTGATGATTAGGGGTGGGATAGGGAGGTAGATGCAGCCACCAGGAAAAACAGGACTTTCCAATCATTTTCATGAAATCTTTTTGGGCTTTCTGCTAAGCGTGACCAAAGAACAGGCCAGGTCTGGGAGGGCGGACCTGGAGTGGGGGTGAGGGTTGGAAGCCCGTATGAATTGGAAAGTCCATGTCGCCGGGATTGCTCAAGATGAATCAGTCTCACCCCTGATCAGGCTGCTTAGGTTGTGTAAGAACCCAGCTTGGTTTGTTTTTGATTAATAGAGGGATGGAAACATTCTTGGTGTTTGGTTAAAATCAGTTCGCAGAATCGCACAACTGTTTACACAGATAAGAAAATTCTAGGGAGTGTGAAACCAAAGCAGTATCTATAAAAATTAATACCTCCCACATGAAGTCTTGGATTCCAGGACAATGACTTTATAGCTTTTGTTCACAGGAAAGCCAGGTACAATAGGAAAATAAAGAGGAGGGTGTTGACTTACCTGGATGGAACTGTGGGGTTTTGATCTGAGTCTATTACATGGTCCTGAGATGCACTGAAAAGATCATGATACTACAATATGATAATAGCAAAGCAGGGCAATGCCTGCAGTTGGGTTTACAAAACCCTGCACTCGAGGGGCACCTGACAGTGTGTGTGTGTGTGTGTGTGTGTGTGTGTGTGTATGTGTGTGGTGGGGGGGATGTAAGAGAGTGTCATTTTTATCCATCTCCAAAATGAGAGCAGCTTTTAGGCTTTAATAACTGAGATGGGTTGTGTATCAATTCCAAAGATTCACAAAGCACCTTGAAAGCCACACAAAGAGGTAGTGTATGATGAATATACTATAGCATCTAAAGAAGATTCTGGAGTTTTCTCTGTAAACTTTTCAGAATAGAGGGTAAATAGAAAGCAAATCTGTCCCTGCTCTTTTTTCTTTAAAAAAAAAAAAAGTATCTGTGTGACATATGTTCATTGTAGAAAAAGTGTGAAAATATGAAAAATGAAGAAAAGTCATTCATACCCCACCATTCAGTAATCTCACACCAACAATTAGGTGCTTAGCTCCTCGGGCATTTTCTATGCAGATGGAATTACATACAAATGCATATTTTAGAAAAGGAATCTTATCATGTATACTGTTTTGTACCTGGGTTTTTTCCCCACTAAATAATACATATTGAAAATCTTATTAATACATAGTTTTATAATTTTTAATGGCTACCTTAAAAAACCACTGTTGCAGGAATGCTTTTAGATATTTTAAATAATTGTCTTTGTACATAAGCCTTATCCAAACATAGTAAGTACAGATTCACCAATGTATGAGATCCTGGTAGGCAGCAGATAATCAGATAATTAGTGGGGTCAGGAAAAAATTTCTCCTGACATAGATTGAGGCTGTTAAAATTGATTTCTTAGATTTGATCTTGTTATAACACAAATAACCCCACTTAAATCAGTGTCAGTCATTAATTTTTTGCATGGAATAACTTCTCAGATCTTTTGCCTATGGATCCTGGCTAAGATACAGTTCCTTTCCAATTGAGACACAATTCTTGTGCTAGAAGAAAGAAACTCTAGGTAAAGCTCTTTTTTGTCCTTTGCCATTTAAAAGGGTCAATTTCCTGCTGGTCCTTTTCACCACTAGATTCTCTAATTGAAATTCTTTAATTGCATATAAAAGCAGTTGGTGATGAAGACTTGTATGAGTCAGGTGACTAAACAAAATTTCAGAACTGAATTTCCTGTATAATTTCTAAATTTGCCTTCCCCATAACTCTCAGGGTTGTATTTCTTTCCTGTCATACTATCTATCCTTTTCACTTAGCTTCTACTTCCCATCTTACTCTCTGGTCATCCAAATCACTGCAGTCCGGTTTCTGACATCTTCTCGCCTGCTTTTCATGCATTTCCCAACTCTCAGTTCTGGAAACACTAATTGGCAGTGAGTAACAAAGACTGAAATTAGCAGGGCTTGAAAGAAGATAAGACATCTATTCTCCTATGCAGAAATCCAGAGGTAGAAAATTCAGGGTTAGTGGAAGGCCATATTCTTTGTCAAGAGCTGTGGACCCAGGCCCCTGCCATCTTGCCCTATGTGTGTGACCCTTTCAAGGTCACTCTGTTATCCAACATGGTTGCCCTCTCCAGTCCTGTGCCTGCATTCCAGCCAGTAGGAAACAGGAAGAGAAAACAATCCTTTTTTTTTTTTTTTGCGATTTATTTTATTTATACAAGAGCCGGGGTACAGGCCAGATGCGCGGGAGCATGAGGTGATTCACCAGAGACAGAGTGGGGAACAGAACAGGCAGATTGACTGAAATACACTGCTGAGGGGAGCAGCGGGCGAGACAGGAGAGGTCTGTAGCGCCATGTGGGATTCTTGCTGGCCGGCGGGGATCGAACCAGTGCTGCAGAGGCTGCTGACAGCTTCACAGCGCTGCGCTTAACCCCCCTGCGCCACCAGGGAGGCTCAGAGAAAACAATCCTGTTGGCTAAGATGTAGTCACATGGCCGCTCAATTGGTGGGAGACTGAGAAATGTAGTCTTTCTTCTGGGGGTTTGGGGAAGAGGTCATATGTCCAGCTAAGCTAAATGTAGTAATCTGGATTTTAGTACTGTGGGGAAAGGAAACGTTGCTCTTGGGGAACAATTAGCATAGTCTTTTACGAAAGATTTAACTTTCAGCCTGAAATGTAGTCACTTTTCCAAATACACAGGTTTGAGAAGGAATTATAGTAAATGTCGACTCATCAAAAGACATCAATAACATTTTAAATAACTAGTCAGAGTTCTCATAGTATTTCCCCAAACTTCAGTAATTATTTCTTGAATGTTCTTCAGAGATGGGTGTATAAAGGCCATCGGTCCTGCTGATGCTATCCAAAGACAGTTTGCTGAAGAAACTTTTGAAGAAAGAATTGACTGTTCTGGGAAATGCATCTTGCCAGGTATTATTACCCTTTCCAATAAGACCATGAAATATAAAATAATAGTGAAGAGAGACAGTAGCTATTTGTTTTAAATTGGGTCTCATAAAAACATTAAAATATAATAATAGCTATCATGTATTGGTCTTGAAAGTCAGACTTTTACAAACATGCTTTCATGTTGAATTCTTATACCTGCTCTGTAAGGTAAGGATCATCATTGCACATTTCAGATTACAAAACTGAAGTTTGGGGGTGAAATATCCAAGAAATTGTAGGATGTTATTTTAGTTTTTGACAATAGAATCAGTTTGTTGACCATCACCTCATACACTATTGATTTTGTATGGCTTCATATAATCATCTGAAAGAAATATTACACAGAGAGGCTGGGATTTACATATCTATCTATTTATTTATTTATTTATTTTTTACCTTTTCTTACTTTATTAAATCTTACTAGTATTCTTTAAGGGACAAACACTCGTAAGTAGGTTACAGTTAAAAAATCTTATTTTTATGAATTAAGAAGCTACTACGTTACTTCTGTTTTATTTGCAGTGATTCTCTTTATTCTGGGACTCCAGGTAATATTCAGCTCCCACAGCTACCACAAATGCAGCAAATCCCCATTTGAATCCTTTTAATAATGCACCAGCAAAGGAAACATTGTTTGCAAAGCCACCCATGAATCTCCAAGCCTCATTGCCGCCCCATGAATCCCTTAGCCCTTGTGCAGCCAGCTTCTCCTGGATAATTTCTAAAGGTGTTCCTTCTATCTTCCATTGTTTATAGCCTGGAAGTTCCATTTTACCATGGCCTTGTCCATAGCCATGTTCATGTCCATGGGCCATGTCTGACGGCAATCTGACCTCTCAGGACATTCAATATTCACCCCTCCAACCAGAGCCAACAGGAAACAGAAGTTGTCATGGATTTATATATTTAAATGTGGACTGTGTATCTCTGACAGAACTTCCACCTTTGGCTCATAAGTCAGGGCAAAACCTTACGCAAAAGAGCAGATATAGCAGAAAGCAACCTAAAGACAGACTTGATTTCAATCCAATCAGAATTACTAATGAGCCATAAAGTATTTTAAGTATTACCAGAAGATACACTTTATTGGTGTATCTAGATAAGTAAAAGTTCCAGGTGATAGCTTTATCGTTTTCTTTCATTAAAACAATTTCTCCCTTGAAGGAAGATTCATCTTTCTGATTTCATATTTTCCTTTCTCAAATTTAAAGGTAGGCATTATATTATTCTGTTTTCACACCTTCATTATTCCTTGGTGTGCTCAACTAATAATGTGACATCCTTCTTTAACTTTTTAAAAATTTATTTATGTATACAAGAACTGGGGTGTAGGCCAGAGGTGCAGCGGGGGAGAGGATTCACCAGAGACAGAGTGGGGAACAGAACAGGAGGACTGACTGAAATACACTGCTGATGGGAGCAGTGGGTGAGACAGGAGAGGTCTGCTGCTCTGTGTGGGTCAGCTCCCTGGCCGGGGATCCATAGTGGCTGGCAATAACTTGATAGCACTGAGACTTTAACCCCTGTGCCACCGGGGAGGCCTGTGACATCCTGCTTTAAAAGCTTATTTGATGAGCATGCACCTCTTGGGGGAAGGAGCTATATTTCTTTATTTCTTTTTTCAATTTTACTATCTGTACATTTTAATTTCTTTTTTTATAATTATTTTTTATTTTTTACATCATTGTTCATTTTTAAACAATATTTGCTTCTCCCCACCCCCTCAGGTGTACTCCCCATAGAATTTCCTTCACCAATGTACCCGTGCACCATCACCTCAGTCCCCTGTGAGGAGCTATATTTCTTTTTTTTTTTTTAAGAGGCATGTATTTATTTATTTATTTGTTTGTTTGTTCATTTATACAAGCACTGGGTACAGTCAGAAGCGCGGGAGGGTAAGAGAATTCACCAGGACCAGAGAGGGGAGCAGAGCAGGCAGAAGGACCGAAGTACACTGCTGAGGGGAGCAGCGGGTGGCAGGAGAGGTCTGCGCGCCATGTGGGACCCTCCTCTGGTGGCCGGGGAGCAGCCAGGGATCGAACCGACGCTGCAGAGGCCACGGGCAGCTTCGCAACCCAGCGCTCAAGCACTGCGCCACCGGGAAGGCCCAGGAGCTATATTTCTTTAAGGGATGTTTTCATCACTTTGTCCTCTCCTCCATTGGAACCTTCCAGACCAGCCATGGAGAGAAGCATCTTATTTCTTCTCCATCCAGGGAACCAGACAAAGTCTTCCTTCTCCACGCTTCTCCAAGATGAATGACCACCGTTATACTTTCCCAAGAGCAGTTTAGTATAATCTGTCTGCTGTCAAAGAGCATTCTATTTTTTTTTTTTAAATTTTGAAAATGATTTGATTTCTTGATTACAGGTTTGGTGGATGCACACACACATCCAGTATGGGCTGGAGAAAGAGTTCACGAGTTTGCTATGAAGGTAACTGCAATAAATGACAGCCAATCCAAATAAAGCACAAATATAGACAAATACTTTCCAAAGGAGTTGATACACTACCAGGCTTTGCAATATATATATCTGCATCTCTTTTTAGTGGATATGTTTACTGGTCTGGATTATAGAAAATAAATTAGAAAATAAATTATAGAAAATAAATTACTGTCCCAGATCTTCATACAACATATAGGGCTAACAATCCTTTCAAATATAATATTGGATTCATGTCCTAATACATTTGTCCAAATATTTTTTACAATTAATTAAAAAAATTAATTGTAGAAGCCACCTTTTAAAACACCTGAAGGGGGATCTTATACTTCAAAACACAAACAATGATATAAACCAATGTTATCTTAATTTGAAAAAAAAAACATAGCTGAGCTGCCTTGCTTGATGATTTTCCCTCTTCCCCTTTCCTCATTCCATTCTACCACCCCTGGTAGCCTTTGAAGGGGCTCCAGGAAACAGTTTGAAAATCACCGTTCATTTGGGCCAAACTTGGAAAAAATTTTACTGATCAAACATACAAAGTAAGTACAAGACTTCTTGTATTCTCTTTTATCCCAGAAAAAAAAATGAGACTTTTAAGAAACATGATATTTAGGCTATTCAGGCACAGTGAACTTTCAAATTAACCACAGTGAACTTTCAAATCCCTGGTAGGAGTCATTTTCACGGTTTGTTTGTTTTTAATAGATTGAATAATTTTGAAGCAGTTTTAATTTCACAGCAAAATTGAGTGGGAAATAGATTTCCCAGATAGCTGTGCTCCCACACACCCTCAGCCTGTCCCATTATCAAAATCACAACTAATGTATTAAATGTAACTAATACATTTAACTAATGTACTTGTTACAAGAGGTGAATCTTTACTGACACATCAGTATCACTCAGAGTCCAAATTTATGTTAGGGTTCACTCTTGGTGTTGTGTATTCTGTGCTTCTGGAGATATGTATCATGACATGAATCCAACATTATAGTATCACACAAAATAGTTTCACTACCCTGAAAAATCTGTGCTCTGCCTATTTATCCCCTTCCTTCCCCAACCCCTGGCAACCACTGATCTTTTTTTACTGTCTCTGTAACTTTGATTTTTCTAAATGTCATATAGTTGGAATCAAACAGTATGTAGCCTTTTCATATTAACTTCTTTTACTTAATAATATGTATTTAAGTTTCTTCCATGTCTTTTCTTGGTGTATTTTTAAAAGTATACATTCTAACAACTAAAATGGATTGTCTCAGAAAAAAGAAAAACTTTCTTCACATACTGCATGCCTTCCCCAACAAACTAGAGTTGTTTTTTCAGGTTTCTTTATTAAATCACAGAATTAAATCTCCAAAAGCAACCTTGGAGATTTGCAGTCCAGTCTGCTCTAGGCCTTTCATTATGTGAATATAGGAAGTGAGCTCCGAGCCAGGGAAGGGGTTGCTGGCTGAGGTCATCATGTCTCACGGTGGCAGAACTCACCTGAAGAGTCCGGCAGGGAGCCTCACCAGGGAGGCTTCTTATCTCGCACCCTTTCGCTGCTGCTTGGAGTGACAGAGCCAGTGCGACCCCAGAGACAGGCTCTTAAGTGACAAAACTCCAGCCCTAAACTCTAGCGGCCAAATCCTGAGGCATGGAAACCTTCCCTGGGGCTCTTGAGTGGCTGAATAACTGCAGTAGAATCCCGAGTAGCAGGCACTTTGCTTTCTCCTAGATGCTGAGGCATGTTGAGACTTCATTGGTATACCCTGGGGCACACTGGGTCATGAAAAGACTGAAATACTTCTGTACCAGCTAGTATATTGTTGCTGCCCTGGTACCCCAAGTAATTCCCAGTGGAGCTCTCATTTCTGCCACCCCAGTCCTTTCCTGGGGACACCCCATCTCCTCAGCTCCCCTCTTGACCTTGGCAGCCTACTTGCGCATCCTTTCCGATTGCTTGGTGCCTCCTGGCATAGCTTTTGCTGATCACTTTGAAGAATGGCAGGCCCTGGGCGTTCTATAGCCTCCCATGGGGCCCAGCCTGAGGGTGTATGGTGTGTTCAGTTAGCAGGAGCCACGTACATGGATATTCACCAGGCTGGCGGGGGGATCAACTTCACGGTGGAGCGCACCCGCCAGGCCTCGGAGGAGGAGCTGTTCAGCTCCTTCCAGCAGCGGCTTCAGTGCATGATGCGGGCGGGCACCACGCTGGTGGAATGCAAGAGCGGATATGGCCTCAACCTGGAGACAGAGCTCAAGATGCTGCGGGTGATTGAGCGAGCCCGGCGGGAGCTGGACATTGGCATCTCCTCCACTTACTGCGGGGCTCACTCAGTGCCAAAGTAATCTCAGCCTCTGGGACAGCGGTTTAACTTGGGAGAGTGAGAACCAGTAAGGGGTGGTGGGGCGCCTAGGAGGGGGTTTCACGTGCAACGTTCTCCAGTTTTTTTTACATTGTCTGCCCACGGTAATCTCATTTTCTTTCCTCAGAGGAAAAACAGCCACTGAAGCTGCTGATGACATAGTCAATAATCACCTCCCAAAGCTGAAGGAACTTAGCAGAAATGGGAACCTACACGTTGATAACATAGACGTGTTCTGTGAGAAAGGCGTCTTTGATCTGGATTCCACCAGAAGGATTCTTCAGAGTGGAAAAGATATAGGATTACAAATTAATTTTCATGGGGATGAACTCCACCCGATGAAGGCTGCAGAGGTAACCTTGGTCTTTTGTTGATACATGTGCTGTGGAAAACTTAGTTTGTCAGAGGTAGAAGCAGCCTTCTGAAAAGACAGTAAGTGGAGAAATTTTTTTGAATGATGTGCAGACTGGTCTGCTTGAGTTTAGGAATTGCTGACCTATTCAAAATTTGTGGGTTTTTTTTCTTGGACATTTAATGTTATGATCACCTGTTCATGCTATTAGAAAAAGAAGTAACTGTGATCTCATTTACTAAAATTCCACCACCTATTTTGGTTGGCACACAACACTGTACTAGCAGAATCTATTAATTTCACATGCAACTTCTAGAATTTTTCTGTGGCAGAATCCAGATTAAATTTAGTGGAGCACACCAGAGTCACAAAACTATATATCTTGCCCAGATTCATTTATTCATGATTTTAATAAATCTTTGAGTGCCTACTGTGTATCAGGCACTGTTCTAGGCACTGAGAACTTAGCAGTGAAAAACTAGACAAAATCCCTCCAGTGATAAATCCCTCTAGATGTCTCTCCTCTAAACCCTGGAGCTAAGTAAGCAACTGTCCATGGGACATAAATATAGATGTAGATTTCACACGTTTCTTTTTTTTTTTTTAAAGATTTATTTATTTATGCATATAAGAGCTGGGGCACAGGCCAGAGGTCTGGGAGGTGAGAGAATTCACCAGAGACAGAGTGGGGAACAGAACAGGCAGACTAACCGAAATACACTGCTGAGGGGAGCAGCGGGCGAGGTCTACTTCGCCATGTGGGTTGCTCCCTGGCGGGCCGGGGATCAAACCTGTGCTGCAGAGGCCTCGGATTGCTTCACAGTGTGGTGCTTAACACCTTGCGCCACCAGGGAGGCCCTTCACACGTGTTTCAACTACATGTGCAACTTGATTTCTCGATATTCTTCCAACTCTTGTCCTGTATGTCCTGCCCCAGAAAATGACTCCACCACTTATTTACTGTCTAATCAACAACCTGAATGTCCTTTTGACTCCCCTTCCCCATCACCTATCACATTTTTACCAACCGGCAAGTCCTCCCAGTTCAGCTCCTGAATACCACTAGATTCGCTTTTCTTCACTCTAATGCCTAATTCACACTATCATCAGCTCTCACCGGCATCCCTGTAATAACTATTCTGGCCTCCAAGCTTGCCTGCACTTCACTCCCTCCCTTTAATCCATTCCCTCAGTGCATCTAATCCTTCTTCTCCATTGCTTTAAGCCACTTAAAGGTTGACCATTACATGTAGGACAAATGCCAAGCTCCATATACATAGGCTCACCAGGATCCAACCCTTGCTTCTCTTTCTACTCCCGCTCTCCCCTCCACCTTATACCTCAGCTACCCTCTCTACCATGATCCAGGCGCAAAATCATTTTAACGCACCTGAGACCCTATGTCTCCATACCTGCTATTTCACTAATATGCACACTCCCCTTTGTCTGGCTAACTCCGCCTACTTTCTGTTTCATCTTAGCAACTGCTTCTTTGGGACGTCTTCCCAAACCTCCCTAAGGATGGGGCATAACCCCTCCCTATACTTACCTCCCTGTGTTAAAGTTACCGCTGTGATCCCTGCTGGACTATATACACACACACTGAGGATTGTACCGTGTCTTACACATCCTATCCCTGGAGGCTAACACAGCACCTGGCATAGACATTGCCTTTAGAAAGCAAATATTTGCTGAATGGATGTGAACTGGGTGGTCAACAAGATACTTTTGGTCATAGAGAGTGACTGGTGAATTAAATCAATAGAGGTCAATACCCAGGATGAGCAAATCAAGTTGGAAAAGGGTGATCCCAAGGTCAGAAAGGCACTCCCTCAGGGGAGCACAGACTGTCCTAGGGAGCAGTAGACTCCCCAGGGTCTCAATTCAAACTGCTCTTAGACCTGAGTGAGCTGCTGATGAGGGGCCAGCTCTTACATACCCGGAAGGGGGCATTGTGGCCTCCCAGGGCTGCAGAGTAATGTCACCCCTTAATCTACTTTCATTTCCTTGGCATTCCTTGGCATGCTTAACACATCCGTCTTTCAGCCTCGAGTATGTGTGTGCATGGGTGTGTGCATGTGAGAAAATTTGTCAAGGTAAGATGAGATCCACATTAATGCCTGTTTTGAGTATTATTCTCTTCATTTTCTTTGAACAATCCAGCCCAAGATTTTTATCTGGAGAGAATTCAAGCTCATGTAGAGATTCTCCAATTGTGCATATGATTCCACATTTTAAAAGTTTGCTTTCTTTAACTGATACATTTTCACTGAGTGCAATAGTATTTCATTATACCTTTCATCATTCTGTTTTTACGATGTTCTACTAATTTGATTTTATTAGCAATATCACTCAACATTTTGCTTTATTCATAAGATTCGTAAAATTTTCTAAGCAAATGTCTGAAGAATTTCAGTGAGCATTTGTGCTAAAAAATAGATTTGGAAATAGCACACTAGCTAATTTTCAAATAAATGCCCATTACGTTCATCATCCATCGGCATGTGGTTATAGAGGCAGCTGGTAAGAATGCATTATAATGGAGTGCTGTTTGCTTTTGCAGGAAAACTATTTTGTGGCACTTTATTGATTTATAACCGTTGGCTAGAACTTTCTCTCTCTGTCCATTTTGCTTAGCTGGGGGCTGAATTGGGAGCCCGGGCAATCAGTCACCTGGAGGAAGTAAGTGATGAGGGCATCGCTGCCATGGCAACGGCCAGGTGCTCTGCAGTCCTTCTGCCCACCACTGCCTACATGCTGAGGTGAGATCCTTCCCACTCCACACAAGAGCTCTGGGTACAAGCTGTGAGGAACCCAGACTTCCACGATGCCTAAATTGTTTCATTGCCCTTATAAATCCCTTAAAATGCAGATCAAGAAAACTTACCTCCTGGAAGAGGCCAATTGTGGGATGCTGTTCACAGACAAGTCAAAATTACCCTGAGGAAGGGCCTTAGGCCTAATTGCCTCAGAGTGGTGGGATTTGGAGGAGGGTGGTGCTGTCTTTTTTACTAGTTCTTGGCATTTTCCAAATAAAAAATCTGTATGCATTATAAAATGGGATTTATAATTTAGAAAAATGCAGAGGAGGTTGGAGATATCAAGCAGCATCCAGAATCTGAATGATCTGTTTGCTAAGCGGGTGTGAGCGGGCACTGTAATTGTGTATCAGCATTCTCATAAATGCTGGGGGTGGGAGGAGAGAGGAGACAATTAATATTTTGTAAAATCTCCCGGGAATGTTGCTGTGTGCCCTCTGTGGGTGAACTCACACCAGCTTTAGAACTGCCATTGCTCTGATTCTACCAAGTATGAGACCCCAGTCTCCTGACGTTTCTGTTGTGCCATATCCATGACAGCCCCGGTGGCTGGGGTCTGGGAGATCAGCCTTCCAGGGACAGTTTGTTCTCTTAGGAGGAGGTGCTCTCGGTGTGGTTGGGGTGTGTGGTTTTCAGGGGTGTTCCCAAAGTTATGGCCTTAGGACAGTGATTTTGACCTTGGGGTGAGTTTGTGCCCGACTGGGCATTTGACAATGTCTGGAGACATTTTTCATTGTCACACTAGGGGGTGCTGTAAGCATCTAAAGGCGAGAAGCCTGAGATGCTGCTTTTTTATTTTAATATTTAAAATTTTTTTATTGAGGTAACATTGGTTTACTGCACTGTATATGATTTAGGGGAGTAGGTTCATGCCTCCCCCTATACTGCTTGGAATACTAAAGCACTCATAGTCCTTTTATGTAGACAATTGGGTGCCATCCTCTTCATTCCCACCTCCAACCTCTCTCCCCTTCTGTCACCTCAATTCTGCAGACATATTTCTAGGGTTTGCTTTGGTTTCAGAGATCCTACAATGCAGAGAACAGAGCCACACACAAAGAATTATTCAGCCCAAGATACGAAGTGTGCCGGTGTTGAGAAACTCTGCCGTAGGGGTTGAAGTCAGGCTTCAAGTAACTTTTATAAAAGAGAAGCAAGGAATATTCGGTGCTTTTTTCAAAAGTATTATTATTTTACCTACACAATGTATAATATTACGTATTTCTGTCATCAGTCTTCTCTTAAAGAGTAGGTATAATGTCGATTGATTTGATCCATTCCTTCTCTTGTAAATCTCAATAGTCAGCAATCAAATTTATCAATCAGTATTTTCTGCCACTCAAGAAATACCCTCCCCTAAAAGAAAAAAAAAAAAAAAGGAATGCTTTAACTCACCTTAAATACCTTAAGACAGAGCAAGAATCTGGTCTCGTGGTCTGAAGGGCAGTGTAGCATTAAAACTCCGGACTTTGTCCCCACGCCAATGGGGCTGCCATCTTCTATTGCCACTAAGATGGGTTCAGCCCCCTGCTTTTTCTAGTGCTCTCTTAATACCTTTGCAGCTCTAACCCCACCTTAAGCAGTTCTGGAATGGGAGGAGAGGCTATCAGCATGACTGAAAGACAAATTTTAAGCTCTATTCTTTCCTTACGCTGCAACTTCTTTTTCACCCACCTGCTCTCAAATGTCGTCCTAGCTGAGGATCTATTTTCCACAGGTCTGCAATTTATCAGTCACCCACTGGGACTACTTAGCAACAATCATGGCTGCATCTTCACTAATTTATGAGATTGAGCAAAGACCTAGGGGAAGCGAGGGAACAAGCTATATCTAGGGAAAGGAGTGGGGGATATCGAGAAGAATGTTCAGGACAAACGGCTGGTGAGTGTGATGGCAGACTGCAGTGGGTGTGTTTGAGAACAGCTGGATTGGACCAAGGTCAGAGAGGCATGGGGGTGGGAGGATGGGGGCAGTTAGGAGTGGGGAGAGTAGGAGATGAGGGCAGATGAGGAGCACCATTTTGTTGAGTTGAGACCAGGGTGTAGACAGAAAGTCCCTGGGAAGCCACTGGGGAGTTTTTCAGAGTACAATGACATAATCCAATTTGTTTTTCCTAAAGATCCCTCTGATTGCCAGATAGAGAGTACGTAGTCATATGCTCCTACATTCATTCAAGCAAAATATTAATCAGCCAGTAGCAGGGGTAGGTACTGGGATAATCACATTATAATTAGAAGAAAAGGTCTTTTCAGTGATCTTCAGCCTCTATAGGACTTTCTAGCCATAGGGGTAGGCAGGGCAGTCTTAGAACTTAGTGACTGGCTAATGAAGGGCACTTGTAATGGCTGGAGATAGTTTCTGTTTCTTCTTCCAGAACACAAAGGGGTTAGATATCTGAAGTCCACTTCCATCTTGAACATCTATGCTGTAAAAGTTCCAGCTCCACAGACTGACATCTTTTTTCTCCTCCCTTAGACTGAAACAGCCTCGAGCCAGGAAGATGTTAGATGAAGGCGTCATCGTTGCTCTTGGCAGTGACTTCAACCCCAATGCCTATTGCTTTTCAATGGTAATTGTTTTTAGTGTGTCTTTCTGAGCAGAGTATCTCGCTTCTACCAAATGTATCAATAATTAAAAAATAGTTAACTGTTAAAATGAATCAAAGAGCTAAAAACATTTCCTGTAAAATGAGAAAAAGGTGTCAGCCATAGAATGCTTGGATATTTCTGTGTCAATAATCACTTGCAGACTCAGCGAAGATTGTTTTCTGATTCAGCCTTGAGTATTGTAATTTTACAATAATCTATTTCCCCTCTCGAGGAATAGAATAAGCTCAAGGAAGTTTTAGTAAGTGGGGGTGGATGAGGACTTTAACTTAATAGTAAGTGGTCTTGAAAAGTTGGAAAGTTGTAAATGAATATTAGATGCACTTGGCGGGGACAGGAATCTATAATAAAAGAACCTTTTCCAAAGCATAAGAACCTTTATATGAGAATATAAATTTTCCTCTCCCAGTGTAGCCAATTCCACTTACACATTTAACCTCCTTTATTTGTTCTGCTGTGTTGAAAATGTCCGAGGTAACAGCTGCCGTTTTTTTTATTTCCTCCAATGCTTTTCTCTTCCTGTCTTAGCCCATGGTCATGCATCTGGCTTGTGTAAACATGAGGATGTCCATGCCGGAGGCCTTGGCCGCTGCCACCATCAATGCAGCTTATGCATTGGGAAAATCTCACACGCATGGATCTTTGGAAGTTGGCAAACAGGGTGATCTCATTATCATTAATTCATCCAGGTAACTGTTCTCCCAGCTGAGCTCTCTTATGCCTTTTATAATAGTAGACTTCTTCCAAATCCTTTTTTCCTAATTATTAGTGCCAGGCTCTGTGTAGACTTGAAGCTCCCCAGTCCCCTCTGTCATCACCATTTCCCTTAATAGGGACCCTACAGGTTCAGATCTTCAGGGAAGATCAAGTTTCCTGGTGTCTTCATTTGTCTTACATTTTTCATAGATCTCCAGGTTTCCGTTCTGTCGACCTGGACCTTGGACTTGTGCCCTCTGGCATGTGTTTTGTTTTTCTTCTTGGCTTTCACTTCTGTTTGCTCTGAGCCGCCCAGCTCCCAATTTCAGTTTGTCACCTTGGTTCTGATTCATTACTTCCCTGGCTTCTTGTTCCTTTTGGTTCCCCAAAGCTTTGCTTCAGTTTTCCTGCCTTTGGTTTCTTGTCACTCACAATCTGCTACAACCTGTCTCCAGTGTGACAGTTTGGGTCTTACTATTCTGAATCTTAAGGTTGTAAATCCTGTAGTTCCTTGATACCTGTGTGATATCATAGCCCTTGTGCAGACCTTCTTCTTAAGAAGGAAAGCGCGGCTCTATAATTCTACACACTGTGGTCTTGCTCTCTGTTAAAAATAATGTTGACTTTCCATTCATGCATCCCTTAATTGAATCAAATACTTTTTGATCAACTACTTATATAATATCATTAAGATAATATTCAATTTATCATAGACTAGTTATGTGATATTTTAAAAAGCCTAAATATCAACAACTCAATGTGAAGGAATTTTTAGAGAATGTGTTTTTAAATTTCTTGACATTTTAAATTTGTAGCATTTGTTGACAACATGATCATTTTGACTTGTTTGCACTGAAATAATGTTTGATTTCTTTCTAGATGGGAGCACTTGATTTACCAGTTTGGAGGCCATCATGAATTAATTGAATATGTTATAACTAAAGGAAAAGTCATCTATAAGAAATGATACATCCTAAAGGAAAGAGAACACTGTGTAAAAGCAGTCCAAACAGTTATCTTAAAGTTAAAATATTTTATCAGAATGATGTCGCTTAAATATATTTCAGTGTTTTGTTAATCTACTTGAAAAACCCAAGGAATTAATGAGTTTTAATTTAATATGTGTACCTAAACACATAAACAGATAAATTGATTGTGATGATAATCTCCAAATATTAAGTTTTTTCACAAAGATATGTGATACAGACTCTGAAGATTAAAATGATGGAGCATTAGAAAAATGCATTTTGGGGGAAAAGCAGATTGGCAATTAGGTAGAGATGGTTTGAAATTCCCATTTATTTCTGCTTTTCAAATTTTAGCTTTTTAAACAATATTTAGTGAAAATTGGGAGAGGGAGGGAAATTCAAGCACTATGCCCCAGATTAAGCTAAAATGTCACCTTTTGTAATACACAAGTAGTTTTTCCTTTTCCCACATAGTTTGTCTTATTAAGTGCCCTTCAAATACCCCAGGATCCCCTGAGGAAGAGTGAACCTCTATTTCTAATTTCTTCACTACCCTCGACACAGAGCTTCACAGCAAATTCCCAAGACCCATCATTTTATACATGGGTGCGCTGGCCTTCTGTAATGGGTACATGTTCATGAAATCCAAGAATTCAACTTTTTTGGAAATTGCTTTTGATTCTTCACTTTCAAAATGTGTCACAAACATGATATAGCTCTCAATAAATATTTTATCTACTATTGTTTCCTTCCAGCTCAAAAACCTGATCAGCAATGTTGTCTATTGGAACATTTTAGGAAATGAACAAATTATAGATTTATCCATAAAGAAAAAGTGGGTGTTTATTTACATGCAGCCATCTGAGTTGACTTGAAATCTTTGAAAATGTCTTCATCATCTTCATGGTTAGAACTACATTAGCTAACTGTCCTATTTATGAGGAAATGACTTGAGAAGTAGGCATTAGCTATCCAAATTCTCACCCATCGCTGGTTAATAGAGTCTGAACCAGAGGGTTTAACTGAATGCAGTAAAAGCCCAGTCACCAGCTCCCTCGTGGAGAGGGAAAGAGTAACATTGTGTGGGGCAGCAGAAGCCAGAGGTGGCTGGAGCTCTGTCCCCAATAAGTCTGGTGAAGGAGTCTTTGCCAAGAAGGGGTGTGTGAGGCACGTGGCTGCTGTGTGTGATTTCTCTCTTATGACTAATCACCTAGCCCACGGAGGAGTTTGGGATGCAAGGGAGAGCTATAAAGGCCAACAAAATGTATTAGGTCTCTCCTGGATCCTTGCACCTATGGCTGAAGAAGGTGAAGCCCATCCTGTTTTCTTGACCCTGGAGGGTAATGACAGCAGAAGAGGAGAGCCACACAGAATTGCCTTAGCACCTTTGCATCTCCTGGGGGCCTGCGAGAAACGTGGGATCTTGGCCCCATCCCAGACCTGCTGAATCGGAGCCTGCATGTTAACAACGAATGGCTGCACAAACTTGCAGATAGTCACAGTAACACCACTTTAGAATACACTGAGCAGCCAATCCAGGGACGCAATATTAAGGAAAATCTTGCCTTGTGGCTTTGAAAGAGCATGTGCCTCCCTTAATATAAGATATTCTGAAACATGAAGCCACATGTTTTCCATGTGGTTCTGCTGAAGCTACTGCAGATGCCCAGATGATTCCAACAACCACTGCACCACAGCGAGCTCTTCCATGCGCCCTAGACACCCAGGGATGTTTGTGCTGGTAGAGGTTTGCATCCCCTACTGCATCATTAGCATGAATTCCCGTGCTCTTAAAGACCTGGCTCTCCTTACTCCCAACCTTCCCACCCTACACATTGCTATTGTCGAATCCTTTGGCTCACTGTCAAGGCTGTAACGTGATTGCAAGGACCAGGGTCATCTTGGTCGCCATTTGTTTAATGATAGGACTTGACCAATTATAGAATTGGTTTCCTGGGATAAGCTTATACCTCCTTCTCCCTTCTCTCTGACTCCCATCACTCCAGGCCCAGCTCATCACCTCCCGGATGACCCAGTTGTGCTGTAGTTACTATGCCTTCCTCTCAGACTCAAACTTGGTACAGTTGCTGTTATCTTGTGTCCCCAACTAGATGAAAAGCCTTTGAATACAGGATCACATATTGCATTGGTATGTAATATGTGATATTATGTAATATGCTGTACCCTACTCCGGTATGTAATATGCTGTACCCTACTCCGGTACAGCACTGCACGAACAGTGCTAGGTAGGATGCTAACAGCTACAGGTGCCAGTATCTGACTGTAATAACTTAAAGAATGAGTAAATGTACCAGTTCAGCATTGACATTCAGAAAGGTGGGCTTCAGGAATGTTTACCCTGCAACTCAGTGATGTTGAAGACCCAGATGCCTTCCCTCCTCTGCTCTGCTATCCAGCCTTGGCATCACTGCCAGTACAGGCTGCCTCCTGGGCAGGGCTTGCTGTGCACAGCCAGAAAGATTTAGTCGATGATTGCTAACACTCATTGAGCTCTTTGCCTCCTCTTTCAAGCCAATCAGCAGGGTGAGAAGGGCTGGCTTTGTCATAAGAAAACATTTGCAAGAAGCTTCCAGTAAAAACTTCTCTGGTTCAAATGGCAATGTCAACCCTAATCAACTAATCATTAAGCGAAGGGAATGGGATAATCTTCAGATGACCCACACCTACAGAATGAGCTGAAATACATTTTACCAACTCTCCTGCTTTGTTTTGTTTTTTGATATGTCTTCAACGTGTACATATAATAAATTAATACCTCCTACAAAAATAACCTTTGGAATATGATTCATGACATAATTAGGAAGGTTGAATAAAAAGATAATAACCCAGGGACCAGATACAGAAATAAGTAACACGTTTAAAGCTATAATGAAAAGTATCCTCTCGTGGCTTTTTAGGGTATGTATGGGATTTTGTGAATGTGATAGATTATTTCAGGAATGGTCCCCAAGTCTTGCCAAACCGTATGTCCATGTCGGTGAGTATTACTTTTACAAATTGACTTGGGCTTGATTTGTGACTCGCTTTGGCCAACAGGATATTAGCAAATTGTGGGTCACAG